>NC_059095.1:13896071-14545000 GCF_020497125.1 Mauremys mutica | reverse complement strand
GAGGAGGCCAAGCTGGAGAGGACAAGCAGGCGGAGAGCAGTGCAGGGATGGAAGGACAGAGGGACAAGCGCAAAGGAGAGGTCTGGAAATGACCAGAGCCCCCTAGAGCTGGCCTGGGGGCTGGCAGGAGAGCGAGGTGGGGCAGTGTGGGAATGTGCCCAGAGCGCAGGGACATCCGTGATAAGAGGGTCTCTCTGGGTGCCCAGTGGAACAGAGACGTTCCCAGAGCAGTGACTCTCTGCAGGGCAAAACCACCAACGGCTGCACTTCGTGTTTGACTCTGAAATCTGGGGGAAGCATCAAGGCCCTGCAATGCCATGGCATATTGACGCCAGCGCGCAGGTAACAGTGACTGTCAGGTCAGTCAGACGCCCTCTCCCAGGAGTAGAACACTCCCCAGACACAAATCCCGCAGCTGGAACCCCCAGGCGAGGCCACTCACCCAGGTAGGGAGCAGACAGCGGGCTGGCTGGAGCCCACTCCTGCAACAGGGAACAGTCTCTCAGCCACCATCAAGGGCTGGTAAAGGCTCAGCGCTTGGAGCCAGAATGAGGAGCCCCAAGATGCCTTGCAGCAGAGACGAACTGCTGAGCAAGCCCTGGAGGCGCGGCAGAGAGAAGAGAGCCTGAGCTCTGCCTCCACTGCCAGAATAAGCACAGCCAGGCTGAGGGCCTGATGCCATGTGGGGTCCAACAGCTGCTGAACTCAAGGGTGCAGCTCCCAAGATCAGGACAGAGAGTGGAGGCTGCTGTGGGCCAGAGACGTAGGCCAGACGTGGATCTCCCTACTCCAGAGTACTCAGCAGTAACTCCCTGCCTGCGGTGGGTTCACTACAGATTTTCACCAATGCAAGAGCAGAATTTGGTCCAGTGACCCAGGGCACGGCCATGTGAATGGCTGGTCCCATCTGAGCCGCACAAATGGGCTCAGAGATACCCAGACACAAACACCATGGCCAGCTTTTACTTACAGAGGCCAGCAAGGCTGTGAGCTGGGTAGGAGTGAGGGAACCTTCCATAGGCTTTGAGCAGCGGCCTTGTTCGTTTGTTTGATTATTCTGAAGCAAACACTAGTCTTGTACAAAGAGCGGGGTGGACTCATCATCTCTGCGGCAGTGCCTACGGCAGTCAATGGCAGCATTTTCCTGACCCCTAGCAAGATGGAATGCAGACTCTGCTCTCCCCGCACTATGCAGCACTTATGACCTTGTGCCATGGCTTTGGTGGCTGGTTTAATCGTTAAGTGACATCCCAAGAGCTATGTAAAAACTTGGTTATTAAGATTGCGAAGTCCAGCAGCAAGAAGTCAGGAAATGGCAGCATGAAGGCTGTTTGTGCAACCTTAATTTGGCCCCCTTGTGCACACGCATTATGACAGTCTTTAATTACAGGGTTGCATACTAATGTTCCACGAGACCCCCTGCCTCAGTCCCTGAATAGGCAGCTAGTCAATATCATGCTCCTCATTCAATGTGCAACGTACTTATCGCACACCAGGCAAACTCTGCCCTGAATTCCACACTAGTCATGTCTTCCTGGGCACTACGGTGCTGATCTCAGTGTAATAGCAGAGCTTCACTTCACCACATTAGTGATTCTTCTTCCCAGCACCCCTGGGAGGCCAGGGTGGGACTGTCCCCATTTTACAGTCGGGGGAACTGAGGCACAAAGACATTAAGGGCAAAAGTATCCACTAGTTTTGGGGGTTCAGCTTGAGACCCCAAGCCCTGATTGTTCAGAGTACTTAGCATCGTACAGCACTTTATACATTCAAAGCCCAGCTCCCGTTGATCTCAGTTGCAGCTGTGAGCGCTCAGCACTTCTGCAAATCAGACCACAGGGTTCCAAGTCAGGCACCCAGAAAATGAGGACACACAACTGGTGACCCACCGGCGAAAAGCCTGGCTGAAGTGACTTGCCCAGCACCATGCAGGGACTCTGTGACAGAGGCAGGGATAGAATCCAATTCTCCAGGCCATCAGCAAAGACTGTCCTTTCTCTTCCTGCAAGCCCCTGCCTCCTTCCCTATACCTCTTCCAACTTCTGCAGCAAACAAGGCAGGGGTCCTAGGGACAACAGCTGCCTTTGCTACACATCCTCAGAGCAGGGCCATTCCATGCACTGAATGAGGCAGGGGTCCTGTGGAAGAAATAGCATGCGATCATGGAATCAAAGGCTAGATCATAATGCATCACACAAGGGGATGGATTGAGGTTACACAGGTACCCTTAATTCTGGCATTTCCTAACGGAGGAGTGCATGACTCTGCAACCCTAGTGATGTGCTCAGAATTTTTTGGATGTAATTTCCTAATGTTTAAAAAAAAAACGGAAACAACAGAAATTCCATTGCGTAGAACCATATTGACCCTCAACTTGTATCATTAGTGGGGTCCCCCCACCCATACACTTCCTGTCCCCTTCCCCGTTCCTTGGCTCCATCCCCTTGCCCCCTGTGCATTGAGTCAGGCTGCATCCTCCTCCTCCATACCACCTGGGCACCAGCAGGGGGCACTGAGAGCACAGGAGAGGCCGTCTCCCCACTCTCAGTACCCGTGTTCTGTGCCACACTGGCCTCTGCAGGGAAAGTGCTGCTCCACTCCACAACCTCGCATGGAGCATGTGCGGAGCTGATCAGATCTTTGGAGATTTTAGCAGCCAAACTCTAATGAGTCTCTACTGAGCATGTGCAAACAGAATTTTTTTCCAGAGGCTTACTATTGGGCCAAATTTTATCAAATTTTCACAAGAACATTAACAGGCACCTCCCTGACCTGAGGGCAATGCCACTGCCCAGTTTCAGTCCCTGCTCCAAGCTCTGGAAGTTCTGGAATGTCTCAGCAAAAAGATTGTAAGGATTTTTTAACATGGACCAAACAATATATTTTTTCCTAATCTCGTTTTTGGAAATGACTGGACCATTTTAGCTGAAACATTCCCAAAAATTCAGCCTGGGGAAGATCCTGGGATGGAAAATTTCACCCTAAATGGCTGAAGTTTGGCAGAGCTATAAGCAACTGAAAACAAGGCCTTACAATGCTAAGTGTTGGACATCCTTAGCTCTAGACATTGTGCTGCCCTGCACTGCCTGTAACAAAAGCCAGATACCAGCAATCAAGACGGGCAGAGACCAAGTTTTTCTCTCCCTTGCACTGGTCTTACACTGGTGTGACTACTGGCTGCACTGGAGTCACTGCTGATTTACACCAGGGTGAGTGAGAGGAGCCCACAGCCCCAGGACCCTTATCTCCTGCCTAGGACACGGGTCTCTCGTGTGTAGCATTGAAATCAATGAGATTTAGTCCTGAGCTGTTTTTCAGGGGATGAAATTCGAACTTTCCATTTAAAATGTCATTGAAATTTGCACAGTTGTGGCAAACTCAAGACCCTAGATAAATACACAAATGGTGCAGACCAGTTGTACTGCGAAGAACGACTGTAAAATGCCATCAGGGCCGCAGTTCATCAGCCCTCCAGGGCTTCCACGTCTCCTGGCTCAGCTTGCCAGCAAAAAGTGGGGTTCGTCTCCCCGCCAGGCTGGTAGGCCCAGCTGGGATCCTACAGCCACGCTGGGGCCTTCCCTGCCTCCGCTGCTGTATCTGCTTGACCTCACTGCCTGCTATGGAGCAGCATAGGGAAATCCAGGGCAGAACCTGGGGCTGCTGCAGGAGAGAGGAGCACACGCAGCCGGGACCACTGCCTGCCCCCAGGGCCCCAGAGCTCACGTGGGCTCACACTGGAACAGATGGGCCCAGCGGGGAGCGAGGGCCTGTGGAGGGGCCATGTGGGAGCCGGGCTCAGGGCCGTCACTGCCTCTCTGTTGGTGTCTGGTGTTCATTCCCCAGCCCCATTGTCTTTGCTGCTGTTCTGGGGTAACAGCCCTTTGCTCCCAGTGGGTGGATGTGGATGCCTGATCCCCACAGCACATGGCACTGTGTGGGCATGGCCATTGTTGTTTGCTAGGGGTGGCGGTCCCTAGAGGCCCCAGTCAGGGTGCTGGGTGCTGTACGGAGCTAACAGAGACAGTCCCTGCCCCCAAGAGCCCGGGGAAGCTGGGCAGGAGGGGCCTGCTCCATTCTAATTAGCTCTAATCCTTAAGTAAAACATCCCTCTCCCGACTTCAGCATTGTTAGTGCAATGGCTCTGGCAAAGCAGCCCTGCCAGTGCCAGGGACAAGTGGGGGCTTTGTGCTGTGGGACAATCCCTGCTTCAAACAAGAACCATTAATTACTTCAAAGTCATTTGCAATAAGGAATTAACTCCTTCCTCTCTTGCCAGCTAAGCCATGGCAGGGCTGGTGAGTTCACTGCAGCCGCCAGGGCCCGGGTATCCCGTGCCTGGCGCGCTGGGAGCAGCTGGTGCTGCCACGCAGCAAACCTTCGCTCTCTGGCCAGGCATAAGGGCCATTGTTCACTCCCTGCAGCTTTTCCTGGAGACTCCCCAACATCTGCCAGGCAGTACAGGGAAGGTGGCTCTCGCCTGCAGGCCGAGGGCCCCGCCCTGTGTGAGGGAGCAGGAGACTTGGCACTGCAGGACTGAATGCCTGGGTCTTCCCAACCCGGCACATCCCCCGTGCAAAGTGCCCTCGGCAGGGGGCGCCCTGCACCCATTTCCCATGGGATCCCACCCAGAGACACTGTGATCCTCCAGTCTGACCCCTCATAGAGCACAGGCCAGGGAACTGCCCCCAATCATTCCTAGACTCACTAATGGTCAGGGACGGAGAACACACTGCAGCCCTTGGTCAGGTGTTCCAAGGGTTAATGACTCTCACTGTTCAAGGTTTACACCTCTGACTTTGTCTAACTTCAGCTTCCAGCCCTTGGCTGAGGTTAGCCCTTTCCCTGCTAGAGTGCAGAGCCCGTATTAAATGGTTCTGCCCCACGTAGATACTTTTAGGCTGTAATCAAGTCACCAGTAACCTTCTCTGCATTAAGCTCAACAGAATGAGCATTTTGGGCACGTTTACATGAGGGTAAAAGCCCCATGGCAGAGCCAGGGCTGGCCCAGGTCAGCTGACTCGGCCTCCTGGGGCTTGGGCGGGGCGAAGAATCGCTGTGTAGACGTTTGGGCTTTGGCTGGAGCCAAGCTCTGGGGCCCTCCCCCCTCACAGGGTCCCAGAGCTCCAGGCTCCAACCCAAGCCCGAACAGCTACACAGCAATTTTTCAGCCCCAGAGCCTGAGCCCCACAAGCCTGAATCAGCTGACCCAGGCCAGGAGAGGGTTTTTATTCCCATGTAGACGTAGCCTTTGAGTCTACCACTCCACAGCACATTTTCTACAGCTCCACGTGTTCTCATGGCTTGTTTCTGAACCTTATCAACACCCTTCTTGAATTGTGAGCCAAAACTGGACACAGGATTCCCGCAGCAGTCGCACCCGGGCCAAATACAGAGACAAAATATTCTCTCTACTCCTACTCGAGTTTCCCCCGTTTATGCATGAGAGGCGCACACTAGCCCTCGTGGCCACAGCATCACCCTGGGAGCTCACGGTCAGCTGATTAGCCACCACGACCCCCAAATCCTTTTCAGAGTCCCTGCTCCCCGGGATAGAGTCCCATTCCTGTCAGTATGGCCAACAGTCTTTGTCTCTAGATGGATACATTTACAGTTAGCCAAATGAAAGGGGATATTGTTTGCTTGCGCCCAGCTCACCAAGCAACCCTCACTCCCTCCTGCCCCCAAAGCTCCTGCCCCAGCCCATTGAACGTGAGTGAGGGTGGGGGAGAACGAGCCACTGAGGGAGGGGGAATGTAGTGAGCAGGGGACGGGGCCCCAGGAAATGGGTGGGGCAGGGGTGGGGCCGCGGGGAAGGGGCAGGACTAGGGTGTTTGGCTTTGTGCAATTAGGAAGTTGGCCGGAGACCTGTGCAGACTGGACAGCACAGCATGCTCATGCCCTGAGCCACCCCGGGCTGAGTGGGGCTTCCCCAGGATTCTCCAGTACATTGTTTAAGACTCAGAAGTGAGCATGGCAGAAAGTGATGGCCCAGGGCCAGGCACTGAGAAGCCCAGAGGCACCAGGCCTTTGAAGTGTCCTGCTCTTCTCCTACGCAGCTAGTGTCAGGGGGAAGAGGGGAATCTCCCAGCCCCCCTCAGCCCTTTTGGGCACGTTACTCCACACAGGAGCCATGTGGCTAGCTGGAGGAGCTGCTTGGAGGAAAGCCAAGTACGCACTTCTGATCCCTCTGGAAAATGCAGGCTGGGACAAGCAGATGCCACCTAAGCACAATGGAAACCCAGGAGCACAGTTAGAACAAGGACCTCAATAATTAAAATATCCTAATTAGTGCACTGGCTGGGCAGGGCGCTGTGCCATGTCCCTACTGGAGAGCGGCCAAGGCTCACAATTCCCCCGGGTCAGTCCCAGGTTTGGAGGGATTTCTGAACTCAGCTTGCTGCACTGCCTGGAGGGGCTCGGTATCCGGCATACCGTGGGAACAGCGACTCCAGGACACCATTCCCCAGACCGAAAATCAGGAGCTCCAGCTTGACTGACAGGAGCACACTCACCCTGCTGACAGCAAAGCAGAGAGGCAATGGCAGATTACATGGGGAGCAGATGACTGTGTTGCAAGGGAGCCATCTGTCCGGAGGGACTGCACTTGGTTTGATGTCTGGTGCCCCATGAGTTGCCGTCAGTGGGAGAGGCACATGCACCCCCTGCTAGCAGTGGTGGGAATGCCTGGGGGGCAGGAGATGGCAGTGACTCTGAGGAGGCTAATGGGCGAGTGTATTGGAGGAGACAGGAGCAGAGCTAAAGTTTGCTCGGAGCTTGACTGGGCTCGGGGAGGGCTGGCGAAGTTGGGGAAACACCTGATTAGTTTTTATCTCCATGCTGCCTCCTGCCCTAGTGGTGTGAGTGATGCTGTGCCTAGGGCTGGGGCTGGTTTGATGCAGGAACATGGCATGGGAAGATTGTTCCCCTGGGATTCCTCCGCGGCTGAGAGCAAGTTGGGCAAAGCAGCCAGGGGGCCATGAGCCCCTCTGAAACTTGCACCGAATTTGGGCTGAGGCTGTTTCCATTTTTTACTTAAAGCCCCAGCTCCTGGAGTCAGGGGAATATGTGGGAATCTCAGCTTCCATTGAAAGCAAACTCAGTGTTGGCCCTGGCAGAGCAAAGCTGGAAAATGTGGCTCCTGAAGGCTCAGAGACCAAAAGGCAAAGGAACCCACCCACCACTGATGATTTTTTAAATCTCATGATTTGGGGGCGACCTGACTCGTGATTTTTGAGCATTTTTGTATTGGCCAGACTGTCCCAGGCCTTGTAAACCTCTGAGTCTTGGCTATCATCAGGCTCCTGGCCCATGCCAAACATCACTATGTCGAGTGTAGCAAGCTAGCAGCACTAGCTTGGGTCTGTCCAGGCACCTGCCTAGCGGCAGCATGTTCTAGTGACACTGTCTCGGGGAAGTGAGTATGACAGTCTAGGACACGTACATTGTTTGTCCAGCCAATGTAAATAAATCTAGGCTCCTTTGCTCCCCGGGGCAGGTTTCCTTCTGCCACCAGCATGGGCTCTCTTGCTGGGCTTGGCCAGTATTTCTGGTATATGTCACAAGCCTTGACAGCTTCCTCAACGTCACTGTTCATTTGAGGCCAGTATAAAATGTCTCCAGCAATTGCAGTCCCTACGTGACTTTCCTGCAGCCTCTTAACAATTGTTTCTCTAACCCTTTAGAAACCACCATGTTGTGCGGAGAGATTCCTCTTCAGCTGCCCCAGTCACCCTGTGCTAACAGCGCTTTCTGCAGGGTTTCGTCCTGCGTCGTAGCTCTGGCAATCACAGTCCACAATTCACCCGAGACTGAGACAGGATCTTCTATCAGACTGATGCACAAAATCCAGCTCTGGCCTTTGCTCCACTGCACTCCAGGGCTTTACAGCAGGTGTCTGCAGCCACCAAATCTGTCCTCAGTTTGTACTGGATTTGAAAATCGTGCATTTGTAGCTGCAGAAATGACCAACGACCTCTGCATTCTCGTAGCCATGTTTGCCAGGCCCCTTTTGGCCTCAGCAACATGTGGTTTGTGGTCAGCTTCAGCTAACACAGGCCTCTCCTAAGGAAAGACATTAATGGTTAAACTTGCAGAGCCATGGACGAAGGCCAAAGCCTCCTGCTCCATCTGAGCGAATTGACACTCAGTTTTGGTGACTGCCCGTGATCCATGTGACACTGGCCTCCAGTTCTGACCCAACTGTTGTAGAGGACTGTGCCAATGCCCCCCTTGGATAGCTTAGTATCCTACTATCTCCGGACTGAGGCTTCTTTATTACCTCCTTCAGTTTTTCAAACTCTATATTAAGATTTGCATCCTATGTCCACTGGGCATCTGCACTGCAGCACTCACAAGCTGCTGTTTCGGGCAGCTAAATTAGGCACAAATTTCTCTGTATAGTTCCCTATTCCAAGGAAACCGTGTGCCCCTTCCTTGTCTGTTGGGGCAGGAATGGTGACGACCATATCAGCCTTACTGTGATCTACCTGTAACCCTGCTACGTCAGCTTCTCTCCCAGGGGTGTTATTTCTGTTGAAAATTTTCATGGAATGAAGAGTTCAAAAAAAAATTCATTTGGAAACATTGAAATGAAATCTATCCCCTTTGTCAACCAGAATGAGACAGCTGAACAGTTCAGAACCATCCCCTCTGTCAGTCGCAGTGAGACACCTGTCCCCTTTATCAATCAGAACTTGACATCTGAACAGTTCAAAACTAAATGTTGAAACTAACCATTGACATGTACCAGACTCTTTTGATTTGCATCAACATTCCAAAGTAACCACCACCGTTCAAAATGTCTCCACAAAATCCAAACATTTTTCCCAAATGGACATTTCTCCACAGAAAATTTTGACAAACAAACATTTTCTGATGAAAACCTTTGCCGGGAAATGTTCATCCAGGTGGAGGCAGGGCCCTGCTTTGGGATGGAGGAGATCTGGGTCTTCCCCGGCTTCGTCTGCTGGACACTCTCTGTGACTGTTTGCCCCACACGCACCATTTGCCTGTTATGACTGCAAACTCTTTGGGGCTGGGACTGCCTCTTACCCGGGGTCTGTGTATGCCTGCTGCAATGGGGCCTGATCTCAGGAGACTCTCTAGACCAGGGGTCCCCAACGCGGTGCCCGAGGGCGCCATGGTGCCCACAGGGGCCTCTAAATGCGCCCGCGTCCTGGCCGGCGGTCGAGCATCCACCGAAATGCTGCCGAATTTCTGCGGCATTTCGGCGGCGACGCTTCTCGATGACGCTGCTTGCTGCCGACAAGCGACGTCATCGAGAGGCGTCGCCGCCTAAATGCCGCAGAAATTCGGCGGCATTTCAGCGGATGATCCACCGCTGCCAGACGAAAAGGTTGGGGACCACTGGTCTAGATACTTTGGTAATAATAAACTCCACCTCCACAAAAGAAGTCGCAGAAGGGGTCCCCCATTTGCCAGGACCACACACATGCACAGCTGGTGCCAGTACCCCCAGGGAGCCTAGAGACCATCCAGGCAATTCTCTGAGAGCAAGCTTGGAAAATCTCTTCAGGCTTCACGTCCCTGGGGCTCACATGCTGTGCAGCAAAGAGCAGTTTGGGATGTTGGTACAAAAGGTGTGGCTGTGTGGTGGTGACACCATGGCACAGCACCAGACAGGTAACCATCCCACATGGGCCACATCCAACACAGTCACCTATGGGAGATTGTGGGGAAAGACAGAGAATGCCCGCATGGCTCCATGACCCCTGCCAAAACGGTCTGGGCTCACCCAACATTTCATCAGCTTGAGAGGAGCAAACGCCAGCTGCACCTGCATGCGTATGTGTGCATGTGTGTGTGTGTAATGTCAGACAGAGGTAGTGGTGTGTGTATATGCCTGTGCATGCGTGTGTGTGTGTAATCTCAGATCGAGGTGGGGTGTGTGCTTGTAGGTGTGTGTAATCTCAGAAAAGGGACCTAGTGAGTGATTCATTTCATAGGCCCTGGACCCTGCTTTTGGCAGACTTTGCTTGTGCTCCTCATGCCAAGATGTGATCCTGACACACGGGCATGTGCACACACACACACACACACACACACACACACACACCCCTGCTCACTGAGCTGCTCAGAAAAGGGGAGATACCAAGGGGCACACACAGCAAAGCACTTCCTCTGTGCAGCCCCCACACCATTGCTGTGGTGCTATGGAAGTCCCCCGACGTGCACCAAGGGACATGGTTCCATGACATTCGGGGTCGACCTGGAGACCGACAGCTCTCCATGGCATGATCCTGACTGGTTCTACCAACTCCCTTTTGGATGGATGGTGCTTCCCCTCTACAGCGCAAACAAAGGGAACTCTGGGAACTCCGGGCATCTGCCTCCTGCCTCTGTCCATGCAGGAGTTCCCTTCCTGCTGATCCCAGAGTCTGTGTGGCTGTGAAACTCCTGCCCTGGCTCCTCTGTACCCTCCTGACTGCTCACCTGTGGGGATGATTTCCAGACACTTAGGCCTGGTCTACACTACAGAGTTAGTCGACGTAAGGCAGCTTACTTCCACCTAACTCAAAGTGTCTACACTGCAGTGGTGCTCCCGCCGATGTAAATCACCCACTACATCGATTTAAATAACTCCACGCCCATGAGGGGCGGAGCACTTAGGTTGATGTAGTGAGGGGACGCAGTGTCCATGTAGACACTGCATTACTTACAGCCCCCGTTGGCTGTCAGCAGGGCTCACAGCTATAGCCCCCGCACTGGGGGATGACAGCTAGAGCCCCCCCCCACCTGGGGGGGTGTCCAGCTATCAATGTCTCACACAGTTCGTCAGTGCGTAGGATTCTTCTTTGTGTGTTGTCACTTTCCCTGGGGTTTTCATAGTCATTAAATTAAATGGGGATGTGGCAGCCGCACAAATACATTTATTACAGTGTGTAATGTCATTGCTTAAGAACAGCAAAGAATTTATCTGCCATATAAGCAATGTGCAATACGCCATATAAAAATGCTGAGCAATTTATCTGAGATGTAGCAAGTGACTGTTCTGTTCTTAATTAGCAGTCAAAGTAATTGGTAAATTCTTGTATTTAAATAGTCAGTGATTTAATTGCTGAGTAAATCAGTTCCTTGGTAGTTAATTACTAGGCATTCCTCTGGATTGTTTGCTGAATGCCCCCTCCCCCCCCCCAGACTGCCTCAAAGAATCAATCACACGGCTGTTGTCAAGTGATTCTGTTGTTTATTTTGCTAGGCTGCTGCCCTGCTTGACACTGGTGTGTGTGTGTGTGTGTGTGTGTGTGTGTGCGCGCGCGCGTGCTGTGAGTAGGGTCCCCGTGGACATACATACTGAATCTGCAGGAAGAACTATCCAGCGACTCCAGCCTGGTTATTGGTGTTACAAGGAAGAGTCCCGGGGTCACACGCTGCCTTCACACCCGCAGCACAGCTCACTCTTATCAAGGAGAGTCGTTGTAGCCTTGTGGTCCCAAGACATTAAAAAGACAAAGTGGGGGAGGGAATATCTTATACTGGGCCAACTTCTGCTGGTGAAAGAAACAAGCTTTCGAGCTTACACAAGCGCTTCTTCAGGTCTGGGAAAGTTTGTCTCTCTCCCTGACGGAAGTTGGTCCAATAAAAGATATTCCCTCCCCCACCTTGTCTCTCTCATCAAGAAGATTCATTCAGCTGGATCCCTTTTCCTAGACTGGGAGCAATTCTTTGTGTTTCAGCAAAGGCAAGGCCTGCATACACTGCAGCAAATGAGACCTACATTCTGCTGAATGCTACACCTCCCCAGGGCAGAATCAGCTCCTCTCACTCAGTGAGTTACATCCAAAGCTGCTCTGTGAGCTCTCCAAGGCTGGGAGTGTGCCTTTTCTTGGCTCTGCAAAGCACTTGCACACTTGCGGTGCACTCAAATTATAACGGACTGTCACAATAAAGAGGTTCATCACAATCAAACATTTCCAAGGGAAAAATGTCGATTTTGACAAAATTTTCCAATTTTTCAACTGGAAAATTCAAAACAAACCATTCTGTTTCCATTACAAATGTCTAAATTTTTCATTTCAACATTTCTGAGTTGAAATCTTTCAGAACTTTTCATTCTGCAAAATTTTTCACCATTTTTTCTCCCATTTTGCAGGGAAGATCAATGTTGAAATGTCAGCATTTCCCGTCCATTCGTCTCTCCTCAGATCACCACGAGGTTCCAAGCCTGGCAAGGTTTGCTCCCGAGTTTCCTGGTCAATTATTAGCCAATCAGAAGGGTGAACTGTCTTATGCTCAGAGTACGACAGAGTGGGGCTGGGGGCTGAGCACTCAGCTTCAGGGGAGCTGTGCTGCCAAGATAAGAATCATAGAATCACGAGGTTAGAAGGGATTGCAAGGGCCATCTAATCTAACCCCCTGTCAAGATGCAGGATTTGTTGTGTCTAAACCATCCCAGACAGATGGCTTCAGCCTCATTTTGAAAACCTCCAGCAAAGCACCTTCCACAACCTCCCCGAGGCGTCTGTTCCATTGTCCTAACAGATAGGGAGTTTTTCCTGAGATTTAATCTAAATCTGCTATGCTGAAGTTTGAATCCATTGCCTCTTGTCCTGCCCTGTGTGGCAAAAGAGAACGTTTCTCCATCTTTCTTATGGCAGCCTTTCAAGTATTTGAAGACCGCTACCATGTCTCCCGCCGCTCTCCTCTTTTCCAAACTAAACATACCCACTTCCTTCAGCTTTTGCTCATATGGCTGCATTCCATCCCTTTGATCATCTTTGTTGTTCACCTCTGGAGCCTTTCCAGTTTCTCCACATCCTTTCTATACACTGGTGACCAAAATTGGACCAAAATTGTGTTTTGCATTTTATGTTTTGTCGTGTGTTGTTTGTCTTGTTGCTAGCATTGTTGTGTATTGAAAACTACTGCATTAGGCAGAAAAGGATTAATAAGCATTTTAACTGTATTTACAGAAATCAGTGTTGCAGAAGGGTGGAGGTAAAGGAATTTCAGTCTTGGCATTGAATGGTAGGACGTTACCAATCACCTGTTAAAAGGTAAAGAGGTAACACAGTTCCTAGAACAAACAAAAGGCAATGTGGGAAACCGAACCATCCATATCATGCATGGATTGGTTACTGGTTAAAAGACAGGAAACAAAGGGTAGGAACAAATGGTCAGTTTTCAGAATGGAGAGACGTAAATAGTGGGATCCCCCAGGGGTCTGTACTGGGCCCAGTCCTATTCAACATATTAATAAATGATCTGGAAAAAAGGGTAAACAGTGAGGTGGCATAATTTGCAGATGATACAAAACTACTCAAGATAGCTAAGTCCAAAGCAGACTGTGAAGAGCTACAAAAGGATCTCTCAACACTGGGTGACTGGGCAACAAAATGGCAGATGAAATTCAATGTTGTTAAATGCAAAGTAATGCACATTGGAAAACATAATCCCAACTATACATATATAATGATGGGGTCTAAATTAGCTGTTACCACTCAAGAAAGATCTTGGAGCCATTGTGGAGAGTTCTCTGAAATCATCCACTCAATGGGCAGCAGCAGTCAAAAAAGTGAACAGAATGTTGGGAATCATCAAGAAAGGGATAGATAATAAGACAGAAAATATCATATTGCCTCTATATAAGTCCATGGTACACCCACACCTTGAATAATACGTATAGATGTGGTCACCCCATCTCAAAAAATATATATTGGAATTGGGAAAGGTTCAGAAAAGGTTAACAAAAATGAGTAGGGGTATAGAATGGCTTCCGTATGAGGAGAGATTAATAAGACTGGGACTTTTCAGCTTGGAAAAGAGATGGCTAAGGGGGGATATGATAGAGGTCTATAAAATCATCACTGGTGTGGAGAAAGTAAATAAGGAAGTGTTATTTACTCCTCATAATACAAGAACAAGGAGCCACCAAATGAAATGAATAGGCAGCAGGTTTAAAACAAACACAAGGAAGTATTTTTTCATGTAACGCACTGTCAACCTCTGGAACTCCTTGCCAGCGGGTGTTGTGAAGGCCAAGACTATAACAGGTTTCAAAAGGGAACTAGAAAGATTCATGGAGGATAGGTCCATGAATGGCTATTAGCCAGGATGGGCAGGAATGGCATCCCTAGCCTCTGTTTGCCAGAAGCTGGGATTGGGTGACAGGGCATGAATCACTTGATGATAACCTGTCTGTTCATTCCCTGTGGGGCACCTGGCATTGGCCACTGTCAGAAGACAGGATACTGGGCTTGATGGACCTTTGGTCTGACCCAGTTCTTATGTTCTTATGCATGCAAATGGGGACATGCTAAGAATTGCTACGGCGGAAAGACAGATAACAGCTTACCATAGGTATGACATATTTTCTGGATGGTCTGCCACAAGTACTGGAGTTCTATCTGTAATGTTACATCCCCTACTAGTGGTCTTGGATTTGAATTGTATTTGTCTAATTGGAATGTTTGGAATGTGCTGTTGGCTAAGAAGTATGTATGCAAGACTAGAGCCACAGGCCCAAATCGCCTCCCAGTATTTTCTATTAAACAGATTAAATGAGAAGTGACATTGGTGATTAATAATCTTAGTGTCAAAAGGGGAATTATGTTGGATTAAAAGTAATAATTAATGCATTCATATTTTTCAGGAAAATATGGTCCAGTATATGACCCTGGATTTGGCCTGACCATTAGAAAGAAAAATGTCTCTCAGTCAGCCTGCTAAGGCTGTGCTAATTGGAGCTTGCCAGTTTACAAGGCCTGTGTTAATTACAGAGCATATCCAGAGACAAAGAGTCCATTCTAAAAGTGATAATCTAACGACATGTTACAAATGTTTTTCTGAATTCAGGAACAAGATTTGTTGTTCCTCCACTTTTATATTGCTATCTTACTTGTTTTCTTCTCATGTGTGACAAGAGGCATGAGTAGAGTTATTGGAATCTGTTATGCCCCAATGATTTTAGAAGAGTTATGTTAGAAGATGAATAGGTAATAAAATATATATGTAATAGGAAGTAGTAGGTTAAGGGAAATAGAGTGTGATTGCGGATGGATGCTTGATGGGTAATACAGGTTGAAGTGCCAGCCTTAGAATAAGACAAACAACTACCCAGGACCATTTGGCCGAAGAATGCGCAGGATGGAGATAACCGGATAACCCCGAGAGCAAACCGGGATCCACCCACAACTGCCCCAAGGACTGGGGGGGCATAAGAACCAAAGAAGACGATAACAACAAACTGTCATTGCTGTACCATCTGCGTGATTGATTATCACTTCAGACGTGAGAACAGATGACGAGGCAAGCCCCATAGACTTGAATGAGGATAAATCCCTACAAAAACAGACCCTGAAGACTGAGAACTTTGCGTCTGGTTCTGCAGCCAACTTCCAGGAGCATCAGATGCGCATCTGACAAGGCCCCGCTCCATCCTAGTGTCCAGGTCACCTGGCCAGTGACTTGGCACGAGCAACTCTAAAGCTGGTAACTATGACAACAACCTTGCAGAACCTGTGTGTGTATAAATGAATGTGAAATTGAATGGAATGTTATAGCTATAACTGATGCTTACTATGATTCTTTCTGTATTCACAATAAACACGGCATATTGCCATATCCCCTTTAATAAGATCCTACTGGTTTTTATTTTCTTGGTATAATCCATTGTATATATATGTTTATATTCCTTGGTATAATCCGCTTTAACCAGTTCCTTATCCACCTTTCAATTCTCATATTAATCCCCATCTTCTTCAATTTAACCAATAATTTCCCAAATGGAACTGTATCAATAGGGGCCTACCAAATTCAGGTCCATTTTGGTCAATTTCATGGGATTTTTTAAATAATAAATTTCATTATTTCAACTATTTAAATCTGAAATTTCACAGCGTGTAATTGTAGGGATCCTGACACAAAAAAAGGAGTTGTGGGAGGTCGCAATGTTATTGTAGGGGGATTGCGGTACTGCTCTCCTTACTTCTGTGCTGCTGCTGGCGGCAGTGCTGCCTTCAGAGCTGGGCAGCTGGAGAGCAGCAGCTGCTGGCTGGGAGCTGGAAGGCAGGGCCACTGCCAGCAGCAGTGCAGAAGGAAGGATGGCAGGTATGGTATTGTCACCCCTACTTCTGTGCTGCTGCCTGCAGCGCTGGGCCCTCAGTCAGCAGCTGCCACTCTCCAGCTACCCAGCTCTGAAGGCAGCGCAGAAGTAAGGGTGATAATATGGCAACCCCCCTAAAATAACCTTGTTACTCTCCTGTAACTCCCTTTTTGATCAGGACCCCCAATTTGAGAAATGCTGGTCTCCCGATGAAATCTGTATAGTATAGGGCAGGGGTGGCCAGACTGTGGCTTGTGAGCCACATGCGGCTCTTTTACTGTTAAAGTGTGGCTTGCAAGCCCCCCCACACACACACACACATTCTCCACCTACCAGCCTGGGTGGGGGCTGCTCGAGATCTCTGCCTTGCAATGGAGGGTTGGGGTAAGGGCTTCTGTACAGCAGAGAGGTGGGTCTTGCGGCATCAGCCCTGCGCAGCGCACCTGCCAAGGCTCAGGGATTCAACAGGAGTGGGGCTGAAGCTCTGAGCCCCGGCTTCTGGCAGGTGTGCCGCGGGCTCTCAAACTTCTGAAGATTGTTGTATGTGGCTCAGAGGGCCAGTAAGTTTGCTCATCTTGGTATAGGGTAAAAGCACACAAAAAGACAGATTTCATGGAAGGATACCAGATTTCATGGTTTGTGATATGTTTTTCGTGGCCATAAATTTGGTAGGACCCTATGTATCAAATGTCATACTGAAATCCAGAGAGATTAGTTCTATTGCATTTCCTTTGTCTAAAAAATCAGTTATCATCTCAAAGAAAGAGATCAGGTTAGTCTGGCACGATCTACCTTTTGTAAAACCATGTTGTAATTTATCCCAATTACCATTAACCTCTATGTCCTTAACTCATCATCATCATCATCATCACTCCCATAATTACATTGGTCATTGGAGCACCAACATTAATGAGCAATCAACCAATTCTCTCCACCCATGATGATTGTGTGTCAGTGCTTGAGTCTCCGCGAAGTCCATTCCTGTCCACTCTTTTATGTTATCAATCCATCTCTTCTTCTGTCTACCTCTTCTTCTCTTCCCCTGTACTGTCCCTTGGAGGATGATCTTGGATAGGCCAGATGATCTTGTTACATGGCTGTACCACTTCAGATTGTGCTTCTTCACGGTCATCAGGAGGCCTTCATATGACCCAGCGCATTGGGTGATGATGTTGCGGACCTCTTCATTAGTAATGTGGTTGAAGTAGGAGATGCCCAGGATTTTTCAGGATTATCTCATCTCTACTACCTGTATTTTCTGTTTAAGTTCTGCCTTAAGGGTCCATGCCTCGCACACATACAGAAAAATGGAAATGACCAGTGCGTGCAGTAGTTTCAGTTTGGATTCCAGGGAGATGTTCTTGTTCCTCCAAACTGGCTTTAGCTTTGCCACTGCTGCTGCTGTTTGTGCAGTTCTTGCCCAAATTTCTGCCTTGGATCCATCAGCAGTGATGATTGCCCCCAAATACTTGAACTGTTTTGCTGTCCCCAGCTCTTGTCCACTGACAGGGATATGTGAGCTGATCCCATCATGTTTGTTTGTCATCAGTTTGGTTTTCTCTGCACTGATTTCCAGGCCATATTTTACGGAAGTTTCATCCAGTCATTTCACAAGGTTGGCAAGTTCATCTTCGCTGCTTGCCAGGATGTCAATGTCATCAGCGAACCAAAGATTTGAGATTGTTCATCCCCCAATGCTGACTGTGCCTATGTGATCTTCTAGAGCATCAGTCATTGTGCGCTCCAAGTAGATGTTGAACAGTGTGGGCGAAAGAAGGCAGCCTTGCCGGACTCCAACAGTGGTGCAAAACCACCCTCCTATTGTGCCATTGACGAGGACTGCACTGCTGGCCTTGGCATACAGTTGTTTAATGGTAAGAATAAGCTTACGACCAACACGGTACTTCTTCATGGTTGCCCAGAGAGCTTTGTGCCGCACTCTGTCAAACACCTTCTTGAAGTCATTGAAGACGTGGTAGATGTTCTGCTGGTGTTGTAAGTACTTCTCACATAGAGCACGAGTTCTGTGGTACTTCTTCCAGCATGAAAGCCAGCCTGTCCTTCAGCGATGATACTCTCTGCTTGTGGCTTCAATCTGCTCAATATGACTTTCAACATCACTTTGCTGGGATGGACAATTAAGCTTATGGTCTGGTAATTTTGACCCAATTGCAGGTTGCCTTTCTTTGGCAGAGTGGTGATTAGTGACTGTGCTCACGTGGAGGGCCGCTCACCATCTGCCAGATCTTGTTGCAGATCTTAGTGAGTACATCTATTACTATTTCTCCTCCGAATGTCATCAGTTCAGCTGGGATGTTGTCAATACCTGTACCCTTTCCATTTTTGAGTGATTTCACAGCTGTCTCCACTTCTTCACATAGTATTGGAAAGTCATCCTCCTCTGTTGAATCTGGGCTGACTAAGACACTAGGATCACTATTTGTCTGGTGGTTGTCTAGGTCAGAGCAGTAGTTTGTCCACCTATTGATGATGTCCCTTTCTTCTGTTCCCTTCTTTGTCTTGAATTGTGTTAGCTTTGGTCCATCTTTCCTTCTTTTACAACCTGGAAGGCTCATTTGCTATTTTTATTATTGATACAGTCTTCAATTTTAGAGCACTGTTTTTCAGTCTATATCTCCTTGGCCACCTTCATTCCTTTCTTCATCTTTCTGCCAATCACTCTGTATTTATCAGCTCCCTCAGTGCTGTTTTTGTCTCTCTTAAGTTCTCTTCTAATGTCACACATTTGTAGTATTTAATTTGTGACTCATGGTTTTGTCTTCTTACGATGTTTCCCAAGGATGTCCATTGCTGCCTCATTCATTACTGCATTGAAATTGTTGGTCATTGTTTCTACATCTTCCTCTAGAGACAGCAGTGTGGCAAATTTTCCGCCAATCATTGCTTGGAATGACTCTGCAATGTTTCGGTCTCTGAGTCTTTTTAAGTCAAACCTAGTTCTGGTGAACTTTGGCCTGGTGATTTTCCTTAGCTGCAGCCAAAAATTTAGCATCATAAGGTCACGATCACTTCCAATATAAGCACCAGGGAAGCTCCTTGTTTTAACTCCGTTAATCTCAGAACAAAATCAGTTTTGCACCATGATATAGTTGATCTGGTTGTAATGTAGACCATTAGGTGTGAGCCACGTTGATCATCTGGATGCTTTATGTGCTCCTAATGTGTTTGCAAGAACCAGATTGTTATAGCTGGTAAACTCCAAAAGTCTCAATCCTCTCTCATTGGTTACTGCATTACAGAAAGGGCCACAATAATCTCGCCAATCTGCCTGTGCATCAGTACCCACTTTAGCATTCCAATCTCCCTGTACAATCAGGATATCTTTCTTGTGTACCTTATCAATGATGTCTTGGAGTTGATTGTAAAAAAAAGCTCATCGTCATAGTCTGTTGTGGAGGTGTAGACTTGTACCACTGTGAAATTAAATGGTACTGCCTTTAGACAGATGGAAATAAGCCTACTGGGCATTGGGTGGCATCCTAATACAGAATTCTTGATATCTTTATGCACAAGAAATCCTACGCTGTTGACATGTTTGTCCTCTCCACTGTAATAGAGTACATGGCCTTCTTCCGTTAGTACCTCTCCAAAGTTCTTCCATCAGACCTCAGAGATTCCTAGGAGATGCCAGATGTATTGTTCCATTTCATACGTGAGTTCTTTCAACCTCCCTATTTGTCTCAATGTCCTTACATTCCATGTGGCTAAAGTGATGTTATCTCTTCCACGGATCCTCTTTGTTGGGGTTACACCGTAGTATACTTGTCGTGTCTGCCCTGGTGGGAGACGGATGGCGTGGTCATTATTAACCCGGACTGCAATCAATCCAGTATGGAAATGGTTGACTTGCTCATCATATGGTGTGTCTTGGGAAAATTTCTAACCTGGCGGAGCCCATCCCTCTCCAAGCAGCCCCCTTTTAGTCACCTCTTGCAACATGCAGGAGGAGCAGGGGGCCTATTCTGTCCCCGGACCCACAGGGGAACCTTAACTACTTTATCTTTCAAAATTTGTTCCAAGACCTTGAATTCAATTGAGGTCAAACTAACCAGCCTGTAGTTTTCTGGATCACTTTTTTGTTCCCTTTCTTAAAAATAGGAACTATATTAGCAAGTCTCCAGTCACAGGGTCTGACCCCTGAGTTTAGAGATTCATTAAAAATCCTTGCTACTGGTCTTGCAATTTTGTGTGCCAGTTCCTTTAATATTTTTGGATGGAGATGATCCACGTCCCCTGATTTAGTCCCATTAATCCATTTGAGTTTGGCTTTCACCTCAGAGGTGGTAATTTCTACTTCCATATCCTCATTTCCATTAGCCACCCTGCTACTACCCCTCAGCTCCTCATTAAAAACTGAGGCAAAGTATTCATTTAGTTGTTGAGCCAGGCCTACATTATCTTTAATCTCCACCCCATCCTCAGTGCTTAGCGGTCACACTTCTTCTTTCCTTGTTTTTTTTTTAAATTTATTTTATTTATATGGCTATAGAACCTTTTACTATTGGTTTTAATTATCTTTGAAAGATCCATTCTGCTTGGCTCTTGGCATTTATCACGTTTTCCCTACACTTTCTAACCTCCATGAGGTAGCTTTCCTTGCTGATCCATCTCATCTTCCATTCCTTGTAGGCTTTCTGCTTTCTCTTAATCACCTGCTTGTTCATTCTGCTTGCTCTGCCACCCTTCCCTATGATTTTTCCCCTTGCTTGGGATACAGGCTTCAGATAGTTTCTGCGACTTTGACTTTAAGTAATTCCAAACCTCCTACACATTCAGATCCTTGAGTTCTTCGATCCAGTCCACTTCTCTAACTAATTCCCTTCACTTTTTAAAGTTTGCCATTTTTAAATCAAGGCCCCTAGTTGCAGATTTATATTTGTTTAGCCTTCCGTTTAGTTTAAACTGAATTAACTTATGATCGGTATATCCTGACTTTAGAAAAGCTCTTGATACTGTTATTAAAGATCTAGAAACATGACCTATGAGGGAAGATTGAAAAAAACTGGGTTTGTTTAATCTGGACAAGAGAAGGGGACATGATAACAGTTTTCAAGTACATAAAAGGTTGTTACAATGAGGAGGGAGAAAAATTGTTCTTCTTAACCTCAGAGAATAGGACAAGATGCAATGGGCTTAAACTGCAGCAAGGGCAGTTTAGGTTGGACATTAGGAAAAACTTCCTAACTGTCAGAGTGGTTAAGCACTGGAATAAATTGTCTACGGAGGTTGTGGAATCTCCATCACTGGAGATTTTTAAGAGCAGGTTGGACAAACACCTGTCAGGAATGGTCTAGATAATACTTAGTCGTGCCATGAGTGCAAGGGACTGGACCAGATGACCTCTCAAGGTCCCTTTCAGTCCTATGATTCTATGATCATGAGAACCAAGGTTGTCTCCTACAACCAGTTCTTCTGTGCAGTTCTCACTACTCACCGGTACCAAATCTAAAATGACCTCACCTCTTGTTGGTTCAGTAACTATTTGGTGAAGAAATCTGCCAGCCATCACATACAGGAGAATCTGGGCCCTTCCATTATTAGTAGCACTTGTCCTCCAGTCTATAGCTGGGAAGTTAAAGTCTCCCATAATCACACAATTCCCAGTAGTATTTATTTCATTAAAAACATTAAAGAGGTTTCTATCCAGATCCACATCAGATCCTGGGGGTCTGTAGCATAGGCATTGACTTCCCCTCTTTGCCATGGGTGCTTGACCCCCCACTCTGCCCCCAGCTCCACCCCCACTCCACCCCTTCCATGAGGCCCTGCCCCAGCCCGGCCTCTTCCCCGCCCCCATTCCAACACCCTCCCCAAAGTCCCCACCCCAACTCCACCTCCTCCCGGCCCCTATTACAAGTCCTTCCCCAAATCCCCACTCCGGCCCCCTCCTCCCCTGAGCACTCCACGTTCCCATTCCTCCCCGCTCCCTCCCGCAGCGGGCTAATGCTGTCAGCGGTTTGCCGGCGGCTGGGCGGGAAGCACTGGGAGGCAGGCAGAGGAGCGGGGACACGGAGTGCTTGGGTGAGGAGGAGGAAGAGGAGGTGGGGCAGGGGGTGAGGGGAGCTTGGCTGCCGGTGGGTGCAGAGCACCCACTAATTTTTCCCCGTGGGTGCTCCAGCCCCGGAGCACCCCTGGAGTTGACACCTCTGGCCTGTAGCACACCCCAAGCACTAGCCCAGGGGAACCTCTAATAGCTTTCTTCCCCAAAGTGATTTTGGCCCAAACAGATTCTGTTTATCCATTCCATCACTTTCAATTTCTTTACAGTCCATCTCTGAAGTGGACATTCACCCACGAAAGCTCATGCTCCAAAACGTCTGTTAGTCTATAAGGTGCCACAGGACTCTCTGCTCATGCTCCAAAACGTCTGTTAGTCTATAAGGTGCCACAGGACTCTTTGCTGCTTTTATCTCTTCATTAATATACAGAGCTTCTCCACCATCGTTACCTTTATTTCTGTCTTCTCTGAACAGCACATACCCTTCAGTACCCCTGCTACAGCCATGACTACTATTCCACCGTGTTTCTGTTATCCCGCTAATATCTGATTTCACTTCCTGCACCAGTCGTTCTATTTCCTCCATTTTGTTACCCAGGCTCCTTGCACTGGAGTACAGACATCTTAGTAGTTGCTGCTTGACTTCGCTCACGCTCCTCACCCATTTGGGTACAGTCATTCTACAGACAGTATCACCTACCTGACTGCTAGTGTCATTGGTATCAGCACAACCTTTCCTCTTGATGCCCCTTCTCCTACCCACTGCTGTTCCTTTCTCCATTGCTGTAGCCTTTCTTATGTAATTTTCCTCCTGTTCAATGTTAAGATCAGATGTGGAGATTATATGAGCATCTCCCCCAGGTTCCTAGTTTGCAGTCAGTGAACCCCTGGGAGAAACGCAGGAAAGCTCCCTCTGTGGGAATAACAAGTGGAGTCACAAACCATTTACTTTATTGCCTGTTTCCCCTCTGACGCGGATTGTGAGCTCCTCTGGGTGGGGACTGTCTCTCACTGCGTGTCTGAGCAGCACCCACCACAATGGGCCCCGATCGCATTGGGACCACTAGGTACTAACAATGATAAATGAACCTTTAACAGTTAATAAAAAGTGAGTGATTTCACCAAACTCTAGCATTTCCTGCAGACTTGGTTTTGCTGCCAGGACTCAGATGACAGATGGGATCTCGTAGGTCATCAAGTCCAGTCCCCTGCTATTGCAGGCAGCCCTGTCATATATCCCACCCATAAATGATGGCCGATGTATCGCTGCACCAAGCCTGTGTTCAGATTATGGTAGCCTTGTGCTCAGCACTCCCTGAGTAGCGGGAGACAGGAGTGCTGGGCAGCGCAGCTCCCCTGACTCCAGCTGGTGCTGTGGAACGCCATCCTCCACCCACCCCAGCGCAATCTGAACAGTTTGTGACAAACTCTTGAGTTTATTTTGGAAGTTATTGGTCATGCAGCCTTGTTTTTTATTCCGTGATAGGCTGCACCTTACAAATTGGCTGGGACTTGAAATTTGGCAGGTGCGGGGGGGGGGGGGAAGAGGTGGCCCTGGAGTCAAAGAGGTGCACCAGGAAAATCTGCCCAAATTTAGCCAAATTATGAATCTCTAAAAATCTTAGTCTGCACATGCTCTGTACACACAGGTTAGAGTTTGGCAGCTAAATTCTCCAAAGATTCCATCTGCACTGAGCATGCTCTATCCCTCAAGCTCCTACATGTGTCCAGACTGCATATGCATCATCCGCACAGAGCAACTGAGTGTGCCGTACCCTGGGGCTGCCGGGACTTAGAGCGGGGCGCCTCTCTCCTGTGCCCTCCATGCTCTCCAGCGGGTGCCCGGGTGGCATATGGAGATTGAGGCTGCCTGGCTAGAATGCAGAGGGGTGAGGAAGAGGGCCAGGGAGGAAGATGAGATGCTGGGCTGAAGGGCAGGAGATCAAAGGGAAGGGGGGATGGGAGCCTGGGGGTAGCAGAGTTGTGGGGAGGACGACAGAAGACAGGTGGGTGGTAGGATAGGAATAAGCGAGGAGAGGGGTTGGTCGGTATGCGTGGGTGTTGAAAGGTACAAGCCATTCAGAAATTTTCTAAAATAACTAGGAAATGACATTTAACAAACACTCGGAAGTTAGGGAGTCCCAGCCAGATGCTGCCTGTGCTCAGTGGGGCACAAACTTTTCCAGTCGTGTCATCACTGCACAGCCAAGGCTTCCTCAGCAGCAGAGCTTGGGTTGAAGGTGGGGCTGGGGGAGGAGCTGAGGCTGGGGGAGGAGCTGAGGCTGGGGACAGAGCAGGGCTGGAAGCGCAGGGCTCCCTCCCCGTCCCCCATGGGAGCTGGCCTGGGCCCAGCCGCAAGCCCCCCAGTGTTCCTCCAGAGCTCACCCGGCAGTTTGGGGGCCATTGCTGTACTGTGAGCTGTTTGCTACTAAATTCGGTGCTCCTGTGTGTGTGATCAGCGCCCCATGCACCTGGGGCTCTGCTCAAATATAAAACGTATGAGATAATTATCTCTGTGGAGATGTTGGGGGCCCGGCTCTCCAAGGCCCAAACTGTCCCTGCTGAGCCTAGGCTCAAACTGTCCTCACCATAAGAACATAAGAATGGCCACACTGGGCCAGACCAAGGGTCCATATAGCTCAATATCCTGTCTCCAACAGTGGCCAGTGCCAGATGCTTCGGAGGGAATGAACAGAACAGGGCATTTATTGAGCAATCCATTCCCTGTCATCCAGTTCCAGCTTCTGCCAGTCAGAGGTTTGGGGACACCCAAAGCATGAGGCTGTGTCCCTGCCCATCTCAGCTGATAGCCACTGATACACCTACTCACCAGGAACTGATCTAATTCTGTTTTTAACCCCAGTTATAGTTTTGGCCTTCACAACATCCCGTGGCAAGGAGTTCCACAGGTTGACTGTGCGTTCTGTGAAGAAATACTTCCTTTTGTTTGTTTTAAACTTTCTGCCTTATTAATGTCATTGGGTGAACCCTGGTTCTTGTGTTATGAGAAGGAGTAAACAACACTTCCTTAGTCACGTTCTCCACACCAGTCATGATTTTATAGCCCTCTGTCATATCCCCCCTTAGACGTCTCTCTTCCCAGCTGAACAGTCCCAGTCTCTTACCCTCTCTTCACGTGGAAGCTGTTCCATGCCCCATATCATTTCTGTTGCCTTTCTCTGTACCTTTCCCATTTCGAATACATATTTCTTGAAATGAGGCGACCAGATCTGCACGCAGTATTCAAGAGGTGGACGTGCCATGGATTTATATAGTGGCATTATGATATTTTCTGTCTTGTTATCTATCCCTTTCCTAATGGTTTCTAACATTCTGCTCACTTTTTTGACTGCTGCTGCACACTGAGTGGATGTTGTCAGAGAACTCTCCACGGTGGCTCTGAGATCTCTCTCTAAAGTAATAACAGCTGTTTTAAACCCCATCATTTTATATGTATAGTTGGGATTATGTTTTCCAATGTGCATTACTTTGCATTTATCAACACTGAATTTCATCTGCCATTTTGTTGCCCAGTCAGCCAGTCTTGTGAGATCCCTTTGTAACTCTTCATAGTCTGCTTTGGACTTATCTATCTTGAGTAATTTTGTATCATCTGTAAACTTTGCCACCTGACTGTTTACCCCTTTTTCCAGATCATTTATGAATACGGTGAACAGCACTGGTCCCAGTACAGATCCTTGGGGGACCCCACTATTTATCTCTCTCCACGGTTTAAACTGACCATTTAGTTCTACCCTTTGTTTCCTGTCTTTTAACCAGTTGCTGATCCAGGAGAGAACCTGCCCTCTCATCCCATGACAGCTCACTCTGCTTAAGAGCCTTTGGTGAGGGATCTAGTCAAAGGCTTTCTGAAAGTCCAAGTGCACTATATCCACTGGGCCACTCTTGTCCACGTGTTGTTGACTCCCTCAAAGAATTCTAATAGATTAGTGAGGCATGATTTCCCTTTACAAAAGCCATGTTGACTCTCCCTCAACATATCTCGTTCATCTATGTGTCTGATAATTCTGTCCTTCACTATAGTTTCAACCAGTGTTCCCTCTAATTTTTTACATCCATGTGCGGAATGAATTTTATGTCCTCTGATGATGAGGGTTCTGGTTGGGGATGAAAGCTCTGGGGTGGGGCGAGGGATGAAGGGATTGGGGTGCAGGAGAGGGCTCAGGGCTAAGGCAAATGGTTGGAGTGTGGGGGGATGAGGGCTCTGGCTGGAGGTGTGGGCTCTGGGGTGGGGCTGGGGATGTGGGGTTCAGGATGTGGGAGAGGGCTCAGGGCTGAGGCAGAGGGTTGAGGTGCGGGGGGGGTGCAGGCTCTGGGGGTGCAGCCAGGGATCAGGGGTTGGGGTGCAGGCTGCCCCAGGGCTGCAGTGAGGAGAGAGGACTTGCCCCAGCCCTCTCTCACCGCAGTGCCTCTCCCCCGCTGCGGCAGCTCCAGCGGTGCTGGGGCGAGGGAGGAGCTCCTCTCCCCAGCAGCTCCGGTGGGCCTGGGCCGGGCTGGGGGAGGGAGTCCTCTCCTTGGCAGCTCCAGCGGGGCCGGGCTGGGCCTGGGGAGGTGCGCTTCTCCCTGTCTGCCTGCACAGCCCTTGAGAGTCTGCTGCGCAGCTGCGTAGCTTACAGGGAACGTAGGTTTCAACCAATTTGCCTGGTACTCAAGTCAGGCTAATTGGCCTGCAATTCCTAGGATCATCTCTGGAGCCTTTTTCAAAATTTAGCATCATGTTAGCTATCCACCAGTCGTCTGGTACAGAGGCTGATTTAAATGATAGGTTACACACCACCGTTAGTAGCTCTGAAATTTCACATTTGAGTTCCTTCAGAACTTTTGGGTGAATACCATCTGCTCCCGACCACTTATTACTGTTTAATGTATTAATTTGTTCCAAAACCTCCTCTAATGACACCTCAGTCTGGGACAGTTCCTCAGACTTGTCACCTAAAAAGAATGGCTCAGGTGTGGAGATCTCCCTCCTGTTCTCTGCAGTGAAGACTGATGCAAAAAAATGAATTAGCTTCTCTGCAACAGCCTGGTTTTCCTTGAGAGTGCTCCTTTAGCACCTCGATTGTGCAGCAAGTGGCCTCTCAGATTGTTTGGCAGGCTTCCTGCGTCTGATGTACTTAAAAAAATGATTGTTTGTTTTTGTGTCTTTTGCTAGTTGCTCTTCCAATGTTTTTTGGCCTGCCTGATTATACTGCTGCACTTGACTTGACAGAGGTTACGTTCCTTGCTATTTTCCTCAGGAGGATTTGATTTCCCATCTGAAAGGACGTCTATTTGTCTCTAACCACCTCTTACTCTCTTGTTTAGCCCTGGTGGTGGGTTTTGGTCCTGTTACTGTTTTTTTCTCTCATCAAGGCCCAGACTGCCCCTGCTGGGCATAGTGGGGACAGAGGCCATCGGTTCAGCAGCTCTGAGTTCTGCCTCCCCTGGTGGAAGGAGAAAAGACGGTTACTCACTGTTGTAACTGTTGTTCTTCGAGATGTGTTGCTCCTATCCATTCCAGTTAGGTGCACGGCTCTTCGGAACATTTTTACCCTAGCAACTCCGGTGGGCCGGCTGGGCGCCCCCTGGAGTGGCGCCGCTATGGCGCTAGATATATACCCCAGCCGGCCCGTCCGCTCCTCAGTTCCTTCTTGCCGGCTACTCCGACAGTGGGGAAGGAGGGCGGGTCTGGAATGGATAGGAGCAATACATCTCGAAGAACAACAGTTACAACGGTGAGTAACTGTATTTTCTTCTTCGAGTGATTGCTCCTATGCATTCCATGTAGGTGATTCCCAAGCCTTACCTAGGCGGTGGGGTCGGAGTGAGACGTGGCAGAGTGTAAGACTGCTGAGCCGAAGGCTGCATCGTCTCTGGATTGCTGCACCAACGCGTAGTGGGAAGCGAAGGTGTGGACAGAAGACCATGTGGCCGCTCTACAGATGTCCTGGATGGGAACATGGGCCAGGAAGGCGGCCGACGAGGCTTGCGCTCTCGTCGAGTGAGCAGTGAGGCGGCATGGTGGCACGCGAGCAAGCTCGTAGCATGTCCGGATACATGCTGTCACCCAGGAGGAAATCCGCTGAGAGGAGACCAGCTCGCCTTTCATGCGATCAGCAACCACTACAAACATCTGTGGCGAGCGCCGGAAGGGCTTCGTCCGCTCGATATAAAAAGCGAGGGCCCTGCGGACGTCCAGGGTGTGAAGCTGTTGCTCACGAGGTGAGGCGTGCGGCTTCGGGAAGAAGACCGGAAGGAAGATTTCCTGGTTGAGGTGGAAGGCCGACACCACCTTAGGGAGGAAGGCCGGGTGTGGTCGAAGCTGCACCTTGTCTCCGTGGAAGATGGTGTATGGTGGACCAACCGTTAGGGCACGGAGCTCGGAAACTCGTCTTGCCGACGTAATCGCAACGAGGAAGGCCATTTTCCAGGAGAGATAGAGTAGGGAGCACGTGGCCAGGGGCTCGAAGGGCGCTCCCATAAGCTTGGCCAGAACGAGGTTTAAATCCCAGGCTGGGGTAGGACGCCGTATCGGCGGGTACAAGTGGTCCAGGCCCTTAAGAAAGTGGGAAACCATCTGGTTGGAGAAGATGGACCGACCTCCCATGGATGGCCGAAAGGCGGACACGGCTGCCCGGTGCACCTTCAAGGAGGAGACCGCGAGTCCTTGTTCCTTAAGGTACCAGAGGTAGCCCAGGATTGTAGGGATAGGGACTAGGAAGGGATTAAGGCCGCGCTGATCGCACCAGAATGCGAAACGCTTCCATTTCGCGAGGTAGGTGGAGCGAATGGAAGGCTTTCTGCTTTCAAGCAGGACTTGCTGTACTGCCGCCGAACAGTCCCTCTCCGCGTGGGTCAGCCACGCAGGTACCAAGCTGTAAGATGGAGGGACTGCACATTCGGGTGGCGGAGTCTGCCGAAGTCCTGCGTGATGAGGTCCGGCCATAATGGAAGGGGAATGGGATCCCGAACGGAGAGCTCGAGCAGCAGGGTGTACCAGTGCTGCCGTGGCCAGGCCGGAGCGACGAGCATTAGGTGGGCCCTGTCCCTCCGAAGCTTGAGTAGCACCCGGTGTATGAGCGGGAACGGAAGGAAGGCGTAGAGGAGGTGATCCGTCCAGGAGCAAAGGAATGCGTCCGACAGGGAGCCTGGAGAGCGACCCTGGTACGAACAAAACTGGTGGCACTTCCTGTTCTCCTTGGAGGCAAACAGGTCTATCTGGGGAAACCCCCACCTTTGGAAAATCGTGTGCACCACATCTGGACGAAGAGACCACTCGTGGGAGAGGAACGACCTGCTGAGATGGTCGGCCAGCGTGTTCTGCACTCCTGGAAGAAAGGACGCTTTCAGGCGAATCGAGTGGGTCACGCAGAAGTCCCACAGGAGCATCGCTTCCTTGCAGAGCAGGGAGGAGCGGGCTCCGCCCTGCTTGTTCACATAGAACATTGCCGTCGTGTTGTCCGTGAACACCGCCACGCAGCGGCCCTGCAGACGGGCGCGGAAGGTGTGACACGCCAAGCGGATCGCTCGCAGCTCCCGGACGTTGATGTGGAGGGAGAGCTCTTGGGGCGACCAGAGACCCTGGGTGTGAAGGTCGCCCAGGTGAGCCCCCCATCCCAACGCCGAGGCGTCCGTGGTCAGGGTGACGGATGGGCGAGGAGGGCGCAACGGGACTCCTGCACACACGACCTCTGGGTCCAGCCACCAGCTGAGCGAATCGAGGGTTGGTTTCGTGACTGTGACTACCATGTCTATGGGGTCGCGGTGCGGGCGGTACACCGACGCTAGCCAAGATTGAAATGGGCGAAGGCGCAGCCTCGCGTACGTGGTCACGAACGTGCAGGACGCCATGTGGCCCAGGAGGCGTAGGCAGGACCGAACCGTTGTCGTGGGAAAGGCGTGCAGGTCCCGGATGATGGAGACCATCGTCTGGTGTCGAGGTCGAGGGAGGCAGGCCCTGGCCAAACTGGAGTCGAGGACCGCTCCGATGAACTCCACTGGTTGTGATGGAGTTAAAGTGGACTTCTCGACATTGATGAGAAGGCCCAGGAACCGAAAGAGGGATAGTATCTCGGCCATTTGATCTGCTACCAGCTGTCGGGATGGCCCGCGAACCAGCCAGTCGTCGAGATACGGGTAGACGTGTATGCGACGACGGCGGAGGGCTGCGGCCACCACTGCCATGCACTTGGTAAAGACCCTTGGCACGGTGGACAGGCCGAAGGGTAGCACCGCAAACTGGTAGTGCGCGTTGTTGACTACGAACTGCAGGTAGCGTCGATGGGGAGGGTAAATCGCGATATGGAAGTACGCGTCCTTCATATCGAGGGCAGCAAACCAGTCTCCCGGATCCAGGGAGGGAATGATGGTCCCCAGGGTTACCATGCGAAATTTGAGCTTGGGCAGGTACCTATTGAGCTCCTGGAGGTCTAGTATAGGTCGGAGACCTCCTTTCACCTTGGGGATGAGAAAATATCGGGAATAGAATCCCCTGCTCCGCATGTCGTACGGCACCTCCTCTATGGCACCCAAGCTCAACAGAGACTCGACCTCTTGTAGGAGGAATTGCTCGTGAGAGGGGTCCCTGAAGAGGGACGGGGAAGGTGGGTGGGAGGGAGGGGGCGAAACAAACTGAAGGCGGTAACCATACTGGATAGTACGAAGTACCCAGTTGTCCGTTGTTATTTGGGACCACGCCGGGAGGAAGTGGGAAAGGCGGTTGCAAAATAATGGGGAAGGATCCGGGAAAGAATCTGATGGGCCGTCCACGGGCGTCCCATCAAAACGCCTGCTTGGGCACTTGCGGGGCCTTGGAAGGCGCCTGGGCCTGGTTGCGCCTGTTGCTTGATGGTCTACGGCGGTTCAGGCTGCCTCGCCGACTATTATACGGCCGCGACTTGGCCTGAGTAAAGGGCCGGTAGGGCTGCTGCCGGAATGACCTCCGCTGGGTAGCCGGTGTGTGCATACCCAAGGTGCGAATGGCGATTCGACCATCTTTGAGGGTCTGAATTCTGGAGTCCGTTTTCTCCGAAAAGAGACCCTGAGTGTCGAAGAGGAGGTCCTGCAGGGTGTACTGCACCTCAGGCGGCAAGGTGGAGGACTGCAGCCAGAGATGCGCCTCATGATCACTCCTGAGGCCAGGGTTCTGGCTCCTGAGTCCGCCGAGTCCAGAGCGGCCTGGATGGAGGACCGGGAGGCTTTCCTGCCCTCCTCGAGGGGGGCCGAGAACTCCTGACGTGAGGCTGTTGGGATTAGCTCCGAAAATTTTGACAGGGACACCAAGATGTCAAAGGTGTAGCGAGCGAGGAGAGCCTTCTGGTTGGCAATCCGGAGCTGGAGACCCCCTGCCGAATAGACCTTCCGGCCCAACAGATCCATGCGCCTAGCGTCTTTAGACTTTGGCGCCGGGGCTGGCTGCCCATCTCTCTCTCGGTCATTGACGGACTGCACTACGAGGGAGTCCGGCGTGGGGTGGGTGTATAAGTGGGTGCATAGCCGGTGGGAGGAACCAAGTACTTTCGTTCGACTCCACGTGCGGTGGGAGGGACGGACGCCGGTGACTGCCAGATGGTAGTGGCATTCTTTTGGATATTACGGATGAATGGGAGGGCCACCCGCAGCGGGGCCGCAGCTCCAATCACCTTGGTCACCGGGTCGTCATCCTCCGGGACCTCCGCCACGGGGAAGTCAATAGCCTTCGCCACCCGGCGAAGAAGGTCCTGGTGGGCCCGCAAGTCAATTGGAGGGGGGTCCGTCGTAGAAGCCCCCGCCACCGCCTCATCCGGCGAGGATGATGAGGACAGACCCTGGACCACCGCTTCTGGAGATGGTTCTTCCAGGGGGTGGGAAGCCGCCTCGGACCCCGGATGCTCTGCGGGACCAGGTGGCGACGGGGCCTCACCTGGTGGTGATGGGGGAGGCCTGCTCACCGCAGCTTCCGGCACCCTGTGTTCGGCGCCCGCGGGTCGCTGGGGGAAGGGGAGCCCTTGAGGCTCGTGGTAGGCCCAGGGGACCCAAAAACCCCACTGCTGCGGTCCGAGGTCCTGGCCTTGGGGGTCAGCCCGGAGATCTCTCCTGCTGCCCGCCTGAGAGGCGACTGAGGGCTGACGAGAAGGCCATGGGGGGGCAGAGGCACTGATAGATTGCGCCGCGGATGCCGGCAGTCTGTCCCTGGACGGTGCCGGGGATCGGTGCCGGTCGTCACGGTGCCGGGATGGAGAGCAGGACCATTGACTGCTTCGGTGCCGGGAGCTCGACTGCGATCTCGAGCGACGGTGTCGGAAGCGGCTTCGGGAGTCGCGGTGCCGGGAACGGTACCGGGATCCGGACCTCCCTCGGTACCGGCGGTCGGGTGACCGGGACCGGGAGCGTCTCCGGGAGTGCGAGCGGTACCGCGATGTTGAGCGGTAGCGGGACTGCGACCGGCGCCGAGACGGGGAGCGGTACCGCAATGGTGAACGGTGCCGGGACCTGGATCGGCGTGGCGGTGACCGTCTCTGGGACCGGGAGCGGGAGCGGGACCTGGAGTGCCGTCTATCCCATCTGTCAGGGGAAGGTGGCCGCATCATCGCCGGCTTGCCCGCTGACTGAACAGCCCGCACCGGCGGTGCCAGGGGCCGGAGGCTCGGTGCCTCTGTGAGCTCGATGAGCTCTCTCGCCGTCGAGAAGGGAGGTACCGGACTCAACGGCTCTTTGGGTGCCAGAGTCGACGGAACCATGCACGGCTTGTGCACCACCACAGCCGGTGCCGGAGGTGCCGGTGGTGGCTGGGCAAGCTGTCCCAGAGCATGAGGCTTAGAGGCTGTCTGCGCCATCTTCCGTTTCCTCGCCGGAGAGAGGGAACGGTGCCGGGACGCCGGTGCCGGCTGCGGAGCTCGAGCAGTCTCGGTACCGGAGCGGCTCGGGGCCGCTGGTGCGCTGCGCGCCGAGGACGACTTCGGTGCCGCTGGGGTCGGCGCGGGAGGGCGAAGTGCCGACTCCATAAGGAGCTGCTTTAGGCGAGAGTCCCGCTCCTTCCTAGTTCGTGGCTTAAATGCCGTGCAGATCGGGCACTTTTCTGGCCGATGGGACTCCCCGAGGCAGCGCAGGCAGGAGTCATGCGGGTCCCCGACCGGCATGTGCCGCTGGCAAGCCGAACAGGGCTTAAACCCCGGTGCCTTGGGCATGAGCCCACACCGGCTGTGGAAGAAGAGGGGTAAACCCCCCTAATTCCCTTACTACACTATATCTAACTAAATTATTAACTAACTTAACTACCTTAACGAACTTAACCAACGATATACACGCAGCAAACGGAGAAACGCTAGGGCTGTGGAGGTAAAGGAGCACTCCACTGTTGCAACTGGCCGTCACGGGCGGTAAGAAGGAACTGAGGAGCGGACGGGCCGGCTGGGGTATATAACAGGCGCCATAGCGGCGCCACTCCAGGGGGCGCCCAGCCAGCCCGCCGGAGTTGCTAGGGTAAAAATGTTCCGAAGAGCTGTGCACGCGCGGCGCACACACCTACATGGAATGCATAGGAGCAACACATCTCGAAGAAGAACTGGCTTTGTTCTGCCCGGAGGCGGGGCTGAGGCTCTGGCTCCAGGGCCCGGCTGCGCTGGGGAGTGCTCTGAGGTTCAGCAGGAAGGAGGATTTGTATTCAGGTCACTCTGAAAGGGACGAACTGGATTGACAGAGTCATCCTCAGGGGCTGGGACTGGCTCATTTATAGATGAGTCTCCTGCACAGAATACAGTATTTCAGTGCAAGCGAATCCAATTTGCTTGCCAGACAGTGTATCCAGAAGCAGCTGGGGCTTAGAAGGGAAATGGATAATATTAAACAAACACAGAGGCAGCCATAAATTAACGGCATTACCCCCCGTGTGACACAATCAGCCCATTCTCACAGGCTCAAGTTTCCCAGTTACTGAACTCAGTCTGATGAAGGGCCTAAATTATTCAAGCCCAGTTGGCCAGACAGCCATCACTGAGCTGTAGGCAGGTGCCAGCAAGGAGCTAGCGGCTCTTCCCATCCCTTCCAGCAAGTGCCAAGAGGCAGAGCTTGGAACCAGTGTCTGGGTCTCACAGCACAACCCTCCCTTAACTGAGGCTGCAGTGGGCCACCAACCTCTGTGCCGCAGCCCCGCCAGCCCCAGAGGGGCAGCGCACTGCCTGAGTGGGGGGAGGGGAGGGAGTTTACTGCGCCCCCTTTGAGCCCTGGAGGGGGACATGGGTGTTACTCAAACCCCTATTTCCAACAGCTCGTTCTGAAGCCAAGAATGAGCGACAGAAGAAGGGCCAGCCAGGGTAGCCCCAGAGAGGGTGGGAGAGGACAGGCTAAGCAGCACGGGCTGTTACAAGGATCCAAACAGGTGGGAAAACACCCAAAGAGGGTCAAACCAACCTCTCCTGGCTCCATCGGCCTGGGGCTTGACTCTTGCCAAACCAGCCTCTAGTAATAATCCTAAAGGAATCAGTTGTGGCCAGAGGCATAGCCTTGCATGGCCAAGAGGAAGCAGACTGCCACCTCCCAAGGTCAGGGCTGGGCAGCTTCTTGTTATGTGATTTATTCCAACCCTGTTGACGTTTCATGTGAAGGTGGGACCCGGGGGGCGGGGAGGGCTGGTCCCCACTGGAAGATGGGACCTGGGGGGCGGGGAGGGCTGGTCCCCATTGGAAGGTGGGACCTGGGCGGGGAGCGGGGAGGGATGGTCCCCGGGGGGGGAGGGCTGGTCCCCATTGGAAGGTGGGACCCGGAGGGGGGAAGGGCTGGTCCCCACCGGAAGGTGGGACCCGGGGGGCGGGGAGGGGGGCGGGGTGGGCTGGTCCCCATTGGAAGGTGAGACCCGGGGGGCGGGGCGGGCTGGTCCCCATTGGAAGGTGGGACCCGGGGGGCGGGGCGGGCTGGACCCCAGAGGAAGGTGGGACCCGGGGGGTGGGGAGGGCTGGTCCCCACCGGAAGGTGGGACCGGAGGGGCAGGGGGGGCTGGTCCCCACTGGAAGGTGGGACCTGGGGGGGGAGGGCTGGTCCCCATTGGAAGGTGGGACCCGGAGGGGGGGAAGGGCTGGTCCCCATTGGAAGGTGGGATCCGGGGAGCGGGGAGGGCTGGTCCCCATTGGAAGGTGGGACCCGGGGGGCGGGGCGGGCTGGTCCCCACCGGAAGGTGGGACCCAGGGGGGGGAGGGGCAGGCTGGTCCCCACCGGAAGGTGGGACCTGGGGGGGGAGCGGGGAGGGATGGTCCCCACCGGAAGATGGGACCTGGGGGGCGGGGCGGGCCGGTCCCCATTGGAAGGTGGGACCCGGGGGACAGGGAGGGCCGGTCCCCACCGGAAGGTGGGACCCGGGGGACGGGGAGGGCCGGTCCCCACCGGAAGGTGGGACCCGGGGGGCGGGGCGGGCAGGTCCCCACCGGAAGGTGGGACCCGGGGGGCGGGGAGGGCCGGTCCCCACCGGAAGGTGGGACCCGGGGGACGGGGAGGGCCGGTCCCCACCGGAAGGTGGGACCCGGGGGACGGGGAGGGCCGGTCCCCACCGGAAGGTGGGACCCGGGGGACGGGGAGGGCCGGTCCCCACCGGAAGGTGGGACCCGGGGGGCGGGGAGGGCCGGTCCCCACCGGAAGGTGGGACCCGTGGGGCGGGGCGGGCTGGTCCCCACCGGAAGGTGGGACCCGTGGGGCGGGTAGGGCTGGTCCCCACCGGAAGGTGGGACCCGTGGGGCGGGGAGGGCTGGTCCCCACCGGAAGGTGGGACTCGGGGGGCGGGGAGGGCTGGTCCCCATTGGAAGGTGGGATCCGGGGAGCGGGGCAGACTAGTCCCCTTTGGAAGGTGGGACCCGTGGGGCGGGGCGGGCTGGTCCCCATTCGAAGGTGGGACCCGTGGGGCGGGGCGGGCTGGTCCCCATTGGAAGGTGGGACCCGTGGGGCGGGGAGGGCTGGTCCCCACCGGAAGGTGGGACCCGGGGGGCGGGGAGGGCTGGTCCCCACCGGAAGGTGGGACCCGGGGGGCGGGGCGGGCTGGTCCCCACCGGAAGGTGGGACCCGGGGGGCGGGGCGGGCTGGTCCCCACCGGAAGGTGGGACCCGTGGGGCGGGGCGGGCTGGTCCCCACCGGAAGGTGGGACCTGGGGGGGGAGCGGGGAGGGCTGGTCCCCATTGGAAGGTGGGACCCGGGGGGCGGGGAGGGCTGGTCCCCACCGGAAGGTGGGACCCGGGGGGCGGGGAGGGCTGGTCCCCACCGGAAGGTGGGACCCGGGGGGCGGGGCGGGCTGGTCCCCACCGGAAGGTGGGACCCGGGGGGCGGGGCGGGCTGGTCCCCACCGGAAGGTGGGACCCGGGGGGCGGGGAGGGCTGGTCCCCACCGGAAGGTGGGACCCGGAGGGCGGGGCGGGCTGGTCCCCACCGGAAGGTGGGACCCGGGGGGCGGGGCGGGCTGGTCCCCACCGGAGGCCCAGAGTGGGTAGCCCCAGGTCACGCAGGCATTGTGTAGCAGAGCATGGACCTCAGCCAGGGTGACTTTCAGGTCGGCTCTCTGGCCACTGGGCCGTGCCCCCTTGTGGTACCTTTTCCCCCTGCTCTCCAGTCCAGCCTCGCTCTCCACCCCGCCTTGATTACAGACTGGGGGCCAGAGCCTCAGTGGGCGTAAAGTGGCAGAGTGCCTTGGATGTCAGTGCTGATTTACACCCTGGGGCTCTGGGCCAGTGTCAGGCTGCCAGGAAGAGGGGTGACCCCAACTTCTCCAGTGAGGCTGCTCCCGGAAAGGCCTCTCGGTGAGGCACCCGGGGACACGTGGTTGCCAGCAAGCACCTGTGCCAGGCGGAAGGCCGAGGCCCCACTGCCAGACCCCTGTCTGGAGACTGGCTGGGAAGCAGCCATGACAGCCGCCCGTGTGCGCTGTACGTGTCTGGGCAGCTCTGCCCTCGGCCGGACAGAGCATGACAGGCCCTGGGAGCCTTTGCCTGGACCGGCTGGGCTAGGGACGCGGCGTGCGCGGGGGCAGGAGAGGGCGTGTTGTGAAATAGGAGGGCACCAGTTCTTTCCCCCACGCAGCCAGTGGACAGCAGTGATGTGTGCATGCGGCTCGGGACACCCGAGCGCTGCCAAGCAATGGCTCAGCAGGATTTACACCCCCTTGTGGTCAGCCAGAGGGCAGGGTCCCCACACAGGCTGCACTCTCAGGCCCAGGACTGGCCGCCTGCTTTCCCACAGCATGTGGATCCCAGGCATCCTGCTCAGGAATATGGAGAGAGTCCAAAGCTGAACGCTGAGCTCCCACTGCCAGTGAGCAGGCGGCGCAGGCCCTCTCCACCCACCCACTGCAGAGCAGCAGCATCCTGCTCCATCCACTTCCCATCTGCCAAAACTGGACACGTGGCTAAACTGGGGGAGCCCAGCTCCCCACAGCGAACGTCCTGGGGAGAATCTGTCAGGATTGCCTGTGGAGCTGCAGACAAACTGCCACCAAGCAGCCCACTTCCCTCTGCCAAGAGCCTTCCTCATGAGCTGACACTAGAGTATCGCCCTGGGGCTTCTTGGAGCAGGCAGCCCATATGCCAACCCACTTGAAGTTTCAGAGAAGAGCCACAGGAATGATCAAAGGACTGGAAAACCCGCCGTACAGTGAGACTCAAGGAAAGCGATCTCTGTAGTTTAACAAAGGGAAGGTTAAGGGGTGACTTGATCAGCGTCTATAAGTAACTGCATGAGGATCAAAAACGTGATACTAGAGGACTCTTCAGTCTAGCAGACAAAGAGATCACAAGATCTAGTGGTTGGAAGCTGAAGCCAAACAAGTCCACACTCACTGGAACCATTTCCCAAGGCCTGGGCTGGATTTTCCATCTCTGGAAACCTTTAACTCAGAGGGGATGTTGTTCTACATCAGCTGCTCCAGTTCAAAGAGGGTTGAATTCAGGGACGTGCCCAGGCCTGTGCAATGCAGGAGGTCAGATGGGATGATCACAGTGCTCCCTTCTGGCCTTGGAGTCTATGAATCGACGTGAGGTTATAATGGCTAGTGGCACTCAGGAGGCAGCTTGAGAGGAGAGAGGGCTCAGCAACCACTCATGCGCCCAGCTCCAGCTGAGCCTGCTCAGGCTCCTGAAAACATCTAGTTTGCATGAACAAAGGGTTAACACAGGTATTACCCCGGCCAGCCCATGTTCATCAGGGCATCCTCTTAGCATAGCCAGTTTGTGGGTGGAGCCATCAGCGCAGGGCCTGGTTTGTGCTGAGTCTGAAAAGAAAGCAGAGAGGAGCGCCTCCTGCAGGAGTCAGCCTCACTAGCTGCTTTGTGATGGTGAGCGAAACAAAAGACAGACAGACAGACACACACACACACACGCACACTAGGGTGAGCAGACAGCAAATGTGAAAAATCGGGACAAGGGGTGGGGGGTAATAGGAGCCTATATAAGAAAAAGACCCAAAAATCAGGCCTGTCCCTATAAAATCAGGACACCTGGTCACCCTCACACACACACACACACACACACACAACCCTGTGGTCACCAGTCACAGGATTGCCTGGCCCACACTGATCTGACACGTAGCTGCCCTTGTCCTGGCCTGAGTCCACCCAGAAGGAAGGAATCCAGGGTTTAAAGGCTCCTTTGTGTACAGCCCAATTATCCAGTGCAGCACTAAGTAAGTGAGACATTTGCTACATCACAGTTATTCTGCCATGTCAGAATCCCAGTGTCCCAGCTGAACAGCACTATCCTAGCTCGTGGGGCTGGCTGTATGCCAGTCCGGGGCGGGGAGGGGGATAGTGACTGTTATTCCCAGCGGGATTTAATACAGACCTGCCAAACCTCTCCCCATTCGTCAATGAAGTGAAATGCCTGATGCAGCCCCTACCCCAGGCCTCTCCTTGACGAGGGCAAAGGGACGGTTCTGTTATGTCCGTGCACCCATACAGAGAAGGCTGATAATGTACAGTACTCTGACTGGAACAGTGCAATGTAACGTGACTTTATTTCTTAGACAAGAACCCCAAACAGAGAGAGACAAAGCAGGCTGCTCCCTAAAAGAGAGAGGAACAGGCCGGAAAACCCATCATCCCTTCTGAGTCTTGGAAGTGGGTCCCCAGCATCCTGAGTAAGCCCAGCTGTGCAGAGGAGTGGGGAAGGGAGGGAGGAAAGTTACTGGGCCTCCTTCTATGTTTGTACATCACCTAGCACAACAGAGCCTCAATTTGGAACAGAGACACTGGGCCCCACAATGTGGAGGACAGAATATTCCTGGCCTGGCTACCTAGGCCCATCAAGTGGCTGCAGCCCAACACTGAGCCCCCTGCTCTATCCAGGGTGGAGGCCGCGGGCGGGGGCAGGGGAGAAGTGTCAGTAGGGATCTATGGGTCAGATTTTCAAATGCCTAAGGAAATCCCGTGCCTAACTCCCTTAGGTGCTTCTGGAACCATCCCTCCCCCCGAAACCTCCCCCCAATCTGTGATGGGCTAGCCCAGATGAGATGGAGCTGTTAGAGGCAGGAGAGATCTGTCAGGCTGTCCTGTGCCTCCTCGGGGGCCAGAGTGAGCTCCCTGCCTAGCCATGCTCCCGACCGCCCGCGGATAGCCTGGGACGGGCTCCGCGCCCCGCTCCCGACCGCCCGCGGATAGCGTGGGACGGGCTCCGCGCCCCGCTCCTGACCGCCCGCGGATAGCGTGGGACGGGCTCCGCGCCCCGCTCCCGACCGCCCGCGGATAGCGTGGGACGGGCCCCGCGACCCGCTCCGGCCTGTCCACGGATAGCGTGGGACGGGCTCCGTGCCCCACTCCCAACTCCGCGCCCCGCTCCCGACCGCCCGCGGATAGCGTGGGACGGGCTCCGCTGGGGGCAGGCGGTGGGGAGGGGGATGTCAGGAGGGACTGATATGGCACAACCTGCCACCGCAGGAGGGAGTGGGTGGGCTGGGTCCAGCACGCAGCTGCTCCATGCACTGAGAGTGACTGCAGCTTCTTCTACCAAGTGTGCTGTTTTCACAGTGCCCTGCCGCGCTCACACCCTGCGGCTGGGAGATCCGGCCTGGCTCTTGTAACAGGGCATTTCTACCCTTGCACACTGGGAGCCCCGTCCCTGGCTGCCGCCCAAATAATCAACGGCAGCAGTGCCCTGGTGGGGCCATTCTGAGTGTGCAGGACTCGGCCCTGGGAATCCAGCAACCCTGCAGAGTCCGTGCACAGCTCAGGGCCAGGTACTCGTCACAGCCCGGATCCAGCTGGCTTTGCCTTTCCTTCCTTTCAGTCTCACTGTCTCCATCCTACGGCCCCACACCAGCCTCCCTCCTGCAGCCTCCCCAGAGCCCTTAGCACATCCCCCTTTGTTTCTGTAGCCCAGCGGTACCTATTTAGTGATTGTGAGTCATGGTAACTAAGGCAACCTGTCTTTGCAGGGCGAGGATGAGCGAACAGCACCAACGCACTGACAACTCGCCCAGTCACTTCTGTACAAAACACCAGCAAGCTGCTGGGTCCCTCCCAAAGCGAAAGGACCCACCGGCCCTGCCCAGCTCCCTAGCCTGGGCACACCCCACCCACGGCCAGCCCTGAGCAATGAACCAGGCGGCGGGTCTGCGGGAATAACGGCATGAGGCCGGTAACCAGGGACACGCACAGGGTCCGAGCTAAGGCTGCGTCATTCTCAGGGGCAGGATTTCACTGCCACCAAAATACATCTGAGCTCAGACTTCAAGCAGGGTGGACAAGGCCTGATCTGCTGATGTAAAAACCAAGCACGAGAAAAAACATGAAAAATAAAGTAAAATCCGACTGTCCTGGGCTTATGTCTCTTTGCAAGTTATTGCTCATGGGTCTCGCCTTAACTAGGTAACGAGCCCCTTGTGGCTGGGCCGCACTCAGGTCCCCTACCCTGCTGAGACGCCGAACCCTGCTAACCACTGTGCACCACCTGCATGGGGCTGGGCTTCACGGGGAGCCCAGGTGGAGGGAAAGTCCCAGAGGAAGGCTGGCACTCCCATGGCGGGTTCACAAAGGGAGGGTGTGTGTGGGTGTGTGTGTGGGTACCAAACGCACAAGGGAAGGAACTGTTTTCCCTGAAGGTGTTGGACGTATCTAGCTATCGGGGCTGGTGGCGTTGCTGGCCCATCACTCTGCGTTATTAGCTCTTGGATTGATTTATTTGTTTATTCTGATGCACTGGCGAATTTATATGCTCAAAGCATTGGCATTTAACGATGCCGTCTCCGCGCAGAGACACCAGAGCTGCCTTTTGCGTATCTTGCTGCCCGGAGAGGTTGGAGTGTCTGGCTAGTCCTCCTCCCCCCAGCCCCGCCCAAGAGATTTGGGGAGGGGCAGCTCTTGACGGAAATGGCAGAGGAGCCATCTGCCATGTCACTGGCCTTTACAGGCATCCGCCTCAGCCAGCAGGGATGATGTGAGGCAGATTACTGGCTCCTGGATGTGCTATTGGCATGGTGTGTAATTAAGTTGCTCAGACAGCATGGTGATAAGCATGGCTGATTAGATAGATAGATAGGATCTGGAATGCAAAAATCCCATGTATAAATATCCACTCCATTGCCAAAATCAGATTTGTTGACATAGTTACTATTTGTACAGGACCTACAGGTTTGCTGCTGAAGTGGAGGCCAGCAGAGGAAGCCCAAGCTCACAACCCCCCACTCTGGAGCTGTGCTGGCATCACTGATAATACTGAAGTGTGAGATAAACAAGTAAGTAACGGACAACGAGCCATGTTTATTTCGGCAGCTTCAAACCCTCCCCTCCCCAGGAAAAACAGCTGCATTTGCACAGGACAGACCTGGTGGGGGAACATGATTTTCCCGATTCAAAGCCGGCCCGGGGTGTGGAGGAAGTGGAATCGTGTAACGCTGAAGTAGTTCTTAATGAATGAATTCAGGGCAGGAGGTCAGCTGACATGATCACAATGGTCCCTTCTCGCTTTGGAGTCTATCAGTCTGTGAGACTCTTTCCAGCCCAGCTGGTTTGGGGCAGCCCTCCCATGAAGCTAAAATATTCAAACCCAGCTGCCTAAAGCTTGGCACAGGGTTGCCAACCCTCCCGGATTGGCCAGGAGGCTCCCGGAATCAGCATTGAGCTCCCCGTGGCTATCGAAAGGAATCAGGGAGATTTTAATAGGCTGCTAAAAGTCCGGCCAGTGGCGCAGCAGAGCTAAGGCTCCCTGCCTGCCCTGGCTCCGCGTGGCTCCCAGAAGCGACTGGCATGTCCAGCTCCTATGCACAGGGGTGGCCAGGGGGTCTCTGTGCACTGCCCTCACCCTGACTCCACAGCTCGTATTGGCTGAGAACCATGGCCAATGAGAGCTGCGGGGGTGGCACCTGCAGGTGGGGGCAGTGTGCAGAGCCGCCTGGCCGCCTCTGAGCCTAGGAGCCGGAGCCACCCGAGGTAAGCACTGCCCGGCGCCTGCACCCCTCACCCCATCCTGCACCCCAACCCCCTGCCCCAGCCCAGAGCCCCCTTCCACATCCAAACTCCCCCCCAGTGCCCACACCCCCAACCCCCTCCTGCACCCCAATCCCGTCCCAGTCCTGAACGCCCTCCTGCATCCAAACTCCCTCCCACAGCCTGCACTCCACCCCCCATCCTGCACCCCAAACCCCTGCCCCAGCCCAGAGCCCCCTCCTGCATCCAAACTCCCTCCCACAGCCTGCACTCCACCCCCCATCCTGCACCCCAAACCCCTGCCCCAGCCCAGAGCCCCCTTCCACATCCAAACTCCCCCCCAGTGCCCACACCCCAAACCCTCTCCTGCACCCCAAACCCGTCCCAGCCCTGAACCCCCTCCTGCATCCAAACTCCCTCCCACAGCCTGAACTGCACCCCAAACCCCTGCTCCAGCCTGGTGAAAGTGAATGAGGGTGGGGGATGGAGTGAGCGGGGGCAGGGCCTCGGGGAACGGCTGGGCCAAGGGCCTTTGGGTTTGTGTGATTAGATAGTTGGCAACCTTAGTTTGGCAGCGAACTCCTCCACACCAGGCACCTCGGTTCTGATCTCTAGCAGTACCAAGCACCCGTGACTCCTGTTGACGTCCATCGGTGAGAGCTTTCCTGGCCCAAGGGCTGTGCCCGCTGGGCCCTGCATAGCACTGACTGGCCGAGAAGAGGTGCATGCAAAGGATGGTGAGCGAGGCCCGAGATCCCAGTGCTGCCTAACACCCCCAGGTCCACGTGAGTGGCATTACTGCAGGCTGGTCAGGGATACACCCTGGGAATGACTGGACTGAACTGAACTCTCCCCCATGAGGGTAACTAGTTTAACCTGCCCCACATGGAAGCAAAGTAGCGTGCAGTCCCGGGGCACTTCTGGACTCTCCCTAAGCCCACCACCAAGTCATTGCAAAGAAAGAACAGCTACAAATATATAAACTAGGAGGAGATGGGCTCTGTCAGCCACTGCTTCCCACACAGCTGCTCTCCGAGCTTCCCGCACAGCCCGCTGCTCTTGCCAGCTCACCTAAGTTTTATCATGAGTCATGGGATATTTGGTGGTTTTCTTAAAGCTCCTGCTCCTGGAGGCAGGTGATAATATGAGAATTTCAGCTTTCACAACAGAAGGGTAAATTTCTAGCTTGTGGTTGTGGAGAAAAGCTGGATACCGTGACCCACTAAAGGCACAGCCACCAGAAGGCAAAGCAAAAGACCCAACATTTACTAGTGCTATAAGTCTCATGATTTTTAAATCATTCCCATGACCTGGGGGGTGGGGGGGGTCTGGCTCCTGATTTCTGACCCCTGAAGTTGCCAGACTCAGACTCCCCCAGGCCTGGGGCTAGGCTGCTGTTTATAAACCCCCTATTTCCCAGGCCTTGCCAGGAGCTGGGGCTATGAATATGGCTGCCGTGCTGGGCTGGGCTCTCCTGGATCTCACTGACTCCTTGGCTGGGAGCTGTCAAGCCTGGCCTTGTCCCTGGGCCTGAGGGGAGAGGAAAGTCCAGAGCGCCAGAGCCCAGCCCTAGGACATGACTGCCTGGCACAAAGCCTGCACCCCCTCTTCCCATCGGCAACAGGCTGCCCCTTCTCCAGCACACGGGGCTTTGGCTGGGCCCTGGAGGGAGGCAGGGTGACTGGACAGCAAATGTGAAAAATCAGGACTGGGGTGGGGGGTAATAGGAAAAAGACCCCAAAATTGGGACTGTCCCTATAAAAACGGGACATCTGGTCACCCTGATAAGGGAGGGCTCCCCATAGGGTCTGCCTGTCCCTCCCAGCCAGCACTGAGGAAGCAGGGCCTGGGACCAGCCCTCAGCCAGGGCCAGTTCCTCAGCTGTGTAGGTCAGCACAGCCCCACTGAGGTTAATGGAGGGCTCTCAGTGTGAGCCGCTGAGGAGCAGGACTGGGGAGCAGCAGGGGACATGCCTGGGAGCTGGCTCTCCCCGGGCAAGGGAGGGGCATGGTTCCACCTTCCCTTTCTTCCTGCTCCCAGCCAGTGCTCTGTAGTAAAGATCCTTGTTTGCTGTGTTGATTTCACATGCACCACAGAGCCAGAGAGGCATTTCTCTGCAGCGCTGGACTGAATAACAATGGGCTTCTCATATGGTGACCTGATGAGAACGACCTGCAATAGACACAGCTAAACCCTGCTGAAGTATACATATTATGTATTAGTATAGCAGTTATACACCCAGATTGGCCTGTACCTTTAGTATCATCCTGAACACTTGTGCTAAGTATGCCCGAACCCTTGCATTAGCTGGACTACGCCTTGGCTTGGATAGATAGGAAAACTGCTGGTACCAGGACAGCTGAGAATTTCTTCCTCACAACAGGAAAGGAGCTGCCCATACAAACCTAGGAGGTGCCTTCACCCCCTTAGTACCTGGAACGGCTGCACTCAGAACAAAGATAAGGTGCATCGTAACTCGGACTGCAAAGGGTGCACCAAGGTACCAAAACAAACAGGGCAAAAAGCCGCCCAGCTAACTGATGTATGCGGTGCCCTTTCCTACTACCCAAGCAGGGTGTGAAAGGCTCCAGGGGCGTAGCTTTGGGGAGCACACCTGAGTAAGGTGAATGTAACAGGACGCTGCACAGGACGGCTCTTCGGAGACTGGTATCGTACAGAACCTTTCCCCTGCACCATCTTCATAAACCTGCCTGACACTGGTTATTTCGTCTCTTGAATGTATTTCATAGGAAAATAACGAACCCAAGCGTGGCCAAGCACTTGACTATCCAATTTATCAACAATAATATCGACATGCTCAGACTCCCCCGGTTCCGAGTGATCCGGGGCCCTGTTCCTGGACATTCGTCACAGCTCCTGCCACCCAGCCTTTGGCAAGCCCCAGGGATCCCAGCTGTGCCACTAAGTGGTGTTCAGCAGCCTAAGGAGCCCAAGGGCTCAGCCTGTTGCTGCATCCCTGTCCAATGCAAAGCACTGCGTGAGGGAATCATTTGCATACCCTTGAGTAACCTCACATTTCAGTTTAGAAGAACCATTGTGCAGGGATGTAGCGTGAAGGGAGCTCTCCGTCCGCCTGCAGGGACGAGGCAAACGACCCACATACTCTGCCTGGACGGCTGCTCAGACGGCAACACCTGAGCCGGGCTCCCAGGACGCTTTGTCTGCAGGGTCCGTACAGCTCCTCAGGACATGGAGTTGGGCCTCATGTTTGTTCCAGTTCTGCCCACACAAGGCAGGAGAGAGGGGCGGGGGGGCGGGGGAAGCTCAGCAGGGAGCAAGAGCAACGTGCCTGGTGCTCAAACCGTCAGGGACATGCCCAGACCACACCCAGATCAGCAGCACGGACTTCCTGGGAGCTGGCTGGGTCCCTCTCACGGACTCATACAGAGTCAGGAACCAGCTACAGGCCCCGGCTGTCTGGGCACCACTGGGCAGCGTCTGGTCAATGCACCCAGGGCACAGCCCCCAGTGCTCTGTCTCTGGGCACCACTGGGCAGCGTTGGGCACAGCCCCCAGTGTTAAGTTTATCAATTAATTCCAAAACCTCCTCTAGTGACACTTCAATCTGTGACAGTTCCTCAGATTTGTCACCTACAAAAGCCAGCTCAGGTTTAGGAATCTCCCTAACATCCTCAGCCGTGAAGACTGAAACAAAGAATTCATTTAGTTTCTCCTCAATGGCTTTATCATCTTTAAGTGCTCCTTTTTTATCTTGATCGTCCAAGAGCCCCACTGGTTGTTTAGCAGGCTGCCTGCTTCTGATGTACTTAAAAAACATTTTGTTATTACCTTTGGAGTTTTTGGCTAGCCGTTCTTCAAACTCCTCTTTGGCTTTTCTTTTTACATTTTTACACTTAATTTGGCAGTGTTTATGCTCCTTTCTATTTACCTCACTAGGATTTGACTTCCACTTTTTAAAGGAAGTCTTTTTATCTCTCACAGCTTCTTTTACATGGTTGGTAAGCCACAGTGGCTCTTTTTTAGTTCTTTTACTGTGTTTCTTAATTTGGGGTATACATTGAAGTTGGGCCTCTATTATGGTGACTTTGAAAAGTGTCCATGCAGCTTGCAGGGATTTCACTCTAGTCACTGTACCTTTTAACTTCTGTTTAACTAACCCCCTCATTTTTGCATAATTCCCCTTTCTGAAATGAAATGCCACAGTGTTGGGCTGCTGAGGTGTTCTTCCCACCACAGGAATGTTAAATGTTGTTATATTATGTTCATTGTTTCCAAGAGGTCCTATTATAGTTACCTCTTGGACCAGCTCCTGTGCTCCCCTCAGGACTAAATCGAGAATTGCCTCTCCCCTTGTGGGTTCCTCTACCAGCTGCTCCAAGAAGCAGTCATTTAAAGTATCGAGAAATTTTGTCTCAGCATTTTGTCCTGAGGTGACATGTACCCAGACAATATGGGGATAACTGAAATCCCCCACTACTGAGTTCTTTATTTTGATAGCCTCTCTAATCTCCTTTAGCATTTCATCGTCACTGTCACTGTCCTGGTCAGGTGGTCGATAATAGATCCCTAATGTTATACTCTTATTAGAGCATGGAATTACTATTCATAGAGATTCTATGGAACATGTGGATTCACTTAAGATTTTTACTTCATTTGATTCTACATTTTCTTTCACATATAGTGCCAACCACTCCCCCGCCCCTGCCCACACGACCTGTTCTGTCACCATAGAGGTCCTGGATGTCAGTCTCTTCCCTAGCAGCCTGAATTTGGTCTCCAAGACGTCTCTCCTACCCTTCCCTATGTCATTAGTACCTACATGTACCACGACCACTGGCTCCTCCCCAGCACTACACATAAGTCTGTCTAGATGTCTCAAGAGATCTGCAACCTTTGCACCAGGCAGGCAAGTCACCATACAGTTCTCCCGGTCATCACAAACTCAGCTATCTACGTTTCTAATGATCGAATCTCCCATTACTAACACCTGCCTTTTCCTAATGACTGGAGTTCCTTCCCCTGGAGAGGTAACCTCAGTGCGAGAGGCAACCCCAGCACCATCTGGAAGGAGGGTCCCAACTACGGGAAGATTTCCCTCCGCTCCCATTGACTGCTCTGCTTCCCTGGGCCTTTCATCCTCCTCAACAGCGCAAGGGCTGTCTGACCGGAGGTGGGACAATTCTACAGTGTCCCGGAAAGCCTCATCAACATACCTCTCTGCCTCCCTTAGCTCCTCCAGTTCCGCCACCCCGGCCTCCAAAGCCTTAAAGACTAACAGATTTATTTGGGCATAAGCTTTCGTGGGTAAAACCCCCACTTCTTCAGCTGCATGGAGTGAAAATTACAGATGCCGGCATAAATATACTGACGCATGAAGAGAAGGGAGTTATCTTACAAGTGGAGAACCAGCGTCAGTATATTAATGCCGGCATCTGTAATTTTCACTCCATGCAGCTGAAGAAGTGGGGGTTTTACCCACGAAAGCTTATGCCCAAATAAATGGGTTAGTTTTTAAGGTGCCACCGCACTCCGTGTTGTTTTTGTGGATACAAACTAACAGGGCTACCCCTCTGATACAAGTAGACAAGGAACATCCAGCTGGTGATGGGGGAAGGACAAGGGGGCAGGACGGATGGGGGTGGGGAGGAGGGAACAGGGCAGATTCTGAAAGGTCAGTTGGATCTTGCATGGAGTGGGAATATCAGGATGGGGGAAGGGCTGGAGCAAAGAGCCTGTCGCTGCTCCTGGCACCCAAAGGCTAGCAAGCTCTAGCGGGGAAGCGGGGAGCAAGGACTGGGTACGGGAGGGATGGGGCAAAGCAGCCATGCACTCAATAACCAGCCAGGCAGGCAGGTGGGCGCTGATCAGAGCAGGCCACGAGGAGCCAGGAGCAGCAGGGTGCTGACATCCAGCATCGGTTAAAGCCAAGAAGCTGAGGAACGGATGAGGGGAGCCCAGGGCTGTGAAGGAGGAGCTGCCCACATGGGAGGGGCATAGGCTGGCGAAACGCTCAAGGTGCAGATGCTGGGTGCATGTGCCCCAAGATCCCGTGGCTCCAGTTCAGGCTGCAGTAGCTGGTTTGGTCTCTGGTTGCAGAATGCAGCGTGTTTGGCCCAGGAAGTCCAGCTGCACCGAGCACCACCTCCCGCCTCTAGCTCTGGCCGCTCGCAGCACTTCCCAGAGCCGGCCCCCCGGCATCGCCTCCCAGACACCTGCTGTGTCACTGAAAGGGCAATCCTGGGCGGCACAGCGCAGTCAGACGCTGCAACACCTGTTTTGTGCCAGAGGCTCTCTGGGCAGAGGTAGCACAAAGAGTGAGGGGCAGACAATGGTGAAAACAATTCAGCTGGGGGCCAGAGGGCCTGATCCGGCCTCGCTCCCCCAGCTTCTCACCAGGGAGACAGTGCAGCCTCTGCTGACTCCCAGGCAGGCCTGCAGCGCCTGGCCTGGAGAGCAGGAATCAGGCCCGAGTCAAAGGCACTGCAAATTGGGAACACTCCTTGGTTCAAATGTTTCCCGGATGAAGCTGGGGAGAGGCCGCCGGTGAGAGCCCTGCAGCCTGGGGCCTCCATCCCCCAGGCCAGGGACAGCGCAGGCCATGACTGGGCAACTTTCCCCAGCCCTGCAGTTGCCACTGCCACTGTAACCCCGACCAGGAGGGGCCACCAAGGGCGGCCCATTGCCCGTGGCCAAGGCAATTCTTGGCCTGTCAACAAGAGGGTTACTTAGGAATGATTCTGGGGCAAGTCTTGGCCTGTGTGGTACAGACTAGATGTTCCCATGGTCCCTCCTGGCCTTGGGATCGATGACTCTGTGGCCTGGCCACACTGGGGGGCAGTGTCGAGGTAAGATACGCAATGGGAATACCGTAGCTGAAGTCGAAGTATCTTATCCCGACTTACCTCCCGTCCTCACCGCTCGGGATCGACGTCCGCGGCTCCCCCGTCGACTCCGCTACCGCCACTCGCTCCGGTGGAGTTCCGGAGTCGACGGGAGCGCGTTCGGGGATCGATATATCGCGTCTAGATGAGACGCGATATATCGATCCCCGCAAAATCGATCGCTACCCGCCAATTCGGCGGGTAGTCTGGACGTACCCTGTGAGAGGCCAAGCTCACGCTGCCCCAGCACACACACAAGAAACGTGCTTCCTCATCATTGACCTGGCCTGGCCCCGGTGCCCTGCGTCCCGCATCCAGCCCTGGAGCTGGCCAGAATCCTGCCACCCCCAGCCCTTTCTTATCTCCCAGCCCTGTAACTCTCTAGTTAAATGGAGCAGCTCCCGCTCAGCGCTGGAAGGAAGCATCCTCAGGGCCGTTAAGTTGCCCTCTGCATATTAGATTAAGGATCCCTGGTCCATCAGGTTTCCATGTAGGAATATTTGCAGTAAACCCAAGTGCTGCTCCCAGGTGCCTGACAATGTTTTCTTCTGAGGAGCAGCTGCTCAGAAAACACTGACTCCACATGTACTGAGCTGGCAACCTGGCGTAATTCACACCCATGCCCGCTCATGTTCCCCACGTCAGCCTCATCCTAACCCCCCCACAGGGCCACAGCTGGGATCAGTCACTGCAACCAGAAGTCTTTGCTTCAGTGTCCGTCCGTCCCCCGTCCCCCGTCCCCCCCCCCCCACTGGCACAGGCAATCCTGGCCACCACGCCCTCTGCTGGGAGCGACTCTGCTGGCTCTGCAGGTGATATGGTGGAGGGGAGAACTGCAGCCGCCTTTGCTGGGAGGTGAGCAGGGTCAAGCTGCTGCAGGAGCTGCAGGCCTTGCCGCTATGCCAGCGTGTGTGGGCGGGGGGGCTGGCTGCTGTGGCTTGTTAGTACCTCCTTGTGGAAGGACAAGACGCTGGCTTCCTCTGCAGAAAAACTGGGTAGAGCCTTGCTCAGGAGGCCAGCGGTACCCACCCACTGCCAAGCTCTGCAGGCCCCCCCAGTGCTGGGGGGGGGCTGAGAGGGAGCTGGTGGGATAGTGGAGCACAGAACGCGTCCACGGGGGCTCTGCGGTGCAGGGCTATGCCCAGCCAAAGCACCCTGGATCTGTGAGCAGGTGCCTTGCTGAGCTCCATGCAGTGATGGAGCCCCACAGACAGGAAAGGAGGGATCCTTTCACTCCCAGCTGGGGCAGAGACCTTCCAGCACCCACCTGAGCCTGGTACCAGGGCTGGCAAGTGGGCTGGGGTGGGGAGGAAGGTCCCAGCCCTGCCAAGGATCTTGAGGAAAGGTGGGAGACCCTCTGGCTCTCTGCCAATGGAGAGTGAGTGGCTGTGAGCTGGGACTGTGCTGAGCCCTTCACAGAGACACTGACTGTGGGATACTGGTGATGCCAGATGTGCTTTCGGCACAGCCTGGAGAGAGAGGCTTCTCTGAGGACCTCATGTACAAAGGGAACATCCGCCCGTCTCCCCAGCTCCTAGGGCTGCAGACCTGCCATACACACACCACCCCCTCTGGCATCCAGCAGCCGCCTCCTCTTCCTCACGCCGACCAGAATGCCACCTTGGCGAGCGAGCAAATGTCCTGAGACAGCAAAACAACTGATGTGCAACTGCATCATCCCACCTGCCCTGGCCCCCGCTGAAATCAACGGCCAAGTCCCTCGCCTGCACGCTGCACTTGTGGGGTCACCAGCCTGCACTGTAACCAGGAACTCTTGTACCACCCGCATGGGCTTGCGTGTTCCTGGGAGCAGGAGCATGTCTCCCGAGGGCCTGCAGGCCGGCTGCCAGCTTTGCTGAGTCTGAGGCTTATGTCCCAGACTGACAATTGCCAAACAAGCAGAAATGGCCATGCGTCCCCCTCTAGAGAGCAGCTGGGGTGATGGTCTGGCACGGGGGGGGGGGGGGAGAGTCAGGATGAGACGGACAGTGCAGGAGGGCGGAGACCCCAGAACAAACCCGTTCTTCACCATGCACTGGAAACAGGGCACCGCTATTAGCCTACGGAGAGAAAAGCTTCAGGAGAGATTTATGGCGACTCGACACTGAGGGGAGCACGGAACGGCTCCTGCAGACGGAGAGCTGATTTGGGGATCAGCCTAGGGGAGGCAGGGTGCCTGGGGGCCTGTTCTTTCACCACCCTGCCCAGTCCTTCAGAACTTGCAGCAATTTAAAAAAACAAACAAAAACCATTTTCCCAAGAACCCCCCGCATCAGATGCGGTTTCTGGTGATCCTGGGGGGAGCTCAGCTAGCCCGGCTCTCTCCTTCCACGCCCTGGGTGGGTTGTTACGACTGAAGTTTCAGCTGGGCTTGTGCACACTCCCAGGCCAGAGTAGCCTGCGCATTGCCAATGGGCCTTACTAGCTACACACGTTCCTGCTCGCTGACTTTTCCTACAGGATCTGTCACCGACAGCTTTTAAACTCTGCCAGATCCTCTCCCGTTTGATGGCTTTGCACAGAATGCTCCCCTTGGTCCTCCACCTCCATAGGAATCAGTACAGTTGTTTTACTTGTGATCTTTATGGTTTGTGAAATTAAACTACTTGATAAAAAAGTTTCCCACCTTCCAGACAGGTTCTACTGAGCCGACAGACCGGGTGGTTTTCAAAGAGCATCAGTAGCAGGGCACAGAACTGGACCCAGCCTGAGACACACACCTCCCAGGTAGAACTAAGAACCCATCCGAAATTGCAGCTTTTTACTTCTTTCCAACTGGCTACATGCTGAAAATTCCTGGAGACTCCCAGGCTTTAGCCTCCAGACTTTTGGGGGATGGCTCAGATAATGATTAAGAATTTTTTAAACCGGCAGGAACTATGTCATAATTCCTTAAACCGGGGGAGATTGTTCCAGGCTGTTCGCCCGGAGACTGTCCGGTTTGTTAGTATGTTCTATAACGCTGCACATCAGCCATGTGATCGGTGCATTGTACAGGATCAATAGTAAACAATCAATACCCGATAATCCAGCCGCGGTTCACGGGTTTACACCGCTGTAAAGGGAAGCAGAACCCGTCCCTGTAGCAGGGACCTGGTTCATGCACCGAGCACCGCTCATGGCATCACCTGACAGCGGATTTTAACTCCTGGCGCCCGGCGAGCCCCGCACGCTGGTTTGGCCCCAAAGCGACCTGGACGGAATCGAACCGAACTTCACCCGGGGCGAGTCTCCGCTGATCGGCCAGCACCAGGCACGGACCCCCCTCCGCACGGACCCCCCGGCTGTGGCAGGCGGGCACCGCGCGGAACTCCCTGCCCCGGGCAGCCCCTGCCCGCCCTCCCGCTCCGGGCCAGAGCCGCGCCCTGCCGCCGGGAGCTGCCCTTACCTGCCCGGGGCTCGGCTCCTGGCGGGCGGGTCCCTCCGGCGCAGCGCCCAGCACTGAGGCGAGCTCCCAACGCAGCGTCTCCGGCTCCTGGCGCAACACGCCCCGGCGCGGCTGCCAGGCTCGGGGGTTTGAATTCCACCAGCCGCTCCTGATTGGCTGGCGGGGACTAGCCAAGGGGTGTGGTGGCACAGCGGGGGGGGCAGGGGGTGCGGTGGCACAGCGGGGGGGGCGAGGGGGGCGGTGGCACAGCGGGGGGGGACGAGGGGGTGCGGTGGCACGGCAGGGGGCCGCTGCGGGGGGAAGGGGCTGCGGTGGAGCTGCGGTGGGCGAGGGGAAGGGCGAGGGGGTGCGGTGGAGCTGCGGGGGGGGTAAGGGGGTGGCACAGCGGGGGGGGGCGCTGCTGGGGGGCCGGGGGGTGGTGGAGCGGCGGGGGGGTAAGGGGGTGGCACAGCGGGGGGGGTGCTGCGGGGAAGGCGGGGGGTGGGCGCTGCCGGGGGAGAGAGGGGGTGTGGTGGAGCTGCGGGGGGGTAAGGGGGTGGCACAGCGGGGGGGGGGGCGCTGCGGGGACGGCGGGGGGTGGGCGCAGGCGGGGGAGAGAGGGGGTGAGGTGGAGCTGCGGGGGGGGGGTAAGGGGGTGGCACAGCGGGGGGGAGCGCTGCTGGGGGGCAGGGGGGTGGTGGAGCTGCGGGGGGGTAAGGGGGTGGCACAGCGGGGGGGGGGTGCTGCGGGGACGGCGGGGGGTGGGCGCTGCCGGGGGAGAGAGGGGGTGTGGTGGAGCTGCGGGGGGGTAAGGGGGTGGCACAGCGGGGGGGGGCGCTGCGGGGAAGGCTGGGGGTGGGCGCTGCCGGGGGAGAGAGGGGGTGTGGTGGAGCTGCGGGGGGGGGTCAGGGGGTGGCACAGCGGGGGGGGCGCTGCGGGGAAGGCAGGGGGGTGTGGGCGCTGCCGGGGGGAGGGGGTGTGGTGGAGCTGTGGGGGGGGTAAGGGGGTGGCACAGCGGGGGGGGGCGCTGCGGGGAAGGTGGGGGGGGCGCTGCCGTGGGAGACAGAGGGTGTGGTAGCGCTGCAGGGGACAGGGGGTGGCGCTGCGGAGAGGGGCGGGGGGCGCTGCGGGGCGGGGGAGCTGCAGCCCCTGCCGCCAGTCCCAGGGCAGGGGCACAGGTACCACTGGGGTCCCTGCCTGGGCGTGGGCCAGGGATGCTGGGGCTGGCCGATGGCAGCGCTGCATTGCGCGCTGAGCACCAGCCCCAAGCTGGAGCCGCTTTATTGCCAAACATTCGCCAAGCGGGCAGTGCTGCTGCAGCGCCTCCGCCTTCCCCACGGGCCCGGGCCGCGGCCGGGGCTGGGGCTCGGCTGATCCCCGGGCTGGCAGCGGCGGGTGGCGCCCCCCCGCCCCGCCCCGTGCTGTCAGAGTGCGCGCAATCTCCATCACTGCCACTTGCACCCCGGGATCCCTTCCGGCCGCTGCACCAGAGTCCCCCCGCCCCCGGCCCACCCACAGGGCCAGGCCATGGCTGGCGCCGCTTTGCGGCTCCCTCGTGAAGGGTTCAGCAGCAGAGCTCCCCAGGCTCAAGGACTCCCTCTGCTATAAGCACTGCGGGGGGGGGAGCAGAGGGACACCCCCCACACCCAGCGGTCTGTCCCTGGGCCAGTCCTGTGCACCGCCTCTAGTCCCCTTAATACAGGTTCTTCTACCATGTTCATCACCACAGGATTCAAGCGCCTTCCAGTACTGCACTAAGGACAGGACTAACATCTGTCCTGTTTTGGTCTCTCCTCCACCCCCAGGGCGAGGGGTGTGGTCTCTGGAGAGCATTGGCTGTGAATGTACACACACACTGCTCTAGTAAATATCCTGGGGGCGGGGGCTTACCAGTAGCGTTTAACTTCAGAAAGGACAACTACACAAAAACGAAGACACAAGTTAAATAGAAATTAAAAGGAATAAGAGTGAAATGCCTGCAAGCTGCATGGAAAATATTTTAAAACACCATAACAGAGGCTCAAACAAAATGTATACCCCAGCCACAAAAACCGGTAAGAGGATGGAAAAGAGTCCATCGTGGCTAAACAACAGAGTAAAAGAGACAAAAAGACGTCCTTTAAAACTTGTAAAAGCAGCAAAGAGTCCTGCGGCACCTTATAGACTAACAGACGTATTGGAGCATGAGCTTTCGTGGGTGAATACCCACTTTGTCGGATGCATCCAAAGCTCATGCTCCAATATGTCTGTTAGTCTATAAGGTGCCACAGGACTCGTTGCTGCTTTTACAGATCCAGACTAACACTGCTCCCCTCTCATACTTTAAAACTCGGAAGTCAAATCCTACTGAGGAAAATAGAAAGGAACATAGAGTGTGTGTAACAAGTGTAAAAGTATAACCAGGCAGTCCAAAAAGAATTTGAAGAGCAACTAGCAAATGACACGCAAAAATCTAGCAGCAAGTTCTTTTAAGTACATCAGAAGCAGGGGCCACTGGATGGTCAAGGTGCTAAAAGAGCACTCAAGGATGACAAGGCCGTTATGGAGAAGCTAAATTAATTCTTTGCTTCGGTCTTCACTGCAGAGCTCATAAGGAAGATTCCCACACCTGAATCAAGAAGCGTGTGGACAAAGGAGATCCAGTGGAGATAGTGTATTTAGATTTTCAGAAAGACTTTGACAAGATCCCTCACCAAAGGCTCTTAAGCAAAATGAGCAGTCATGGGATAAGAGGGAAGGTCCTCTCGTGGATTGGTAACTCGTTAAAAGATAGAAAATAAAGGATAGGACTAAACGGTCAGTTTGCACAGTGGAGAAAAGTAAATAGTGGTGTCCCCCAAGGATCTGTACTGGGCCCAGTCCTATTCAACATATTCATACGTGATCCGGGAAAGGGTTCAAAAGTGAGGTGGCAAAGTTTGCAGATGATACAAAATTACCATAGGCGGCAAGTTATATGGGCCCGTGGTGCCCGTGCTCCACCAATGTTCAGGAAGGTGGGCCCAGCTGCACCAATGTTTGGGGTTATATTTTCAGAGCTGTCCCGTCCATAGGATGGACCAAGGCAACTTCCCCGGGCCCCGCGCTTCAGGGGGACGAAGGGTCCAGAGTGGCCTGGGGGGTTAGCAGGCGGCCTGGCACCGCAGCAGCAATTGACCCAGCCCCAGCCCGCCCTGCTCCACTCCACCTCTTCCCAGCCCTCCCCCACTCCACCCCTTCCCTCAAAGCGCTGCCTCTTCCCACCCCTGTTCCAAAGTGCGGGTCTGGGGCAGTTGCCCCAGTCCATCCTATGGACTGGACGGCTCTGCTGGACCCGTTCTGGGCACCACCAAAAATTATACAAACCTGGTGCTCATGAAAATTACTCAAGATAGTTAAGTCTCAGGCAGACTGTGAAGAGTTACAAAGGGATCTCACAAAACTGGGTGACTGGGCAAGAAAATGGCAGATGAAATTCAGAGTTGATAAATGCACAGTAATGCACATTGGAAAACATAATCTCAACTATACATTTAAAATGATGAGGTCTAAATTAGCTGTTACCACTCAGGAAAGAGCTTGGAGACATCGTGGATAGTTCCCTGAAAACATCTGCTCAATATGCATCGACAAGCAAAAAAGCTAAGAGAATATTAGGAACCATTAGGAAAGGGATAGATAACAAGACAGAAAATATCATAATGCCTCTATATAAATCCATGGCACGTCCACACCTTGAATAATGCGTGCAGTTATGGTCACCTCATCTCAAAAAAGTTATATTAGAACTGGAAAAAGTACAGAGAAGGGTAACAACAGGAATGGAACAGCTTCCATGTGAGGAGAAATTAAAAAGACTGGGACTGTTTCAACTTGGAAAAGAGACGACTAAGGGGGGATATGACAGAGGTTTATAAAATCATGACAGGTGTGGAGAAAGTGAATAAGGAAGTGGTATTTACCCCTCCACAAAAAGCCGTTCCTAGGTGGGTGCGGGGCCCAGGACAACCCCACATCCGGCCTAGGCCCCGCCCCCACCCCACCTCTTTCTGGCTTCCGCCCCCTCCCCCAGCAGGATGGGCTGGGGCTGGGTTGCTCACTGCTGCCAGTGCCAGGCCCCGCAACCCCTCCAGGCTGCCCTGGATCCTGCATCCCAAAGTGTGGGACCCCCCCCCGGCAAAGCGCAGGGCTCGGGGTGGTTGCCCCGGTCTATCCTATTGATGGGAGGCTTTGCCTCGACATAACACAAGAACCAGGGGTCACCCGGTGAAATTAAAAGGCAGCAGGTTTCCATAAGCAAGCACTTCTTCACACAATGCACATTCAGCCAGTGGAATCTCATTGCCAGGGGATGATGTGAAGACCAAAACTGTATCTGGGTTCAAAAAGAACTAGATAAGTTCCTGGAGGAGAGGTCAGTCAATGGCTATTAGCCAGGCTGGGAAGGGATGCAACCCCATGCTCTTAGTATCCCTAGCCTCTGTTTGCCAGAAGCTGGAAGTGGATGACAGAGGACAGATCACTCGATAAATTGCTCTGGCACTGGGCACTGTCAGGAGACAGGATACTGGGCTCCATGGACCATTGGTCTGACCACTATGGCCGTTCTTATGTTCATATGTTTCTGTTAGTGGAGGTCAGTTGAAGCAACGTGTCTGGCCCTTGCATTGGAAGATGGGCAGGTTTGGGATGGTCCTTAGTTTCTGGGTGGTTTGTTCCACAGTCTGGGTCTGGTCCCTGAGAATATTCTACCTCCTGCACAGATGAGCTTTCCCCAACTGTGCAGTTCCATCGTGTTGGAGGAACAGAGCTGTCCATCATGGTCCCCATCCTGGACCTGGGCTCTTTGACATAGGCTGGTCCCAGGCCATTGACACCCTGAAGATAAGGACAGAGACCTTGAACTTGATTTGATATTCTATGAGAAGTTAGTGTAGGGAACGGAGGACAGGTGTGATGTATTCATGGCAGCCAGTGTTGCTGAGGAGACATGCCACAGCATTGTCTATCAGTTGGAGTTCTCCAAGTGTGGAATACTGCATGCCCAGGTACATAGGCACTGACTCCATGGGTGCTCTAGCCCCAGAGCAAAAAATAGTGGGTGCTTAGCACCCACCAGCCACCCGCCAATCAGCTGTTCAGCAGGCCCCGCCACTGAATACCTGTTCTGCAGCAGGCATGAGGCACTGGGGGAGGAGTGGAGGCAGGAAGAGGCACGGTGAGGCAGAGCCCCAGGGGAGGGATGGAGCAGGGGCAGGAAGAGGCAGAGCAAGGATGAAGCCTTGGGGGAAGGGGTGGAGTGGGGGCAGGGCTCAGGGCAGAGCGAGGGTGGAGCAACCCCAGGGAAAGTTGGCCCCTATGCCCAGGTACAGTGCATTGCTGTAGTCCAGCTGAGAAGTAACAGGTATTAATAATGGAGGCCAGTTCATGATTTGCCAGGGTTGGATGGAGTCTCCTACCCAACTGGAGAGAGCTACATCTGTGAGTGATGCTTTCTACTATAGCCAGGTGCGCTGCTAAGCTACAGACTGAAGTGACCACCTGTGGGTATGTACTTTTAACCAAAGGTGACCTCTGTGTCACTGCAAGTATGCTCTGTCCACCAGCATCACCTGCGCCTTGCTCAGGTCCTTCAAGCAGCTGATCTCATCGGAGCACTGGTGTGTGGTGGGAGTGGTGTGGTCCTGGGTGGCGAAGGGTAGGTACAGCTGTGTCATCGGCATATTGCTGGCCCATGGGTTTGCCTAGTGGTTGCATGTAGCTGGGGGTCCTAGATTACGGCCCCAGCCTCCTTCCATGCTGTGCTGGGCCAGACACACTGTCCACACGCCCATGCTGAATGCTCCCTCTGCCAATGAAAGGCAACAGTCTGGGGGGTGGAATGTGTGTGTGTGTGTGTGTGTGTGTGTGTGTGTGTGTCCCCTTGTCTCTCCCTGTAGCAGGGTGGACCTCTGCTCCTGCCCAGAAGGGGTTGAAAACAGCCCTGGGATGGGGCTGTGGCTGGAGAAAGCAGCCTTTAGGCTGGGGCAAGAAGCCTGGGCTGATTGGGGGAAGCAGGCTCAGCTGGGGCCATGCCCCAATCAGGCCCAGCTGGCCCCTATAAGAGGCTGTGAGCCAGAAGCCCAAACAGTCTCTCTCTGCCTGAAGAGGGAGAAGGATCTGGCTGCAGGGAGCTACAGACAAAGTACCTGAGGGGAGCAGGGCTGGGGACAGGCTGAGGAGCTCCAGCCTGGAAAGCCCCAGGCTGTGGCCTAGCAGAGGGCTAACAGGTACTGGGGGTTGCAGAGGGCAGCCCAGGGGTCGGCCAAAGCAGCAGGTCCAGACCCTCCTTGCCCGTGCTGAATGGCTGATACTGCAGTCTGCCCCAGGACGTGGGGCTAGACAATGACTGGCAGTAGCCATATACTGAGGCAAGGTGGGGATAGTGGGTGGGGGTTCCCTGGGGAGGGGAGACCCTAAGACTGAGGGGTTACTGCCAGGGGGCAGCACCCCATGTAAAAGGGCACCGGGTCCAGGGAGGGACACGGGGGCCAGAGGACAGGCGGATCACCAGCCTGCAGAGGGCGCTCCAGGGCTGGAACGGAGCTAATTCCCAGGAGTCACCAGCAGGAGGCACCACAGGGGTGAGTCGGCCTGTTTACACTCCCATTGGCTGCAGGGCCTGCAGACACACTACACTCTGAGGCAGGCAGCCAGGAACACCTGGGTCCTAGCCCCACTGCCACCCCCTGGGCAAAGCCCTTCCCCTCCCTGTGCCTCTTCCCCTTTGTGAAATGGGGCTAGTGTGGCCCCCTGGGGTGGGGGCGGGGGCTGGGCAGCACTGGCAGGGGTGGGGCTTTGCTCTGTGGGCTCCTCGCGGGGGTATTGCAGACTCTCTCCCACCAGGATGAGGAATTTTCTCTCCATAAAAGAATCTGCTTCCTGAGGGATGGGTCCCTGCTGCCAGAACCAGCCCAGCTCTCCCCCAGCCCCCACAGGCTGGGGTGCTCAGAGATGGGAGCTGGCTGCCATCTTTCTGCCCTGCTCTCAAGGGAGGATCTGGACTTGGAAAGGGCGGGAGCAAGCATAGTGCCCAGTGCAGCATCTCCCTCCTAGATTACGGAAAATCCAGGCACCTGGGAGGAAGGCCCTGGAAAGAGCGACAAGCAGGAACCGTAGCTGTAAATCCCTGGGGTGCAGCAAACAAGTTACCAGGACAACCCTGCGTGAAGGCCAGGAGTGCCAGCTAATTAGCACTGCCTGGCGATGGAGGGAGGCGTGACGCGCAGGAAGGAAGCTGCTGGTGTGCAGAAGCATTTCAGCCCATCCCCGACCCCGATTGCTCAGCAGTGCCCAGCGCTGGCGACATCTGCCAGGCTCTGTAAGGGATGCTGTCATAAATATAAAGGGAAGGGTAACAACCCTTATGTATGCAGTAATATAACATCCCTCCTGGCCAGAGGTACAGAATCCCCTTACCTGTAAGGGGTTAATCAGTTCAATTAACCTAGTTGGCACCTAACCAGAAGGACCAATGGGAAAAGAAGATACTTTCAAATCTGGGGCAGGGGGGAAGGTTTTGTTTGTGCTCTCTTTGTTTGTTCCCTCTGGGGACAAAGAGAGGGACCAAGCAGGTAAACCAGCTCTTAAAACGATACCTGAAATGATACATCTAAAATTACAGAAATTGTAAATAAAGGCAAGGAAATGCATTAGGTTATCTTTTGTTTTAGCTTGTGAATTTTCCCTACGCTAAGAGGTAATTTTATTCCTGTTTTGTAAGTGGGAAGCAGAGTCAGAGGGGAATCCTCTGTGTTTTAAATCTTTTTATTTACCCTGTAAAGTTACCTTCTATCCTGATTTTGCAGGTGTGATTCTTTTACTTTTTTTTTATACAATTCTTCTTTTAAGAACCTGATTGATTTTCAGTGTCCTAAAAAAGGGATTTGGTCTGTGCTCACTTTGTTAACCTATTGGGTAGTATATTATTCTCAAGCCTCCCCAGGAAAGGGGGTGAAAGGGCTTGGGGGGATATTTTGAGGGGGGATAGGGCTCCAAGTGGCCCCTCCCTGAATGTTAGTTTAAATCACTTGGTGGTGGCAGCAATATTGTCCAAGGACAAGGAAAGGAATTTGTGCCTTGGGGAAGTTTTTAACCTAAGCTGGTAGAATATAAGTTTACGGGGTCTTTCATGTGGGTCCCCACATCTGTCCCCCAGAGTTCAGAGTGGGGAGAGAACCCTGACAGGTGCGGATGCCCCACTTCAGGGCAGACCTTCATAACGAGGTAGCGAGGACAAGGATGCAGCTGACAAACAGAGCGAGCGGGGGCCTGCCAGCACTGCACCTGGCCAGTGGACTGACCACCCCTCTCTATGACCAGCCCCTGGCTTTGGCTCCCTCGCCCGGCTGCTGGATCCTCTCAGCGCTCTTCTCACAGGACTGGGCCCCCCCTCCTGGGGCTGGGCACTGAACAAATGATGCCAAATTTCTGCAGCTAGTTTGAATTTGCCAGTAGCCTTGGCACAGCTGGCATCTCTCCCCCCTCCTCCCACCAGGGGTTCACATGAGGCCTTCACGCCTCAGCTGTGCCTGGCACGAATGCCTGTGGGCATGGCATTTCCAAGGCATTGACAGTGGGGTTCAGGGTGTCTCCCCCCCTTAACCTGGCCCCTGTCAGCAAGTTGGCAGCGCTGTTTCCTCAGCCACGGCTCAGCCTTGCTCACGGGCATCTTGGGCTCCCCAGCACTGGGGAAGGCTCCTGGCGGGTGGAAAACTTCTTCTGTGCCAGAGCAAGGGCTGTGCTACAGCACAGGGAGCGAGTCGTCGTGGCCAGCACTAGGCTCAGCTATGGAGTGCTCCTTTGCTCAGGGGAGGTGCTCTGACAGGGCAATGGATGCCACATTCACATGCTCCTAGGAGGTCCACAACTGGGAGCAGGAAGGGGTTCCCGCCTGGACTCCGCCTGCCTAGACCATGCCCCTGGGCTGGCTTAGAACCGCCGGAGGTTCCACAGCCAGGGGGCGCACTTAGCTCTCTGCCCTCCTGAGAACATTCCTGAAATCATCCAGGCTTGGTGTGAACAGTGTCAGTGATGAGAACCCGCCACCACGATCCTGGTAGGATGTTCCCATGGCTAATTCCGGACACTGCTCCACAGCAGCAAGGGTAGAAACACGGGAAAACTGTGGGCAAAGGAACTGGGACAAGAACCCTGACAGCAAAGGCACAAAAGCCCTTTGATCACCCCAGCAAGCAGCCGACTAGCCAGCGTGGCCAGAGGCCCCTTTCCGAAGCCAACGTCTCTGTTTTGATCCTTGCACTGGGGATGCCCCACTTGCCCGTTCACAGCACCTGGGCAGGGTTAGAGGCCGGATGTCCAGCCCTCTCCCACTGGCACAGCCTGGTGGCTTCACCCAAAGGATCCAGTGGAGCTATCAAGTCAGAGCAAACATTTCCTGGAACACGCTGGCCCCCTCCATTTGCGGCTAAGGAGCCTTGCACTCTCCTAACCTGAGCTGCACCGCAGGCAGGCTGTGCCGCTGGGGAGAAGAAAATGCACAGTGTATAGGTGTGCAAAGTCGTTCAATCTTGGCCTTCCAGAGAGAAGAACCTGCCAGATAAGAAATCCAAATCAATAGCTATTGGAGTGTTATGACCATGAAAACAGGCTAAGGATACAAGAATAAAAACAAAGTGCTGCAAGATGCTACCGGTGTATCCATGGTTACAGGAAATAGTGTCAGATGCGGTATAATGGTACTGGAGAAATAAGACATGATGGTGTCAATGAAAGCTGCAGGATCTTGTCCTCCATCAGCACAGGCTGCTGCTCTGTTTGCGGCATGGGGAATGCCGACCATCTAGAGCCTATTCCATCCTGCATGCTGAGTGGGGGTGAGGGGCACTTCAGGCCCAATGCTAGGTCCCTACCCCAGGAACTCGTCCCAGCTCAGGAAACCCCTCAGAACATGCTTAAAGTTCCATTTGTGTGTGTGCTTCAGTGCTTTGCTGAACTGGGCTGATGGGATCACGTAATACTAAGGTGTTGTCATTAGAGCTGGTCACAGCTTTTTGAATGAACATTTTTTTAATCTGAAAAAATCCCTCTTCGAAAACCAAACTGTGTGAAAAACTCTCTCGCTTTCAAAATTTTCTGTTTTTTTCCATTAATTTGATGTGAAAAATGTTTATCAATGTTCTGCTGACTTTTCATTTGTTTAATTTTCATTTTAAAAATGGGGAATGTTCTAAAATGATTTTTTAAAGTTTGAAAATATTTGTAAATCCCACCATGTGACCCTGCTGAGCAATTGAAAGTAACCCTGCAGCAAAATGAAAATGGGAAATTCCGTTTAGAAAAGTCTCTATTTCAAAAATGAATAATGATCAATGTAAGATGAAAACTATGATACACTTAAAAAATGTTAATCTCTTCAAAAATGACCAATCCATCACTGTTCAAAGCTAAGAAAACAAAAATATCAAATTTAAAAAAAATATTGTCATGTTTTAAAAATGTCCCCCAGCTCCAGGCACAATTCCCAGAAGGCCTGGTGCTGGGCCCTAGGGCAGGCACATCCCAGCAGTTCAACACTCAGTGGGGAGATCTTGGGCCAAGATCTTCAAATGAGGGAAGAGATTTTGGATGTCTCCGTTTTCGGATGCCTGACTTGAGACCCCTTCAAAGGGCTTGATTGTCAGAAAGTGCTGAGCACCCGCACTCCGGAGATCAGATTATTCATGGCATCACCAGTAGGGTGTCCAAAATCACTAGAGACATTTGAAAATCCTCATTTTGATACTCTCTTAGCAAAGCTCTGTGTCCTGAATCTCATACTGTTCAGAAAAGCTGTGAGAAGAAAACTGTCCTGCCGGATCCCAGTGGAATCACAGTAGCGACTCCATAGTTTAAGGGATCAAGAGACACCTACAACTTCAAAATCCCATTTCTCTCTGGAAACCATATTCCAGGCTAGCAGGGTTTGCACAGGTGTAAATGACTCCCCCAGGCATAAAGCAGTGGCTCTGCGCTCCCACACACCCACTGTCATTTGATTTAAGAGAGCTCCTTTCTACTTGACAGTTGCTCTGACTGGTTTCCAGACACATGGGGAAATATTTCTGGACAACTTTTGCAGTTAATGAATTGTGGCTTTTTTTTTTTGCTCTTTTTTTTTTTCCTTTTTAACATGGGTCTTGGACAGAGAGGAATTTTTCCATCTGGAAAAGTCAATAGGCTGTGTTTGTTTATCTGCAAAGTTGGACCTCAAAGACAGCTCAAGCAAGACACTTGAGTTTGTTTTATCCATTAGCTTTACAAGAGGCTGTTTTTAGTAAAGCTTGGTGGGTAATTCTGGAGTTATTTGCTTCTAAATTATGGTGGCTGAGAGGTCTTGGCAGATATAAACATCTCGGTAAGTTTTAGAGAATGAACATGCTCCATGAACACACACCTTGGCAAAGCTGGCAGACTTTGTACACTAAATAGTTCTGGTTCCAGAAACTTTCAAGATCCTCTGGACTTTGTAAACAAAATTGCCTGTGCATCAGTCGGCACAGAAGGTTCTCTGGAATAGCAGTCTGGCAGAGAACTCTTTATATGCTAAGAAGTCTGGAGAGAAATAATTCTGCACCAGAGAATCTGTGGAGGACAACTGGAGCTGCCAGCTCGGAGACTGCATCACTAATTTATTGTAGCGCACTATGAGATAGAAATACACACCCAGCAGTTATTGATGAGATGTTTAAAATCTATTGCCCTCATCATAATCCATCAACATTCTGTTCAGAAGAAAATATTACATTGGTAAATGTACCAAAAAACAAACACACACACACCCCATCTCCCAAAAAACTGGTACAACATTGTAGTGTAAAAAACCTGAACATCTGAATATAAGAAAATTGAACATAAGGGTCCATGACTCATAGACTCATAGACTTTAAGGTCAGAAGGGACCATTATGATCATCTAGTCTGACCTCCTGCACAATGCAGGCCACAGAATCTCACCCATCCACTCCTGTAACAAACCCCTAACCTATGTCTGAGTTATTGAAGTCCTCAAATCGTGGTTTGAAGACCTCAAGCTGCAGAGAATCCTCCAGCAAGTGACCCATGCCCCATGCTGCAGAGGAAGGCGAAAAACCTCCAGGGCCTCTGCCAATCTGCCCTGGAGGAAAATTCCTTCCCGACCCCAAATCTGGCGATCAGTTAAACCCTGAGCATGTGGGCAAGACTCACCAGCCAGCACCCAGGAAAGAATTCTCTGTAGTAACTCAGATCCCACTCCATCTACCATCCCATCAAATGAGTGTAATTCTAATTCCATATGCCCCCAGCCTCCACCTGCAGGGCAGAAACCTACTGATAGATTCCTAGAGGCTAAGGCCAGATGGGACCGTTAGAGCATAGAGCTAACGCTCTGTATATCACATTCCCCCCAGTTGTCCCTGTGTCAAGCCCAGTGACTGGGGGCTGACTAAAGCAGACCTTGACTTGAAAATGTCAAGAGATGGAGAATCCACAGCCTCCCTGGGAGTTTGGTCCAATGGTTGCTCACCCTCACTGGACAATTTTGTGCTTAATTCCCAGTTGGAATGTGTCTGGTGTCAGCTTCCACTGGTGCTTGCTCTGCCTGTGCCCGCCCTAGGACCTGGGATTTCCTCCCCAGGAAGGTTCTTCCACCCTGTCACACAACACACAGTCAGCCTGTGGAACTCATTGCCAGAGGATGTTGTGGAGACCAAAACTAGAACTCAGATCAAAAAAGAATTAAGCTAATGGAGAATGGATCCATCAGTGGCTATTAGCCAGGCTGGGCAGGGATGGTGTCCCTAGCCTCTGTTTGCCAGAAGCTGGGAATGGGCGACAGGGGATGAATCACTTGGTGATTCCCTGTTCTGTTCATTCCCTCGAGGGCACCTGGCACTGGCCACTGTCAGAAGGCAGGATATTGGGCTAGATGGACCATTGGTCTCACCCAGTTCTTGTGTCCTTACGCAGTATTCGTCTCACCAGTGCTGTCCATCGAGATACAATCTCTTTACTTCTCCCCTGTTTATCCATCCAAGGATCACGTTAGCCCTTGGTGCCACAGCAGTGGGCGCTCAGGTTGAGGTGCTTGTCCGCTATGACCCTAAATCCTTTCACGAGTCCCTGCTTCCCAGGATCCAGCCCCCCCTCTGGAGGCGTGCTTGGCTTTCCCTGCTCCTGGGCTGCACTACAATCCATTGTGTTTGAATGGGCCCAGCTCGCACTGTAGAACTGCCCTGTCCTCATGGTCATTTACCACAATCTTTGAGTCACCTGCCAATGTTACCAGCAGTGATTTTATCCCTACTCCCAGACCATCGATGACGCCACTGAACAGAGCTGGGCCTAGCACTGATCCCTGCAGAACCCTCCCAGAAACGCCTCTCTGCCTGCCCTGCCCCACCGACTAGTCTGATCTGGGTTCCAGACCAGCTGTGGGTGGCAGGTGGCACAGAGTCCTGTGACTCCGCAATGCTGGCCTCTGAAAGGCTGCGTGGAGCCGTGCTGGATGGGCTGCTGTGGCTCTAACAGAACCGATCATCCTTCTGGGGCCTTAGACCCTTGCTTTCTCTACCGGCCCCGGTGTGTCCCGGTGGGAAGCCAAGTCGATCTCTGGGTCCCCTGGATCGTTGGACAGGCCGTAGCCCCTCTTGGACGCTGCCGTTCAGGGAGCACCCAGAGCTTGTGTGAGCAGTAACAATAAGACGAGTAATTCCCAGCTCCTGTGGGTCTCACAGTGCTCTACAAAGGAGTCAGCATCGTTATCCCCATTGGGAAGATGGGGAAACTGAGGCACAACGGGGTTTGGCCCAAGGTCTCCCAGCAGGCCAGAGCTGGGACTAGAACCCAGGTCTCCTGAGAACCAGGCCACTGCTCCACCCAGTAGGCCACACTGCTGGCCACTGCAGGTCTCCACAGTGACTATCACAGCGCCCCCTGCTGGCCCCTGAAGAGTTGCCACCACACTGTTTTCCTTATCCTCAATGACTGTCCTGACCCAACAAGGTGCCATCCCACATCCATCAGGTTTTGCTAGACCCTGAGCAACACAGAGATGTGACCCCGAGGCTCCTGCTTTCGCCCCTGCCCCAGTGGGTCTGTTTCCTTCCTCACTTTATTCCTTCTCTTTACCATCTTTCTTGCTTTGCATTCAGTCTACCGGGCAGCTGGCTTGGCTGGCCGGGACAAACCTCTCCTTGCACCCCTGCTGCTATCAGAGGAGCAAACTCGAATCAGCACCTTGCCCCTCTTCCAAGCCCCCATTATTCGACATTGGTGAGGCCTCATCTGGAGTCCTGTGTCCAGTTCTGGGCCCCACACTACAAGAAGGATGTGGATAAATTGGAGAGAGTCCAGCGGAGGGCAACAAAAATTATTAGGGGGCTGGAGCACATGACTTCTGAGGAGAGGCTGAGGGAACTGGGATTGTTTAGTCTGCAGAAGAGAAGAATGAGGGGGGATTTGATAGCTGCTTTCAGCTACCTGAAAGGGGGTTCCAAAGAGGATGGAGCTCGGCTGGTCTCAGTGGTGGCAGATGACAGAACAAGGAGTAATGGTCTCAAGTTGCAGTGGGGGAGGTTTAGGTTGGATATTAGGAAACACTATTTCACTAGGAGGGTGGTGAAGCACTGGAATGGGTTACCTAGGGAGGTGGTGGAATCTCCTTCTTTAGAGGTTTTTAAGGTCAGGCTTGACAAAGCCCTGGCTGGGATGATTTAGTTGGGTTTGGTCCTGCTTTGAGCAGGGGGTTGGACTAGATGATCTCCTGAGGTCCCTTCCAACCCTGATATTCTATGATTCTATGATTCTATTATACCAAAGGGGGAGGAGGCACCCAAATCCCCTAGGCAGTGTCAGAAATTGCAACCAGCTTGATACAGCTCTTTGCACTGAAGGGCTGTCCCCTACCTGGCCTAGCCTAGGTGATTGGAACCCTTCCGCTTGGAACCACCCCCCCATGGCAGCAGGCTGTGGGGAGGAAAGTTCAGGTAACCAGTCTCCCGCTGTCCCACTTGGCACCCAACCCAGCAGCAGTGGGACAGCAGCGTCCCCGCCAGCGTCCCAGAGCTGCGCTGCATCTGGAGCAGCTCTGGAGCCTGAGGTGTCCTGTCCAAGGCTGAGAATCTCAGCACAGGGCAGAGGCCTTTCCAGGCCTCTGGGGCATGTCTCCAGGTTATTGCTAGCCAGGAGCCGGTCGGGGGCCATGCTCAGAGCTGTATTCAGCCCATGCCCTCTATGGAGCGGCTCTGTTGACCCCGGTGGGGTGGGCCTGTGTTCGAGTGACTCCTGCCACTGTCAGGGGGTGCACGCAAGGGGACCTCACCCCCAACCCCACCTCAGCCCTCGTCCCAGTGCAGCCAGGTCTGGACGTGATGGGCAGGGACCAGCCAAGAACAGCTTTGCGAGGACGTCCAAGGAGCGGAGCTGGTATGAACCAGGCGGCTGGGAAGGAGCCTTCCCAAGGGCAGACAGGAAGGAGTACGGGGATGAGGAGCATTAAGAGCTGCTGTATGTGAGGGACATGGGTATGTGTCTCAGCTCCCAGAGCAGCGAGCTCCAAGGCGGCTGCCAAGGACGGCTCTCTGCCATGAGTCAGACCCAGCCAACGGTCAGGGTGAACTCCTCAGCCACAGGTTCCCTTCCCTTTGCATTTGGCTGCGCAGACGAGGCCAAGTGGGGAAGCTCTCGGCGGCCAACTGCAGGGCACGTGCGAGGGGTGGGGGGACTAATGGCCCCAATCCTATAGAGAAACCCCCTCGGGCCCAGCCGCTCTGCACTCAGCAGAAAGCCACCAACACCCCAGCGCACCCAGCCTCTGCCAGTGACTGGGGCCAGGATTCATTCCAGAAAGGCACCTCCCAGGGCACTGCCAGGCTGCCACATCCCCAAAGGCACAAGCCAAGTGCGCAGAAAACCCACGGCCGCTGTTCGGGTCAGGGGAGGGGCCCAATGCCAATTCACAGCAGGCCCCCTCCACACAGCTGGCAGTGCCCCCTTTCCACCATCACGCCAGAGGCCTATCCCAGCTCATGTCATCCTCTCTCTCCCCAGCCCCTGGGGCTCTGCAGGGACGGGGGTTTGGCTGGTCTTCCCGCACCCCACTGGTCCCCACCTGGAGACTCCTGGGGCGTCTTCCTCCACATGCCACTCGGGGGAGGGGGAGACTGGGTGGCCTGCCCCTGCCCCCAGGCACGTCGGAGCCCCATCTAGCCCCCTTGCCTGTTTCCAGCGGGGCTGGGCCGGCAGATCCAGGAGGTGCGATGATGCCGGGGCACAGCAGAGAAAGGGAGTGAACCGACAACGTGTGGGAGGGAAAGGTCAGTGCCTCACCATGACCCCAGCCACGCCAGCTCCATCGCCACAGCAGCTGGGCCCCTCAGCCCCACAACAGCTCCTGGACACTGAGGAGATCTTCTCTGGCTCCCTATAGACGGGGCTAAACTGCCAGCAGGACAGTTTCCCTGGAGAATCCCAGGCCCCTCACCAGGGCCAGCCCGGGCCCCTCACATCATGCTCCTATGGCAGCGGCAGGCAAACTTTTCGGCCTGAGGGCCGCATCGGGTTTCAGAAATTGTATGGAGGGCCGGGTAGGGGAGGGGGTCATGCCCCTCCCGGGACTCCTGCCCCATCCAACCCCCCCTGTTCCCTGACAGCCCCTCTGGGACCCCTGCCCCATCGACACTCCCCCATTCCCTGTCCCCTGACCCTCCCCAGGGACCCCTGCCCCATCCAATCATCCCTCTCCCTGTCCCTGACTGCCCCATCCAACCCCCCCTCCTTCCTGACTGCCCCCTGGAACCCCTGCCCCCATTCGACCCCCTATTCCCCCCCACTGCCCTGACCCCTATCCACCCCCTGCCCCCTGACCACCCCCCCGAACTCCCCTGCCCTCTATCCAACCCCCCCTGCTCTGTGCCCCCTTACCACAGCTGCCTGGAGCACTGGTGGCTGGCGGCGCGACAGCCACACCGCCGGGTACTTGATTATTTTACACCCTTTAAAGAACACAGGTGTTACAAAGTGGGAATGTTCTTAATGTTTTCTCTGAATACTGTGTGGGTGCCTCAGTTTCCCCTGTGCATTTCTTAAGGCTCTAGATGGTGGGATAAGGGGGTGTGATTGTTGTAGAGCCCTAGAGTGCCAGTGTGATGCCGTCTGCACAGAGAATGGCTGAAACCCTGTCTCTGGGCAACTGATGGCCTGGGCCGCTCTCCTGCAAGGTGCCAACTGAAGGTGTTGGAGAACAAAGAGATCAGGTGGCCTCCTAATGCCTGGAAAAGAGACAAAGGCCAGAGGAGGGAGTGTCAGTGCCTGTGCAGACTTCTGGGAAGTGCATGGTGTGGAAGGGGATGCTGGGATGCTTTGGAACTACTCCATACAAAGCCAGTCAGGACTCTGGGGGAGCCTCCTCTCTCTGAGCAGACTGTCTGCAGGGGAAGAAGCTTACACCTTCCTGGGTCTGACCTCGGAGCATTCAGCATCCCCTTCCACACTGTGAGCTTTCCGCAGCGAGTCTGCCCAGGCAGGTCCTGGGGCAACCAGAGGTCCCTGCACCCCAACTCTGCAGTCAGACGTGACTCTCAGCCAGCCAGTAAAACAGAAGGTTTATTAGACGAAAGGATCACAGTCTAAAACAGAGCTTGTAGGTACAGAAAACAGGACCCCTCAGTCAGGTCCATCTTGGAGGGTGGGGAGCCTAGACCCAAGTTCTGGGCCTCTCCCCATTTCCCCAGCCAGCTCCGAACTGACACTCCCTCCTCTAGCCTTTGTGTCTCTTCTGGACAAGGAGGCCACCTGATCTCTCTGTCCCCAACACCTTCAGTTGGCACCTTGCAGGGGAAACTGAGGCACCCACACAGTATTCAGGGAAAACATTAAGAACATTCCCACTTTGTCACAACAGGTGCAACAAAATTTAATACCGTATATTGAAGCAGGCAAGTGCTGCTTCTGACTTTCCACTTTTAATTGACCCTTGTAATCTTGTGGTGCCGACGCGTTGTAGCTTCATTTTATATCGGCTTACAGGGCGGGAGAGGGGGCGGGGGCAGGGAGGGGGGGGGCGGGCACCACCAAAAATTATACAAACCTGCTGCCTATGGCCAGCGATCCCCACACAGGCTCCCCCCAGGATGGGCAGTTCACACAGCCAGAGGGGGTAGTACCCCCCCCCAGCAGATAAAGGACAGACACACACTCTGGTCAGGTAAAACATGCTCTTGGCCCCAAGGGTGGGTTATACACAGACCCCTCCCCCAGGGGGGTGACACATGGACCCCCCCTAGGGTGGGTAATACACAGTAGGGTGGGTAATACACAGACCCCTCCCCCAGGGGGGTGACACATGGACCCTCCCCCCGTAGGGTGGGTAATACACAGACCCCTCCCTCAGGGGGGGTGACACATGGACCCCCCGTAGGGTGGGTAATACACAGACCCCTCCCTCAGACACACACTCTCAGGCAGGTAACCCTCAGCTCCGCCCTCCTTTCCTTGCCTTCCCTTTCGCCTCCCCAGCTCTCAGGACCCGCCCCAGTGAATGTCAGTTGTTCAGTCAGGGCCGGATGGTGCAGTGCCCGGCCCCTGCCTGGGGCGTCCGGCACCCAGCGCCCGGCCTGGTGTCGTGTGCTTCGGTGCCAGAGCTGCTTCCACACCAGACGGGCTCTCTGCGCAGGGATGGCTCTGTGTATTTTGCTGCCCCAAGCGCGGCAGTCAGGCGGCTTTTGGCGGTGCGCCTGAGGGAGGTCCGCCGGTCCCGTCGCTGAATTGCCGCCGAAGCCGCGGGCCCAGCGGAGCTCCCACAGGCAAGCCGCCAAAGGCAGCCTGACTGCCGCCCTCGCAGCGCCTGGCAGGCCGCCCCCACGGCTTGCCGCCCCAGGCACACGCTTGCGGCGCTGGTGCCAGGAGCCGCCCCTGTCTGCAAGATCCAGCCATGCCCGGCCAGGCGTGGCTGAGCTCAGTCAAATGCGGCATTTCACACACCATGCCCCCTAGTGGCTGAAGAGTGTAACACATGATTGCTGGGGCACCCGGAGGGCTTCCCCTATGGGGCGGGGTCAGGCCTCCCATTACACCTAGGGAGCAGGCTGGATACAGGATCCCTGGCATGCACAGGCCCACTGCACACAGGGCCATTAGGGAACAGGATGGGCAGGGCCTCCGTTCATGGCCCCTACTCCAGCTAGTGGCAAAATATCAGGGTTGGCCCTGATCTGGGCTCAGATAGAGTCTAGCATTGGGTGGAGCTGCCCTGGCACAAATGGGAGTGCCGGACCACCCAGAGCCGCCCTCTTCCTGGGTCCCCAGGTGCCCAGCTTTGCAGAGTGCAGCGCTCTCGAAGAGGGAGTCGACACGGTGCTCCCCGGTGAGGGTGCAGCTCACGGAGACGTACCAAGCTAGCTGTGATGGTGCCGGCGTGGGTCGCAGCAGTGATGTCACGGCAGCACAGGTTTCAGCACGTGAGCCCACCTGAGACTCTGGGTACTCACGCAGGTGCCTAGCCGGTGCTGATGTCCACACTGCCGCGGCTCGGGGACCCAAGCTAACTAGCTTAATGCTACCTCTGCATGAGCTGCAGTCCCACCCTGTGACACAGCGTAGCCAGACCCCCAGACAGGCCTGCGCTCTCCACATGACAGCCACAGAGCTTGCACCTAGAGCTGGACAAAGACACAGCTGGCCCTGGCTTTGCCAGGCTGGCTCCACTCCAGGTCCCATCGGAGGAGGGTTTGCAGCACTGTCTCTGGCCAGGCCCAGCTCAGTGGTTATTCCCTAGCTCATTGGACTGTGTCTGCTCACCCTAGTGCCCCAGCTGAGACCTGCCACCCCCCAGCGGGGCCAGAGGGGCTACACCGCAGGCGAGGAACTGCTCCCACATCGATTCTGTGCGTGCTGAGGGTCCGGGAATTGCGAATGAATCGTGACTGGGGCCAAGCTGCATGTTGACACATTTTATTTCTGTCAGGATTTATGGAGCCTTGAGCCCGTCTCATTACTTGGCCAGGCAGACGTCTGTGTGCAGCGGAAGCTAACAGCTCTGGGGACACGTCAGCTGAGAACTGGCAGGAGCAATAATTAAAGTGGTGTCTCACTGAATGCTCTCCTGGGCCTCCAACACTTACACTGGCTGTGAACCCAAAACACATTCAGGCACCCGTGGGGTGACCAGACAGCAAGTGTGAAAAATCAGGATGGGCTGAGGGCAGTGATGAGCTGCCAAAATATTAACAACCGGTTCCCTCCTCCTCCCCCCACGAGGGGGTTGTGGCCCCTCCACCCCCCTGGAATCCTGCCCCATCCAACCCCCCATGTTCCTTGACAGCGCCCCCCGGGACCCCTGCCCCATCCACCCTCCTTCCCTGTCCTCTGACTGCCCCCTGCCGCCCCATCCAACCCCTCCTCTCATTCCTGATGGCCCCCTGGGACCCCTGCCCCATCCAACCACCCCTTCTCTCTGTCCCCTGACTGCCCCTGGAATCCCTACCCCTGACTGCCCCCCACTGCCCCATCCAACCCCTGCTCCTTCCTGACTGCCCCATTCAATCCCCCTGTTCCCTGCCCTCTGACCGCCCCAACACTAATCCACCCCCCAGCTCCCCTGCCCTCTATCCAACACCCCCTCCCTGCTCCCTGCCCCCTTACTGCGCTGCCTGGAGGTGGGGGCCAGGCTGGAGCCGCTTGGCCAGGGCCGCGAGGCCGGAGCCAGACACGCGCGACACGGGGTCGGGGGCCAGGCCGGAGCCGTGCGGCGCCTGGAGCCCTCCTCACGCCCCCACCCCCCTGCCCCAGCTCACCTGCGGGAAGCTGCTGCTTCCTTCTCAGCCCTCCCAGGCTTCCCGCGCAAACAGCTGGTTGGCGGGAAGCCGGGGAGGGGGAGGAGAAGCCGGGGGAGCGTTCGGGGAGGAGGCAGAGGCGGAGTGAGGTGAGCTGGGGCCGGGGGAAGGGCAGGGAGCCGCTGGAGCTTTTGTTAAATTTAAAAGGCATTTTCGAACCAGTTGTCCCTCGCAGGTTCCCGCGAACCGGTGGGAACCGGCTCCAGCTCACCACTGGGTGAGGGTAATAGGAGCCTATACAAGAAAAAGACCCCAAAATCGGGATTGTCCCTATAAAATCAGGACACCTGGTCACCCTAGGCACCCGCACTAAGCCCCCCTCTGCTTCCCCCACGGCCCGGAGGCTCGCAATGTCGGCCTTAACCATGGGGAGCGAACGTGGACACAGCATGACCCAGAGATGCTGCATAACCCCTGGGATGGAGAGAGTTTCCTTCCTAGGGTTCTCCTCCTGCACCTGGCTAGTGACCCCCACCTCCCTGCACTGCATGGCTGGGAGAGGGGGGTGCTGTATGGCTGGGAGTGGGGGGCACTGCATGGCCGGGGGAGGAGGGCGCTGCATGGTCGGGGGAGGGAGACGCTACATATGGCTGGAGAAGGGGGGCGCTGCATGGTTGGGGGAGGGGGCGCTGCATGGCCGGGGGAGGGGGCGCTGCATGGCCGGGGGAGAGGGGTGCTGCATGGCCAGGGGAGGGGGCACAGCATGGCCGGGGGAGGGGGCGCTGCATGGCCAGGGGAGGGGGCACTGCATGGCCAGGGGAGGGGGCACTGCATGGCCGGGGGAGGGGGATGCTGCATGGCCAGGGGAGGAGGGCGCTGCATGGCTGGGGGAGAGGGGTGCTGCATGGCCAGGGGAGGAGGGCGCTGCATGGTCGGGGGAGGGAGACACTACATATGGCTGGAGAAGGGGGGCGCTGCATGGCTGGGAGAGGGGGCGCTGCATGGCCGGGAGAGGGGAGCGCTGCATGGTCGGGGGAGGGAGACGCTACATATGGCTGGAGAAGGGGGGTGCTGCATGGCCGGGGGAGGGGGCACTGCATGGCCAGGGGAGGAGGGCGCTGCGGACGCAGTCAGTTTTGCCATCAAACAGCCGGACTAAATACCCCTTCTCCAAATTGCTCAACTTTCCATCTCTGGCCGCTGCGATGTCCCCATGTCCCCAGTCCCACAGCGTCTGCAGCCTAGATGGGCCTGGATTTATAGTGTGAAAAACAAACAGGAAAAAAATTGGGGGAGGTGGGCAGGGACCTTTCCAATTTCCAGCCCCAGGAGCAGAGCAGGGCATGAGCCCCGGCTCTGTACCTTTGGAGCTCACTTGTTTTACAAGCAGGCTCCCCAGCTCAACAGAGCTTTCCCCCAGAAGGCTCCCTGCCCTCCCCTGGCTCTGACACCAGGCAGCCTGGCCTGGCAGCTCAGCCATCTCCTGCCTCTCCTAGGTTGGCACTGACAGGCCTTGCTCCCAGCTTCCTTTCTCTTCCCTGCTCCCGGAGGTCGGTTCCAGGTGTGGTGAAGTGCTGAGGACTGTTACTGTTCTGGGAGCACCGGTGTCGCTGCACAGGCACACAGCTCAGTGTGTTAATTCAGCAGACCACGAGCCTGCTCGTACAGACACTGGCTCGGCAGTGGCGAAGGTGCTAGGCCAGGTTTCTTTCCCTCAAGGCACAGTCCTAGTGTCCCATAGGAGCTACAGGTGCACTAACACCTGAGTGCCCCATGGCAGGGAGCAGCTCACTCAACAGAAGGAGTTTGCCTGCGATCTGTCTGAGCAGAGGTACGCTAAGTGCTGCATTAGGGGGACTGTGCTGGTGAGTATCTGAGTGTCTGTTGAGGGGACAGTTTGGCAGTTTGACCGTGTGCTTGATTGCTTGTTTGACCAGTGTGACCTGGGAGTGCTTTGTTCCAGCTGGGCCTGACTGTTATAAACAGGCAGTCAGCTGCGAACCAGCTGAGCAGCGAACAGCAGAGGGGCAAACAGAAGGAGTTTGCCTGGGAGTTCGCCTGGAGAGAGCCTACCGAGGCTCCCCTCTCACAGGTTTCTCTGAGTAGCTTCTGCCACAAGTAAGGAAGCTCGTAGAAGGAAGAGACTATGGATGCTGAACGATCCGCTGTTGTGACCTGCACAGGATGCGCCATGTTTGTCTTCCTTCCACAGGATAGAAGCGACTTTGTCTGTACAAAGTGCAAGCTGATCTCCATCTTGGAAGAGAAGATTCAAGGTCTGGAGAAACGAATAACAACCCTGCGTTCCATAAAAGAAAATGAGGATTTCCTGGATAGACGTCAGGATCAGCTTCAGCGGGCACAATGTTCTGAAGATTCAGAGCAGGCTACGCAGCAGGGACAGAAGGCCAGCGAGGATAATTGGCGGCATGTGACTTCCAGAAGGGGAAAGAGTACCAGAAACATCCATGTACCAGAAACACAGATGCAGGTGAGCAACCGTTTTCATGTTCTCTCCGCAGGTACTAGTGCAGAGAGTGGAGTGGATGATACACCTGAGGGAACAGAGCAGAAGGAGACTCCACTGATTGGAAGGCATGAGATGCACCGTCCTAGGGATGGGGGTTCCACGACCTCCACTCCCAAGAGGAGGAGGAGGAGGAGGGTGGTGGTGGTCGGGGACTCTCTCCTCAGCGGGACTGAGTCATCTATCTGCCGCCCTGACCGGGAAAACCGAGAGGTGTGCTGCTTGCCAGGAGCTAGGATTCACGATGTGACGGAGAGACTGCCGAGACTCATCAAGCCCTCGGATCGCTACCCCTTCCTGCTTCTCTACGTGGGCACCAATGATACTGCCAAGAATGACCTTGAGCGGATCACTGCAGACTACGTGGCTCTGGGAAGAAGGATAAAGGAGTTTGAGGCGCAAGTGGTGTTCTCCTCTATCCTCCCTGTGGCAGGAAAAGGTCAGGGTAGAGACTGTCAAATTGTGGAAGTCAACGAATGGCTACGCAGATGGTGTCGGAGAGAAGGGTTTGGATTCTTTGACCATGGGATGGTCTTCCAAGAAGAAGGATTGCTAGGCAGAGATGGGCTCCACCTCACGAAGAGAGGGAAGAGCATCTTTGCAAGCAGGCTGGCTAACCTAGTGAGGAGGGCTTTAAACTAGGTTCACCGGGGGAAGGAGACCAAAGCCCCGAGGTAAGTGGGGAAGTGGGATATCAGGAGAAAGCACAAGTAGGTGAGTGCAAGAGGGCAGGGCTCCAGCCCCATACTGGGACACCAGGACGATCAGTGAGTTATCTTACATGCCTATACACAAATGCAAGAAGCCTGGGGAACAAGCAGGGAGAACTAGAAGCCCTGGCACAGTCAAGGAATTATGATGTGATCGGAATAACAGAGACTTGGTGGGATAACTCACATGATTGGAGTACTGTCATGGATGGATATAAACTGTTCAGGAAGGATAGGCAGGGCAGAAAAGGTGGGGGAGTTGCATTGTATGTAAGAGAGCAGTATGACTGCTCAGAGCTCCAGTATGAAACTGCAGAAAAACCTGAGAGTCTCTGGATTAAATTTAGAAGTATGAACAACAAGGGTAATGTCGTGGTGGGAGTCTGCTACAGACCACCGGACCAGGGGGATGAGGTGGACGAGGCTTTCTTCCAGCAGCTAACAGAAGTTGCTAGATCGCAGGCCCTGGTTCTCATGGGTGACTTTAATCACCCTGATATCTGCTGGGAGAGCAATACAGCAGTGCACAGGCAATCCAGGAAGTTTCTGGAAAGTGTAGGGGACAATTTCCTGGTGCAAGTGCTGGAGGAACCAACTAGGGGAAAAGCTCTTCTTGACCTGCTGCTCACAAACAGGGAAGAAATAGTAGAGGAAGCAATAGTGGATGGGAACCTGGGAGGCAGTGACCATGAGATGGTTGAGTTCAGGATCCTGACACAAGGAAGGAGAGCAGTAGAACAGAGACCCTGGATTTCAGAAAAGCAGACTTCGACTCCCTCAGGGAACTGATGGGCAAGGTCCCCTGGGAGAATAACATGACGGGGAAAGGAGTTGAGGAAAGCTGGCTGTATTTCAAAGAAACCTTATTGAGGTTGCAGGAACAAACCATCCCGATGTGTAGGAAGAAAAGTAAATATGGCAGGCGACCAGCTTGGCTTAATGGTGAAATCCTTGCTCGTCTTAAACACAAAAAAACAGCTTATAAGAAGTGGAAGATTGGACAAATAACCAGGGAGGAGTATAAAAGTATTGTTCAGGCATGCAGGAGTGAAATCAGGAAGGCCAAATCACACTTGGAGTTGCAGCTAGCCGGAGATGTTAGGAGTAACAAGAAGGGTTTCTTCAGGTATGTTAGCAACAAGAAGAAAGTCAAGGAAAGTGTGGGCCCCTTGCTGAATGAGGGAGGGAACCTAGTGACAGAGGATGTGGAGAAAGCTGGTGTACTCAGTGCTTTTTTTTGCCTCTGTCTTCACAGACAAGGTCAGCTCCCAGACAGCTGCACTCTGCAGCACGGTATGGGGAGGAGGTGACCAGCTCTCTGTGGAGAAAGAAGTAGTTCGGGACTATTTAGAAAAGCTGGACGAGCACAAGTCCATGGGGCCGGATGCGCTGCATCCGAGGGTGCTAAAGGAGTTGGCCGATGAGATTGCAGAGCCATTGGCCATTATCTCTGAAAACTCATGGCGATCGGGGGAGGTCCCGGATGACTGGAAAAAAGCTAATGTAGTGCCCATCTTTTAAAAAGGGAAGAAGGAAGATCCAGGGAACTACAGGCCAGTCAGTCTCACCTCAGTCCCTGGAAAAATCATGGAACAGGTCCTCAAGGAATCAATTCTGAAGCACTTAAAGGAAAGGAAAGTGATCAGGAACAGTCAGCATGGATTCACCAAGGGCAAGTCATGCCTGACTAACCTAATTGCCTTCTATGACGAGATAACCGGCTCTGTGGATGAGGGGAAAGCAGTGGATGTGCTATTTCTGGACTTTAGCAAAGCTTTTGATACAGTCTCACACAGTATTCTTGCCAGCAAGTTAAAGAAGTATGGGCTGGATGAATGGACGGTAAGGTGGATAGAAAACTGGCTAGATGGTCGGGCTCAACGGGTAGTGATCAATGGTTCCATGTCTAGTTGGCAGCCGGTATCAAGTGGAGTGCCCCAAGGGTCGGTTTTATTCAATATCTTCATTAACGATCTGGAGGATGGTGTGGACTGCACCCTTAGCAAGTTTGCAGATGACACTAAACTGGGAGGAGTGGTTGATACGCTGGAGGGTAGGGCTAGGATACAGAGGTACCTAGACAAATTAGAGGATTGGGCCAAAAGAAATCTGATGAGGTTCAACAAGGACAAGTGCAGAGTCCTGCACTTAGGATGGAAGAATCCCATGCACTGCTACAGACTAGGGACCGAATGGCTGGGCAGCAGTTCTGCAGAAAGGGACCTAGGGGTTACGGTGGACGAAAAGCTGAATATGAGTCAACAGTGTGCCCTTGTTGCCAAGAAAGCTAATGGCATTTTGGGTTGTATAAGTAGGGGCATTTCCAGCAGATCAAGGGATGTGATCATTCTCCTCTATTCAGAACTGGTGAGGCCTCATTTGGAGTACTGTGTCCAGTTTTGGGCCCCACACTACAAGAAGGATGTGGATAAATTGGAGAGAGTCCAGCGGAGGGCAACAAAAATGATTAGGAGGCTGGAGCACATGACTTATGAGGAGAGGCTGAGGGAGCTGGGATTGTTTAGCCTGCAGAAGAGAAGAATGAGGGGGGATTTGATAGCTGCTTTCAACTACCTGAAAGAGGGTTCCAAAGAGGATGGATCTAGACTGTTCTCAGTGGTAGAAGATGACAGAACAAGGAGTAATGGTCTCAAGTTGCAGAGGGGGAGGTTTAGGTTGGACATTAGGAAAAACTTTTTCACTAGTAGGGTGGTGAAGAACTGGAATGGGTTCCCTAGGTAGGTGGTGGAATCTCCTTCCTTAGATGTTTTTAAGGTCAGGCTTGACAAAGCCCTGGCTGGGATGATTTAGTTGGGTTTGGTCCTGCTTTGAGCAGGGGGTTGGACTAGATACCTCCTGAGGTCCCTTCCAACCCTTGAGATTCTATGATTCTATGATTCTCTGCTGCCCCTTGGCCACACAAAGGGTTAAGGTGAGGTGCCCCGATGTTTATAGATCGAGAAACAATGTCCAGCCTGTCTGACGTGTTTCATGACGTCTCCTTGTTACCTCCCCTTGCACCTGTCTCCTGATGTCGTGGAAAAAACGTTATTCTGTCAAACCGTCTTGTCTTGTGCTTGGCTGGGGTCGACCTGGCTGGGGAATGCCCAGTGGCTGGTACTTCTTCAGAGTGCCTGTGTCTTACCCGCGCTCGCCGTACCTCTGCCAAGTGCCCTGTGCCAGCCCCAGGCTCTCTCGCTCTCCTACACCGGACATGGGGTCACCACAGGCGGTTCCACAGCCCCCGGCAGGACAACCAGGGTTAGCCGGTTTGTCAGCCTGAGACAGAATTTGGGGTTTGACCTTTTGAGACTCATCTCTCAATCCGTGTGAACAAAGAACAAAGACACTGTGTGTGGGTTGCTTCTCCCTGCCCAGCTGGGTTTGTCAGTACAGTGGGAACAGATACGAGCAGTGAAGGTGTTCCTGGCGCACAATTTAAGGTTGCCTCAACCCCTATCTCAAGGCAAAGTCAAGCAGCCAGTCGAGAGGGGCAAAGGGCGGTCAGGGAGCAGGTATCAAACACTAAAAGACCAAAGAAACGCCTGTCTCTGTCTGTAGCACCACCTCACTCCTCACCCCTCCCATGGGGTACAAAAGAGGTGGGACAAAGACCCTAGACTCATGACCCCCCAAAATGGAACATGGCTGTGAGTCGTAAGGGGTGGGACTAGGGGACTAGGTATAGTTGGGCCTGCTAAGAAGGAGGGGAAGGGGGGAACGGGGACACAGGCAAAACTCTGCGGTGTCAGAGCTGGGAACGGAGCACTGGGAAACAGAACCTGCTGGAGTGTAGAGCTCTGGAGATGCTTGCTTGGAACTCACCCCATGAACATTGAATTGCCTGCACTTCGGACTCCTGGTCTTCTGCTTTCTGTCTGCATGAAACCCTCTAACAACCAGTACACGGCCTGTGATGTCTGCCTGTGGCACCCAAGAGGCAGCACACTATCCTGTCTGGGTGGCGTATGTCTGAGGCCACTCCCTCCCTGTGCAGTCCCTTACCCTGGCTGTCTTCTCCTGGTCCCTTTCTCTCCTTTCTTCTATGTTCGTGGGCTTGCACCAGGCAGTGCCTCACTGTTGCCCCGTGGGTTGCATGTCAAGCCCATGGTGAGACACAGATGTACTTCATGGATTCACAGACTTTAAAGCCAGATGGGACCATAATTATCCTCATTTGATCCTGCCCCTCCTGCATAATACAGGCCCTAGAGCATCCCCAGTGATTCCCAAGTGGAGGGGCCAGTTCTCCCCTCCCAGGTCAGTGACACTGACGAGCCCAGTGCAGTTGACACACCCATTTATGTAATGGAAGTTCCCGCAGCTCCCATCCAACAATCAGGGCACTGCACCAGCCGCTCCCTTCCCTGGGAAAACCTGAAAGGACAGATGCCCTGATGGTCACCAAATCCAGGCTCTGGGGAACCAAGAGGAGACCTGAATTCCAAAGCCAAGAACCCTCCCTGGGGCAGTGAGAATGCCATGCCAGCGGCCAGGGGGCTGATACCTCGAGGGCCTGGGTTGACCCCAGGCAGCTGCTGATGTAGCATCCAGGAAATACGCAGTTTCCAAGGAGTGTGTTAGAGGAAAGGACCAGGAGCGGTGACCCTGTGGCTCTAGGTCTGGCTCTGCTGCTAACCTGTGGTGCCTTGGGCACCTCACTTAAACTCTCCAGGTCTCACTGTCTGCTCTGTAAAAGGGGGCTGGTAGTATTGGCCAGTCTCACGGCTGGCTGGGTTACTGTTCTCCGCTGCTGTTCATGGCACTTTGTGCAAGGAGTCCCTGCTCTGCGGAGCAGACAAAGCAGCCTGGAGCTGGGGTCGTGATCATGTACCTCTGCCGAGCGCCAGGAGTCCCTGCAGGGCGGCTGCTGGCTGGCAGTGGCTGCGGAGAGTCACTAATGCAGACTGCATCTCTGCCATGGCAGCTCAGGGGTTGTTTGCTCGCCTGAACCCGTCCTGTTTGCCAGGAGGCAGAGGGCTCGCAGGGCTGTGGGTTCCTTGGCTCGCTGGTGCCCCTGGTTCCACCTTTGACCCACCCAGCTCAGGAGCCATAGGGCTGAGTCTTTATCTTTGTGCAGGAAAAGCAGCCCAGGGGGTGGGAGAGGGGCCTGTGACCTGCAGCTCAGCATGCACAGCTCCTCCCAGCTAGCACCGCAGGGCTCCCTGCAGCCGGCCGCTAGCATCAGCCTGGGCTCAGGAGCAGTTAGGATGCTCCTGGCTGATTGTATTCCACTCACCTCCAAAATGGAGACAAGACTGCTCGCCAGGCAGCTGGGGAGAGAACATCTGGCAGCACAACCTCATCCATCAGGAACGTCTGCCTGCATCGTGGAAACACCAGGCTGAAGGGCCCTCATTAGCATGTAAATGAGCTGCTCTTAAGTGGCAGCTGGGGCCTTCGCAGCTAGCAGGTCACGACTAGTCATTTACTTTTAACTAAAAAGGTTAATTAAACTGGAACAGGTTCAGAGACGGGCTACTAGGATGATCCGAGGAATGGAAAACCTGTCTTATGAAAGGAGACTCAAAGAGCTTGGCTTGTTTAGCCTAACCAAAAGAAGGCTGAGGGGGGATATGATTGCTCTTTATAAATATATCAGAGGGATTAATATTAGGGAGGGAGAGGAATTATTTAAGCTTAGTACCAATGTGGACACAAGAACAAATGGGTATAAACTGGACACTAGGAAGTTTAGACTTGAAATTAGACGAAGGTTTCTAACCATTAGAGGAGTGAAGTTCTGGAACAGCCTTCCAAGGGGAGTAGTGGGGGCAAAAGACAGATCTGGCTTTAAGACTAAGCTTGATAAGTTTAAGGAGGGGATGGTATGATGGGATAGCCTAATTTTGGCAATTAATTTTGGCAATTTATCTTTGACTATTAGCAGGTAAATATGCCCAGTGGTCTGTGATGGGATGTTAGCTGGGGTGGGACCTGAGTTACTACAGAGAATTCTTTCCTGGGTGCTGGTGGGTGAGTCTTGCCCACATGCTCAGGGTTTAGCTGATCGCCATATTTGGGGTCGGGAAAGAATTTTCCTCCAGGGCAGATTGGCAGAGGCCCTGGAGGTTTTTCGCCTTCCTCTGCAGCGTGGGGCACTGGTCACTTGCTGGAGGATTCTCTGCAGCTTGAGGTCTTCAAACCACAATTTGAGGACTTCAATAACTCAGACATAGGTTAGGGGTTTCTTATTGAAATGGGTGGGTGAGATTCTGTGGCCTGCTTTGTGCAGGAGGTCAGATTAGATGATCATAATGGTCCCTTCTGACCTTAAAATCTATGAATCTAAAACTAATACAAAAGTCAGAGGCAGTTTTCTTCTCTCCTCTTCCTGAAGCGCCTGCTGGAGCTGGGAGAAGCAGGGGGCCAGACAGACGTGAGGACGCAAACAGTGAGACTGGCACTGGCCTCACTCTCTGCCAGGGTGGGTGACTGCTAAGACTTGTGTGTCTGGCGACCCTTCCATGGGAACATCTCTGTGGCTTCTGGACATCACTGAACACCCCACCCGCATGCTGTTAGTCCCATGTTACAGATGGAGAAACCCAGGCACAGAGGGTGAAGTGACTTGGCCAAGGCCACCTGGTGAGTCATTGGCAGGGCTGGAGAAAGTAGCCAGGAGTCCTGACTCCCAGTCTATTGCTCCGTGCTGAAGACTCGGGACTAGCTTCTGTGGAGAACAGAAAGAAGAGACTCAATTGCTGCCTAAACTGCTCACCCTTGCTACCCTGGAGCTCCTGGAAAGGGCATCTGTTACTGGAAGCAGGTCCTTTCTCCTTGCTGTGGGTCCAGCCACTGGAGAGCCACAGCTCAGACCCTCAGAGCCCACCTATCACTCCACTGCACACACACAGCCCACCCACTGCGTGAACACCCACATCCACAGTACCCATCACCCCACTGCACACACACAGCCCACCCACTACGTGCACACTCACACATCCACCCACATCCATAGTACCCATCACCCCACTGCACACACACAGCCCACCCACTGCGTGAACACCCACATCCACAGTACCCATCACCCCACTGCACACACACAGCCCACCCACTGCGTGAACACCCACATCCACAGTACCCATCACCCCACTGCACACACACAGCCCACCCACTGCGTGCACACTCACACATACACCCACATCCACAGTACCCATCACCCCACTGCACACACACAGCCCACCCACTACGTGCACACTCACACATCCACCCACATCCATAGTACCCATCACCCCACTGCACACACACAGCCCACCCACTGCGTGAACACCCACATCCACAGTACCCATCACCCCACTGCACACACACAGCCCACCCACTGCGTGAACACCCACATCCACAGTACCCATCACCCCACTGCACACACACAGCCCACCCACTGCGTGAACACTCACACATACACCCACATCCACAGTACCCATCACCCCACTGCACACACACAGCCCACCCATTGCGTGAACACCCACACCCACAGTACCCATCACCCCACTGCACACACACAGCCCACCCACTGCGTGAACACCCACATCCACAGTACCCATCACCCCACTGCACACACACAGCCCACCCATTGCGTGAACACCCACATCCACAGTACCCATTGTGATGGAGTAGGGGCTGTCTGTGTGGTTGGTAGGTGACAACCAGGTCTGCAGCTGTAACATGAGCCTGGCCTGGGGGAGGGGAGGTCTCACCTCTGGCTGGGGCTAGACAAAAGGGAAGGGTGGAGTGGAATCAGTCTTCGGTTTGGGAGCTGGGTGGTGGGTTTTCAGGGGGTCCTAGGCTGGGATCCAAGCACCCTGAACCCCCCCCCCCCGAAAGGCCAGATTGAGGGGTCCTGGCTCTGAACACAAGCTGGGCTGTATCCTGTGTTCCTGTTGTTCAATAAACCTTCTGTTTTACTGGCTGGCTGAGAGTCACCGTGAGTTCAGGAAGAGGGGTGCAGGGCCGGACTCCCCCACACTCCGTGACAACTGGTGTCAGGGGTGGGATCGACTGCACCCCGTGGACGGCGCTTCCTGCAGTAAGTGACTGGGGAGCAGTAAAATGAAGGGGCGATTAACCCCTGGGAGAGTGTGACCAGAGAGAAGGACTTTGCAGTAACAGGGTCCCCCGGGGGATCGCAGCGAGCGATTCCAGGGGCGGAGGAGTCTGCAGCTCGACCCTGGCAAAGAGGTGGTGACCTCAAGGACTGGCACACTAGGGGTCCCCCTGGAACCCGTGGGGAGCGGCGAGCACCCCGGCCTGCGAGCGGCCAGCAGGAAGATGTATGCCACGCGGCGCAAGTGTGAGCTGGTGGAGCTGTGCAAGCAGAGGGGGCTGCACTGTGGGAAGCTCACCAAGGCCCAGCTGATTGCCCGGCTGGAGGAGAGAGATCGTAGGAATGAACCGGTCCCTGTCTCTGAGGGAAGCAGCCGGGCAGATGCAGCGCAGGCACCAGTGTCTGTCCCCGCTGGGAGTGGTCAGCTGGCCGCTGAGGGCTCCCCGAGACCTCCCACCCCTAGGCCTAGGGGGAGGAGGAGCCCAGTGACTACCGAGGGCACCGTGAACCCCCCGGCCAGCAGGGGATCGTCCCGGCGACGCTCGGCCTCCGTGGAGCGCAGGCGGCTGGACTTGGAGAGAGAGATACAACTGAGAGAGATGGAGGAGCGTAAGGAACAGAGGGAATTTGAGGAGAGACAGAGAGAACATGAGGAGAGACAAAGCCAGCGTGAGCTGGAGGAGAAGCAGAAGCAATGCGAATACGAGGAGAGGGAGAAGCAGAAGCAACGCGAATATGAGGAGAGGGAGAAGGAGAAACAACGCGAATACGAGGAGAGGGAGAAGGAGCAGCAGCGCAAACATGAGCTGGACCTGGCCCAGCTGAAAAGCAGGGAGGCCCCGGCTGCGATGAGTGAGGGGGGGCCCAAGCCTACAAAGAGCTTCGATAAGAACTTCCTGGCCCGGCGTAAGGAGGGGGAGGACATAGACACCTTCCTGACGGCCTTTGAGAATGCCTGCGAGCTGCACAAGGTTGACCCTGCAGACAGGATCCAGTTCCTCACCTCCTTACTGGACTCCACCGCCGTGGAGGTGTACAGCCGAATGAAAGGGGCGGAGGCAGGGGACTACAACCTGTTCAAAGAGGCCCTGCTCCGCGAGTTTGGGCTGACCCTGGAGATGTACCGGAAGAGGTTCCGGAGTCAACATAAGACCCAGGAGGTCACATACCTCCAACTGGTCAACCGGGCGCAGGGATATGCCCGCAAGTGGATGGCTGGGGCCCAAACTAGAGAGGACCTGCTTGACCTATTCGTACTGGAGCACCTGTATGAGCAGTGCCCGTTGGACCTGAGGCGGTGGGTGATGGACCAGAAGCCGGAGAACCCGCAGCACGCAGGCCGGCTGGCCGACCAATATGTGGACAGTCGGGCAGGGGATGGCAGGGAGGAGTCTCGAGGGAACAGGCCCGCCTCAACGCAGAGAGAGAGTCACCATGGGACCTCCCAGCGGGGCCCTATGGAGAACCCCCACAAAAGGGGAACGTCCAGCGTCAGGTCCACCCGACTCCCTCGAGGGGACCCACGAGACATGGGCTGCTTCCACTGTGGCCAGCAAGGCCACATACGGGCCCAGTGCCCAAGTTCAGAGACAGACCGAGCAGACCCAACCCGCAGAGGGTTGACTGGGTAAAGACCCAATCGGAGGAGGGGCAACATGCCCAAGAGAGGGGGGCTGGCAGCGTCCCACCTGGGAAGGAGGGAGGAGGGCCCCAGGTCAGCGCCTCTGGGGGGCTGGATGCTCCGGACACAAGGTTCTGCTACAGGGTGGCCATGGGGCTGCCCCTCCGGAACCAGTGCCTGGTTTCCCTGGAGGTGGATGGGAGGAAGGTCACTGGGTACTGGGACACAGGCGCAGAGGTGACGCTGGCCCGGCCCGAGGTGGTGGGCCTAAATCGGATGGTGCCTGATACCTACCTGACCCTGATGGGCGTGAGCGGGACCCCATTCAAGGTGCCCGTGGCGAGGGTGCACCTGAAGTGGGGGGTCAAGGAGGGCCCCAAGGATGTGGGGGTACACCCCCATTTGCCCACAGAGGTGCTAATGGGGGGGACCTCGAGGCCTGGCCAGGCAATGCCCGGGGTACCCTGATCGTGACCCATGGTCAGAGTCGGCGCAGGGCACTGCACCCTGACAACGGGGAAAGTACTCTGGCCGAGGCACAAGACCCTAACCTGGTGGGGAGGGAACGCCCAGAGACACGACCCAGAGAGGCTGCGGCCTCAGACCCAGCCGGGGAGAGAGAGCAGGTCCCCATCCCTGTCCCAGCTGCTGAGTTCCAGGCCGAGGTGCAGAAGGATCCCTCCTTGCAGAAGCCCAGGGACCTGGCTGACCTCAGTGCAGCACAGACCATGAGGAGAGGTTGCAAGGAGAGGTTCCTTTGGGAGAAGGGGTTCCTGTACTGAGAATGGGCTCCCCCCGGGGAAGTGGAGTCATGGGGGATTAGGAGGCAGCTGGTGGTTCCCCAGAAGTTTCGCCACAAGCTCCTGTACCTGGCCCATGACATCCCCCTCGCAGGGCACCAGGGAATCCGGCGCACCAGGCAGAGGCTGCTACAGAACTTTTACTGGCCTGGGGTCTTTACCCATGTCCGGCAGTACTGCCAATCCTGTGACCCCTGCCAGCGGGTGGGGAAGGCCCGGGACAAGGGGAAAGCAGCTCTGAGGCCTTTGCCCATCATAGAAGAACCTTTCCAGAAGGTGGCCATGGACATGGTGGGACCTCTCAGCAAGGCGACCCGGTCAGGGAAGAAATACATCTTGGTGGTGGTAGATTTCGCCACTCGATACCCCGAGGCGGTGGCCTTGTCCTCTACCGAAGCAGACACCGTGGCGGATGCGCTGCTGACCATTTTCAGCCGGGTGGGGTTCCCCCAGGAAGTCTTAATGGACCAGGGGTCCAACTTCATGTCGAAGCTGCTCCAGTCCCTGTGGGAGAAATGTGGGTTCCGACCCAGCTGGGCCTCAGCGTATCACCCCCAGACCAACGGGCTGGTGGAGAGGTTCAACGGGACGCTAAAGATGATGCTAAAAACATTCATGCACCAGCACCCACAGGACTGGGACAAGTACTTACCTCACCTGCTGTTTGCATACAGGGAGGTACCCCAGGAGTCTACTGGGTTTTCGCCTTTCAAACTGTTATATGGAAGGCGGGTAAGGGGGCCCCTGGACCTGATGAGAGACGAATGGGAGGGGAAGGCCGCTCCCGATGGAGAGTCGGTGGTGGAGTATGTCCTGACCTTCCGGGAAAGACTTACCGAGCTCATGGGCCTGGCCAGAGAGAATCTGCCCCGAGCCCAGAGGAAGCAGAAGGTCTGGTACGACCGCACGGCGCGGGCCCGCGCCTTCGCCACCGGGGACCAAGTGATGGTTCTCATCCCCGTGAGGAAAAACAAACTCCAGGCTGCCTGGGAAGGGCCCTTCAAGGTTGTCAAGCAACTAAATGAGGTAAACTATGTGGTGGAGCTGTCGAACCGGGCTCATCACCGCCGGGTGTACCATGTGAATATGATGAAGCCATATTATGACCGGGGGAATATGGTGTTGGCCGTGTGTGGGCACTGGGAGGAGCCGGGGGATGACCCTCTAGTGGATCTATTCCCAGGGACAAAGGCTGGTTCCCCCCTGGAGGCGATTCCCCTCTCTGATCAGCTGACCCCGGCCCAGCATGCTGAGATCAGAGGGGTGCTGCAACTGTACCGACAGTTGTTTTCCAACCAGCCTGGGCGCACTAATTTGACTGTCCACCGGGTGGAGACTGGGGCACACACCCCGATACGCTGCTCCCCTTTTTGGGTTACCGGGAAGACTGCCCAGGACCTGGAAAGGGAGGTCAGGGACATGCTGGCTTTAGGGGTGATCCAGCCGTCCGCCAGCCCCTGGGCCTCCCCAGTGGTGCTGTGGAGTGGAATCAGTCTTCGGTTTGGGAGCTGGGTGGTGGGTTTTCAGGGGGTCCTAGGCTGGGATCCAAGCACCCTGAACCCCCCCCCGAAAGGCCAGATTGAGGGGTCCTGGCTCTGAACACAAGCTGGGCTGTATCCTGTGTTCCTGTTGTTCAATAAACCTTCTGTTTTACTGGCTGGCTGAGAGTCACCGTGAGTTCAGGAAGAGGGGTGCAGGGCCGGACTCCCCCACACTCCGTGACACCCATCACCCCACTGCACACACACAGTCCACCCACTACATGCACACTCACACATACACCCACATCCACAGTACCCATCACCCCACTGCACACACACAGCCCACCCACTGCGTGAACACCCACACCCACAGTACCCATCACCACACTGCACACACACAGCCCACCCACTGCGTGAACACCCACATCCACAGTACCCATCACCCCACTGCACACACACAGCCCACCCACTGCGTGAACACCCACATCCACAGTACCCATCACCCCATTGCACACACACAGCCCACCCACTGCATGCACACTCACACATACACCCACATCCACAGTACCCATCACCCCACTGCACACACACAGCCCACCCATTGCATGCACACCCATACATACACCCACAGTACCCATCACCGCACTGCACACACACAGCCCACCCATTGCGTGCACACCCATACATGATGTTCGTCCATCGTTGTCGATGAAGACCTCAACAACTCATTCGTTCGATGACCGGACTCTGTGCGTCCGAAGATGACTGATCAGTCCGATTCGGGCGTGGAACGTCCAGTCACACGTCGGGCAGACATGTGATGACACTGTCGATGATGTGCAGGAAGCTCTGGACTTGCGCAGCTCACGCTTTCTTTCAGCCTCAGCAGTACGCCTCGCCTCAGAGGTATTACTGCCTGTGTGAATGAGGCTGCGCCATGCTGGACGGTTCAGTGCGAGGGTTTCCCATGTGGCGGTGTTGATCTCGAGGGACTTCAGAGAGGTCTTCAGCGTGTCCTTGAACCGCTTCTTTTGTCCTCCATGGGAGCGCTTTCCTGGGCGAGTTCTCCGTAGAAGAGCTGTTTAGGAATGCGCTCGTCTGACATTCTCACGACATGTCCAGCCCATCTGGTCTGGGCTCTCATCAGCAGTGTGTGAACTGACGGCAGACTGGCTCTGATAAGGACTTCAGTATCAGGCACTTTGTCCTGCCATCTGATTTTTAGAAGCTTTCGCAGACAGGAAATGTGGAAGTGATTGAGCCTTCGTGCATGACTCCGATAGACAGTCCACATCTCGCAGGCGTACAGCAGAGTTGGAAGCACCACTGCTTGGCAGACCTTCAGCCTCATTGGTAGGCTGATCCCTAGACGTTCCCAGACGTTGGAGTGCAATCGGCCAAATGCAGAGCTGGCTTTAGCAATTCTGCAGTTTACTTCATCATCGATTGACACTGCTCGAGAAAGGGTACTGCCCAGGTACGTGAAGTGGTCCACTGCCTGAAGTCTCTGTCCATTTACAGTGATGGACGGTTCTGAGTACGGAGTGTGGGGAGCTGGCTGGTGCATGACCTCAGTCTTCTTGATGTTAATGGTGAGGCCGAAGTTGTTGCATGCAGATGAAAACTTGTCCATACTGGCTTGCATTTCTGGCTCTGTACTAGCATTCAGAGCACAATCATCGGCAAAGAGAAAGTCTCGAAGTACAGTTTCCTTCACCTTGGTGATGGCACGCAGTCGCTTCAGATTGAATAGTTTCCCATCAGTTCTGTACTTCAGGCCTACTCCTTCAGTGCAGTGTTGAAAGGCATCAGTCAGAGTGGCAGAGAATATCATACTAAACAAAGTGGGTGCTAAAACACACCCTTGCTTGATGCCGTTGGTGACTGGGAAGGCCTCAGATGTTTCACCGTCATCCAAGACACGAGCCATCATACTGTGATGAAACTGACGTACCGTTCGTATGAATCGGTCTGGACAGCCGAATTTCGACATGATCCTCCACAGGCCCTGGCGACTGACAGAGTCGAACGCTTTCGTGAGGTCCACAAAAGTTGTGTAGAGTTCACGGTTCTGCTCTTGACATTTCTCCTGTAACTGACGCACAGCGAAGATCATGTCAATAGTCCCACGTCCCTTGCGGAAGCCGCACTGTGATTCTGGCAGTAAGCCCTGCTCCAGGTGAGTGATCAGTCGGTTCAACAAAACCTGTGCAAGAACTTTCCCCGCTGTAGAGAGCAGCGAGATTCCACGGTGATTGTTGCATACCTGGCGATTGCCCTTCCTCTTATAGAGGTGCACAATGGACGCATCTCTAAATTCCTGTGGAATGGATCCCTGCTTCCAGAAGGACTGAAACAGCTCAGTGAGTTTCCGTAGCAGCACGGGTCCACCGACTTTGTACACCTCTGCTGGTATGGCATCTGACCCTGGGGATTTGTCACTTGACAGCTGGTTGATGGCTTTCTTCACTTCGTCCTCTTCTGGTGAAACATCCATGGAGTCATTGACTGCAACCTGGGGCATCTTGTCAATGGCCTCATCATTGATGACCGAGGGGCAGTTGAGAACTGCTTCAAAATGTTCAGCCCATCTCTGGAGAACCTGCGTCTTCTCTGTAAGGAGCACAGTGCCATCAGAGTTCAGGAGGGGAAAGCTCCCAGAAGACTGTGGACCATAGAGCATGTTGAGGGCTTCATAGAACTGCTTATAGTCGTTCCTGTCTGCGTACGCCTGTATTTCATCTGCTTTGGCGCTCAGCCACAAGTCCCACATTTTGCGCAGTCGGTTCTGTACTGTTCTGCGAGCGTTGATAAAGGTGGTCTTCACACCCATACATACACCCACACCCACAGTACCCATCACCCCACTGCACACACACAGCCCACCCACTGCGTGCACACTCACACATACACCCACAGTACCCATCACCCCACTGCACACACACAGCCCACCCATTGCGTGCACACCCACACATACACCCACACCACCCATAACCCCACTGCACACACACAGCCCACCCATTGCATGCACAAACACACCCACACAGCCGACAGCCCACCCATTGCATACACACACACGCGCGCGCACACACACACACAAAACTATTATGGTCCTGGTTGAAGCTTGTGTTTAGTTTCTGGTTCAAAACACAAATCACCCAATGGAGTGACAGGACACCTCCTCCTCTTTCGAGGGACGGGACTTCCAGCAGAATGTCTCTCTCCCATGACTGCCAGCTCATGGCCCAGGCTGCAGAGCACCTGGGAGCCATTGCCATGAAAAGGTGTGATGGGGGCGGGGGGAGGGGAAGAGACAAGCCAGGGAGTGCTGGACCCCAGGGCTCGGTGAAGGCAGCAGAGAGGCGAGCACAGGGGAGAGCTGCTTTAGTCCAGCCAGGAAGTGGAGTGAAAGGAGGGGACAGAAGCAAGATGATCAGGGCAGAGGGGAAATCCTCCCGCAGGAAATATACGCACAGGGACAGGGTGGCGAGGCTGGGAAGATGGTTTCCCACTAAGTATTGTAGGGAATGTGAGAGCTGTAGCACAAGGGAGGCCTCTAGCTGCTGCTGGATTAATGATAGGAACCAACAAAGACACCAGCCCTGCTCTGCTCCTCATAAAGAGAAACTGGCAACACTCCTGCTCCTGCCTAGACATGGCTCTGCTGCTACCAGCCCGGGGGCTTGTACACAGAACTGGGCGCTGGAGGGGCGCGCCGCTTCCTGCAGGTTTGGGAATTTGGCTTCCATCTGAACTGGAACAAACCCTCTGCAAAGAAAAATTCAGTGGAAAAAACATTTCAGATCATTTGGAACATTTTAGTTCAATTTTGACTTCTTTTTATTTTGTATTATATCACAATGCATCACACAGTAACGTACCATATATCACAATGCATCACACTGTAACAGAACGTAACTGTAACTGTAACATAGCATACCATACGGTACCACATTTCACAATTCATCACACTGTAATGTACCAATCACAATGCATCACACGTAACATACCATATATCACAATGCATCACTGGAATGTACCATAACATACAACACTTTAAAACCAACAGTCATTTCAAAACAAAAATTAGACAAATTAGAGGATTGGGCCAAAAGAAATATGATGAGGTTCAACAAGGACAAGTGCAGAGTCCTGCACTTAGGACGGAAGAATCCCATGCACTGCTACGGACTAGGGACCGAATGGCTGGGCAGCAGTTCTGCAGAAAAGGACCTAGGGGTTACGGTGGACGAAAAGCTGAATATGAGTCAACAGTGTGCCCTTGTTGCCAAGAAGGCTAATGGTATTTTGGGTTGTATAAGTAGGGGCATTTCCAGCAGATCGAGGGACGTGATCATTCCCCTCTATTCAGCACTGGTGAGGCCTCATTTGGAGTACTGTGTCCAGTTTTGGGCCCCACACTACAAGAAGGATGTGGATAAATTGGAGAGAGTCCAGCGGAGGGCAACAAAAATGATTAGGAGGCTGGAGCACATGACTTATGAGGAGAGGCTGAGGGAACTGGGATTGTTTAGCCTGCAGAAGAGAAGAATGAGGGGGGATTTGATAGCTGCTTTCAACTACCTGAAAGGGGGTTCCAAAGAGGATGGATCTAGACTGTTCTCAGTGGTAGAAGATGACAGAACAAGGAGTAATGGTCTCAAGTTGCAGAGGGGGAGGTTTAGGTTGGACATTAGGAAAAACTTTTTAACTAGTAGGGTGGTGAAGAACTGGAATGGGTTACCTAGGGAGGTGGTGGAATCTCCTTCCTTAGAGGTTTTTAAGGTCAGGCTTGACAAAGCCCTGGCTGGGATGATTTAGTTGGGTTTGGTCCTGCTTTGAGCAGGGGGTTGGACTAGATGACCTCCTGAGGTCCCTTCCAACCCTGAGATTTTATGATTCTATGATTCTAAAAACAAACAAAATTCTGGTGAAATCAGCCTGATTTTGACCGAACTGCAGAGATGTCTCCAATCAGCTCGGGTGTAGCCTAGTCTGACACTGGAGGTTCTTTGTCCGTCCTGGTAGTGGTACCCACTCTACAGGTTTGCGAGTCTGCATCTGGTGCTGTGCTGTTGTGCTGGCTCTGCTAACTCAAGCAGTGCTTTTTTTAAAAAAAAAAAAAAGCTCCTGAGGCCCCGGGGTTCAATCCCCAAAGGGACCGCTCCCGAGGGCCATCACTACAAACTAGCACATTCAAATTGTTTTCACCTGGAGCTCAGCTCCACTGTCTCCAGCATACGGGCCTCAGAGCAAACCAGACTCACACTGTGCACTGCTAGGTACTCCTGACACACAGGCAAGCACTGAATTCAGAGAATCAGAGAATCTCAGGGTTGGAAGAGACCTCAGGAGATCATCTAGTCCAACCCCCTGCTCAAAGCAGGACCAACCCCAACTAAATCATCCAAGCCAGGGGTTTGTCAAGCCAGGCCTTAAAAGACTCTAAGGAAGGAGATTCCACCACCTCCCTAGGGAACCCATTCCAGTTCTTCACCACCCTCCTAGTGAAATAGTTGTTCCTAATATCCAACCTAAACCTCCCCCACCTGCAACTTGAGACCATTGCTCCTTGTTCTGTCATCTGCCACCACTGAGAACAGCCAAACTCCATCCTTTTTGGAAGTCATGTGACCCAGCCCCCTAATCATTTTCATTGCCCTCCGCTGAACTCTCTCCAATTTGTCCACATCCCTTCTGTAGTGAGGGGCCCAAAACTGGACACAATATTCCAGATGTGGCCTCACCAGTGCCGAATAGAGGGGAATAATGACTTTCCACAATCTCCTAGCAATGCTCCTACTAATGCAGCCCAATATGCCGTTGGCCTTCTTGGCAACAAGGGCACACTGATGACTCATATCCAGGTTCTCGTTCACTGTAACCCCTAGATCCTTTTCTGCAGAACTGTCACTAAACCAGGTGGTCCCCAGCCTGTAGCAGTGCATGGGATTCTTCCATCCTAAGTGCAGTACTCCACACTTGTCCTTGTTGAACCTCATCACATTTCTTTTGGCCCAATCCTCAAATTTGTCTAGGTCACTCTGGACCCTATCCCTACCCTCCAGCATATCTACCTCTCCCCCCAGCTTAGTGTCATCCACGAACTTGCTGAGGGTGTAATCCATCCCATCATCCAGATCATTAATGAAGATGTTGAACAAAACCAGTCCCAGGACCACCCGCTGGGACACTCCACCTGATACCAGCTGGCAACTAGGCATCGAGCCGTTGATCACTACCCGTTGAGCCCAACGATCCATTCATCCAATCCATACTTCTTTAACTTGCTGGCAAGCTTTCCTAAAGTTAAGGTGTATCACATCCACCACTTTTCCCAGATCCACAGAGCCAGTTATCACATCATAGAAGCCAATCAGGTTGATAAGGCATGACTTGCCCTTGGTGAATCCATATTAACTGTTCCTGATCACCTTCCCCTCCTCCAAGTGCTTCAAAATGGATTAATTGAGGACTTGCTCCATGATTTTTCCAGGGACTGAGGTTCCCCGGATTCTCCTGCTTCTCTTTTTAAAAGATGGGCACTATATTTGCCTTTTTCCAATTGTCCGGGACCTCCCCCGATCACCATGAGTTTTCAAAGATAATGGCCAATGGTTCTGCAATCACATCAGCCAACTCCCTCAGCACCCTCAGATGCATTGTATCCGGCCCCATGGACTTGTGCATGTCCAGCATTTCTAAATAGTCCTCACTGTTCCACCACTGAAGGCTACTCACCTCCTCCCCATGCTGTGCTGCCCAGTGCAGCAGTCTGGGAACTGACCTTGTCTGTGAAGACCGAGGCAAAAAACCCATTGAGTTCTTCAGCTTTTTTCACATCATCTGTCACTAGGTTGCCTCCCTCATTGAGTAAGGGTCCCACACTTTCCCTGACCTTCTTCTTGTTGCTAACATACCTGTGGAAACCCTTCTTTTCACATCCCTTGCTAGATGCAACTCCAATTGTGCTTTGGTCTTCCTGATTACACCCATGCACTCTCGAGCAATATTTTTATACTCCTTCCTAGTCATCTGTCCAACTTTCCACTTGTTGTAAGCTTCCTTTTTTTGTTTAAGCTCACTGAAGGTTTCTCTGTTAAGCCAAGCTGGTCGCCTGCCATATTTGCTATCCTTTCTGCACATCAGGATGGTTTGTTCCTGCACCCTTAATGAGGCTTCTTTAAAATACAGCCAGCTCTCCTGGACTCCATTTCTCCTCATATTAGCCTCCCAGGGGATTCTGCCCATGAGTTCCCTGAGGGAGTCCAAGTCTGCTTTTCTGAAGTCCAGGGTCCGTATTCTGCTTCTCTCCTTTCTTCCTTGTGTCAGGATCCTGAACTCGACCATCTCATGGTCACTGCTGCCCAGGTTGCCACCCACTTCTACTTCCCTTCCCAATTCTTCCCTGTTTGTGAGCAGCAGGTCAAGAGTAACAGGGCTCCTAGTTGGTTCCTACAGCACTTGCACCAGGAAGTTGTCCCCAACACTCTCCAAAACTTCCTGGATTGTCTGTGCACTGCTGTGTTGCTCTCCCAGCAGATGTCAGGGTGATTGAAGTCCCCCATGAGAACTAGGGCCTGTGATCTGGAAACTTCTGTTAGTTGTCCGAAGAAAGCCTAGTCCACCTCATCCTCCTGGTCTGGTGGTCTATAGCACACGTCCACCACAACATCACCCTTGTTGCTCTCGCCTCTAAACTGAACCCAAAGACTCTCAACAGGCTTTTCTCCAGTTTCATACTGGAGCTCTGAGCAGTCATACAGTGCAACTCCTCCATCTTTCCTCCCCTGCCTGTCCTTCCTGAACAGTTTATACCCATCCATGACAGTGCTCCAGTCATGTGAGTTACCTCACCAAGTCTGTTATTCCAATCACATCACCCTTCCTTGATGGTGCCAGGACTTCCAATTCTTCCTGCTTGTTTCCCAGGCTTCTTGTGTTTCTGTACAGGCACCTAAGATAACTAGCCAATTGCCCTACTTTCTCAGTGTGAATCAGGAGGCCTCCCCTGTTGCACCCTCCTCCTTGTGTTTTCTCTTGGGATCCCACTTCCCCACTTACCTCAGGGTTTAGGTCTCCATCCCTTGGCGAACCTAGTTTAAAGCCCTCATCACTAGATTAGCCAGCCTGCCTGCAAAGATGCTCTTCCCTCTCTTTGTTAGGTGGATCCCATCTCTTCCTAGTAATCCTTCTTCCTGGAACAACATCCCATGATGAAAGAATCTAAAGCCCTCTCTCTGACATCACCTACGTAACCACGCATTTACCTCCACAATTCGATGGTCCCTACCTGGGCCTTTTCCTTCAACAGGGAGAATGGACGAGAACATGACTTGTGCCTCAAACTCCTTTATCCTTCTTCCCAGAGCCACGTAGTCTGCAGTGACCCACTCAAGGTCATTCTTGGCAATATCATTGCTGCCCACGTGGAGAAGTAGGAAGGGGTAGCGGTCTGAGGGCTTAATTAGTCTCAGCAGACACTCTGTCACATCCTGAATTGCAGTTCCAGGCAAGAAGCACACTTCTTGAGTTTCCCAGTCTGGACGGCAGATGGATGAATCTATCCCCCTTAGGAGGGAGTCCCCGACCACCACCACCAGTCTCCTTCTCTTGGGAGTGGTGGTCATGGAACCCGCATCCCTAGGACAATGCATCCCATGCCTTCCGGTCGATGGGGTCTCCTTCTGATCCCTTCCCTCAGATCATAGAATCATAGAATATCAAGGTTGGAAGGGACCTCAGGAGGTTCATCTAGTCCAACCCCCTGCTCAAAGCAGGACCAATCCCCAACTAAATCAACATCTGAAGAGGCTCTTCCAAACCATTCTCTGCCACAGTACCTGTGCAGAGATCCTGAAAATGGTTTCTTACCTCTGTCTGTATTGTGAGTACACGGGTTCTCCTCTTGCTTCTTCTGGAGGTCACATGCTGTCAATTTTCTTCCCCATTCTGCATTTCCCTCTCTGATTCTTCAGCATGCTGTGCCTGCAATCAGTGATGAGCTGCCAAAATCTTAACAACCGGTTCCCTATAAAAAGTTCTGATTTAAGGGAGGTAGTGGGGGAGGAGCAGGGGGAGAGATCCTCGTGGGGCTGGAGGCCCCTGCAGGGCCTGGGGCAAATTGCCCCACTTGCCCCCTCGGCAGCCCTAGAGCTTGCAGCCCCCTCCCCCCTTACCTTGCCGGCAGCTCAAAGCAGCAGGACGACTCCAGAGCCCAGCTGAGCTGCCCAGCTGGTGCCGGCGGCTGGCCATGCTGCAGCAGGGGGGAAGTGGGGGAAGGGCCGGGGGAGCCTCAGCCTCCCCAGCTGGGAATCCTGGGAGCAACAGGATGGTCTGGCCCGTGGACCGGAGTTCTTTGCCCACCCTCTGGCCCTTTAACAACCGGTTCTCCACAGAGGTCTAATTTTAGCAACCGGTTCTTGGGAACCTGTGGGAACCAGCTCCAGCTCACCACTGCCTGCAATACCAAACACTGACACTTCTATCCAGAAAATCTTCATTTTCTCTGGTGCAACACAGGGTTGATACTTGGGTCTCTAGTCCTTTAACCTTCTCTTCCTATATGGAGACCAGCTTGCACTTCGTACAGACGAAGTCACTTCTGTCCTCTGGGAGAAGGTCACAACAGCTGATTGCCCACTATCCATATTGTCTTTCTTCTACGAGCCTCTTCAGATGTTGTATTTACTGCTCACAGAAGCCTGAAAGGCAAAAACTCTGTGGGACCTCCCCCCAGGCAAACTCCCTCTTTGCTTCTTCTCTGTTCGCATCTCACTTGTTTCGCAGAGCCCTTTAAATCCTGGCCGCGGCTCCGGCGGCCGGGCTGGGATTTATAGGGCTCAGAGCTCCCCGGGGCTGCGGGCAGCCCAGAGCCCTTTGAATCCCAGCTGCGGCTCCGCCCAGGCTGGGGCTGGGATTTAAAGGGCTCGGGGCTCCCCACGGCTGCAGGCAGCCCAGAGACCTTTGAATCCTGGCTGCAGCTCTGGCGGCCGGGCTGGGGATTTAAAGGGCTCGGGGCTCCCCTCAGCAGCAGGAGCTCCAGGCCCTTTAAATCCCGGCCCCAGCATGGCAAAACTTGGGGTTCCCCCTGGGGGGCTCCCAGCCACCTCTTCAGCTGGGAGCCCCTGGTTGATTTAAAGGCCCTGGGGCTCCCAGCCACAGCTGGTGCCCCCCTCAGGACTCCGGCAGTACTGGTAAGTCCTGTAAGTTACTTTCACCCCTGAGCAAAGCACTCCCAATTCCCACCAGCTGTTCCCACCTGAACGGGGCCAGGCTCTCAAAGTAGCTCAGCGTGTCACGTGTGCATGTCTCCCAGGAAAGCTGATCCTGGCTGGGGTATGTATTAGCCTATGGCCTAGCTCCATGGGGCCGGGCGTTTGCACCTGCTGAGCTATTAGCGCAGAAGCAAAGAACCACAAAGACCTTCGCCCTCGGTGAGGCACACAGGCAGCATGGAGCTCTGCCGGCGAGCAGAGTGGTGGGGACCTGCAGGCAATGGCTGTGATAGCCCTGCCAAGAGCAACACCCGGTGCAGCCAGCTCTACCCACCCTGGGCAGTCACAGCACAGGGTCACCTGGAAAGTGTTCAAGGTTCATGTGCCACCACAGCTCACAAAGCTCCTGCCAGAGACAGTCCCATGATATAGGGAGATTGCTCCTTGGTCACCCGTGTAATGTTCTAGCTCCAGCAGCAGGCCTGGTGAGCCGCACTAGTTTCATAGAATCATAGACTATCAGGGTTGGAAGGGACCCCAGGAGGTCATCTAGTCCAAGCGCTCAAAGCAGGACCAATCCCCAGACAGATTTTTACCCCAGTTCCCTAAATGGCCCCTCAAGGATTGAACTCACAACCCTGGGTTTAGCAGGCCAATGCTCAAACCACTGAGCTATCCCTCCCCCCAGCTCAGCTCTTTCCTGTGGGGAGCAGAACGTGAGCGCTCACGTGCCTGCAATCCTGTCTGGAAGCGTCAGCATTCCAGCAAACACTGGACGGCAAAAGTGTTACAGAAAGAACATAAGAACGGCCAGACTGGGTCAGACCAAAGGTCCATCTAGCCCAGTCTCCTCTCTGCTGACAGTGGCCAATGCCAGTTGCCCCAGAGGGAATGAACAGAACAGGGAATCATCAAGTGATCCATCCCCTGTCGCCCATTCCCAGCTTTTGGCAAACAGGGGCTAGGGACACCATCCCTGCCCATCCTGGCTAATAGCCACCAATGGATCTATCCTCCATGAACTTATCTAGTTCTTTTTTGAACCCTGTTATAGTCTTGGCCTTCACAACATCTTCTGGCAAGAAGTTCCACAGGTTAACCATGCATTGTGTGAAGAAATGCTTCCTTTGAAGTCAGTTACCTCAGATGCCAGGACCCATTTGTTAATATCTGAGATGGGAGCAACAAAGCTTGTGAAGGTGCCACTCTGATGAAAGCTCCTGGTTTTACACAAGCTGCATAGGCACCAACTCCATGGGTGCTCCGGGGCTGGAGCACCAACAGAAAAAAATTGGTGGGTGCTCAGCACCCACTGGCAGCTCCCCATGGCCCTGCCCCCCTGCTCCAGCTCATCTCCACCTCCGCCTCCACCTCCTCCGCGAGCACACCACCGGGTCCTGCTTTTTCCCCCTCCCCTGCAGCACTTGCGCTGCAAAACAGCTGATTCGCGAGGCATGGAGGGAGGAGGGGGAACACAGCGCACTGGGGGAAGAGGCGGGGCTGGGGCGGGGATTTGGGGAAGGGATCCAATAGGGGCAGGGAGGGGGAGGAGTTAGGATGGGGACTTTGGGGATGGGGTTGAAATGGGGGCAGGGCCAGATGCAGGGATGGGGTGGGGTAGGGACGGGGCCAGGGGTGGCGAAAGGGGTGGGGGGGCACGGGCACCCACTGGCGCTGGAGAAAGTTGGTGCCTATGACAAGCTGGGGCTCATAGGGTTCGGTGCAGCTCTAGCTTCAGGTTTGACATTCAGCCAGAGTGCCAGGCTTGGGTTCTAGGCTGAACCCAGGCTAAGGGTTGGGTTTGACAGCGCCAAAATCTTGGGAGCTGATCTCAGGGGATTTCTGCCACTTTGAGCCCATAAACAGGGCTGTTTCTCAAGATTTTGGCTGCATCGATCTTGTCTGTTTATCTAGCATTTCTAAAGTGCCCATCCCCAGAGTATCAGGCACTATGGTCAATGTATTCAAACTTGGGAGCCTAACATTATGCACCTGGGCCAAGATTTGCAAAAAAGGGTGCTTCAGGTTTGGTTCCTAAGTCCCCCATGGGCACCTGGGCAAACAGCCCGATTTTCAAACACCCTGAGCACCGAGCAAACTCAGCGAGGCCTGGTCGCTCCGGGGGCTCAGCATTTGGAAAAATTAGGGGACTCATTTACCTGTCTGTATTTAGACAGCCATGTGTAATGGTGTTGATCTAAGTAACTGGGCTCCCCTGGGGCCTGCATGAGGAAGGAGACTGGGTAAGCACAGAGGAGTGAACAGCAAGAGATGATGCTGGAGTGATGCAGAGAGGCCTGAACATTTGTATCAGAGAGGGGGGAGGGTACCTTTGAAATTGTGCACCTTGGAAGCCTCTAATGCAAGTGGAGAACCTGTGAGATGTGACATCACAGGCAAGCGAAGAGGGGAAGGGAGGTGGGGTCGGACTCTTCAGACCCTTTTACTTTTTGTTTGGTTTTAACATCTATTTAACTCCAATGCCCAATTAACATTATGGAGAAAAGAAGTCCATCAAAGACTGACTGTTCTTGCCCCCTTGCTAAGATGCTAGAATTCACAGTGAATGTGATCAGAGACACACAGCAGCATGCACATGAAGCCAGCCAAGCCCTGGCTCTCTTCAGAGTGCTAAGGTCAAATATCAAACAGAACAATTTAAGGAATCTTTGCAGCCTCCTGCACACACCCCACAGCACAGGCTTTTATAGCCTAGTGGACCTTTGAAATGGAGTCTGTTGAAGGCCACCCCTCAGAGTAAGGTGTATCGAGGCTGGGGGGCAGGCCGCACGGAGTCTGGAGCTGATCTATGTGCCATGATCTTCCCTACCCCCCCCCACCCCCTTGTGTTTGCTAAAATGCAAATTGTTCTGTTTCCTGCCATCTGCTCCCCCGGCTGCCTCGGGGACCTTGTTTACTACGCGTATGTAAAGTGAGATAAGCACTTAGGCGAGATCCCATTTAACAACCTTTGCCTAGGCTGGGCTGTCTGGTTTTGAACATGTGCTAATAACATCATACAGGGGGATTTCGTAACTTTACATATAATGCTGCTACACACATTTCACCCTGATATTATTTCAAATGACACCTCAGAAGGCTTATTCTGCACAATGTACAGTGTGTGACTACAGGGGGCTTTGCGTCACAGCACTCCCCTCCTTTGGAAAACCGTCGAGAGCCACGGCTGGAAAGCACTAGTGGAGAGCTGAGGATTGTTCCCACAATAGAAATAACAAATACATAAATGTGCCTGCTCTTTGGGAGCAAAGACAGAGAATGAATCAGAGACTGATGGATGCCACGATGAGAATTGGCAGCACTGTCTGTAGGGCTCCTCCCTCTAGTACCTGAACCCTTCACTCACCTCCCAGCACCCCTGTGCCTTAGAAAAGTGTTACTGCTCCACTGCAAAGATAAGGAAACCACAGACTAAGTGTCTTAGCTGAGGTCAAAGTGGAAGTGATTGACAAGCAGGGAACAGACCTAGATCTCCTGGTCCTATAGGCCCAAGACTGTCCTCCTGTTGCATGTGTAAGCAGAGTCAGGATGAGCTCTACCCTGACATCTGGTGGTGAATTATGGCGAGTGTGGAAAAGAATTTCAGAGGCTGATCGTGTTTGCATAGGCACACCCACCCCGCCTAGCATAGCCCACGGCAGCCTAAAATGGTCACTTTCACAGCTGTGGGATCCCCAATTGCTTTGTTATTGGGGCAGGAGGAATAAAGTGTTGTCACCCTGATTATGTAAATGAGGAACTATGAAACTGTTTTATGACAGAGAATCTCACCATCAACTAAGTAGCACTCGCTAGACAAGGGACATGGGTTCCAAAACCCAGTGAATTGAGAGATGCTGGGGATAGAGACTTGTACTTGGTGGTGTGTGCCAGAAGCACCAATTCTTTCTCTTTTTCCCCTTCTCCCCCTTGCTATTGTTGAATATCAGAGTTGATTTTTGATTACCTTAAGAGTCTAGTTACAGGTTACTGAGCTGAGCTCAATTTGGGCTAATGGTGCACTAACACTGGGGTTCCCCTACTATGAGCTGAGAGCACTGAGTGCTGTGCTAACTAGTGGGGGAGCCTGAAGCTATATTGTGGGGCAGAGCAGTTTGTGGGATGGCTGGAGTGGCCCGTGGAGCTGAGCAGTTTGCGGGGACGGCTGGAGTGGATCACAGGATGGCTGGTGGAGCAGAGCAGTGAGTGGAGTGGAGCTGAGCAGCTTGTGGGGATAGCTGGAGGAGCAGAGTGGAGTGGCTGGTAGAGTGGAGCAGTTTGTGGTGAAGGCGGAAGCAGAATCCCACAGAGAGGCAGGGCAGTCAGCCCCAGACCATGTAAGGTGCCCCTTTCTACCCAGGCTGGGCGGGGAGGGGAACCCTGCAGATAGACTCTTGAACTCTGGGGCTGCACTGACCCGGGACAGAGACTTGGGTTGCGGGACTTTTGGGACTGTGAGTGATCTTTGGGTTGCTGGACTCTAGGGACATTTGGGGTATTGGGCTTTGGAGTTTTGGGGTTGCTGGACTCAAGATCCCAGGGAAAAGGACACAGCCCGATTTCCTGGGGTGGGTCTTTGCTCATGGTTTGGTCTATGAACTCTTTTGAGGTGTTTTCCCAATTTAATGCTTGTTGTTTATCTCATGTTATTAAACATTTTCTGCTACACCGAGACCCTGTGCTTGCGAGAGGGGAAGTATTGCCTCTTCGAGGAGCCCAGGGGTGTGTGTAAGATTTTCCCAGGTCACTGGGTGGGGGCTCGAGCTGGTTTTGCATTACGTTGTAGGGGAGGGACCCCTATGTATTGAACCCGGCCCTTGCTGCTATCAATTCGGCCTGGCAGAAGGGTTGCACATGCAATGGAAAGTGTTGTCACAGCTTTTTATAAGAATATCTCCCACTAGGAGGGCTGTCTGATGAGTCAAGGCCCCTGTTTGTTCTGTGATGAGCCCTCCCCAGCAGGCTCCTGTTGCACTGGTTCAAAGTGATGAGAAAAAACGCCCCACGATTCTCTCTCTCTAAATAAAAGAATAAAAAGCTGCACAAGCTGCAAAACCCCACCCTGCAGAGCTGCTCTGTCAAGGACAGTTGTCTTAGAAACACACACAAGCCCATGTCTAGTTTTAACCCTCTTTGTTGCTTGTGTGTGGAGGGAAGTGTGCTACGCTAGATAGCGAAGGGCTGGGTTTGGAAGAGGAATCTTTGCAAAGGACTGAACTGATGAGAGAAAAGGTTGCAGCTGGTGGGGCCCACCCATCAGAGCCAGCCAGGGAGTGTATGGGTGTGTAAACGGGCTACTCACCGCCACGGCGCCTCCTGCTGGTTCTTCCGGGGAATTAGCTCTCTTTCAGCCCGGAGCGCCCTCTGCAGGCCGGTGATCCCCCCTTTTTCCTATTGGCCCCGTGTCCCTCCCAGGACCCGGTGCCCCTTTCACTATAATTGGGTCTCCCCCTCCCAGGGAAACCCCCACACTACTATCCCCACTTTGCCTCAGTAGTGGCCACTGACAGTCATGGTCTAGCCCCACACCCTGGGGCAGACTGCAGTTTCAGCCCACTCATCACAGGCAAAGGGGGTTTGGACCTGCTGCTTTGTCCTACCCCTGGGCTGCCCTCTGCAACCCCCAGTACCTTTGGCCCTTTGCTAGGCCGCAGCCTGGGGCTTTCCAGGCTGGAGCCTCCCTAGCTCCTCAGCCTGTTCCCAGCCCTGCTTCACCCAGGTACTTTACCTCTGCTCATAAGCAGCCAGGCCCATCCCTCTCTGAAGGCAGAGAGAGACTGTCTGGGCTCTGGCTTCCCTGCCCTCTTATAAGCCCCAGGGCTTCAGTTTGGGGCGTGGCCCCAGCTGTGGCCACTTCCCTACTCGGCCCAGCTTCCAGAGCCACCCCTCTCAAGCCCTGGCAAGCCGCATTTCAAGCCCCTCCGGGCAGGAGCCGGGTCCACCCTGCTACAGGGTGGCATTGTGTGTTGTGATTTGCCACAGCCAGGGGAAGCAGATACAAGACAAGGGAATTCGGCCCCTTTCAGAAGCGATTACAAGAAGTGTCAGTTTCTCCTTGGTTTGATTTTCCCTGCACACAAACCTGGATCCCAATACGTGATTCTGAGAGATGACAGCCAGGAGGTTTCAGAAGGAGAAGCTGGTGAGTGCAGCACGAGGGAGGGGAGCAAAGCAATGAAAATGACAGATGAGTAGGGAAAACAACTAGTGTCACTTGGTTCCCCATCCCTACGCCAGGGCAAGGAACAGGCTAACTGGCTCTGATGAGAACCGGATCCAAACCCTGTTTCCATCCCCAACCTAGGCTCCAAAGAGGTTTGCATCACATCTTCACTCTAGGTATTTTTCTCTGCCCTTGTGGACTGCAGAAGCCCTGACATCCCAGCTCTCCAGGCACAGCAATCCCAACAAAACCAGCATCATTTGCTCTTCTAAGGACAGGGGGAAACTGTGCTTTCTCAATGCCCGAGGGGCACTGCTGAGGGCCATGCTGAAGACGTGCCTTTGCCCTCTGGGCTCTCTTGTAATGGGGTCCTGTCACCCCTCCTGCTAAATGTGTATGGAGGCCACAGGGACTTGGTGAGAGGTTCTGGACTGTGGTGCCATGGGTGCTGCAGGCAATGGCTGTGATAGACCTGCCAAGAGCAGCACTCGGTGCAGCCAGCTCTACCCACCCTGGGCACTCACAGCACAGGGTCACCTGGAAAGTGTTCGAGGCTCACGCGCCACCACAGCTCACAAAGCTCCAGCCAGAGACAGTCCCATGATATAGGGAGATGTTTCCTTGGTCACCCGTGTAATGTTCTAGCTCCAGCAGCAGGGCTGGTGAGTGGCACTAGTTTCTTTCCTGGGGGGAGCAGAACATGAGCGCTCACGTGCCTGCAATCCTGTCTGGAACATCAGCACCAGAGTCAGTGCTGTAGAAATGCAAACTGGGTAGATTTCTTGATGGCATATCTATGAATTTCATACTAAATGAATGACTGTCTCTGGCACTAAGGGGGAGGGATAGCTGCTGATTCCAGAATCAAACTTTCTATGCAGCACACCAACGGAGGCCCCAGCACAGCAAAACCCTTAGGTACTGTGACAAAGTTCCTCCTCTACCTTGGTGGGTCCTGCCCTTGTTGGCAGATTTGCTCACCTCCGTGATCTTCCCCACAGTCTGGGTCAACTTCTGCTGTGTCTGATCAGAAGTTGGGAGGTCTGGGGGGAACCCAGGCCCACCCTCTACTCCGGGTTCCAGCCCAGGGCCCTGTGGATTGCAGCTGTCTCTAGTGCCTCCTGTAACAGCTGCATGACGGCTACAACTTCCTGGGCTACTTCCCCATGGCCTCCTCCAAACACCTTCTTTATCCTCACCATGGGACCTTCCTCCTGGTGTCTGATAACGCTTGTACTCCTTAGTCCTCCAGCAGCTCACCCTCTCACTCTCAGCTCCTTGCGCCTCTTGCTCCCAGCTCCTCACACGCACTTCCTCTCCTCTGGCTCTCCCTTGCCTGACTGGAGTGAGCTCCTTTTTAAACCCAGGTGCCCTGATTAGCCTGCCTTGATTGGCTGCAGGGGTTCTAATCAGCCTATCTGCCTTAATTGGTTCTAGAAGGTTCCTGATTACTCTAGTGCAGCCCCTGCTCTGGTCACTCAGGGAACAGAAAACTACTCATCCAGTGACCAGTATATTTGCCCTCTACCAGACTCCTGTACCCCACTGGTTTGGGTCTGTCACATATCCCTCCCCCCTGCTGAACACCAAGGGGTTGGGCAGCTTGGGATGCCAGACAGTGCACACGTGACAAGCCATCAGCATTGCCGTGACGGCTCCCTGCTCTGTGTTGCACACGGAACTGGAAAGGTTGGAGGGATAAGAACCACTTGGTCACCCTTGTGTTCTTCTCCTTGTTCCACTGCATCCATTGAAGAGGGGCATGGTCGGTCACGAGGACAAATCTGCACCCGAGCAAGTAGTAGCGCAATGCTTCCATGGCCCATTTTACGGCGAGGCACTCTCTCTCCACCACTGTATATTTTTATTCCCTCGGAAGGAGTTTCCTACTGAGGTAAAGAATTGGGTGTTCCTCCTCCCCGACCATCTGTGATAGAATGGCCCCCAACCCTACTTCCGATGCATCTGTCTGCAGGATAAATTCCTTGGTGAAATCAGGAGCTATCAGTACAGGGTTACTGCAGAGGGCAGTCCTTAGGTCTGTGAATGCTTCCTCTGCTGCGTCAGACCATCTTACCAGATCAGGTCCACGGGCTTTTACTAGGTCTGTCAGGGGGCTTGCCCTCGTCGGTAATACCCCACTACACCTAGGAATGCCCGGATTTGTTTCTTGCTATGTGGTCGGGGCCAATTTTGGATGGCCTCCAACTTGTTCACTTGGGGTTTTACCAGACCTTTTCCCACAATGTACCCAAGATATTTGGCCTCTGTAAACCCTACAGCGCACTTGGCAGGGTTTGCTGTAAGGCCAACTCGCCTGAAGGTATCAAGGACTGCCTCCACCTTCTCTAGGTGGGTTTCCCAGTCTGGGGTATGAACAGGGGTGAGCTGCAGACGGTTCGCAACGGTTCGCGCGAACCGTTTGCTAAAATTAGACGCCGGACAGAGAACCGGATGCTAAAGTTCTCTGTCCGGCATCTAATTTTAGCAAACGGTTCGCGCGAACTGTTGTGAATTCTGCCTCCACCTCCTGCCATGAAGCTCCTCCTTGCTTCTCCTCCCCCACGGCTTCCCGCGAATCAACTGTTCGCGCGGGAAGCCTGGGAGGGCTGAGAAGCAAGCAGGCTTCCCCGGCCCAAGAAGACGACCCTAAGGTAGGAAACTAGGGGGGGCGTGTGCCCCGGCCGGTCCCTGGCTGCGGCCCGTCCCCGCCTCCCCGGCCGCGACCCTGCCCGGCCCCGCGTCCCCGACTCCCCCCAAACCCCTCCCCGGCAGCCCGGCTCCGGCCGCACCCCCCCCGGCCCTGCCGTGCCCCCACCTACCGTCCCCGGGTCCCCGCCCGACCTTCCCTGGCTGCGTCCCCCCCCCCCCGGCGTTCCCGGCCCCGCGTTCCCGGCCGCGACCCTGCCCGCCCCCTCCCCCCTGCCCCGGGTCCCCGCCCGACCCTCACCGGCCTCCCTGGCCGCGTCCCACCCCGCGTTCCCGGCCGCGACCCTGCCCGGCCACCCGCCCTCCCCGGGTCCCCGCCCGACCCTCCCGGGCCGCATTCCCCCCCCCCCGCGGCCCTGCCCGGCCCCCCCCCCGTCCCCGGGTCCCCGCCCGACCCTCCCTGGCCGTGTCCCCCCCCCCACGTTCCCGGCCCCGCGTTCGCGGCCCTGCCCGCCCCCCCCCCGTCCCCGGGTCCCCGCCGGACCCTCCCTGGCCGCGTCCCCCCCCCCCGTGTTCCCGGCCGGGACCCTGCCCGGCCACCCGCACCCCGCCGTCCCCGGGTCCCCGCCCAACCCTCCCTGGCCGCATCCCCCCCCCCGTCCCCGGGTCCCCGCCCGACCCTCCCTGGCCGCATCCCCCCCCCCGCGGCCCTGCCCTGCCCGGCCCCCCCCGTCCCCGGGTCCCCGCCCAACCCTCTCTGGCCGCGTGTCCCCCCCCCGCGTTCCCGGCCGGGACCCTGTCCAGCCACCCGCCCCCCCCCATCCCCGGATCCCCCCCCCACGCGTGCCCGGCCCCGCGTTCGCGGCCCTGCCCAGCCCCCCCCCCCCCGTCCCCGGGTCCCCGCCCGACCCTCACCGGCTGCGGCACGGCCCCGCGTCCCCGACCCCCCCCCCGGCCCTGCCCCCACCTACCGGGATGCTCGGCTCTGGACACGGCCCCCCACCTCCAGCCCGGCCTGGCCCAGTGGCTCCAGCCGCCCCTGCTGTTTTGCCAGGGGGCCTGGCTCCGGCAGCGCGGGTCTGGGCGTGGCGGCGGCCCCGGCTGCCCGGCTCCAGCTCTGGCCACAGCCCTCCCTGGCTCCACCCGGCCAGCCACCTGGCTCCGGCCGCTGGGCTCCCGCCGCATCCTCCGGCCGCGCGACTCCTGTCCTGGCCCAGCCACATCCAGGCAGCGCGGTAAGGGGGCAGGGAGGGGGTGTTGGAGAGAGGGTAGGGGAGTTTGGGGGTGGGGGGGTCAGAGGGCAGGGAACAGGGGGATTGAATGGGGGCAAGGGTCCGGGGGAGCAGTCAGGAAAGGGCAGGGTTGGATGAGGTGGTGGGGGCACTCAGGGACAGAGAGAAGGGGTAGTTGTATGGGGTAGGGGTTCTGGGGGGCCATTGAGAATGAGAGGAGGGGTTGGGTGGGGCGGCAAGGGGCAGTCAGGGGACAGGGAAGGCGGGGATGGGTCAGGGGTCTTGGAGTGTGTGTGTCAAGGAACATGAGGGGTTGGATGGGGTACGCCCCCCCCGCCCCCGGAGGGGGGGGGGAAGGAGGGAACCTGTTGTTAAAATTTTGGAGGGAGGAGGGAACCCGTTGTTAAAAATTTGGCAGCTCATCACTGGGTATGAATGACCACATCGTCCAAGTAGGCAGCAGCATAACTGTTATGCGGGTGCAATAGCTTGTCCATGAGGCGCTGGAAAGTAGCTGGGGCCCCATGTAGTCCAAAAGGGAGGACAGTATATTTAAAAAGACCCTCTGGTGTAGAGAACGCAGTCTTTTCCTTTGCGTCTTCCGCAAGGGGAATCTGCCAGTACCCCTTTGTCAAGTCTAGGGTAGTCAAATATCGGGCATTACCCAGACAGTCCACTAGCTCATCTATGCGAGGTATGGGGTACGTGTCGAACTGGGATACTTCGTTTAGTCGCCAGAAGTCGTTGCAAAACCTTGTGGTGCCATCAGGTTTGGGCACCAGCATGACTGGGCTGGACCACTGACTGTGGGATTCTTCGATGATCCCCAACTCCAGCATTTTTTTTACTTCTGCTTTTCTTTCCTCCCTTTTGGCCGCTGGCACCCGACAGGGCCTCATTGTTATTCTGGCCCCAGGGTTCGTGACGATGTGGTGATATGTCTTGGTTGTTTGACCCGGTTTTGTCGAGAACACATCTTGGTTCCGGAAGATCATCTCAGACACCTCATTCTTCTGGTCTGGTGTTAAATCGGGAGACACTCTCACCTGTTTGGAAGGCTTATTTTCCTGGGTTAGGTCTTTTTGGACAGTTATGCATGCCTCTTGTGCATGCCAGGGTTTCAGAAGGTTGATGTGATAAATCTGTTCTTGTTTTCGGCTTCCTGGCTGCCGTACCTTGTAGGTTACTTCCCCCACGGGTTCAACCACCTCATAGGGCTCCTGCCATTGGGCCAGAAGCTTGCTTTCTGCCGTGGGTACCAACACCATCACCCAATCCCCTGGTTGGAACTGTCGGACTTTTGCTTGGGGATTGTAATGGCTTCTCTGGGCCTCCTGTGCCTTTTCCAAATGTTCCCGTACAATAGGGGTGACCCGGACTATCCGGTCTCGCATCTGTATTACATGTTCTATTATATTTCTCCCCTCATTGGGTTCCTCTTCCCAAATCTCTTTGGCGATATCTAGTGTGTCATGGGGGTGACGCCCGTATAATAACTCGAATGGGGAAAACCCAGTTGAGTCCTGAGGTACCTCCCAGATAGCGAACATAAGGTAGGGTAGTAGGGTGTCCCAATCCTTCCCGTCCTGACTTGCCACCTTCCGTATCATAGCCTTGAGGGTTCGGTTAAACCTTTCTACCAACCCATCAGTCTGCGGATGGTAGACTGAAGTTCTCAGGGTATGTATATGATGCAGCGTACAGAGGTCCTTCATTAGCTTTGACATAAATGGAGTTCCTTGATGTATATGATGCAGCGTACAGAGGTCCTTCATTAGCTTTGACATAAATGGAGTTCCTTGATCTGTTAATATCTCCTTTGGTAGCCCCACTCGGGCTAAGATCCCCACCAGCTCTTTGGCTATCGTTTTAGAGGCTCTGTTCCGCAGGGGGACGGCTTCTGGGTAGCGAGTAGCATAGTCCAAAACAACAAGTATATATTGGTGGCCCCGAGCCGTCTTCTCCAGGGGTCCCACTAGGTCCATGGCTATTCGCTCAAAGGGGACCTCTGTGATGGGAAGGGATACTAAAGGTGCCCTCAGGTGGGGACGGGGACTGTGCAGCTGACACTCCGGGCAGGACGCACAGTACCTCCACACTTCTTCATGTACTCCGGGCCAGAAGAACCGTCGTAGGACTCGTGCCAGGGTCTTCTCTACCCCCAAATGACCCCAAAAAGATGACTATGAGCAAGACTTAATACAGCGTTCTGGTGTTTTTGAGGTACTAGGATCTGCTGTACCTTCTGCCCCTGTACTGGTGCAACCCGGTATAAGAGATTCTTCTTCATTATGAAGTAGGGTCCTGGTCCCTGGGTTTTCCCTTCCACGGGGACCCCATCTATTTCAGTCACCTCCTTCCTAATGTTGTCGTACCTTGGGTCTTCGGCCTGGTCCCGTCCAAAATTTCCTCTTCCGGGGCTAATCTGCCCAAGATCTAGGGGCCCAGTCTCTGTTACCTCTACTGGTTCAGAAGCGTTAGGGTGGGGGTCAGACTCGGGTGGCTTCTCCCTCCTGGGTGGCCTCCTTTTCAGCTGCTCGGGTCCGCCTACCTATGAGAGCGACTCTCTGGCTTTGGGCCAGTATTCAGGTTCCCAAGGCCTTAGCTGCCCTCCTTTCCCTTTTCGACTTTCTACCCTGTCTGGGAACGGAAAATAAATCTGGGGATATTTCAGAGAAGACTGGGGGTTGACAGTCTACTGTGGATGCCTCACTAACTTCAGGGTTCCCCTCTTTCTCCAATCCTCCTACTGGGAGTAAGTCTCCAAACCCTGGGAAGTCCTTCCCTATGAGCACCGGGTATGGGAGTTTAGGGACTACACCTGCTGCTACCTCAGCAGTGTTCCCCTGAATCTCGATTTTTACTGGGATGGTGGGGTAATAACCAACTGTCCCATGGACGCATGTTATCCCCATACGCTTAGCCCACAGCAGCTGACTACACTTCATGAGCTTCCCCGAGACAAGTGTGATAGCACTCCCCGAATCAACCAGTGCTGTGGTCTTTACCCCATTAACTTTACTGGTCTGGTGTACATATGTGGGGTTAGTGAGACCCCCACAAGGTGGATTAGGGAGCATGGGTCTGCCCAGTTCCCCAGGTTACACTGCATAGGCTCCTCAGCATTGGGACACTGTGCAGCTATATGTCCCCACTCCCCGCAGGCATATCATCTGTATGGAGCCCTAGGCATTTCCTGGTCTCTTGGTCTGGGCAGTCTAACATCATGATCCTCTTCTCCCTCAGTGCTCCGACTCTTTGTGGCTTCTGGTGGGCCTTCAGCCCCTCTCTTTTTCCACCTGGGCCCTCCTGGTGGCCCAGTCACCCGAGCTCTAGGGCTTGGTGCTGCTAGTTTAAGCCGGGGTGCCTCTTCCTTAACTGGTCGGGTCAGCTCCCTCGCGGTCCTTCGCCTCTCTACCAGTGCAACAACCTCATCATAGGTGGAGGGTTCGTTCTGGCTTACCCAAGCACGAAGGTCTGGCAGTAGCCCCCTCATGTATCGGTCGATGACCAGAACCCTCTAGTATCTCTTCCGGACTCCGGGACTCCGTTCACAACCATTTGCGTGCAAGATGGATGAGGTCAGACAGTTGGGACCGCGGGGTTTTGTTTTCCTGGTACTTCCACTCGTGATACCACTGGGCCCGCACTGCGGTCGTTACCCCAGATCTGGCCAGGATCTCTGCTTTCAGCTAGGGGTAGTCTGCTCCAGCCTGATTCAGCTCAGTCTGCAGGATCTACAAGCTCCAGGCTGGCTAGCTAACGACACCAGAGATTCCCCAGCTCACTGCTCTGGATTCAATTCAGTTCCATAAGCCAAATAGCCATAAAGCATTGAGGTGGGTAAGTGCACATCCCACTGCAGACCCTTGAAAGAAGGAAATGCCCTGCTCTGGGACACTTGCTCTGGAACACCTGATCTGCTCCTTCGTGGCCACACTGCACACTGCTGCTCCGCAGCCTCACAAGGAACCTCCTTCTTCTCAAACATAAGACCATAAGAATGGCCAGATTGGGTCAGACCAAAGGTCCATCTAGCCCAGTGTCCTGTCTGCTGACAGTGGCCAGTGCCAGGTGCCCCAGAGGGAGTGAACAGAACAGGGAATCACCAACTGATCCATTCCTTGTCGCCCATTCCCAGCTTCTGGCAAACAGAGGCTAGGGACACCATCCCTGCCCATCCTGGCTAATAGCCATTGATGGATCTATCCTCCATGAACTTATCTAGTTTTTTTTAACCCTGTTATAGTCTTGGCCTTCACAGCAGCCTCTGGCAAAGAGTTCCACAGGTTGACTGTGCGTTGTGTGAAGAAATGCTTCCTATTGTTTGTTTTTAGCCTGCTGCCCATTAATTTCCTTCTGTGACCCCTGGTTCTTATGAGAAGGTGTAAATAACAATTTCTTATTTACTTTCTCCACACCAGTCATGATATTTTAGACCTCTATCATATCCCCTCCTTAGTCAGCTCTTCTATAAGCTGAAAATTCCCAGTCTTATTAATCTCTCTTCATACAGAAGCTGTTCCATGACCCCAACCATTTTTGTTGCCCTTTTCTGAACCTTTTCCAATTCCAATATATCTTTTTTGATATGCGGGCAACCAGAACTGCACACAGTATTCAAGATGTGGGCGTACTATGGATTTAGAGAGAGGCAAGATGATATTTTCTGTCTTATTATCTATCCCTTTCCTAATGTTTCCCAACATTCTGTTCACTTTTTTTGACTGCTGCTGCACATTGAGTGGATGATTTCAGAGAACTCTCCACAATGACTCCAAGGTCTCTTTCTTGAGTGGTAACAGCTAATTTAGACCCCATCATTTTATATGTATAGTTGAGATTATGTTTTCCAATGTGCATTACTTTGCATTTATCAACTTTGAATTTCATCTGCCATTTTGTTGCCCATTCTCCCAGTTTTGTGAGATCCTTTCATAGGTATTCACAGTCTGCCTGGGACTTAACTATCTTGAGTAGTTTTGTATCTTCTGCAAATTTTGCCACCTCACTGTTTACCCCTTTTTCCAGATAATTTATGAATAAGTTGAACAGGACTGGGCCCAGTACAGACCCCTGGGGGACACCATTTTTTATCTCTCTCCATTCTGAAAACTGACCATTTATTCCAACCCTTTGTTTCCTGTCTTTTAACCAGTTACTGATCCATGAGAGAACCTTCCCTCTTATCCCATGACTGCTTACTCCACTTAAGAACCTTTAATGAGGGACCTTGTCAAGCGCTTTCTGAAAATCTAAATACACTATATTCATGGGATCCTCCTTGGCCACATATTTGTTGATCCTCTCAAAGAATTCTAGTAGATTGGTGAGGCATGCTTTCCCTTTACAGAAACCATGTTGACTCTTCACCAACAAATTATGTTCATCTATGTGTCTGACAATTTTGTTCTTTACTATAGTTTCAGCCAGTTTGCCTGGTACTGAAGTCAGGCTCACCGGCCTGTAATTGCTGGGATCACCTCTGGAGCCCTTTTTAAAAATTGGTGTCACATTAGTTATCCTCCAGTCATTGGTACAGAAGCTGATTTAAAAGATAGGTTACAAACCACAGTTGGAAGTTCTGCAATATCACATTTTAGTTCCTTCAGAACTCTTGGGTGAATACCATACCAGGCCATCAGCTGCTGCTGGTGGTGGCTCTGCCTTCAAAGCTGGGCTCCTGACCAGGAGTTGCCACTCTCCAGCTGCCCAGCTCTGAAGGCAGCGCCACCGCCAGCAGCAGCGCAGAAGTAAGGGCAGCAGTACCATGACCCCCCCTTAGAATAACCTTGCGCTGCCCCCCCCCCACACACACACACACTCCTTTTTGTGTTAGGACGCCTACACTTACAACACTGTGAAATCTCATATTTAAATAGCTGAAATCATGAAAATTATTATTTTTTAAATTCTATGACTGTGAAATTGACAACAATGGATCGTGACTTTGGTAGGACCCTACCAATGACACTTCAATGTGGGACAGTTCCTCAGATATGGCACGTAAAAAGAATGGCTCAAGTTTGGGAATTTCCCTCACATCCTCCACTGTGAAGACCAATGCAAAGAATTCATTTAGTTTTTCCGCAATGGCCTCATTGTCCTTGAGTGCTCCTTTAGCATCTCGATCGTCCAGTGGCCCCACTGGTTGTTTAGCAGCTTCCTGCTTCTGACGTACTTAAAAAAATGTTTGCTATTACTTTTTGAGTCTTTGGCTAGCTGTTCTTCAAATTCCTTTTTGGTCTTCCTAAGGAAACCTGGTGCAGACAGCACATTCATCTCCTGTACAGGATCACAGAACTTCCTGGTTCAGAGCTCCTGCTTCCCCCACAAACACACACCGCTCAGCAGGGGTAGACTGGTTCCTGGGGTTGCTGAAGTATATCAATAATGAGGTGAAATGTAATGAAATAACTAGCAATGCAATGGATAATACAGAGTCTGCCTGGGCAATGGTCACATTGGGGAGGAAAACTACTAGAGCCTCACCCGGGATAGTGATTGGGGTGTGCTATAGACCACCGGGATCTAGCCTGGAGACGGATAGAGAGCTCTTTAATGTTTTTAAGGAGGTAAACACTAATAGGAACTGCTTGATCATGGGGGATTTTAACTTCCCGGATATAGATTGGGAAACAAATGCTAGTAACAATAATAGGGCTCAGCTTTTCCTAGACGTGATAGCTGATGAATTCCTTCATCAAGTGGTTGCTGAACCGACGAGGGGGGATGCCATTTTAGATCTGGTTTTGGTGAGTAACGAGGACCTTGTTGAGGAAATAGTTGTAGGGGACAACCTTGGCTCGAGTGATCATGAGCTAATTCGTTTCAAAATAAATGAGAGGATAATCAATATTGCATCTGAGACTAGGGTTTACGATTTCAAAAGGGCTAACTTTACTAAACTAAGGCGACTAGTTAGGGAAGTGGACTGGACTAACATATTTAGGGATCTAAAGGCAGATGACGCCTGGGGTTACTTCAGGTTGAAGTTGCAGGAGATGTCAGAGGCATGTATCCCGAGAAAGGGAAAACGGCTCGTAGGTAGCAGTTTTAGACCGAGCTGGATGAGCAAGCGTCTCAGAGGGGTCATTAAGAAAAAACAGAAAGCGTACCAGGACTGGAAAATGGGAGGGATCAGCAAAGAAACCTACCTTATTGAGGTCAGAGGGTGTAGGGAAGCAGTGAGAAAGGCAAAGCGACGGGTGGAGATGGGCCTAGCGAAGGGGATTAAAACCAATAGCAAAAGGTTTTTTAGCCATATAAATAGGAAGAAAACCAAGAAAGAAGAAGTGGGTCCGCTTAAAACTTTGAACGGAGTGGAGATTAGGGATAATCTTGGAATGGCACAATATCTGAACGAATATTTTGCCTCGGTCTTCAATGAGGCTAATGAAGGGCTAAGGAATAGTGATAGAGGGACCGATGGGAATGAGGATATGGGGGTAGACATTACGGTATCGGAGGTGGAAGCCAAACTTGAACAGCTTAACGGAAGTAAATCGGGGGGCCCGGATAATCTTCATCCTAGAATATTAAGGGAATTAGCGAGTGATATTGCTAGCCCGTTAGCGATGATTTTTAATAAATCTCTAAATTCGGGGATTGTACCGTTGGACTGGAGATTAGCTAATGTAGTTCCTATATTCAAGAAGGGGAAAAAAAGTGACCCGGGTAACTACAGGCCTGTTAGTTTAACATCTGTAGTATGCAAAGTCATGGAAAAAATTTTAAAAGAGAGAGTGGTTACGGAGCAGGAGGCCGATGGCAACTGGGATAGTTTACAGCATGGATTTACGAAAGGTAGATCGTGCCAAACCAACCTGATCTCCTTCTTTGAGAAAGTAACAGATTTTTTAGACAAGGGAAATGCGGTGGATCTAATATATCTGGATTTCAGTAAGGCGTTTGATACGGTACCGCATGAGGAATTACTGGTTAAATTGGAAAAGATGGGGATTGAAATGAAAATCCAGAGGTGGATAAGGAGCTGGTTAAAGGGGAGACTACAGAGGGTAGTATTGAAGGGGGAACTGTCGGGTTGGAGGGGGGTTACTAGTGGAGTTCCTCAAGGTTCAGTTTTGGGTCCGATTTTATTCAATCTATTTATTGCTGACCTGGGAACCAAGAGTAGGAGTGGGCTGATAAAGTTTGCGGACGACACCAAGTTGGGAGGTATTGCCAATTCGGAAAAGGATCGGGATATCCTCCAGGGAGATTTGGATGACCTTGTAAACTGGAGTATTAGTAACAGGATGAAATTCAATAGTGAGAAGTGTAAGGTTATGCATTTAGGGATGACTAACAAGAATTTTAGTTATAAGCTAGGTACGCACCAGTTGCAAGTAACGGAGGAGGAGAAGGACCTAGGAGTCCTGGTTGATCGTAGGATGACTATGAGCAGGCAATGTGATGTGGCCGTTAAGAAAGCAAATGCGGTCTTGGGATGCATTAGGCGAGGTATTTCTAGTAGGGATAAGGAGGTGCTAGTCCCGTTATATAAGGCGTTGGTGAGACCTCATCTGGAGTATTGTGTGCAGTTTTGGTCTCCCATGTTTAAGAAGGATGAATTCAAACTGGAACAGGTACAAAGAAGGGCCACTAGAATGGTCCGAGGAATGGAAGGCCTGTCGTATGAAAGGAGACTTGAGGAGCTCGGTTTGTTTTCCCTAACCAAAAGAAGGATAAGAGGAGATATGATTGCACTCTTTAAATATATCAGAGGGATAAATACCAGGGAAGGAGAGGAATTATTTCAGCTCAGTGCTAATGTGGACACGAGGACAAACGGATATAAATTGTCAGTTAGGAAATTTAGGCTTGAAATTAGACGAAGGTTTCTAACTATCAGGGGAGTGCAATACTGGAACAGCCTACCGAGGGAAACAGTGGGGGCGAAGGACCTCCATGACTTCAAGACTAAGCTAGATAAGTTTATGGAGGAGATGGTATGATAGGATACCGGGCTTAGTCAATAGGTTAATTAAGTGCCACACTGGTAAATAGTACAATGGGTCAATGATATGATATTCTTAACCTTTTTCCAGAGGGTATGGCTGGAGAGTCTTGCCCGCATGCTCGGGGTTCAGCTGACCGCCATATTTGGGGTCGGGAAGGAATTTTCCTCCAGGGTAGATTGGCTGTGGCCCTGGAGGTTTTTCGCCTTCCTCCGAAGCATGGGGCAGGGGTCGCTTGCTAAAGGAGTGGGGGGATCGGCTAATGTGGCCTGCATCTTGCAGGAGGTCAGACTAGATGATCATATTGGTCCCTTCTGATCTTGGATTCTATGATTCTATGATTCTATGAAGTACTGCTGTGGCCTGGAGTTATATTGCCAGAAGAAAACTCACAGCACCTGGGTTTTGTTTCTCAAAAGGGCTGTGTTCTTCATAACTCTGAATGATTCCATTGCTGTATATAGTGTTGTAAATACACACAGCAAATTCCCTGCTGCCAATTGCTTACAATGTGTCTATAATCACGGTGTCTGGCTCTGGCTCTCTGTGCTGGGCTCCTGACAAGGAAATGAGCAGCTCAGCTAATTGGAGCTCAGTTAACTCCAGCTCCCGGTCAGGGGAGAACATCCCACCAGGACAGCAGCTCTTGCTGAGTGGGGAAAGAGACACTGGACTCTTCAAATCAGCCCTATGCTCCACCCCACCCCCAGCACAGGTTTCTTTGTGTGCACACACTGCACTCATATCCAAATTCTGCCTTAGGGGGGAGGTACGGGCTACATCTTCCTAGGCTGCCTAACTAATTCAGGACTTTACCCATGCAGTGTTTGGGATAGGGCCCAGCAGTGTGATGGACAAAGCCTGCTTCTCCAATGTCCGTCATGGGTGAGATTTCCACGAGAGCTCTACTCCCCTTCAGGCACCAGAAGAAGAGCCCCGACTTCTAGCTGGGCTCAGTGTGGTATGACTGCTCAGAGCTCCAGTATGAAACTGCAGAAAATCCTGAGAGTCTCTGGATTAAATTTAGAAGTATGAACAACAAGGGTAATGTCGTGGTGGGAGTCTGCTACAGACCACCGGACCAGGGGGATGAGGTGGACGAGGCTTTCTTCCAGCAACTAACAGAAGTTGCTAAATCACAGGCCCTGGTTCTCATGGGTGACTTTAATCACCCCGATATCTGCTGGGAGAGCAATACAGCAGTGCACAGACAATCTAGGAAGTTTCTGGAAAGTGTAGGGGACAATTTCCTGGTGCAAGTGCTGGAGGAACCAACTAGGGGAAAAGCTCTTCTTGACCTGCTGCTCACAAACAGGGAAGAAATAGTAGAGGAAGCAATAGTGGATGGGAACCTGGGAGGCAGTGACCATGAGATGGTCGAGTTCAGGATCCTGACACAAGGAAAAAGGGAAAGCAGTAGAACAGAGACCCTGGACTTCAGAAAAGCAGACTTCGACTCCCTCAGGGAACTGATGGGCAAGGTCCCCTGGGAGAATAACATGACGGGGAAAGGAGTCAAGGAAAGCTGGCTGTATTTCAAAGAAACCTTATTGAGGTTGCAGGAACAAACCATCCCGATGTGTAGGAAGAAAAGTAAATATGGCAGGCGACCAGCTTGGCTTAATGGTGAAATCCTTGCTCGTCTTAAACACAAAAGAACAGCTTACAAGAAGTGGAAGATTGGACAAATAACCAGGGAGGAGTATAAAAGTATTGTTCAGGCATGCAGGAGTGAAATCAGGAAGGCCAAATCACACTTGGAGTTGCAGCTAGCCGGAGATGTTAGGAGTAACAAGAAGGGTTTCTTTAGGTATGTTAGCAACAGGAAGAAAGTCAAGGAAAGTGTGGGCCCCTTGCTGAATGAGGGAGGGAACCTAGTGACAGAGGATGTGGAGAAAGCTAGTGTACTCAATGCTTTTTTTGCCTCTGTCTTCACAGACAAGGTCAGCTCCCAGACAGCTGCACTCTGCAGCACGGTATGGGGAGGAGGTGACCAGCTCTCTGTGGAGAAAGAAGTAGTTCGGGGCTATTTAGGAAAGCTGGACGAGCACAAGTCCATGGGGCTGGATGCACTGCATCCGAGGGTGCTAAACGAGTTGGCCGATGAGATTGCAGAGCCATTGGCCATTATCTTTGAAAAATCATGGCGATCGGGGGAGGTCCCGGATGACTGGAAAAAAGCTAATGTAGTGCCCATCTTTAAAAAATGGAAGAAGGAAGATCCAGGGAACTACAGGCCAGTCAGTCTCACCTCAGTCCCTGGAAAAATCATGGAACAGGTCATCAAGGAATAAATCCTGAACCACTTAAAGGAAGGGAAAGTCAGCATGGATTCACCAAGGGCAAGTCATGCCTGACTAACCTAATTGCCTTCTATGACGAGATAACCGGCTCTGTGGATGAGGGGAAAGCAGTGGATGTACTATTTCTGGATTTTAGCAAAGCTTTTGATACAGTCTCCCACAGTATTCTTGCCAGCAAGTTAAAGAAGTCTGGGCTGGATGAATGGACGGTAAGGTGGATAGAAAACTGGCTAGATGGTCGGGCTCAACGGGTAGTGATCAATGGTTCCATGTCTAGATGGCAGCCGGTATCAAGTGGAGTGCCCCAAGTGTCGGTGCTGGGGCCGGTTTTGTTCAATATCTTCATTAACGATCTGGAGGATGGTGTGGACTGCACCCTTAGCAAGTTTGCAGATGACACTAAACTGGGAGGAGTGGTTGATACGCTGGAGGGTAGGGATAGGATACAGAGGGACCTAGACAAATTAGAGGATTGGGCCAAAAGAAATATGATGAGGTTCAACAAGGACAAGTGCAGAGTCCTGCACTTAGGACGGAAGAATCCCATGCACTGCTACAGACTAGGGACCGAATGGCTGGGTAGCAGTTCTGCAGAAAAGGACCTAGGGGTTACGGTGGACGAAAAGCTGAATATGAGTCAACAGTGTGCCCTTGTTGCCAAGAAGGCTAATGGCATTTTGGGTTGTATAAGTAGGGGCATTTCCAGCAGATCAAGGGATGTGATCATCCCCCTCTACTCAGCACTGGTGAGGCCTCATTTGGAGTACTGTGTCCAGTTTTGGGCCCCACACTACAAGAAGGATGTGGATAAACTGGAGAGAGTCCAGCGGAGGGCAACAAAAATTAGGGGGCTGGAGCACATGACTTATGAGGAGAGGCTGAGGGAACTGGGATTGTTTAGTCTGCAGAAGAGAAGAATGAGGGGGGATTTGATAGCTGCTTTCAACTACCTGAAAGGGGGTTCCAAAGAGGATGGATCTAGACTGTTCTCAGTGGTAGATGACAGAACAAGGAGTAATGGTCTCAAGTTGCAGAGGGGGAGGTTTAGGTTGGATATTAGGAAAAACTTTTTCACTAGTAGGGTGGTGAAGAACTGGAATGGGTTACCTAGGGAGGTAGTGGAATCTCCTTCCTTAGAGGTTTTTAAGGTCAGGCTTGACAAAGCCCTGGCTGGGATGATTTAGTTGGGTTTGGTCCTGCTTTGAGCAGGGGGTTGGACTAGATGACCTCCTGAGGTCCCTTCCAACCCTGAGATTCTATGATTCTATGATTCTATGATTCTAACCTTAACACTAAATCTAACTAACTAACTATAACAACTATCTACACGAACTACGAACTAACTATATACAAAAAACCTTTAGCGAGAGCTAGGGTAGTGGAGGACAGAGAGCGCTCCACAGTTCCAACTGGCCGTCACGGGCGGTAAGAAGGAACTGAGGAGCGGACGGGCCGGCTGGGGTATATATTTAGCGCCATAGCGGCGCCACTCCAGGGGGCGCCCAGCTGGCCCGCCGGAGTTGCTAGGGTAAAAAAGTTCCGAGATGCCGTGCACGCGCGGCGCGCACACCTAACTGGAATGCATAGGAGCAATCACTCGAAGAAGAACAGAACAGACTCCTGAAACTCTTACACCAGCACACAAAAGTGCTCCAGACTCATGCAAATAGCCCCATTGTCTTCAATGGGATTGATCAAGTGATTGAGGGTTTACAGGTTTAGGTTCCAAGTTTGTAAATTGTTCTGGATGAAACTGACAATGCCTGAGCTGTCAGATCAGGAGCGTCATTCGCATAAAGGTGGGCAGATGTGTGATAAGTCTTAGCTCCGTTGCTAAGATGAGGGACATATTTTCAGCAAAGTTCTTGGCAGATTCCTGAGACAGCTGGTTTAAGGCCGTCTGTGTCCGGCATTATAATCTTCACTTATAATTCTCTCACCCACAACGCTGGAAAAGGAGACATCTGTTTTCTTTGTTTTGCTGCTCCAGTTCCAGTTAACAAAATGCATGTTAGACTAGTTTGGCTGCAAAGAAGAATTATCTGTACACTGGGGAATATACGTGATTCCTGTCAGGCTGCAGAACTGGGCTGACATCAGAATCCAAACATCCTCTGGTCCATGCAAGCAGAGGCATTCCTCAAATGATTTGGACTTGATGTGATGCAGTATGGATGTCATGGATAATTCAAACCAATGGGGAGAAACAGAATCAAAAACACTGTTTAAACACCTTCCCTCCCCACTCCCACCCCTCCCCTCTTGACGACTCTTGACCAAACAACACAATATATGTGCTAACACACTGAAAGAAAGCCTTTGTTTCAGTGTGTTAGCATATGCATTGTGCTGTTAAACCCATTTAAAGAATGAATGCCCTCCCTAGCCCCGTTCTGCTCCTTTAAAGAGCTGAGCGCAGCCCCACCCCCTCCGAGGAGGGGGGGAAGGGGCGAGCCCCAAGTCTTTCCGGTACTCTGTACCCGCTAAAATTCTCTTGTTGGTACTATGTACTGGAGGGTACTGCCCTACGTGTACTCCTGCCCATGAGTCTCTTAAAGAGACATCTCCCTATTAGGCACATGGGTTACAGCTACAGAAGAGATCATTGTCACAGGTCATCAAGGGCATAGGCACCAACTCCATGGGTGCTCCAGGGCTAGAACACTCACGGGGGAAAAATGGTGGGTGCTGAGCACCCACCGGCAGCCCCCTATCAGCCTCCCCTTCCTCCCCAGCACCTCCCGCCCACCGGTGGGCCCCACCAACCAGTGCCTCCCCCTCCTTCCCCGTGCCTCTCGCCTGCTGTGATCAGCTGTTTTGTGGCATGCAGGAGGTTCTGGGGGGAGAGGGGAGGAGTGAGGAAGTGGTGCGCTCAGAGGAGGGGGCGGGAAGAGGCGGGGTGGGGATTTGGAGGAAAGGGTGGAGTGGGAGCAGGGCCTGGGGCAGACCTGGGGGTCAAGCACCCCCTGGCTCATTGGAAAGTTGGCGCCTGTGATCAAGGGCCCCTACAAAGTACATGTACCAATGGGACACTGCGTTTTACTCTTGCTCTATCAGGTCAAGTGACTGGGGAAATTGAAGGGTATTAACAGTGTGGGCACTGGTGACCCTAGCAGTAGTGTTTACCCTGTTCTGTTATAGTTACTTCCTGTTTAATATCATATACTCTTGCATACATTGTGTGTGTTTGTCATTTCTTGGGAGTCTCCAACCATCTGGCACGTAAGTGGGGGTTGCTCTGTGGTTAGAATTTTCCTTTCAAGCTGCCCCAGTGACCCTGCCAGGGGAAGGACTGAGAGGGGTGAAGGCACTGCCAAATCAATGCCTATGGGAAGAAAATCAGGAAGTTACACCCTGCAGTGCTGCAGGCGGGATCCAGAGGAACCCGGCCTGTCCATCAAAGTCCATCAGGAGGTTGGCATTAAAGGAGGTCATCAGGTGGAAAGGGGCACTACAAATATGAGGTGCATGGATGATCTGAGACAGCTGGTGCTCTGTGGAAGCTATGCCATGACGACATTGATCAATCACATTTCTACAGCACACGTCACCATAGAGTCTAGGCACTGGGTTGTGCTGCTTGAGCTGTCTCGTTTTCTCATGTCAAGCATCAAGTTCGTATCAAGTCTTATCTGCTGCCCACTCTCACTCTTGTGCTGCAATGGATGCTCCCCAGTTGTACTGACAGCATTTTTCCAAGATCGTTCGCAGGTGGCTCCTCTGTTATTTCTCTGGGTTTGGGTTTGTGACTCGCCGGTTGTAGGTTAGAACTGGGTTCATCTGTGGGTTTCATTAGCGTGGTCGTCTCACCCTACTGGAGCATGCTGCCCAGATAGCGCAGTCATTCACACAGTGTAAGAGCCTGTTAAATAAGAACTGCTCTCAACCTCTCCCCTGCGGCCCCCACTCGACACCTCCCACACCTCTCTGCTCTGTTTATCATCATCACCTTTTCTTCGCGTCCTTCACCAAGTGGAGAATCTGCAATGTTCCCATTTGAATTCATTTCTCAGTTAGGTGTTTGGGAGATGAAGTATAGAATGCTTTACTCAAATCTAAATATATCACATCTGCTGCATCCGCCTCATCCACAGATTTTTTAAAGCTATTCTTAAAAAAGCAATCAATCCTTCTGGCAAGATGTGTCCCTATAAACCTGCATTGCTTTCTGCTTAGGCTTCCATTACCCTCTAGATAGGCAGCAATTTTGCTAGGAATAAACGTTAGACGTAGGCACATGGAATTGCAGAAATCACTACAGGGGTGAATTTTGCCCGGCGGGGGCAGGAAGGGCTTGGGGGGCAGCAGCACAGAGAAGGGATGATGTGGAGCAAACAGTGGGGAGGTTTGAGGAGGGCTCGGAAAGCAGAGCTGCTCCACAGATAAGAGAGGTGGTTATCCAGCAGGGAAGTCAGACTCCCTCGGGGGCTGGGAACACGAAACTTTCTTGCCAGAGGAAGATTCCCACCAGATTGCAGAGCCCAGGGGTGTCTGCCGGGAGAGAAGAGCCAGGACTAGACTGTAGTGCCACAGGCTCTGGCTTTAATTTTTCCAGATGGGTGCTCCACCCCCCCTGGCCCCACCTCTGCTTGACCCCTTCCTCCAAGGCCCTGCCCTTGCCCCGCCTTGTCCCACCCCTGCTCCAGCCCCTTCCCCAAGCAACTACCGCTGGCTGCCAAACAGCTGATCAGCAGCAGGGTGGCCAAACAACTGATGGGCGGGTGACTGGTGGGTGCTGAGCATCCACTGTTTTTTTCTCATGGGTGCTCCAGCCCCAGAGCACCCACAGCATTGGCATCTATGGTAGTGAATGTATTTCCTTTGGTCAGTGATTTCCAGAGCCAGGAATGGGCCAGCACCCTGGCTGGTGCACTGCAGCCATCATTGGCACGATCCCAATTGACATCAGCTGGGGATCCAGCCCAAACATTCTGCAACAGGAACTTGGGTGGCAATTCTAATGAGGTTTGAACCAGACCAGGCCCTGGCTGGCTCTGCTGGGCATATGGGAGGAAGCAGGAATGTCTTAGGTTCGTGCCTGCAGCCAGCAGCTCTGGCTCTGATACCCACAGGCATGAGGGAGCCCCTCTGGGAGCAGGTTTTTTACAGTCACTTTCAAAGTGTAATGGCCCTTTGGAAAGAGGAACTCGGACGGTGCATTCGTAACGCTCACCCTTATCTCCTGCTGCACCCAGTCGTAATAACTGGCCTGACAAATTTACCCTCACTGTGAACACAGCTGTAAAAGTTTGTGAGCGTTCCTGAGATGGTACAATGACCGAGAGTAACCAGGGTTGATGGGAAAAGGTCCCAAACGGGAGACAGACGGAGTTAGTCCAAACGAAAGAGCCTTCTGCTGTAACTCAACGAATGGGTTCAGATCACGCCTGGCAAACAAGAAATGTGTGGAACCAGAAAGGAGTGAATCCAGTGCTGGAGATTAAACCTACTTGGTGGTCAAAGGAATGAGGGGATGGACTGTTCCACCCATCGCTCCCTTTTGGGGCCCTGAAAGAGACTTTGGGGAGAAAATTAGGCTCTGGTACGAGCTTCACCATCATGGCTCCCCTCCCCCACCTGCATCTTCTGGGACCCCCAGACCTTTATTATCCTGAGTCTGAGATGTCCTGACCAGACAGGGCCAGAGAAAAGGACCCAGATGGTGTCGCCTCTACCAGCTCCAGCTAATCCCAACCACCACCTGGGATGAAACGGGTCGGACTGTAACAACAACAGCCGCTCCAGCCCATCTCAGCAGCAGGATGGTTGTTACCAGCTCTGATACCATCTAAGAGACAGTGCCGGGTTTACAATGGCGCCAATGGCACCGGGCCTACACCTAGAAGGGGCCCTGGTGCCCGGACTGTAGCCCTGCCCCCTGCGTTCTGCCCATGCTTTGTGCCAAAGCCCCACCCCCACCCGGCCTCTCCCCACCAAGGCCCGGCCTGCTGCTCACTCCTCTCCGCTCCCTCCCAACCGTGCGAGCGGTGAGTGGCACCTTGGAGGGGGAAGAGGCTGAGCGTGGGCGGGGCCTTGCGGCAAAGCATGGGCGGAGCCACAGTCCAAATGTCCACAAATGATTAATCTGGCCCAGGGAAGAGCCTGTCACACAAGGGGGGCGGGTTCCTTCTAAAAACTCTGCAGCTCAAGGGGACGAGCCCAAGGGAGGCTGGTGGACTGAAAGCCTGGCTCAGTGCTTTACCGTTCAAAGGCTTTCCCTGGTTTTTCCCTCTTCGCTTTGTCTTTGATCAAAGGTTAAAAGGGTTTTTAAGGGAACTGAGCAGGCCGGGTTAGCGCTGTTTAATGTCGGCCAACGGCTGGGTTCTGGTAACACCTTAGGCCAGTATATTCCAGCTAAATGAATACAACAAGCCCTCCTGGACTCCCTGTGCATTACCCTCCCCTGCTGAGATTTGCCTAAGTTTGACTGCAGGGTTGGGATCTGTTTGGTGTGGTGTGTGGGTGATCTATGCCACAGCCCCCTCTGTCCCACTGCAGGACCCAATACCCTCCCCCCATTTCAACACCATCCATCCCCCAGGCTCGGGGCCTCCTCTCCCCACCCCAGGCCAATACCATCACCAACCCCTGCTTCTCCACTGACGTCTGTCCATCCCTCCCACCCTTCTCTGGAGGGAGAGGAGAATCGGGCTCCTTGCCTCCTCCTCTGGCATATGCAGCACTGAGAGCACTCGCTGATGAGCCAAGTGCCCAGGCCATCCCTGGGGTTAGTTCCTGCTACGGGAGATGCCTCAGGATCTGGCTCCAGTTCTAACCACCCATTCTTCTTCGAGTGATTGCTCCTATGCATTCCAGTCAGGTGTGCGCGCCGCGCGTGCACGGCTCTTCGGAACATTTTTACCCTAGCAACTCCGGCGGGCCGGCTGGCGCCCCCTGGAGTGGCGCCGCTATGGCGCCTGTTATATACCCCAGCCGGCCCGTCCGCTCCTCAGTTCCTTCTTACCGCCCGTGACGGCCAGTTGGAACTGTGGAGTGCTCTCTGTCCTCCACAACCCTAGCTCTCGCTACTTTTTCGTGTATATAGTTCGTTTAGTGATTAGTATAGATAGTTTCTGTTAGTTAGATAGTTAGTTTTTAGGATAAGGTTAAGGGGGGTTTCCCCTCCCTTTCCTCCCCCGGTGCGGGCTCATGCCCAAGGCACCGGGCTTTAAGCCCTGTGCGTCTTGCCAGCGGCCTATGCCAGTAGGGGATCCGCACGACTCCTGCCTCCATTGCCTTGGTGAGAGTCACAGGACAGATAAGTGCCCTATCTGTTCCGCTTTCAAACCCCGGACGCGTAAGGAGCGGGACATAAGATTAAAGCAGCTCCTCATGGAGGCTTCGCTCCAGCCCCCGGCACCATCTGCGCCGGTGCCGAAGGCTTCATCGGTACGGAGCGCACCGCCGGCCCCGGGCCGTTCCAGCACCGAGACTCCGCGACCTCAGCCACCGGCACCGAAGGCCCGGCACCGCTCCCTGTCGCCATCAAGGAAGCGCAAGCCGGCGAAAGCGGGTGCCAAGTCCCACGCTGAGGGCCCAGCAGCCAAGACAACTGCGCCACCTGCGGTCCCCGCTGTGGCTGTGCACAGGATGTGCACCGGGCCGTTGACTCCGGCGCCGCAAGGGCCGTCGATCCGGCACCGCCATGCTCCCCGGCACCGACCGCGGTTGAGCTCCGGCTGCCATCGACACCAGAGACTTTCTCCACGGCGCGCGAGCTCATAGAGCTCACAGAGGCACCGAGCCTCCGGCCCCCGGCACCGCCGGTGCGGGCTGTCGTTTCAGCGGGAAAGCCGGCAATGATGATACGGCCCCCCTCTCCGGACAGGCGGCACAGACGACGCTCCCGGTCCCGGTCACGTTCCCGGTCCCGCCGCAGGTCACCGTCCTGTCGATCGAGATCTCGGCACCGCTCGCCATCGCGGTACCGGTCGCCGTCCCGACGCCGGTCACAGTCCCGGTACCGTTCGACAACGCGGTACCGGTCGCACTCCCGGCGTCGCTCCAGGTCCCGATCGCCTTCACGTCGGCACCGACAGAGGTCTGCTTCCCGGCACCGTTCCCGGCACCGCGACTCGCGAAGCCGCTCCCGGCGCCGCAGGTCCGGATCCCGGTCGAGCTCCCGGCACCGGTCGAGCTCCCGGCACCGCAGCGGACATTGGTCTCCGTCACCATCCCGGTACCGTGCAGACCGGCACCGATCCTCGGCACTGTCCGGGGACAGACTGCCTCATTCGACGGCGCAATCCGTCAGTGCCTCGGCACCTCCATGGCCATCCCGCCCCGCGTCAGTTGCTTCCGGGGCAGACAGTAACGGGCACCTGCCACCTACCCCACAAGGCCAACCTCAGGGGGCACAGCAGTGGGGCTTCTGGGTTACCTGGGCCCAGTATGAGACTCAGGGGGTGCTGTTCCCTCCGAGAGCCCCTGCCTCCGAGCGCAGGGTACCAGAGGCGACCGTCAGCCGACCGGCCCCTTCGCCACCGGGCGCGGTTTCCATACCGCCTGACCCCCAGAGGCACACGCAGCCCGGCCCAGCCGACGAGCAGTCAGCAGGTCCATCGACGGAGGCTGTCGTCCAGGGCTTGTCCTCGTCGTCCTCACCTGACGAGGCGGTGGCCGGAGCATCTGCCAAGGATCCTCCGCCGATAGACCTAAGGGCGCACCAAGACCTGCTTCGCCGCGTGGCGACGGCCATGGCTCTCCCCGTGGCGGAGGTCCAGGAGGACGAGGACCCCATAACAAATGTCGTTGGAGCGGAGGCTCCAGTGCGCGTGGCATTACCATTCGTTCGGACGATACAAAAGAACGCCACCACACTCTGGCAGACGCCTGCGTCCATCCCTCCTACGGCCCGTGGGGTTGAGCGCAAGTACTCAGTCCCCCCCACGGGCTACGAGTATCTGTATACTCACCCGACCCCGGACTCATTGGTCGTTCAGTCGGTCAACGACAGGGATTGGCATGGTCAACCTGCCCCTGCGCCAAAGTCAAAGGACGCGCGGCGAATGGACCTGTTAGGCCGCAAGGTCTACTCGGCTGGCAGCCTGCAACTTCGCATCGCCAACCAGATGGTCCTCCTCGCCAGGTACATGTATGACATCATGGCGTCCCTGGCGAAATTTACAGAGCTCCTACCAACAGCCTCCCGCCAGGAGTTCTCCGCGTTGTTGGAGGAGGGGAAGAAATCGTCCAGGTCCTCCATCCAGGCCGCCCTTGACTCTGCGGACTCGGGAGCTCGGACCTTGGCCTCAGGGGTGACGATGCGGCGCATCTCCTGGCTGCAGTCCTCCACCCTGCCACCGGAGGTGCAGTATACGTTGCAGGACCTGCCCTTTGACACCCAGGGTCTTTTCTCCGAGAAAACTGATTCCCGGATCCAGACCCTGAAGGACGGTCGCATCGCCATTCGCACCCTCGGGATGCACACACCGGCTCCTCAGCGCAGGTCCTTCCGGCAACAACCCTCCCGGTCTTTCCCTCAACAACGGTACCGCCCGTACAACAGCAGGCGACCAGGCCCGAATCGCCGTTGACCATCCGGCAACAGGCGCAACCAGGCCCAGGCCCCTTCCAAGGCCCCTCAGGGGTCCAAGCAGGCCTTTTGATGGGACGCCCGAGGACGGCCCATCACTCTCCCTACCAGATCCTACCCTTCTCTTCTACAACCGCCTCTCCTATTTCTTTTCGGCGTGGTCCCAAATAACAACGGACAACTGGGTGCTTCAAACAGTCCAGTCGGGATACCACCTTCAATTTGTTTCGCCCCCACCTTCCCACCCACCCTCCCTGTCCCTCTTCAGGGACCCCTCTCACGAGCAATTCCTCTTACAAGAGGTCCAGACTCTGTTGAGCGTGGGTGCCATAGAGGCAGTGCCTCAAGACAGGCGGGGCAGGGGATTCTATTCCCGTTATTTTCTCATCCCCAAAGCGAAAGGAGGGCTACGTCCTATCCTGGACCTTCGCGAGCTGAACAAATACCTGCTCAAGCCCAAGTTTCGCATGGTCACCCTGGGGACCATCATTCCCTCTCTGGATCCGGGAGACTGGTTTGCCGCCCTCGACATGAAGGACGCCTACTTCCATGTCGCGATCTATCCTCCTCATCGACGTTACCTCCGTTTTGTGGTCAACAACGCCCACTACCAGTTCGCCGTGTTACCATTCGGGCTCTCCACCGCACCGAGGGTATTTACCAAATGCATGGCAGTGGTTGCCGCAGCCCTCCGCCGTCGTCACATACACGTTTACCCGTATCTCGACGACTGGCTAGTTCGCGGAAAGTCTCGGCGGCTGGTAATGGGCCAGTTGACAGAAATCCTGTCCCTCTTTCAGCGACTCGGTCTTCTCATCAATGCCGAGAAGTCCACCTTGATTCCGTCGCAGCGGGTGGAGTTCATTGGAGCGGTCCTCGACTCCTCGTTGGCCCGCGCCTGCCTACCGCGATCTCGGCACCAGACGATGGTCTCCATCATCCGGGACCTCGTCACCTTCCCGACCACGACGGTGTGATCCTGCCTCCGCCTCCTGGGCCACATGGCGTCGTGTACGTATGTCACCGCGTACGCGCGGCTCCACCTCCGCCCGTTCCAGTCTTGGCTCGCGTCGGTGTACCGGCCGCATCGAGATCCCATCGACATGGTGGTCACGATCACCAAGCCGACCCTCGAGTCCCTCCGCTGGTGGCTCGACCCGGAGGTCGTGTGTGCGGGAGTCCCGTTCCACCCGCCTCGTCCATCCGCCACTCTGACCACGGATGCCTCAGCGCTCAGTTGGGGAGCTCACCTGGGCGACCTTCACACCCAAGGCCTTTGGTCGCCCCAAGAGCTCGCTCTGCACATCAATATCCGCGAGCTGCGAGCGATCCGTTTGGCGTGTCACACCTTCCGCACCCGCCTGCAAGGCCGCTGTGTGACAGTGTTCACGGACAACACCACGGCAATGTTCTACGTGAACAAGCAGGGCGGAGCCCGCTCCTCCCTCCTCTGCAAAGAAGCGATGCTCCTGTGGGACTTCTGCGTAACCCACTCGATTCACCTGGAAGCATCCTTTCTTCCGGGAGTGCAGAACACGCCGGCCGACCATCTCAGCAGGTCGTTCCTCTCCCACGAGTGGTCTCTCCGTCCCGACGTCGTGCACACAATCTTCCGGAGGTGGGGGTTTCCCCGGATAGACCTATTCGCCTCCAAGGCGAACAGGAAGTGCCACCTGTTTTGCTCATTCCGGGGTCACTCGCCGGGCTCCCTGTCGGACGCCTTCCTGTATTCCTGGACGGATCACCTCCTCTACGCCTTCCCTCCGTTCCCGCTCGTGCACCGAGTGCTACAGAAGCTTCGGAGGGACAGAGCCAGCATCATACTCGTGGCTCCGGCCTGGCCAAGGCAACATTGGTACACCCTGCTGCTCGAGCGCTCCGTTCGGGATCCTATCCCCCTTCCGTTATGGCCGGACCTCATCACCCAGGACTTCGGCAGACTCCGCCATCCGAACCTGCAGTCCCTCCATCTTACAGCCTGGTACCTGCGTGGTTGACCCACGCAGAGAGGGACTGTTCAGCGGCAGTGCAGCACGTCCTGCTAGAGAGCAGAAAGCCTTCCACTCGCTCCACCTATCTGGCGAAATGGAAGCGGTTCGCGCTCTGGTGTGACCAACGAAGCCTCAATCCCTTCGTAGTCCCTGTCCCTACCATCCTGGACTACCTCTGGTACCTTAAGGAGCAAGGTCTTGCGGTCTCCTCCTTGAGAGTTCACCTGGCAGCAGTGTCCGCCTTTCGTCCATCTGTGGAAGGTCGGTCCATCTTCTCCAACCAGATGGTTTCCCGCTTCCTTAAAGGCCTGGACCGCTTGTACCCGCCGGTGCGGCGTCCTGCCCCGACCTGGGATTTGAACCTCGTGCTGGCCAAGCTGATGGGTTCCCCCCTTCGAGCCCTTGGCCACGTGCTCCCTGCTCTACCTCTCCTGGAAGACAGCCTTCCTAGTCACCATTACATCAGCGAGACGAGTCTCTGAGCTCCGTGCTCTAACGGTGGGTCCACCATACACCGTCTTCCATGGAGACAGGGTGCAGCTTCGACCACATCCGGCCTTCCTCCCTAAGGTGGTCTCGGCCTTCCACCTCAACCAGGAGATCTTCCTCCCGGTCTTCTTCCCGAAGCCGCATGCCTCGCCTCGGGAGCAACAGCTTCACACCCTCGACGTCCGCAGGGCGCTCGCTTTTTACATCGAGCAGACGAAGCCCTTCCGGCGTTCGCCCCAGCTGTTCGTAGCGGTTGCTACGGATTTCCTCCTGGGTCACAGCATGTATCCGGACCTGCTACGAGCTTGCTCGCGTGCCACCATACCGCCTCACCGCTCACTCCACGAGAGCACAAGCCTCATCGGCCGCCTTCCTGGCCCATGTCCCCATCCAGGACATCTGTAGAGCGGCCACCTGGTCTTCTGTACACACCTTCGCTTCCCACTATGCGTTGGTGCAGCAGTCTCGAGACGACGCAGCCTTCGGCTCCGCGGTATTACACTCCGCCACGTCTCACTCCGACCCCACCGCCCAGGTAAGGCTTGGGAATCACCTGACTGGAATGCATAGGAGCAATCACTTGAAGAAGAAGAGACGGTTACTCACCGTAGTAACTGTTGTTCTTCGAGATGTGTTGCTCCTATCCATTCCAGACCCGCCCTCCTTCCCCACTGTCAGAGTAGCCGGCAAGAAGGAACTGAGGAGCGGACGGGCCAGCTGGGGTATATAACAGGCGCCATAGCGGCGCCACTCCAGGGGGCGCCAGCCGGCCCGCCGGAGTTGCTAGGGTAAAAATGTTCCGAAGAGCCGTGCACGCACGGCGCGCACACCTGACTGGAATGGATAGGAGCAACACATCTCGAAGAACAACAGTTACTATGGTGAGTAACCGTCTCATTCTCTGTGTCATCCTCTCTAGAATTACTTGGTCCGTAGAGCTGTATCTGTACATCAGTAGGTCGGCTTCACCGACGAAGGGACTGAAGGCGTCTGGCACTGGGTGGACAACACTTCTGCGACATTAACATGAGCATTGTTCCCTGGGGTGATCCTCTGCTCTCCCCTTCCTGACCCCAGCCTTCCCCAGCTGCCCCTGCTCCTGCAGGCGCTTTTCACCTCTGTAGCTCCAAGGCTGAGGCCAGGGATGAAGCCACTCGAGTTTGATTTCATGCCATGAGGACTGAACGACTCAAGGCTTTATCAGTCCCCCCGCAGGTCACTGGTTCAAATCTTGCCCAGGTCTGTAGCGCCTACATGGTGTTGCTGCTGGGTGCCCTTGGTATGAAATGAGTTTGCCAGGTCTCAGTCCAGTTCCCAGTGGGTAAAGCATCCACAGATCACACTGGGTGCTCGTTGGCCATCACAGCCAAGGGACCGAGGACGGAATGGGTCATGGGGACGGAGCGCCTCAGCCTACAGAAGGGTCTCTCCAAGGCTGGGCTGGTCTGAGACATCACGGCGAGGGGAAACCTGTGCTGCCATGGCGTGTGTGGGCAGCAGCCTCTACCCCTGCACCAGGGCCTTCAACAGTGCAGCCCTCCACCACTTATGCCATTAACTGGTAGTAGGTTATTATCCTCTAGTGGGCCAATTATGATGCCTGCCCTGTGATCAGGTAACGCTGTCTGTGGCCTCATGTTCATTTGGATACTTCAGAATAAAAGATCCATCTCCTCTAGGGGAAAGCAGCAAAGAGTCCTGTGGCACCTTATAGACTAACAGACATTTTGGAGCATGAGCTTTCGTGGGTGAATACCCACTTCATCGGATGCATGTAGTGGAAATTTCCAGGGGCAGGTATATATATGCAAGCAAGAAGCAGGCTAGACAAGAAGCGAACGCATTATGACGCAATTGTCCTTCAGACTTTGCAATCTGGGGTCAGTCTTGTCTGAGAAAAGGCCCTGCAATTCAGGAGGAAGGCCTGAGACCTGGAGCCAGGAGATATGCCTCATCGTCACTCCTGACGCCAGAGTTCTGGCTGCAGAGTCCGCTGCATCCAGAGAGGCTTAGAGGGAGGTTCTTGCCACCTTTTTACCCTCCTCAAGTAGGGCCGTAAATTCTTGACGGGACTCCTGGGGAAGAAGCTCCGTAAATTTTCCCAAGGATCTCCACGTGTTAAAGTTATACCTGCTTAGGAGGGCTTGTTGGTTTGCCACCCTAAGTTGAAGGCCCCCAGCCGAGTATATTTTGCGGCCTAGGAGGTCCATGCACCTAGCCTCCTTCGACTTAGGAGCAGGGGCTTGCTGGCCATGACGCTCCCTTTCATTCACCGATTGCACTACTAGAGAGCAAGGAGGTGGGTGAGTGTAGAGATATTCATACCCCTTTGAGGTGACCATGTATTTTCTCTCTACTCCCCTGGCTGTGGGGGGAATCGAGGCTGGGGATTGCCAAATGGTGTCCGCATTTGCCTGTATGGTGCGGATAAACGGGAGAGCCACTCTAGTAGGTGTGTCAGCCGAAAGAATGTCCACTACAGGGTCCTCTATTTCAGGGACCTCCTCCACCTGTAAGTTCATATTTTGAGCCACTCGTCTCAAGAGGTCTTGATGGGCCCTTAGATCAATTGGCGGAGGGCTTGAGGAGGATGTTCCCGCCACCGCCTCGTCAGGCGAGGAGGAAGAGGAGAGGCCAGGGACCAGAGGGTCCTGGGGGGCTCCTGTTCTTGAGGAATGTCATTTGCGTCAGGTGGGACCTGGGTATCTGCAAGTGGTATCGGAGCGTCATCCATGCCCATGGGGTGGGGGGGTGGCTTACTGTCGCCTCTGGCACCCAGTGTTTTGACAGGGCCGATCGTGGAACCACTGAAGGAGCACCTTGCGCTTGGTGGTATGCCCATGGTGTCCAGAAGGATCAGTGACGGGGTCCTTGCTCGTGGCTCTCGCTCTCGGGAAATATATGGCTGGGGACATCCGAGTCGCGTTCCTGTGGATAGGAAGCACTACCAGCCTGTGATGACGCCGATGTGTGTCTCGATGGCCACGAGAGGGAGCCACGGTTCCAGTTGTTCTTTCCCGGGGCGGTACCGGTGAGTGGTACCAGGAGCTATAACGGTACCGCGAGCGAGACCGGGACCTGCGACTGTAGCGGTGCTGGGAGGTCGACCGGGATCTTGAGTCCCTTCGCCTAGAATGGCTGTGAGATGCGCGGTGCCGTGAACGGTGCCAGGAGTCGGATCGGGACTGTGAGTATCTGGCAGGCGAACAGGAGGCCGAGCGGTGCCGCGAGTGTGACCGGTACCGCGATGGAGAGCGGTGCCGGGACTGCGAGCGGCATCGGGACCGGGATCGGCGGCGGGACCAAGATCGGCGGCGGGACCGAGGTCTTGAATGATGCCTCTCAGCTGCCATGGAGGGCGGCCTCAGCAAGGCAGGCTTGCCAATAGATTGGATGACCCGCACCGGCGGTGCTGGGGGTTAAGGCAGCGCGGTCTCCGTCATCACGATCAACTCCCGTGCCTTGGAGAAGGTCTCTAGCATGGATGGGAGAGCAAGCTCGACCACGGCGTGAGCCGAGGAGCTTTCAGGCACCGGACTCAACGGCCCTTGCGGGACCGGAATCAACGGTGCCGCACTCTGCGGTGTCACACTCGGTGGTGCTGCGGCAGATGACAGTGCTGGGCGATCTGTCATCGACGGGTGCTCCTTCTGTGGTGCGGGTGGTGCCGAAGCAGCCTGAGCTCTGTGTTGCTTCCTGGGCCGCGGCGACAGGGAGCGGTGCCGAGCAGACGTCGGTGCCAGTGAGGGTCGGTGCCATGGCTCCTTCGCGGTACCGGAGCGGTCCGGAGCCGAAGGAGCACTCCTCACAGACGCAGGCTGTTGAGCGCTCGGTACCGACGTTGTAGGGCTAAGTGCCGCCTCCATGAGGAGCTGTTTCAGTTGAAAGTCCCGCTCCTTCTTCGTCCTCGGTTTAAATGACTTACAAATGCAGCACTTTTCAGGAAGGTGGGATTCCCCATGGCACTTGAGGCAGGAGTCGTGGGGATCCCCTATTGGCATCGGCTTTTGGCACGCCGAGCACAGTTTGAATCCCGGTGACCGGGGTGGAGGAAAGGGGCTAGTCCCCGATCCCCCCTTCAACTATATACACTAACTATATATATACACAACAACTAACACTATCTACAACTGTAAAAATTCAAACTATAAACACAATTAACAGTAAAGAACAACAAGTAAGCTAGGGAATTGGAGATCAGCAAAGCCGCACTCCACAGTTCCAACGACCGTCACGGGCGGTAAGAAGGAACTGAGGGGCCGTTGGGTCGGCAGGGGTATATATCCGGCACCATAGCGGCGCCACTCCAGGGGGCGACCCAACCGACCCACCGAGTGTTGCTAGGGTAAAAATCTTGCAACGAACGCGCACACGGCGCGCACACACCTAATTGGAATTGATATGAGCAAGCACTCGAAGAAGAATATTCTGTTCATGTCTGAGGAACAGGAAGTCTCCTCTGAATGAGTTTCCATACATGGGGCTTAACTCAATATTCATGAATTCCTCTTAGAAGAACTGATCAGTTTCAACCAGTTCTCTTGGATTTGGCTACTGCAGTGGTGATTTTCTTGCCAGTCCAAGTAGTGTCAACGAAATTGTAAGAACTTGGTCCCAATCCAGCCCTGGCATAAAATGGCATAGCTTCCATGGATTTCAATGGGGCACATGCCCGCTTATCCTAGGAAGAATTTGGTGCTTTCTCCCTAGAATTCACTCCGTTGTGGAAAATTCCTCCACAACTGAAGCTTGACCCCCTAAATCTCTGCCTCTTCCCTGCTGTAACACAAGAAACAATCTCCACCACGGTTCAATGGTCTACTCACTTCAAACATTTCCTGGAACCAGTCTGCGGTTGGTTCTTCCTCCAGCAAAGCCTTCGTTAGCTTGCCAAGGGCTTCCAAGGACCTCACGTACAGTGACTGAAACCAGAAGAGAAGGAGTGAAGCTCAGCACAGATCATTTGTGTGTGTGGGCCGGGGAAAGCTAACCATAACCTTGCCAGGGAGGCCATGTGTGACTGCCATCACCCAGTGCCTGCTGGGCAGAAATACAGTGGATGGTGCCAGAGGAGAATTGTTGTCACGTACTTGTATAAGCAGAGCATCCTTTGCTGTCTCGGCTTCCTCTTTCATCTTCTCCAAGGGAGGAAGGGGAAATAAACTTTTGAAACACTGATCAAGGAGCTCACGGTTTTTCTCCAAGGTCATAGATGGTTTGAGTTTGCTGGCAGAAGAAAAATAGAGAGAAAAGTCATGCATTAGACTCAGTACCACCTTCAAGTAAAAAAAATGGGTCCAATGACTAGAGATTGTTCCAATCTAGAACCTCAAATGCAAACAGCCCTTCACTTTGCAGCTGAGCACCTCTATTAAGTATTGGCTCATCTAGAAATAAAGCTAGAAACCCACAAGCTTCCTTCCCCCTGCCACCTCCCTCCCCATCTGAACTCTGCTCCATTGTACTGCATGCCACACAACCTCCAATCTTGTGTCTTTCAAGCACAAACCTCCAAATGGACACACTCAAACCCTTAAGAACAAAAGTCCTGCTGGTGAGCAGCATGTGAGCCAAACCCTGCAGGCATCAGACTGCTCCCAACCTGACACTCATGGATTAACAAATAAGAAGACATCACAGTGCCAGGAAATATGGCAGAAAATAGCCTACCTCAGATGTTCAATGGCAAGCATTGCCTTGTAGCGAACTGGAGATGCCATGGAATCCAGTGGTTCCTTTTTAATGAAGTCCTGAAATGCATGAAGAGGGACATAAAAAATGGGAAATGGATTTGAAAGGCAGAGAGGGTCATGTGCCAGACCTGGAATAAACAGACACCGTGCCCAGCAGGCTCTCTGCCTCAGAAATGGACCGTAGGGCCATCTGCAGGCTATACAGAGGACAGAAAAAGAACTCACCAGACACAAGCCATTCCTTCCAGTTACAGCCCACAATATGTCAGCATCCCTGCCAAGCTCAGAGTGGACCCAGCATTCTGGGTGCCATGCAGGTAGCTCATGAGACTGCAGTAGTACAGTCACAGCCAATGGATAAAATAACATCTCCCTGGAACACCAGTCTTATTACATTACAACAAACGCCTTTGTACTTCAGTCCTCAAAGCTCCTAATCACTTACCAGCATGTAGCCAAGGAGCTCCAGTTTGTAAGAGAATTTGAACTCCTGGGAGTCTCTGGTCTCCAAGATGGCACAGCTAATCTCCATGACATTCTGGATGAGGGTTAATTTTAGGTACATGTCCTACATAATCCAGAAGGAGAAACAAGAGGATGTGGATGAGAACCTGAGAGAAAAACTACAGTCCAGAAGATAAAGATCAGGAATTAAATCTAGCCTCAGGAGAGGAGAGAGGTGTCCCCAGACCCCAGAAGGCAGCTGCACCCACCTCAGAAGAGAAGTAAAAATGTTCCGAAGAGCCGTGCATGCACGGCGTGCACACCTACATGGAATGCATAGGAGCAATCACTCGAAGAAGAAAACCCAGGTTCATCAAATAAATCCAGGTCCACTTACACCAGAGCAGCCAGGACTCCTGCTTGATGTAGCAAGGAAACCAAGCTCTGTGCAATTTAAACAAGCAACTTGTGTATAGAAAATGCAAGAGCTGTGGGCAGATTATTTAGAATGTACCTTGTTCCCAACAGTGATGCCCAGCACCTGAAAAACGAAATGCAAAACAGCTATTAGCAATGTAGATAGTCCCACATAACACACATCCTCAAAATATCCTGGCTGGCGAATATGGAGCAGAGAGAAATCGCTATTGTTAAATCTTCTAAAAGGCAGGAAAGGTATCCAGAGGGGGTGTTTTGTAGAGCTCAATATCAGGGGCCATCCTACATAATATTTGCATTTGTGAACTATTGGAAGATATCAGTTTGGTTCAACTGTGATCAACTTTTTTAACAATGCCTAAGTGAGAGTCTGAGGGCTTGGCTACACTTACAAGTTGCAGCGCTGGGAGTTACAGCGCTGGTCATGCAGCTGTGTAGGGCCAGCGCTGGAGTGTGGCCACACTGACAGCTACCAGCGCTGCAGTGTGGCCACACTTGCAGCACTTTCCAGCGCTGTATTGAGAGGTGCATTGTGGGCAGCTATCCCACAGAGCACCTCGTCCCGTTTTGGCGCCGTTTTGGCGCTGAGTATTGTGGGAAGGGGAAGGAAGTGTGCGGGTCATTCCGCTTCCTGTGTGCCAACGCCCCGTGGTGCATCGCTTCACATCCCAGCATTCACTCTTTCCGGCAACGTTTGGCGCCATTGTGAGTGTTTTACTCTCTGTGTGAATCGCGATTTCTGTGGCAAATGGAGCCCGAGCTGCTGAGGACTGTGCTGATGAGTGTCGCCAGCACAACACGTTTGGCGGTCGAGCTATTCCTTCAGCTCCAAAGTGACAGTGAGGAGTCTGACGATGATATCGATATCGATTCTCCTGCCGCGTGTGACACCAAAGTGCTTGTGGCATTCACGGAAATGCTCAGCACCGTTGAACGCCGCTTTTGGGCTCGGGAAACAAGCACTGACTGGTGGGATCACATCGTCATGGAAGTCTGGGATGACGAGCAGTGGCTGCAGAACTTTCGTATGAGAAAAGCCACTTTCATGGGACTGTGTGCTGAGCTCGCCCCCACTCTGCGGCGCAAGGACACAAGATTGAGAGCTGCCCTGACGGTGGAAAAGCGGGTGGCTATTGCAATCTGGAAGCTGGCAACTCCAGACAGCTACCGGTCGGTCGGGAACCAGTTTGGAGTGGGAAAGTCGACCGTTGGAATCGTTTTGATGCAAGTTTGCAAGGCAATTAATCGCATCCTGCTAAGAAAGACCCCCCCTCCACCTGGCATCAGAGTACGTTAATCGTAAGGGGTATTTCTCTATGGTTCTCCAGGCACTTGTGGATCACCGCGGGCGTTTCATTGACATTTACACAGGCTGGCCTGGAAAGGTGCATGATGCACGCATCTTTCGGAACAGTGGCCTGTTCAGGAAGATGCAGGCAGGGTCTTTTTTCCCAGACAGGAAGATCACAGTAGGGGACATCGAAATGCCCATTGTGATCCTTGGAGACCCCGCGTACCCGTTACTGCCTTGGCTCATGAAACCCTATACAGGGAAGCTTGACAGGAGCAAGGACCGGTTCAACTACAGGCTGAGCCGGTGCAGAATGACTGTGGAGTGTGCTTTTGGCCGTTTAAAAGCTCGCTGGAGATGTCTCTATGGGAAGCTAGACTTGGGGGAAAGCAGCATCCCCGCGGTTATATGCGCTTGCTGTACCCTCCATAATATTTGTGAAGGGAAGGGTGAAACATTCAGTCAGGCATGGACCACCGAGGTTCAAGTCCTGGAGGCTGAATATGCACAGCCAGAGAGCAGGGCTAATAGAGAGGCCCAGCACAGGGCTACAAGGATTAGGGATGCCTTGAGGGAAGAATTTGAGGCTGAAAGCCAACAGTAATGTTTGCTGCCTTGCATGGGAGTGAATTGCACTGTTTACACTGTTATTCTATTATCCCTAATAATAATATGATTTGCAGTGCCTCTTTCTTTACTGGGCTAAGGTATCTTTAACTATCTGCTATAATAAAGACTGTTTTCAAAGCCAAGAATTGTTTTATTGAAAAGAAAAAAACTTCCTTGACAGACAGACAGACACACAACATTTCATGAAAACAAGAGGGCAGGGGTGTGGGTTGGTGAACTGTACAGTCACAAGTTTGCATATGTCCTGTCTGGAGTGCTGTTTAACGAATCCTGCACTTCAGGGTGCATATACTGCATGGTGATGGGTGTTGAGTGCAGAGGGTAAGGGTGGTGGTAGGTATCAGGGCTGGTTGGTGAACGTACAGGTGTTGGAGGCAGCTGGTGGTGGTAAGAACCTGAATGCTGGGGAAAGGCGGTTTGAGCTGACATTGGGGCACAAGGCAAAAAGCTTTGGGACGGGGGGGGCTGTGGGGCAGCATGGGACTGCTCTGCCTGCATGGCTACGATAGCCTGGAGAGAGTCCGCTTGGCGCGACAGGATCATAGAATCATAGAATCATAGAATTCAAGATCAGAAGGGACCATTATGATCATCTAGTCTGACCTCCTGCAAGATGCAGGCCACATAAGCCGATCCACCCACTCCTTAGCAAGCGACCCCTGCCCCATGCTTCGGAGGAAGGCGAAAAACCTCCAGGGCCATTGCCAATCTTCCCTGGAGGAAAATTCCTTCCCGACCCCAAATATGGCGGTCAGCTGAACCCCGAGCATGCGGGCAAGACTCTCCAGCCAAACCCTCTGGAAAAGGTTACATCATACCATTGACCCATTGTACTATTTACCAGTGTGGCACTTAATTGACCTATTGACTAAGCCCGTTATCCTATCATACCATCCCCTCCATAAACTTATCTAGCTTAATCTTAAAGTCATGGAGGTCCTTCGCCCCCACTGTTTCCCTCGGTAGGCTGTTCCAGTATTGCACTCCCCTGATGGTTAGAAACCTTCGTCTAATTTCAAGCCTGAATTTCCTGACTGACAATTTATATCCGTTTGTCCTCGTGTTCACATTAGCACTGAGCTGAAATAATTCTTCTCCTTCCCTGGTATTTATCCCTCTGATATATTTAAAGAGTGTAATCATATCTCCTCTTATCCTTCTTTTGGTTAAGGAAAACAAACCGAGCTCCTCAAGTCTCCTTTCATACGAAAGGCCTTCCATTCCTCGGATCATTCTAGTGGCCCTTCTTTGTACCCGTTCGAGTTTGAATTCATCCTTCTTAAACATGGGAGACCAAAACTGCACACAATACTCCAAATGAGGTCTCACCAACGCCTTATATAACGGGACTAGCACCTCCTTATCCCTACTAGAAATACCTCGCCTAATGCAACCCAAGACCACATTAGCTTTTTTAACGGCCACATCACATTGCCTACTCATAGTCATCCTGCGATCAACCAGGACTCCTAGGTCCTTCTCCTCCTCCGTTACTTCCAACTGGTGCGTCCCCAGCTTATAACTAAAGTTCTTGTTAGACATCCCTAAATGCATAACCTTACACTTCTCACTATTGAATTTCATCCTGTTACTAATACTCCAGTTTACAAGGTCATCTAAATCTCCCTGGAGAATATCCCGATCCTCTTCCGAATTGGCAATACCCCCCAACTTGGTGTCATCCGCAAACTTTATCAGCCCACTCCTACTCTTGGTTCCCAGGTCAGCAATAAATAGATTGAATAAAATCGGACCCAAAACCGAGCCTTGAGGAACTCCACTGGTAACCCCCCTCCAACCGGACAGTTCCCCCTTCAATACTACCCTCTGCAGTCTCCCTTTAACCAGCTCCTTATCCACCTCTGGATTTTCATTTCGATCCCCATCTTTTCCAATTTAACCAGTAATTCTTCATGCGGTACCGTATCAAACGCCTTACTGAAATCCAGATATATTAGATCCACCGCATTTCCCTTGTCTAAAAAATCTGTTACTTTCTCAAAGAAGGAGATCAGGTTGGTTTGGCACGATCTACCTTTCGTAAATCCATGCTGTAATCTATCCCAGTTGCCATCGGCCTCATGCTCCGGAACCACTCTCTCTTTTAAGATTTTTTCCATGACTTTGCATACTACAGATGTTAGACTAACAGGCCTATAATTCCCCGGGTCACTTTTTTTCCCCTTCTTGAATATAGGAACTACATTAGCTAATCTCCAGTCAGTCGGTACAATCCCCGAATTTAGGGATTTATTAAAGATTATCGCTAACGGGCTAGCAATATCCCTCGCCAATTCCCTTAATATTCTAGGATGAAGATTATCCGGGCCCCCCGATTTACTTCCGTTAAGCTGTTCAAGTTTGGCTTCTACCTCAGATACCGTAATGTCTACCCCCACATCTTCATTCCCATCGGTCCCTCTATCACTATTCCTTAGCCCTTCATTAGCCTCATTAAAGACTGAGGCAAAGTATTCGTTCAGATATTGTGCCATTCCAAGATTATCCCTAATCTCCACTCCGTTTAAAGTTTTAAGCGGTCCCACTTCTTCTTTCTTGGTTTTCTTCCTATTTATATGGCTAAAAAACCGTTTGCTATTGGTTTTAATCCCCTTCGCTAGGTCCATCTCCACTCGTCGCTTTGCCTTTCTCACAGCTTCCCTGCACCCTCTGACCTCAATAAGGTAGGTTTCTTTGCTGATCCCTCCCATTTTCCACTCCTGGTACGCTTTCTGTTTTTTCTTAATGACCCCTCTAAGACGCTTGCTCATCCAGCTCGGTCTAAAACTGCTACCTACGAGCCGTTTCCCCCTTCTCGGGATACATGCCTCTGACAACTCCTGCAACTTCAACCTGAAGTAACCCCAGGCGTCATCTGCCCTTAGATCCCTAAATATGTTAGCCCAGTCCACTTCCCTAACTAGTCGCCTTAATTTAGTAAAATTAGCCCTTTTGAAATCATACACCCTAGTCTCAGATGCACTATTGATTATCCTCCCATTTATTTGGAAACGAATTAGCTCATGATCACTCGAGCCAAGGTTGTCCCCTACAACAATGTCCTCAACAAGGTCCTCGTTACTCACCAAAATCAAATCTAAAATGGCATCCCCCCTCGTCGGTTCAGCAACCACTTGATGAAGGAATTCATTAGCTGTCACGTCTAGGAAAAGCTGAGCCCTATTATTATTACTAGCATTTGTTTCCCAATCTATATCCGGGAAGTTAAAGTCCCCCATGATCAAGCAGTTCCTATTAGTGTTTACCTCCTTAAAAACATTAAAGAGCTCTCTATCCATCTCTAAGCTAGATCCTGGCGGTCTATAGCACACCCCAATCACTATCCCGGGTGAGGCTCTGGTAGTTTTCTTCCCCAATGTGACCATTGCCCAAACAGACTCTGTATTGTCCATTGCAGTGCTAGTTATCTCATTACATTTCACCTCATTATTGATATACAGTGCTACTCCCCCACCTTTACCTTTGCATCGGTCTTTCCTAAACAGCACATACCCTTCCATACCTGTACTCCAGTCATGGCTACCGTTCCACCATGTTTCTGTTATTCCTACGATATCCGGTTTCAATTCCCGGACCAGGAGCTCCAGTTCCTCCATTTTGTTACCTAAGCTTCTCGCATTGGTGAACAAACATCCTAATTTTTCCTGTTGGGCTCCTCTCACTCTTTTCACCCAACTCGGTAGGGACACAGTACTTCCAGTATGACTTGTAGATCTAGTATCTGTCCCCCCCTCTTCCTTACATGTAACCGCCCCCCTCTGGCTATATCTGTTGTTATCTTGTTGTCCTCACTCCCAATGTGAAAATTTGGCGTGGAGAGCACTAGGACCTCTCCCGACCGTCTCCCCCCAGTGTCTAGTTTAAAGCTCTTTTAATCAGATGAGCCAGCCTCCCTCCTAGAAGTCTACTTCCTTCCCTACTTAGGTGGAGCCCATCCCTTGAGAACAGTTGTCTGTCCCCAAAAGCCTCCCAGTGCCCATACATCCCAAAGCCCTCCTTGTAACACCACTCCCTCAGCCAACTATTAATCGTCACGATCCTCTCACCCCTTTGGTGCCCTTCCCTAGGGACAGGTAGAATCCCACTGAAGATCACCTGAGCCTCAATTTCCTTGAGCGTCTTACCCAACCTGGCATAGTCTCCCTTGATCCTCTCTAGCGAGAATCTAGCTGTGTCATTCGTTCCTACATGAAGGATGATCAAAGGGTTCTTACCCGCTCCTCTTAGGATCCTTTTCAACCTCAGGTCCACATCCCGTATTTTAGCACCCGGTAGACAGCACACCCTTCTGTTCTCCGGATCGGCCCTGGTCACAGGCCTGTCCAACCTTCGCAGTATTGAATCCCCAATCACGTAGACCTGCCTTCGCCTGGGGACAGCACGGTCCTCTAACCTATCCCCCGTTCCCCCTGGTTGCAAGCTCCTTCCATTCCTATCATCCCTTGTGGTTCCCCTTAAGCCATCCTGTATCCTCCCTGGGCCCAAACTTGGTGCTACTTCCATTGACTCCTCCCCTTTTTCTATGGGACTGGCCGCTCGCCTCTTTTTCTTAGGCCTCCCACTGTCAGCTACCACTTGCTGTACCCCTTCCTCATTCTCCAAACCTTCAAACCTGTTCCTTAGCTCAATTTCCCCTCACTGGCTCTCCTTTTCCTTGGCCTGCTTCTCACGGTCACATGCTTCCACCGCCCATCTTCCTCCTCTGGTGGTCCCCCTTCCTTGGCCTCAGCCCCTGCTCCCCCCTGTGCCCCTGGGCGTTCCCCTTCAGTTACTGCTTGCCATTGCTCCATCAGCTTCTCAAACCCCCGTCTATTCTCTATCAGGGTTTCTACCTGCAGCTCTAGGCCCTGGATCTTTTCCTCCAACAGCTCTATTAGGCGACACTTCATGCATATATAGTACTGTTCTGGGTCCCCTGCTAGGACCAAGTACATACCACAGCTGCTGCATGCTCTCATCCTCAGTGTGTCCTCTGCTGCTTGGCTCATGGCTGCTGGCTGCTGCTGTCTCGGCCTCGCTTGGTGTTCTTACCTGGCTCCTCCAATGGGAACTCCCACTCAAAACTCCCCTGTTAGCCGCCCTGTTGGCCGGCTCCTGGGCCGCTGCGATCAGCTGTGATGTCTAGCAGCTGGTTTGTGCTTTTCCTCTTTGCCACAGCGTTTCTACGCCAATGTCTCTGGCGGATCATGCTTTCCTTCTCTCTCCACTCCTTCAATTCCTTTCTCTCTGTAGCAGAGTGATGAAGAACAGTTTTCAGCATGTCCTCTTTGCTCTTTCGGGGATTTTTTCTCAAATTTTGAAGCCTCTGTGCAGTGGAACATCTGCTCAGTCCAGTAGTCAAGGTCACTGTAGAAACCCAGAAATGACAACATTTAACAGGGGCAGCATTGTATCCACTATCTCCAGACATGAATTGTTACACTGAGGGAGTTCTCACTTTAGCATTCTTTTACCACACGCATAACACGACAGAAGCCACGAAATGGTGAGTGAGGGGTGCTTATAGAGGGAGAAGTGGGGCTTGATTGATAGAGGGGAGCTGGTTGCTTCGGGTAATCTGGAGTGATAGAGGGGTTGAGTGAAGATGCAGCTGCAGGGGTGATCTTCACTATCTCCCTATCTCTTCACTAAAGAGTCTCCCAACATTTTTCACATGAGTTAATCCTGGAAGATGTCTCCCTGCTGCGAGTCACTAGGGAACAGCGGGAGGCTCTTTTACAGCAATGTGGATTCCGCCCGGGACCCTATGCGGCTTGCCTGTGTTCAGAAATGGTCCCCCCACCACTCGCGGCACAGTGGCGCGGACGCGTCAGCGTGACTGGGACAAGAAACACAGTGGCTCTGCCTATAAACCTGCGCAGGCATATTGCCCACGCTCTGGCTGAAACTTTTGCTGAGATAACTGAAGCAGATTACCGCGACGTGATAGACCACATCAACGGGCTATTCTAGTCTGGCATGCATGCAGCCATAACCCCCCTTCCTCTCCAGAAACATTTCCACCCAGAAAATAAAAGCCGCTTACCGGTAACCCGCTCCTCTGCTTGTCCTTCTGCAACTGCTGGCAGCTGCGATTGGGTACTTTCCTCCTGGCTTGAGAAGAGCTCCTGGCTGCATGCCTCAAGGGACTCTGGGGTGTCTTCCCCCATCCCAGGAGCTTCACTCGCGGTTTCCTCCCCCCCCCGCCGCCGCCTCCGCCTCCTCCTCCTCCTGTCCCCCAGCCAGCTCAGAAGTGTCCATCGTTGTCCTGGGATTGGCAGTGGGGTCACCCCCAAGTATCGCGTCCATCTCCCTGTAAAAACGGCAGGTCGTGGGGGCAGCTCCGGATTGGCGATTGCCCTCGTGGGCTTTGTAATAGGCACTCCGCAGCTCTTTAATTTTCACCCTGCATTGCAGCGCGTCCCGATCATGGCCCCTATCCAGCAAGGACCTTGATACCTGCTCAAAGATATCGTAATTCCTACGGCTGGAGCGCAGCTGTGCCTGCACAGATTCCTCCCCCCAAACACTGATGAGGTCCATCAGCTCGCCATTGCTCCATGCTGGGGCTCGTTTGCCGCGTGGAGGCATGGTCGCCTGGAAAGATTAACTGATTGCACTCCACACACACCTGGCTGCAGCAAACAGGAAGGAGATTTTTAAAATTCCCGGGGCATTTAAAGGGCGGGTCACCTGAGGCAAGAGCAGTAGAGTGCAAACTGATGAGCAGAGTGGCTGAACAGGAATTCTGGGATAACTCCTTATTCCCTGGAGGACAATTAAAGTGCTGGTGAGTGTCCACACCTGCTGAGCAGCGCTGGATCACCAGCGCTGCACTCCTTATACCCCAGCCAGGATGGGTTTTCAGCCAGCGCTGCAGCCAGGGAGTTGCAGCGCTGGTTGTGCCCTGCAAGTGTGGACGGGGTGTAACTGCAGCGCTGGAAAGCCTCCACCAGCGCTGCAACTTGTAAGTGTAGCCAAGCCCTCAGTTAGACAAGGCAAAACTGACTGGCAAAGTGACGTGGAGAGGTTGCACTGAGATGAGAGTCAGTACCAGCAGTCAGACACCTAAGGAACAGAAATAATGAGCACACAGACAAACAAGAAGACAGATAAGAGGTAAGGGAAGTAGTGAGTCCAAGAAACAGCGTGACAGCAAATCAACTAAATACAGGCTAGCACTAGTCTCTCTTGGGTAGCAAAAGATAGAGCTAGATACACATCCATATTAGGGGAGTTAGAGTGTTATTCTGAATAGCCTGAGTGTGACTGCATCTGAATTACTGTGTAGCTGGGGTCTACAGAATTTCAGAAGAATATAGAAAAACTAGAGAAAATACAAAGAAGAGCAACAAAAATGATACAACATGTGACGGCTCACACTCCATCCATTACAGTTTTAAATTTGAGTTCTGTGATAAATTATTGCTCAAAGAAGAGCTTTAGAAAATACAAGCCCTCTCTCTATAAACTCAGAGGCAATGCTGTAACTTCAGGGTAATGTCCCTAACACTTATCACGCAAAAGCTCTTACCTGACAACTGGCTCTGTAATGGTGAAGGATGTTCCCTGTGATGTCTGCCTCTACTCGGGAGAGAAGCTGGTCTTTTGGAGCATGGACAGCCATGCTGCTGTATGTCAGCATCAGGGTGCTGCGAGTCTTGCCTCTTTTCCCATGGTGGTAGTCCTAGACAATTGGAAAGGTCACTAGAGACAAGTTCTTCTGATTCATTTGGCTTTGGAATTCTGATCTGCTGCTGACCGAGGAATTGCTCACAGCAGCAATAGCAGCTTGCACTTGCAAAGCTCTTTTCAGCCAAAGATCTCAAAGCACTTGCAAAAAGTATTTAAGCAACATAATAACTGTGAGGTAGGGAGATATTAGTATCTCCATCATTTCCACTGGGTAACTCGGACACAGAGAGCCTAAAATGCTGAACCTACAGCAGTGAAGTACACGGGAGCTTAGTCAATGACACCGGTGGGTACAAGATCAGGCGCTAAATGTCTTGCCTAAGGCTGCACAGTGAGTAAATGGCAGAGCCAGCAGTGGAAGCCCAGAGGCCTAGTCTCCTGCTCTAGCCTCTAGATCAGTGGTTTTCAACCAGGGCTACTTGTGTACCCCTGAGCGTCTGCAGAGGTCTGACAGGGGGTTTATCAACTCATCTAGCTATTTGCCTAGTTTTATAGCAGACTACAAAGAATGCAAGTACAGTATTTATATTCCAGTTGATTTATTTTATAATTATATAGTAAAAAAGAGAAAATAAGCAATTTTTCAGTAATAATGTGCTATATGACACTTTTTAATAATTTTATGCCTGATTTTGTAAGCAAGTAGTTTTTAAGTGAGGTGAAATTTGGGGCACACAAGACAAATCAGACTCCTGAAAGCGGTACACTAATCTGGACAGGTTGAGAACCACTGCTCTAAATCAGAGGTTCCATAATTGTCATCCGTAGACCACTGGTGGCCTACCTAAAGCAGGTTGGTTGGCCACATGTTGCTTGCAACACCTCCTCATTTCCAGCTACTAACTGGGATTATAAAACTGCTAAAAATACCTTAAATGCTTTTCCATGCAAGCGACTGAGGTAGTTCCCACACATTGTGCATGGGAGGGGCGCTCAAGCCATGAGACATCAGACAATAAAAATCATTTGAGAGAACCCCAGCTCCAGATTGTGCTCCTCTCTGCTTAACTGCAGGCATCACATAGAACGCATACACTGGGGGACAATGCTAGCTGAGCAGAGCAGACACTACCGCGGGGCTGCTACCCCTGCTTTAGAGGGAGGAAGTTTGAGAGAATCCCCTAGCTCCTTTACCTTCAGGCGGCTGATGAACCCAGAAATCTTAACTTTGCTCTTGCAGCCCCAAACTCGTGAAGTGCGTTCAGGGTGAGGTCCAAGTGGCTCTCAGCAGAGAATGCGAGGATGGAAATGACTCCCTGTCACTCAAGAAAAGTACTGGTTAGGAGCTAACCCACGAGTCCATTCCTTTCAGCTGAAGTGGTGTAAAGTGCCAATCAGGCCTGAGACACATGGGGAGCGGGGGCTGAGTGAAACAGCAATGAAGAGGATATGAAGCAAAATGGCATCTGTCCCAGGCCAACTCAGAGCTGAGCCCCACAGGGAGCATTCAGGGATTACTTGGTAAAGTGGGGAGAGGAACAGAGTCCTCACCTGTCTCTCAGGGGCTTCCATATAATCTGTTGTTGTCAGAAATTTATTAATCTGAGATTTAACATGGACCAGGTCCTGACAAACTGCTAAGGACGTTCCTAGTGCCTTATATAGGAAACTCTGAAAGAAAGAGACCAGCACTGAGATACCAGTAACACAACGTGCCTGCAGTACAGACCCAGCTCAGCAACACTCAGGAAGGAACAAGATAGCCAAGTCTAAGCACCCATACTGCAGAAACATCCCATCATCTAGCCCAGCCAGAGAACCAACAATGCAGCACAGACAAGCAGCCTGTCCAAGCAAATATTGGAAGGGCAGGGCCGGGCCGGGGGGGAAGAGAGCAGGAAACAAGTAAAAACAAATTTTATATGCAGAATAAAATAGAAAGTAATGAAGCCTTGAGAGAAGCCTTATGCAGCCTCCCCAATCAGAAATTCAAGGGAAATTAACTAGAAACTAAGCCTTAACTGAGAACAAACCTTCTCTTTCAAGGGGCTGGCGTAGCCGGCCATCTGCTGGCTCAATTCAAGGTTTATCTGGCTGCTCCAGGCACTGTCGTCTATCATCTCCAGAGATGTTCTTAGGAACTGAGTGTAAAACAAGAGTTAAAGCAGATGGTTAACTGCAAGAATTTGGGGGTTGTTGGGGGGTTTGTTTTTGCTTCCTTGTTCTCTCTTGTAAACTTTCCAATATTCAGGTGTCATGGGAAGATTATTTCCCTATTGAGAACTATAAACATCGACAACCCAGACTTCCTCTGCTGTTGTTCTTTAACCTTTGCCTGATGATTCCTCTCAGTCCCCAAACCCAGTTGGACAGTGAATTGGAGAATGAGATGGAGCCAAGAAATCTGACCACTGAGGAGTGATTTTATAGTGGATGGAGGATGGGCCTAGTAAACTTTGAACAAAGGGCCCTGGACTACAAAGGACCAGGCACCTTCTCTGGGTTGTACCTCACTACCACCTGCCCTTAGCATGAGGAAGCCTTCTCTGTGCCTGCCAGGTGTCAGCTCCTGACTCTGCCAGCCACAGGAAACACAAGCACACTCTTCTCACCCCATCCAGGCTCCACTGTCCTTCTACACATAAGCAATCGGTACCGTCCAACCACCACGCCCTCTCTGCAGCCTCACAATGTCCAGCCCCTGTTCCACTGGACACTCACAGAATTCATAGGTTTGCTACACACCACCTTACCAGTTTCACCTCAGCATCACCACTCCATTTCACACACTTAGATACGTTTATAGTGAAAACAAGCAGAGTTCAATTCACAAAGATCAGAGAGTTGAGAAGGAGCAAGTAAAATTAATGTAAACAAATGGTTATGTAAAAATAAAATCATAACACACTTCTAGAGTTTAAACTTAGATAACCAAACATTCCCCTGGCTCACCAAGGATAGCTCCCCCAAATCTCTCTCCCAGCATGAAACACCCAGACCAAAGGTGATCCTCCATTCATAAGACAAGCCAGCTGGCAGTTCGTCCAATAGGTGAAGGATACCTGGTGCAAGATACCTCTGGACCTCCAGATATAGTTCCACGCATCCATTCTCTTATTTGTGTAACCCTTCTGCCCCTCTGAATTGGCAGCAACAAGGGCCGGGTTCAGTATCCAGGGGTTCCGTTTCAATAACACAATGCAAAACCGGCTCGAGCCCCCACCCAGTGACCTGGGACAATTACCTACCACCCCCCCGGGCGCCTCTAGGAGGCAATACTTCCCCACTCGCAAGCACAGAGTCCGAGTGTAGCAAAATCCTTTTAATAAAGGAGGGAAACAATGCGGCATCACGTTGGAGAGATACCACAAACAGGACTATACACAAACCATAAGCAAAAAACCCACCTCCAAGTACATTTGGTACTGTCCTTTCCCCCTTAGGGTCTTAAGTCCAATCACCCCAAAGTCCAACAACCCAAGAGTCTCTGTCTCTGGTCAGTGCCACTCCAGAGTTCAAAAGTTTATCTGCAGAGTTTTACCCCCCCAGCCTGGGTGGAAATGGGGGGGGGCACACGCAGGGTGTTAAGGGACACCTTGCGTGGGCCAGGGCCGACTGCCCCGCTTCTCCGTGGAGTTCTGCTGTAGCCTTCACCACAACTGGCTCCACTCCATTAGCTGTGCCGCTCCTCCAGCCAACCCGTGAACCGCATCAGCCGTCCACGCGAACCGCTCCATACTGCTCACTGTTCCACGGGCTGCGCCAATGTGCTGCAGACTGCTCCGCTCTGCCAGTTACTTAGCGATCGATCTTCAGGCTCCCCCACTCAGTGATCTCAGCTCAGTAAGCTTAGCTCTTTTAGTGATTTCAGCTCTTAGTGGTTTCAACTTGTAGTAGAGGAGCCCCAGTGCCACCTTGGCCCAACGTGAATTCAGGTCAGCAGCCTCCAGATGGACTCCTAAAGGATTCAAAATTAGCTCTGCTCTTTAACAGTGGAGAGAGGCGGATGTGCAATTGGTGTTCCAGGCCCTCAAAAGGGGCCCATACCATCAGATACACACACCAGTCCCCAGCCTCTCTCTCTTCACTGGGTTTTGGAACCCATGTCCCTTGTCTAGCAAGTACTATTTAATGTAGGTTGAGTCATTTCTGTCATAAAGCAGTCTCATAGTTCCTCATTCACATAATTAAGGTAACAGCACTTTTTTTTCCTTCCTGCCCCAATAACAAAGAAATTTGGGAGTGTGAAAATAACTATCCCATGCTGCTGTGTGTTATGCTAAGTGGAGTGAGTTTACCAATGCAAATGCACATTCCTAAAATTCCTTTGCCCACTCCTCATAATGTACCACCAGATGTCAGGGTAGATCTCATCCTGACTCTGCTTACATTTGTAAACACGGTACCCCCTATTGTTTGCTTCTTTTTCTTGTATCAAATCGCCTCTGGAGACTTTGCAATCACTTGATTAGAATTTTCCTCTATTGATTAGCATCCACCGTGAATAATTACTCAGTCTACATACAGCCATTCAGGCAGATAAGCAACTCCTGCCTGAAAGAAACTTGTTTATCACTTTCTGGTGACCAGCCCCAACTCACAGACCTTAAAAGCACCAATTTCAGTATGCAACCATAACGCCTTATATATGCAACCATCCAGTCACTGTGCAATGATTACGATGAGCCGTGTGGCACAGGTATCCAGTAAAGGCTTTACATGACACCCTTTGATTATATAGAGATCAGATCCAGGGAATCCTATACACTTCTGTGGCCTAAGTCAGTGGGCACCCAAAGGACCCGGGGTCACACCCTCAACTCCCACTGAAGTCAGCCAGAGGTTAGTAACTCTCAGCACTTTGCTGTTTCAGGCCCGAATTTTGAACAGCAGCCAGGAAATATCAGAAACCTCACAAGAAAACCTAATCTTATTTGATTTTTTAGCCCAAAGAATTTCAAATGAGGCTGGATCTGGAATGGGAAATGCTAGAGTGTAATCCAACCCCAAATGGAACTGCAAACCTTCTGGGGCTTATTTGTCACTAGGTCCCTTCCTTTCATTTTCAACACTCGCCATAAAAATGTTCCTTGTCTGGATTTACACGAGGCTGTAAAGAGCTCTTTCTGACCAGAAAGGCTTCTCCATGAGATATAGTCACCAAACCCTGTCTTGTCTCTTTTCCTTTCTGGGTTTCTTTTGAGTGGCAAATAGAAAAAAAGAATCCTTTAAATGTCCCCCAGTGGTGCATTAGCACCATGAGCATGCTGGTTTTCTGGTTAAGTTTTGTGTTGTTCCCAGTGGTAATACAGAGTTATTTATAACTAGAGCTGGTTGAACAATGGTAAGTCCATTTCACAAAACAAGTGGATTTTTTTTTGTTTTCTTGATTTTTCAACACACAAATGAAAAGTGAAAGAAACAAAAATATTTTGCTTTTCAAAATCAAAAATAACCATTATTCAATTCTTTGTTTTCCCCCTTTCCTTCCCTTTATCCCTCGTCCCCATGCCTTCCCCCCCCTTCCACTTTGTGACTGAAAAAGCTGGGGGGGCAGGGGGAGGAGACAAACAGGAAAGCAACTGAAAAAAAACCAACCCAAAAAATCAACTTCAGTTTAAAAAAACTGAACATTTTCCATTTGGGTTGTGGTTGTTTTGTTTTGTTTTGTGTAAAAAAAAATTTTTTGAAAATGTTCCATGAAAATAAACAAAGGTCATTTTTCATTGAACAAAAGTTGCAAATGAAATGGTTTGACCAGCTCTGCTTATAATGAATAGTTTATCATTAATATTTTCCCCAGCTGATACATTTGGAGGGGGGAGGGAGAGCTGTGACAAAACATCTGAAAGCCATCCTGTACCTGAAGCAGCATGTGCTCCCACTGTGCATGGTCTAGGGAATTCTCTGTGTTTCCTATGAAGCAGAAGGCAAAACAATAATGTCACCTAGGTTAGCAAGAAGAATCATCCCAGGAATCTCCTTTGCAGTCAGCCCTTCTAAGACCCCTGCTCTGCCAAGCTGTAACATACCTGGGCTTTCAAGGCTAAATGGGACCTACGCCAACGTTCTTTGTTGGACTAACAGAAAGTATCATGTTATGTACCCTGCTGGCATTTTTATTCAGGGTCAGTCAACCCACCAGGAGTGAGATGCTGAGCACTCCCAATTCCTGTTGACTTTAATGGGAGCCAAGGGTGCTTAGCACCTCACAAAACTGTTCAACACATCAGAAGACTGGGTTTAATATGAATACAACCTTTTCCTGCATAATAAGAGATACTGGACTTGATCCTAACTTGATGTAAATCAGTGTAGCTTCACTGAAGTCAATGGAATTATACTGAATTACATCAGCTGAGAATCTGGCCCTGTTTCTGAATGTCCAGCTCTAACCTACCCTTCTTTAATGTCGGCACAAGGTAGTACTGGGGACTCTGTACAGCAACAACAACTAGGGAAGATACAGCTCATTTTTAAACCTTTTTTTGAATATCAAACCCACTTGAACATTGTGGGGTTCAACATTCATCAGAAACATATTGGGTTTGTGCTCCACGTAGGGTCTGTCATACTCCACAGAGACTATACTGGCACAGCCATGTCATTGGAGCTGTGCTGGCATAAACCCATAGTGTAGACACAGCCTACGCTGACTGAAGGGTTTTTTCCACAGAGATCAATAGATTCATACCACTGTAAAATTGCTGAAAGACATTATTAGGCCCACAATACCTAGATTCTACATAGGGCACCCACTTGGCCAACCTAGCTTTTATGGCTCAGGTTTCCTTACAGAAAGAAAAACTCTGGGTTTTTTAATTGAATCACCCCTGAAAGTAAACATGGGGTTTAATTTTCAGAAACATTCAGTTTGCAAAATCAGACTATATATGTAACCCCAAAATAGTTCACTAACCTCCAGCTTCATGTGTATTCACCTTCTCAATTAATAACCTAGCAAAGGTGTGGGGGAAACCGCTGTAGAATTTCCATCCAGCTGAAACCTTCCTGGCCTGATTCTGCCCGGATTGAATTGGCTTCAGTGGTTCAACTCTGGATTTACCCCAGTGGTTCACAGTTATCCAGATGAAGGAAAAGTGAGGGCCTAGAAGCCCAATTTCAATTCCCCACTGTTCCCATGGACTGCAACAGGAATGGCACAACACCTGTCAATATGAAGCTGCTTTTTCTGGCTTCCCTTCTATTCTCCATGGACTGCACTCCTCCTAACTAGCACTTTACCTTCAATGTACTGCAGCAGAGATGGGATCTTTACTACCCACATCTCACCCACTGTTGCATGGATATTGTGGTGCAGGGCCTGTAGTAACTGCAAGGCAGCACATCCGTGTCCTTCTCCTGCATAAGGGGATGAGGCTACTACCTGTCAAGGAGAGAAAGAACAGGCTAAGTTTTGTCAGCACAATACCAGTGTGTTCCTGAAGGAGGGAATAGTTCAGACTCTCTGACTGTGGAGACCATACAATAGAGTTATTGCTTCTACTGCAGTGCCTTCCTGAAGAAGAAAGCATTCTAGCTAGTACGAGGATGCAGAACAATGTATCTCAGGAGAGGGCGGAGACAGAGAGATCCAATCATACACATTCCTCAGCCTGCCTATAAGCATCTAGCTAGAAAAATCCATTTTTATACTTAACTGTCCCACTTCACATTTCACAGAAAACCTATTCTCATGGTTTACTCACCAGGAGTCGTGCCAGCAGCCCCTGGGGTGTAGGGAGTCTCACTAGGGAAAGAAACAGAATATCATTAATTCTGCCAGGCTTTGCAGAGAGTCCTGCTGCTGTTATTCCCCTAGCCATTTCCAACGTGCCCACCAATGTTGAATACAGCTGATCATAATTTGCATTTCCATAGTGCTTTCAGTCTGAGCTTCTCAAAATGCTTTACAGACATGAATGAATTCCGCCTCACAGCACCTCTGAGGTTGGCATTAATTACTCCTTCATTTCAGAAGTGGGGAAGCTGAGGGAGAAAGATCAAGTGATTTCTCCAAGGTCAAACCAGAATTTTAGTGGCAAGCTAGGAACAGAACCCACATTTCCTAGCTCCCTCCCATGGCCGTGTTGTAATCACAAGACCATCCCTCATTCATTTTAGCCTCCTGATTGCAGACAAGAGAACTGGAGCAGACTGAACCTGTTCATTTCATAGTGTGCCTGGAGAGAATAAATGAAAGAGTTTCTGTTATAAACCTCATCCACCGTAGTCGAGGCAAGCAGCTTCTTCTCCTTCCTGCTGCTTTTTCTCAGCCAGTTCCCTAAGGCATCTGTAGAGAGGCTTCAAAGTACCAGTGTACTGAGCTGGCACCACATACTCTAGAAGCCTTGGCCATAACACCTGCAGAGAAGAGTGAGACTGTTCAGTACACAGCTATTTCCATTCCCCCACTTCCAGTATCCTGCTGTCTGAATCCCTCCCTGTCATGTAGCTTCTCCTTTTATTCATCACTGACCCTTCCCTTACCTATCACCTCATCTCTCTTTCCCCATCATCTCACTCTACCTGTCCGGTGCCCCCTCACTCTGTCTTTTAAATACACTGCCTTGTTTGGTGAGCAATTTGGCTCTCACCCAGAAATGAATCCTCTTCCCCTGCATTAGAACATTATGGAGCTATTTAGATAGCACCGTCAACTCACCCAGAACTTTACAGATCTATATAAGGCATAGTCCCAGCCCCAGTATCTGTTCAAATCCAGGATCACCAAATCTAAATGTCAGAAGTATTCATGGAGGATCTAAGGGGGAGTTGCACTCAGACACTGGAAAGAATGAAGAGAAGATCTCTGCAACATGATTCCTTCCAGTTAAGTTGCTTTATACCTTTTCTCTAATGTGAGCCACTTACTCCATGATGAAGGGGTCACACCACCCCTGACATGTATTTGACATGCTGTTCCTCCATTATGCTGACTGTGCAAAAAACTTCCCTGTGGAGAGGTACAAGGAAGGTAAGGAAGAATGTCCCTATTTCAAGAAGCAGTAGCAACAGGTCACTTACTTAGGTCATTCCACTGACTGAGGTGTCCAGACATTGCAGGATGTCAATGCACAGGGTTTGGATAGTGCTTTCTTCCTGAATATCCTGGGTGAGAAATGTTGTGAAATAGCTATATAGAACTTATTAGCTTGTAGTAAGACACTGGCTATAGAATCAGTGTCCTTCTCTTACAAAGCCATCTTGAACATTGACCTATGCCTGCTTTTATATTGCACTGGAAGTGCACAGCCATCTGAAGGGAAAAGAATAATAGAAACTCCTAACTGGTGGGTCAGATCCCAGGCTTAGGAAAACCCTAAAGTGAAGGGAATGATTCACTGAATACAATAGAGTTTCCCCAACAGTGTTACTTTTTTTAAAATTGGAAAAAACTGTTTCATCTTTTTATCTCTGAGGAAAAACATTCAGACTCTGCCCAGTAGAAATCAATATGCAGAACCAGGGGGATCCACTCTGTTTGTTCTGATGCCCCAACCAGCTTGGTCATTCTGGCTGTAGTCAGTGTGATTCTATCAATGGGCCTAATTCTGCTCGCTCTTACACAGGACTAAATATTGATTGACTCTACTGATTTCAGTGTAAAGGAGCGCAAAACTGGCCCAAGGAGAAAAAGCAGCCTTCCTTAAAATGGGGGGGCGGGTGTGAAAAAAAGGCCCTTGGGAGTATTGCCACAAGCTCCAGCTTTGTAGAAAAGGGGCCAGGCAGAGCTAAGATCTTCAACAACTTACTGTAAAGTTGAACTGTTTCTGTTAATACATATCATGGATCCAGTCATGGAGCACAAAGTGTCTGGAGCACCTGGCTGTGTCCATAGACAGAAATACAGATTGAAGATATTTTTAAACTAGTACATGTAGAGTAGAGTATGTCGTGAGGGAAATATGCAGCAAGCTTTTCCAGGTTCCTGACAGTCTGTGATGCAGCCTGCATAACCTCGGTGTTTTGCTGATAGTTTATATTTGCTTCAACAGCCACAGAACTGGGCATCGTTACGTTCTATTTAAAACAAAAAGACGTGCTTCCTTGTACAAGAACATTTCACTGAAAAATGGTGTTTTCAGAATTTTCAGTGACTCATCTGAGGGTTGAGTAACAAAGCTAACTCTGGTAGATGTAAATACCCAGTGTGAGAGTCTGATCTCTGTTACACTAATATAAATCCAGAGTAACGCCACTAAAGTCAGTGGAGTTACCTTGACTTTACACCAATATAACTGATCAGATTCTGGCTCTAATCATTCAGTCCAGTTGTCCTTGAGTGAAAACTCCCACTGAAGGCAAGAGGAGCAGTCAGCATGCAAGAACGGTAGGACTGAGTCCTAAGTGTTAAGAACTCTCCTTACCAGTTTGCTGGTGGACACACTGAACTCCTGAAAACATGTTCTACCATATCCCATGCTGCACAATTCTCCACACTTTCTGAGCTGAGCAGCCTCCGGATGAAATGAAGAACTGCCTTCCTCACCTGCAAGGGTAGAGATGACACACACGAGTTATTGTTATCCATTCTGCCTGAAATAGGAGATAGGATATGAGAGTCCTTATACTTTTGATTTTATCTCCTTGGCTTATAAACATGGATCCATTTAACACAGGCAGGAGAATGACATGCCTTCTCTAGTCTGCAGTCTCTCCTCTGGATCTGAATGAAAGCTCCACCTAGATATCCATTTGTAACTATAGCGCCCTCGTGGCCAAGATGGAGTCTGCTCTGCAGGCAGCTCTGGCCAAGAGACAGCGCGCGCAGGAACGCAGCAGGAGAAATCCCTTCCACCCCAGGGGCACCTGTTCCAAACCCCCCAGAGTGAACACACACACCCACAGGAAAAGTACAATGGATATAACAAAGGGAGATATTTATTTACAGAGGGCTGGGAGGAGAAAAACAACAAGGGGAAATATAGGGGGAGCAGTAAAACAGGGCTGCATTCAAACCAAGGCCCCACAGACCCAGTGGTAGCACAGTCTGACAGGACAGACACTGAGCAATGTGTCTGCACACAGAGTTCAGGAGGCCTGAGCAAAGTTCCAGTCCGGTGGTGAGTCTTGGGTGCTCCTGGTCGTCTTCGGCGCCAGTGAACTCTCCCCAGCAAACCCCTCCGGTGCCTCTTCTGCCGCTCTCTGCAAAGCCACACAGAGCGACCACCTCCCCACTTAACTATCTAACAGCCTCCCTCCTTATTCCCAGTGCAGAGTCACAAGCCCCAGTACTCACAGCCCCAGGCAGCTCCGGGCAGCCATGATCCTGGGTCCAGCTCCGGCCTGTCCTTCTCGGGCGATTCCCCCTGGCACAGGACTTCTCCTGGCTCCTGTCCTGGGCTGTCCCCGATCGGGCTTGTCCTCCTCAGGCCTCCAGCAGGCTCTCTCTGCTTCCTTCTCCAGGGCCAGCCATGCTGCTTCTCCTCTCTCTCCCTCCAGCTCCAGCCCTGCCCCCTGGAGTTTCCCTCCTTTTTCTTACTCTCCCCCTCCCCCTTGGGAAAAAGATTTAAAGGGGCTATGCTCTCTAGACCCCAAAGGGGTTACACTCTCCCCCTCCAAAAGAAATAATCCTTGATGTCCCCATCAAGGTAGGCAACTTTAAGCCATGGATCCCCAGAAGGAGACCCAGGGCCCCCATTCGTCAGAAGCATTCCCATCATCCAACCCACAGGACCCCGAGGGGTGGAACAGGTTTCCCATGAGGCAGCTCGCCCCCCGTGGCACCCCAGGAATCTGTAGGTCACTGGGTTCCCCTAAACGATCATACGTCAGCACACACCTGGGCTTCCCTTCCCTAGAGGAACGTCTAGGCTGGCTGTCAGATGTTGGCTGAGGTGACACCACTGGACATGGAGGCAAGATGATGGGTCCTTGAGGCACGAATTCAAGTGCATCTGGGTTTAAAGTGGCTGTTTGGGGTACAGGGTTCTCTGCCTGCACTAAGCCTTCCTCATCATGTTCTTGGGGGGTCTCCACAGCTTGGGACAGTGAGGCCTCGGGAATGCTTAGTGTGGGGTCTTCCCCTTCACCATCTCTTTGCGTGACAACAAAAGGATCCATTAGGGTCAGGTCATTCCCAACTGGATGTTCACCAAACCCTATTTCATCCTCACTCTCCGAGGAGCTGCTTGTTTGCAGAGGACGGGTATATTTCCGTCGTTGGGACCGTGTCCGACTTGCAGGTCCGGGAGTCTCAGAATCTGTGGAAATATCCTCACGGGGAAACAATACTTGTCCTATAGGTAACAGATGATTCCGGTGGAGAGTTTTGGTGGGGCCGCGACTGCCCTCAGGACGTATGCGATACACTGGTAGATCCCCAAGTTTCTTCTCTATAATGTACGGGTGTGACTCCCAACGATCTGCAATTTTGTGTTTTCCCTGTAGTCCGAGATTTCGGGCCAAAACTCGGTCACCAACCCGAATCTCCTGTTGCCTCACTCGCTGATCATATCGGGTTTTATTCTTTTGATTCTGGTGACCAGCTGCTTGCGTCGCTATTCGATATGCCTCTTTCAGTTGATCTCTTAAGCGCGTCACATACCCCAAGTATGTTTTTGGGAGTGCCCCATCTGAAGACACTTCAAAACAGAGATCGATCGGCAACCGGGCCTCTCGACCGAACATTAACATGTATGGTGTGAACCCAGTTGCATCGTGTCGAGTGCAGTTATATGCATGAACCAAATGCTCTACGTGCTGGCTCCAGTATTTTTTCTGCTGAGGCTCCAGAGTTCCCAGCATGTTCAGTAGTGTGCGGTTGAATCGTTCTGGTAGTGGATCCCCTTGGGGATGATAAGGGATGGGGCGTGATTTTTTTATCCCCATGATCTTACAAAGTTCTTTTATTAATCGACTTTCAAAATCCCGTCCCTGATCTGAGTGTAGTCGGGCGGGCAATCCATAGTGGACGAAGAACTTTTCCCACAGGATCTTGGCAACTGTGGAAGCTTTTTGATCTTTGGTGGGATAAGCCTGGGCATAACGAGTAAAATGGTCAGTGACCACCAAGATATTTGCAGTACCCCGGCGGTCAGGCTCTAATGACAGAAAGTCCATAAAGACAAGCTCCATGGGTGCAGAACTTGTGATGCTAACAAGAGGAGCCGCCTGCTTAGGCAGAGTCTTTCGTTGGATACATCTGGTGCAGGTGCGAATATGGTGGGCGATGTCAGGCCCCATTCGGGGCCAATAGAATCTTGCCTTAACTAGGGCCTCCAACCGCTCGATTCCCAGATGCCCCATTCGATCGTGGCAGGCCTCTAACACGCCTTGCCGGTACTTCTGCGGTAGCACCAACTGCTTATGGTGAGGCCTCTGAGGATGCTTCTGCCCTCGGTAAAGTCGTCCATCCCGAACCAATAAGCGATCCCATTCTTTCAGCAAAAGGGCCTCCTCTGGGTGACTCGGTCGAATAGCCCTGGGATCTTTTCCTCTTTCCAATGCATAAAGGATGTCCTTCATCCGTGGATCAGCTCGCTGGGCGTACTCTACCTCTCGATCCTTTAGTTTGGGCAGCTGTGGGTCCTGTACTCTAGTAAAACTTGAGTAGGCTATGGGTATGGCTTCTGGTGGTGCACCCAGACAGTCAATTGCCCGTTCTCCATTGGCTGTGGATTTTTCCTCCACAATGGATACCCGTTGGCATAAAGCTCTCAGTTCAGAGGTCCCCACATTCATCTGATCATTGAGTAATAAATCCTTAGAGTGAGGTTGCCGAGACAAGGCATCTGCATCCATGTTTGTTCGACCGGGTCGATACTGCAGAGTGAAATCATAGGCAGAGAGTGCCGCTAACCACCGGTGTCCTGCTACGGATAATTTTGCTGTTGTCTTGATGTATGTCAAAGGGTTATTATCAGTTTTTACAGTGAACTTGGCCCCATAGAGGTAGTCATGGAACCTCTCTGTGATGGCCCATTTCAATGCCAGGAACTCCACTTGATGTGCAGGGTAGTTTCTCTCAGGCGGTGTGAGACCTCGACTTGCAAATGCTACCGGTCGGAGTTTGCCCTCACGCTCTTGATAAAGGACAGCGCCTAAACCAGTGTAGCTTGCATCAACATGAAGTTCATACGGCTGGGTGGGATCAGCGTACACCAAAACAGGTGCTTGCGTGAGCTGTTGAATGATTTTATGGAAAGCTTCTTCACACTCAGCAGTCCACCGTTTTCCAAAAGGTGCACCCACATTGAAGTATTTATGGCGAGGTGAGTTCCCCTTCTTCTTATTTGTGGGGGGGTATCCCTTGGTGAGCTCTGTGAGTGCATGTACGATGTGCGAAAAATTCTTGATAAACTTGCGGTAATAGCCACAGAATCCCAGAAATGACCTTAATTCCTTGAGAGTTGTGGGCCTCGGCCAGGTAGTTACCGCCTTCACCTTCTCTGGGTCTGTAGCTATACCATCTGCAGACACTATGTGTCCCACATACCGCACGGATGTCTGGCAGAAGATGCACTTGTCTAAGGATAACTTGAGGCCAGCCTGTTCCAAACGATCCAGGACTTTGCACAGCCGAGTCTCGTGTTCTTCTAAAGTGCGCCCGAACACTATAATGTCATCCAGGTATACCAGACACTCCAACAGGTGCATGTCCCCTACCACCCGCTCCATGAGTCGCTGAAATGTGGCTGGAGCTCCAGATACTCCTTGAGGCATGCGATTAAATTGGTAAAATCCTAAAGGGCAGATGAATGCTGTCTTCTCCCGGTCCTCGGGGTGCCATGGGCACTTGATAGTATCCACTGCGGAGGTCAAGGACAGAGAACCAGCAGCTAACCATTCAAGCTATCCAAAGCGTCATCCACCCGGGGCATTGTGTATTGGTCAGGGATCGTCCGCCGGTTTCAGAGTGTGATAGTCGACGCACATGCGCACCTTTCCACTTTTCTTTCGTACTACGACGATCGGCGATGCGTAGGGGCTCCTGGATTCCTCAATGATACCTGCTTGAACCAGTTCCTGTAGGTGCTGCCTCCTCACATCTTCAATATCAGCGGGGGCTAATCGTCTCGACCTCTCTCGAAAAGGCCGACCATCCTGCATTTGGATATGGTGCTCCACATCATGTGCACACCCAACATCCCATTCGTGTATAGAGAAAACAGCCTTCCTCTCTTGATTAACTTCTCACACAGGCGATCCTTCCACTCAGCAGGAATGGGGGAATCCCCAAACTGGAAACTATCCCTCCCAAAAGGCCTAGCCTTGGTCTTCTCTTGGGATGGGGGCCCCTGGCTCGCTGGTATGCAGCTTTACATAAAGCATGCATTGGCAGCTCCTGCAGATAGTTGTTCCCTGCCATCTCACGGCATTTCCACGCCAACCTCTGGAACAGGTTTGCATTTGTCCCTAGGATTAAAGGTGCATACTTTCTTCCCTTTGGATCTGGGCAGACCAGTGCCAAAGTTTTCTATTTCCTTGGTTTACCCCGCAACGTTCTTTGGGAACTGAACATTTAACAGGATATATCCCCGATAGGGGCAGGAGTCACAGCCAATTCCCCAGACTGTCAGGCCAGACAGGGGACGCAGGGGCAAGTGCTGCAGGTGTTCTCGGTAGTAAGATTCATAAAGTATGGTGACCTGTGATCCACTGTCCAGCAATGCCTCACACAATCGTCCTTCTATACGAACAGGTACTATAGCTTGGGGGCCTATCAGCCCACGTGGGTAGCCTCTGTTTGTGGTTTTTTCTGGGGAGCCTTGAAATTTCAGGGTCTTGGGTTGCTCCTTCCCCAAGCCCTGTTGGTGTTTCCCTGAAGCCTCCTAATGGTCTGCTGCAATCTCTGAGATACCCTTGCATGATCTGTCTTGTTTTGACAGTCGAAGGCATAGTGACCATCTCTTCCACAGTTATAACAGAAACCTTCACGCTGGCTATCACCCCTCCTGCTACTCTCCTCTCTTGAGGATGGCACAGTATGTCCTTGAGCTTTCATCATGGCCACTTCTCGGGTCAAATCTCTCAGTGCTGCTGCCACTGATGGGGCATCTTCCATCTCTCCAAGCACTGTGGTGGTGTGACTTCCTGCCATCTTCGGCTGCAACACTGCATCCGCTTGCAATAATCGCTCCTCCTCCTCACGTATCTCTCGAATGAGCTTGTGGAATGGGGGTGGGGTTTGGGCCCGCTCCCTCAGCTGCAGTTTCCACAACATCAACCCATCTTGTCGGGTGCCCCGGAGGATTTGGTCCAACCTAGCGAAATCAATGCGCTTGGTGGGGATGCCCTCCTTCCGCACTACCTGCTGTAGCAAATCCTCTAGTCTCCTGATGAAATCAGACAATCGTTCGTGGGGCTCCTGATAGGTATGGCGGAAACGATAATACAGGTCTTCACTGCTATCAGTAGCACCGTAGACACTCTCAAGAGCGGTTAAATAGTCTTGCACTGTGGCAGCTGGTTGAGAGTCTTTCAGGGCTCGGATAATTCGCATGGCAGGTCCCCTCAGACTCTCAAGCACCCGTTTCCGCTTCTCAGCATCAGAGCATTCCCACTCTTGGACAAGTGGCACCGTAAAATCCCTCCAGGTCTCGTAATCATCCTCCCCTGAGGGTACAGGTGACACCCCTGAGAATGAACGTAACCGCTTGTATGGAGCATTTTCATGTACTGGCTTCAATGCATCTTTGAGAGCATTTCCCAGCTCTTTGGCCCATCCCACCAGGCTGGGTGCTGCAGGTGTTGGAGCCCCTCCTAATGCTAAAATTAATTCTTCTCTTGTCCGCTTCTCATCTACCATCAGAGCTTGCAATTTCTGTGCTAAAGAATCCACCTCAAGTGACTCAGGCACACTAGGAGGGGACTGCTCTGCCCCCAGAATTGTCCAGGGGATACCTTCTACTTTCACCTCTTTGGGCACTTTGTCAAGATCTGCTTCCTTGGAGTGAGTACATAGTGCTACCATGCCCTTCACTTTGCGATTGTAAATACGGGTGTGGACCTTTACCCTCCCCAGTATTTCAGCTGCATCTAGGCTCTCCTCAATCTCATTTGGTTCCATCTCTTCTGGGAACCCCGCCACCAGCACAGCTTTGGTTACTGGGATTCGTGCCCCTCGGCACAGGTCTTCTAATAATCCTCTCTCCATTTTTTTTTTTTTTTTTTTTACTGAGATGAAAGTCACTCAGGAGTTTCTTTTCTCTGTGAAGAAAAAGCCCAGGGTGCGCAACGTAGGGGTGTGGGTATGTGTGTGTGTGTACTGCAAATTCCCCGTACGGGCCACCAAGTGTAACTATAGCGCCCTCGTGGCCAAGATGGAGTCTGCTCTGCAGGCAGCTCTGGCCAAGAGACAGCGCGCGCAGGAACGCAGCAGGAGAAATCCCTTCCACCCCAGGGGCACCTGTTCCAAACCCCCCAGAGTGAACACACACACCCACAGGAAAAGTACAATGGATATAACAAAGGGAGATATTTATTTACAGAGGGCTGGGAGGAGAAAAACAACAAGGGGAAATATAGGGGGAGCAGTAAAACAGGGCTGCATTCAAACCAAGGCCCCACAGACCCAGTGGTAGCACAGTCTGACAGGACAGACACTGAGCAATGTGTCTGCACACAGAGTTCAGGAGGCCTGAGCAAAGTTCCAGTCCGGTGGTGAGTCTTGGGTGCTCCTGGTCGTCTTCGGCGCCAGTGAACTCTCCCCAGCAAACCCCTCCGGTGCCTCTTCTGCCGCTCTCTGCAAAGCCACACAGAGCGACCACCTCCCCACTTAACTATCTAACAGCCTCCCTCCTTATTCCCAGTGCAGAGTCACAAGCCCCAGTACTCACAGCCCCAGGCAGCTCCGGGCAGCCATGATACTGGGTCCAGCTCCGGCCTGTCCTTCTCGGGCGATTCCCCCTGGCACAGGACTTCTCCTGGCTCCTGTCCTGGGCTGTCCCTGATCGGGCTTGTCCTCCTCAGGCCTCCAGCAGGCTCCCTCTGCTTCCTTCTCCAGGGCCAGCCATGCTGCTTCTCCTCTCTCTCCCTCCAGCTCCAGCCCTGCCCCCTGGAGTTTCCCTCCTTTTTCTTACTCTCCCCCTCCCGCTTGGGAAAAAGATTTAAAGGGGCTATGCTCTCTAGACCCCAAAGGGGTTACACATTCATCCCATATCACTGAAAAAAACTGAAATATTTCACTGCTCCACACACAATCTTACCATAGCATTCTGATCACTGAGAGTGGATTTCACTGCCTTCACAATCAGACACTTTTTATCTCTTGTCTCGGGCACTGAAAGATAAGGAGAGGTGTACAGTACTTGTTTGATCCACACACTCACTTTCCACATTTGAATGAATCCTGGATTTCAAAGGGCCCTATTCAAAATAGTGCCAAGCTTCTCTCATATACAGAATCAGTGCGGAAAATATAGGACCAGACTCTGGTCTCAGTTACACCAGTGTAAATCTAAAGTAATTCCATTTCTATAAATAGTGCCATCATATCGCCATGATGGAAATATTATAAAAGAGTTAGATAGACTGAGGTTAATCTGTGTTTACACCAGTATAACAGAACTCAGAATCTAGTCTATAGTGTCTAATACTGATGATTATTGAGTCAGGAGGACTATTTTATTTTTATCTGATGATTGTTAATATGCATTGGCCCCAAGTCAACTTCTGTATCTGAAGTTGAAAAATATCTTGGGCTACATTCAGCACTTAGTTGAACCTGTTGATTTCTGTGTGGCCATATGGGGGTAACTTAGGGCAGCATTTGGTCCCTTAGTGGATATCCAGAGCACTGGTGACTGTGTGTTGTAGAGCCTCTGTGCCCCATTTGCAGAGGCAATGAGTCTGTTACAGCCCTGCCGTACCTACAAAGCCTTGGTTCTTCAGCTCAATCTATAGTAGCTCATGCTTTTAGCTCTGGATGTCCCCAACTCAACCCTCAGCATGTCGGCCAAGAGGGCAGCTGGCACAGTTGCTCCTGTGTTACTTACAGTCAGCACCAACAATAGCTCTGAGCAGATTCAAAGACGCCACACGAACAGCCTCATTCTCAGTCTTCAGCTGCAAGTGCAGAAATGCTATCAGATCCTCCGGAGAAGAACGGGCTGCAAGGGAAGAAATCACGTCCTCACTGATGACAGAGCTCTTATTCTTACCATACCTTACAAAGGAAGTTACAAGGAAACCACTGTGTAACTCAGAGTCTCTTCCCCTTACCTAGCAGAACTATACAATAGACCAGCTCTACGTGATTTTCCACGCTGAGCGGCTTAGCTTGAGAACAGATCTGTGGGAAGAAGGGAAATGGTCAAAGAAAAACTAATCAAAAGCAATTGAAAAGAAAATGACCTAATCAAGACACAGCCACAGTTTTTACTGTACAACTCTGACTCCCCCTGATAATTGGCTTATGGTGAAATTGCTTTACAAACTGAGCTGGATATTAGCTAAGAAAATGAGACCGCTACCTGCTTACTCTGGAGCCTGCAGAAATCAGGAAGGCATGAGGAGCTCCCCAGGCTCTGCATTATCATTCCATAGATTTGGATTGTTAATATGCTTCAGATCTGCTGTGCCTAAGCTCAAGGGATCCAAGCAAAACCATCCCTCACCTGGTTGTGCAGAGCACTGCAGATGGCTTGAAACTTCCCTTTAGGGAGAGGGATCTTATATTCACCCAAGACCTCCAAGAGCTGGCTCAGACTCTGCAACAGAGGGTGAAAGTCAGATGGTGGCACACACAGGAGCAATATGTAGTGACTGAAGCAGATTCAGGGGATTTGTAGATTCCAAGGCCGGAACGGATTATTGCCATCATCTAGTCTGACCTCCGGTATAACACAGGCCACAGACCTTGCCCAGAATAATTCCCAGAGCGGAGCTTTTAGTAAAACATCCCAATCTCGATATAAAAACTGTCAGTGAGGGAGAATCTGCCTCGGCCCTTGGTAAATGGTTCTAATGGTTAATTATCTCACCATTAAAAATGGACGCAGTATTTCCAGTCTGAATGTGTCTCGCTTCAGTTTCTAGCCATTGGATCAAGTTACACCTTTCTCTGCTAGACTGAAGAGCCCATTATAAAACATGAGTCCCTCGTGTAAGATATTATAGACTGTCATGAAGTCACCCTGTCACAGGACAGGTCCACCCCGTCAGAGTGGTACCAGGTTGTGGAGGAACTGAAGTAGATCTCGGGTGGCCCAGATGGCCTAGTCTCCCTAGCCACCGCAGCAGACCTGGCTCCTAGGGCAGCATAGCCTAATGGTCGGGATCAGCGCAGCAGCCCTTCGGTGAGGGTCCACGGCCCAACAGCCTGAGTCACTAGGGCTGCCCTTCTAGGTATGGCAGTGCGGCCTAGTGGCCAGAGTCAATGGAACCACCTTTTGTGGCAGGGAAGTGTTGCCTAGTGGCCAGCCCTTCTCCACTGGGTCCTACCTATTCCACAGGTCCCAGCCCAGGGCCCTGTCTTGCTGCAGGGGTATCTGCCACCAACTCAGCGGGGATCCTTCCAAAACATGCCGAGTCAAAGCTAGGTACCTCAACTGGATCAGTGCTTAGTCCACCTAGGCTACTTCCCACCCATTCTTCCGCAGCTGGTGGTCTCAGGGATTCTGTGGTCTCTCCTCCATCTCTGGCATTGGGTGGCTGGGGGGTCATGGGTTGCAGCCACAGTCTGGCTGGCCTCTGAATCCTGGAGCACTGGCAGTCTCTCTCCAGGAGCCTGCAATGCACCTCTGCTCCCTTTGGCAGCCATCCCAGACTCAGCTGAGCGGCTCTCTTTTATATCCTGGTTCCAGCTGAAGCATGCCCAGCAGAGATGAGGGGCCATGGCCTCCTCAGCCCACAAAGTAGGATTAACCCCTGTTGAACCAATGTGGGGTAGGTAAACCCCATCACACACCCTTTTACTTTCTGTTTGTTAAACTAAATAGATTGAGTTCCTTGATTCTACCACTGTAAGGCATGTTTTCTAATCCTTTAATCACTGTGACTCTTCTGTCAATATCCTCGCCAATTTATCAGCACCCTTTTTGAGTTGTGGGCTCTAGAACTGGACACAGTACTCCAACAGTAGCCACACAAGTGCCAGATTTAGAGGTAAAATAACCACTGTACTCCTGCTTGAGATTCTCCTTTTTATGCTTTTTACCTTTTTTGGCCACTGCTTGAGTTCGTGTTCAGCTGATTATTCATCACGACGCCCACAATCTTTTTCAGAGTCACTGCTTCCCAGGACAGCATCCCCCATCATGTATGTATGGCCTAAATTCTTTGTGCCTAGATGCTCACTTTTACATTCAGCCGTATTTAAATGCACCTTTGTTTGCGACCAGTTTACGAAGTGATCTAGATCACTCTGAATCTGTCCTCTCCATTATTTATCACTTCCCAATTTTTATCTTATCTGCCAACTTTATCAGGGATGATTTTATGTCCTCTGCCAGGTTATTGATAAAAAAGGTGAAAATCAAATTCCTTCCTGCATCTAAACACTTTTCTCCTTTGCTGCTTCAAGCTTCCAGAATGTCTCTGATGCCATCTACATATTTTACTATATTTAAGCAGTTGTGTAGAGCCCTGATGCTATCAAACAAGTCCATGATGCATTGGTTCCCTCCAAATCATGGGTTTTTCAACCGCAAATGTGACCACATACTCTGTACCAGAAAGCTTCAACCAACAGAGATGGTGAGTAAATATCACTACCAGAAGTTATAGCTGTCTCATGACTTCATTTACAACTGTGTAGCCCCACTGAAGACAGAATATGGCCCCTTTCTTCTTGCTCATGTGGTACTGAGGGTAGATGAACTAGAGAGAGAAGGGGAGTGACACAATATCTTTAATTAGATTATCTCACCCACCTTGGCGCTCTAATATCTTGGGACCAACATGGCGACAACAGCACTGCATAGAACGGGAGATGAAATAGCCAGGCAATGCTTTTAGATCCATCTAGTTCCATAATCCAAAGCAATGACTCTCAAGTCTCCTTAGTATTAATTTTCAGCCATTGACCGTTGGCTTGGTACTGACCAGAGACAACATATGGCAGCCCCTGCTCTGAGGAGCTTATGAACTAAAAGAGCGATGCAGAGTTGACAGGATGTACTGGGAAATCACAAGGAGGGAGTATCTTGTTGGTGGGGGGGCAGGTGTTTTGTATTTTATCTCCTTATCATCCTCCCCAGGAAACAGATGATGCTTTTCATAAGAGGCATTTACCTACAAATCATCTTGCCTGGCTCACCATGTGTATAAACCCAGAACTCGTGTGGATATTTATTTTCTAACAAGTCACTGTCTAAACCAGACACCCCACTGCCAGCAAATTCCTCGCACACTTCATACATGCACACACATAGACAGTTACCTTAAGGACTGGTACCTCACCTTGGTGACATGAAAAACATCAGTGTCCTCCTTATATTGCTCAAGGAGCCATGAGATCGGTTCAAACAGCTGATCTTGATGCTCCTCTTTGTGTAGCAGGAGGCTCATCATGGGATCAAGGGCTTTGATGATAGCCTGCTTGAGCTGCATAGATGAGACACAGAATTTATGTTCCTACTAATTCGTTCAATATCATCCAATGGGCACACCTTTTCTACTTCTAATGCCTGCACCTTCCCTTGTTCCACTGTAGGAATGGGCCTATCTCGATATTTCCCGGTAAAGAACCAGGACTCATAGGGTTGGTTTCAGGATTATATCCTAATGCACCTCACAACTATTCCAGGTAAGATATTTCCCCAGATTAGTATGCATTCTAGGCCAACTCATCCCTGCTGGAACTCCACTGGGGCTGAATGGAGGAATTAATTTAGCCCACTATCCCGTGTTCATCTGCACGTTAGGTGCATAAAACTAGAATCCATGTACACTGTGTACAGACAGAATTTCCATGATGTGGTGACATTATAAATGTTTGGGTTTTAGATGTTTTACATGACACTCTGTTCCATCCAAAAGGACCTACCATTAAATGCCATCATCACAAAGAGTGCCAGACACAAAGAATTTAACATTACAATTTCTGCTAAAGGTTTAGAGAGCCAGCAATTCTCACCTCCGGCTCCTCACAGGTCAACCAGCTCCTGGTCACATGAAAATACAAGGGAAGAAAATTATTGCAGAGTCGCAATTCGCCAATTCTGGGGAATGGGCACTTTTCCCAGTTAGTCAAATAGAGCTTTACTGGTCTTGACCATTTTTCCAGAACTGCATGGACGGAGAGAAGACAGGCAATGTGAAAAGGACATATTAGTAACGAGGAGAAGTTGCTTTATCAGTGAAGACCCCCAGGCCTATAGTTTACTACCATTCCATGGCAGCTACTGCTTAGGTTCAGGACTAGACGCTGAAATCCCAGATCAATTCTGAGCTATTTCTCTTCCCCCCCATTCCATGTCTTGTTTCCCAAAAGGCTTTTTAATTTGCATATCTCTCAATCTTTTTTCAATTACCATCATTTGAAGACAATTTTTTTCTCCTTTCCTTGTTACCTCTTAATTAGAGCTGCTTGAAAAAGCAGTTTAAATTAAATTAAAAATCATTTATATTTTTCAAAAATCAAAAACATTCAGCCACCTCTTTAGATACTCAGAAACACTGGATGCACACTTCCTGATCAAAATTGTCATTGACATTTTTCAGGTTTGTTTTTCATCAAATTTTGGGGAAAAATTATGGAACATATAATTAAAATTCAAAATATTTCAGCAAGCTCTCCTCTGAATGACTCGTGTCCTTTGCAGTTATTGTTTATTTAACCCTAACACTGGATGATTTTATCTTGAGTTACAGTTTGTCTGAAAGATGTTCAGTGCCCCTAACTGCCATTGGCTTTACTGGGATTTGAAGGTAGTGGAGAGCACTTTGCCCTAAAAGTAGGTGAATCTAGAGTCCTTGCTAAGACGAATTAGGGCCCAATCCTGTTGTCTATGAACTCGATGGCAAAATTCCCATTTACCTCAAAGGCACAGGATTAACCCCTTACTGAGCATCACCTGAAAAGCAAAGGACGAGAGAAGTGGAGAGGAAGAGAAGACAGAGCAAGAGGGTGAAAGGAAATGATGATAAAGAAACTAAGGGGAGACAATGGGTGAAGGAGTGGAAAATGGGATTTTTAAATGTACAGTATTGAAATCTGCTCCCTTCACTTCCTCCCCCAGGAGCCTCCTGGCAGATGGGCAGCTTCAGCCTTTGTGTCTGTTTATTTTAAATTATATCCATGAGTCATAAAGGGCTTGAACTTACAAATGCTCAGCGCCTCCTGCAAAGTGAGGAGCACTCTCAACCTCACTGAGTGCCGCGGGAGCCAAGGAATGCAGCACCTGATGCAATCCAGGGCAGGGAGCACAGTTCAGGGCCTGTTTGCAAACTTGGTCAGTCACTTCAATCTGTACCAAGATCCCCTAAATATCCATTTGGGGCACCTAGAGTAAGTGCTGGCACTTACCACCGCAAAATGCTTGTCTCATCCTGCCATCATTGACTAACTCCAACATGGAGAACATGGCGTTCAGGGTCATTCCCACAAAAGGGATACACTCAAGTGCTGCAGAGAAAGGCCAGAAGAGAAGGAAGACAGATAATCGGCTGCTCTCCGCCTTCTTACAACACACTGAGGCTACGTCTACACTACCCGCCGTATCAGCGGGTAGCGATCGATTTTTCAGGGATCGATATATCGCGTCTCATCTAGATGCGATATATCGATCCCCGAACGCGCTTATATCGATTCCGGAACTCCACCACCGCGAACGGCGGTGGCGTCGTCGATATGGAGAGCCCCGGAGATCGATCCCGCGCCGTGAGGACGGGTAAGTTATCGATATAAGATACTTCGACTTCAGCTACGTTATTCACGTAGCTGAAGTTGCGTATCTTATATCGATTTTTCCCCTTAGTGTAGACCAGCCCTTAGAAACATTGTGGGGCAGGATGCTATGGGCTCCTAGGCCAGTTTGCGCTGCGTAAGCAGAGCAGAATGGCTTTAAAGCAGCCATTGAAAGCCAGTGGGGGATTCACTCTGAAGAGAGGAATCCTCCACCAGTGCACAGCTGTGCCCAATGCCCAACTCACTCCCAGCGTAAGGGGAGAGAGCACTGGGGCGGGATGGGAAGTGGGGTGGAGAAGAGCTCCACTCAACCTGATCTTCAACTCATTCCCATCCTTAAGGAACTTCAGTTGGGGGAAGAAGTTAGAGCTTGCACCTCCATCTGGATAGCTCATGATCTGGAAGCCAGAACTAGCAACAGCAGTTAAGCTTGTGTCTCTCCACACACGCACGCACGCACTCAAGCAGAGCTCTGTTTAGCTGTAACATTTTTAGGTAGAGAGAGTAATCCCCTGTCCTTAAATGAAAGACAATAACTTTGAAACAAAATGTAAGGGGACTGTTGCCCCCTTACTAACATTCAGTGGGGGTGTTTTGTTGCTAGCTCCCAGCACTAAAAAGGGAGGGGTCAATGGGAAATCAGGACCCTGAGACTGACAGTCTCCAGAAACAATGTGGAGAGGCCAGTGCTCCAGGTCAGCCTGATTGACAGGGCGGGCAGGCTAATCAAGGAGTCAGGAGGCCAGGGGGGTCCCGTCCTCCATGTGAGCTGCAATTGTCTGAGTCAGATGGAGTGGGGCTGAGCTAAGGAGAGAGCAGGGCCCCAAGCCAAGCTGATGGGAGCAGAGCTGCAGCCCAAAAAGCCAGAGCACAGCCCAGAGAGAGCAGCCGTGCCCTGGGAGGAGAGCTGCAGCAACCAGAGCCAGAGGGGCCAGACAAGCAGCCCAGGAAGCAGATGAGAGCTCAGAGCAGAGTCACAGAAGCAGCCTGCAGAGCAGCCCTGCCCTGGGAGCAGAGCGGTAGCAACTGGAGCCAGAGAGGCCACAGAAGCAGCCCAGGGAGCTGGTCAGAGCAGCAGCAGCAGCCCTGCTGAGGCAGAGTAGAGCTGGAGCTGGGGCAGTCTGGAGTCGGGTGCGGTGAGCAGCTGGGGAGAGCGAGGGGGACCCCGGGCAGTGGGCCCAGCGCAGGGAGATACCTCAGCCAAGAGGCCCTGCAGGCCAGACTGGGAGGGGGATCGTAACCCTGCCAGGGCGGGGGTGACGCTGGGGAGAAGGGTCCTGCCACCCAGGGCCTGAGAGTGTGTGGCCACCGCCAGAGCAAGTGTCCAACCCGCAGCGTCCCTGCAGCACAGCCAGGGCCTGAGGAGGAGGCCTGGGACCTACAAGGAACAGACTGTGAACTGCCCTGACGTTCCAGAGACACTGTATGTGATGGTCCCTGCCCCAGAGCAGGGTGATGTGTTTTCCTTTAACCGTTCCCATTTTTCCTTATTCTTTTTTTTAAATTAATTGTTAATTAAACAGCTTGTATTTGCTTTAAATTGTATGAAATCATCAGTGGGTAAGGGAGGTGCTCAGTGCAGAGAGGGTACCCCGGAGTGGGGACACCCTAGCCCCTGTCCTGGGTGACCACAGCAGGGTTGGGGGTCGAGCCCCCCAGGAATCCTGGGCCCAGCCTTGTTGGGGTTACAAGGACTCTGCCAGACAGGAGAGTGGAAGGAGAGTCCTCAAGGGCAGGGTGGCCTCTGGATAAAGGAAGTGGGAGCGAGGACTCAGATCCTTTCGCTAGCCCACTTCACCGGGATAGTGCAGAAGCCAGGAAAGTTCCCCACAATAGCGGGACCATTCCCCCGCTTACAAAAAGATGGAAGTTACCATACCATAGGCTGATGACAGGTTGCCCAACATAACTAAAATAAACTCTTCAGGCAGCTCCAGTGGTTTCAGATGACACCTCAGCTCATATATCACATTATTGAAATAGCAGTGTGCCAGAGTCACTAACGTGTTGCTAGCTGCCACTTTTATTTCATTTGTTGCTTGCTAAAAAAAAAGAGAGAGAGAGAGAGAGACTGAGGTGACTGAAGCCAGTTGCACTAGCCAGAGTTGTTTAGATGAGTCAAGTCCTTATTTCTGTGCATAAGTTCCGAATGAACCCACCCAACTTTCTGTGGATAGAGTCATTAGTCATAAATATTCACTGAGTCATTTGGCTAAACAATTTTCAGCCTTTGAGTTGCTTGCAAGCTGCTTAGTTAGATTATTCACTATTAGCTCCTTGTGGTAGATGACTGGTCACCATAGTCACATGATATTTTGCCCTGCCCTTCCCTGAGGAGGTAATGAGACACAGACTGGGCCGCTTCAAAGATGTTCAGAGAGCTTTCCTGGAATAAACTGTCCCCAAAAAGGGGACTGACTTCCTTTGGAACAAGAGGGATTTTTCCATGGGTTTTCCTGCTGGCAAACTAGATTCTAAATCCAATGCTGCTGCTTTTGGAGATAGTTCAGATTCTGTCTGTCTTAGGGCTTTATACTGCCACTTATCGCGATAGTATCAGAGCGCCTCCCACATAACATCAGTATCAATCATGAAATCCCTAGTAGACTTCGGGAAAGACTTGCTCGTTAAGAGTCGCTGTGTCTGATATGATGTGTCTCAGGACCTGATCCTGCACAGCACTTAAGCGCATGTGTAACTTTCGCATGTGAGTTGTCCCATCTTATGCATGTGCACAAGTGCTGTCTAGGACCTGGGTTTTGGTCTGGAGGAAGGTGTGGGCCTCTAACAGAAGAATACATTTTCGTTTCAGTATATAGTTTACCCCCCAAAAAAGAAAGTTTTAATTAAAGCTTTGGATCCTTTGATTAGTATCTCAGGAGAACTAACTTACCTGAGTCTCTCTCATGTGGTTTGAGGCTAGTGTTATTATTTTCTTCAGTAGCCCTCTCTCTAGGTCCCTGGTGTCCTGCTGCAATACCTTCTCCAGGACACAGTAAATGTCTACTCTGTTTTGCTGGGGACAAAACAGAAAAGAGAGCAAACAATCGGGAAAAGTTTTTCTTGATGACCACACAGTAATTTGACAAATAAGCCCCTGCCCTAAAGAGCTTCTAATCCAAACATGAAATGACTAGCCCAAGTCTTATCATAAGAGAGCAGGTTCGTGGCCAGGAAGAGAATCTATGTCTCCTGAGTCATTATCCAGAGTCCTATCCACTAGGCCACACTGACTCCTCAGCCAGCATGCTCACACAACTACTCCATTGGTTTAATTGGTGTAAAACATGCCATGCCCTCCACAATCACCTCATTTAGCAGCACTTCAGAAGCAGCTGAGCAATTGACATATTTTAATCTTCCTGGAGAGAAAAGAGCCAGAAGAAGCCTCCTTCATTGCCTCCTTACCTAGTTTCATTTATTGAAATCAAACAATAAAAATGAGCCCCTTGCCCATGCTCTATCCACTCCAGACAGAATTGGTAAATGTTGAATTACAAAATACCCAACTCCCGCAGTAAGTCCTCAACAGCTCCTAGGGGAAATTAGCTCAGCAGTTAGAGCTACATTGACAGTCGCACACTTGAAGGTGTCTTTTATGAGGCCCATCAGTGTAGAAATTCACAGATGATAGTATCAGCTGGGACAGATTAAAAAAAAAGAGGGACACAGAGAAATTAAAAACCTGAGCAGAGAACAAGATTCCTTTCAGAAAACTGCAAACTAGCACATCTGGAAAGGAGGTAGAAGTAACTGACATAATGGGAGGGAGAAAAGTGGGAAGCAACAAGTGCCCTGGGGTGACAGTGAAAAACAAAGTCAACATGTATATGCAAGGTGTGATGGCTACCACAAAGAGCCGTGTGGGTTGGGTCTTTTACACACAGGGATCAAGGCACGAAGCAGAAAGACAACAGTTCCTGTCTGTTCATCTGAGGTGTGACTGTATCTGGATTATTGCATTTTCTAGCACCACATTCCCAGAGAGATCAACAAATTGGAAGTAATTCATGGGAGAACAAAAAAGAATGAACGGGGGTGGCAGAATTGACTTCTGAATAGAGCCCTGCAACCTGACCCAAATCCTATGGGACCTGACTACAGGCGTCAGGGTCAGGTTGGATGAGAAAACAACTGGCCTCTCTTGGGCTCAGGTCAGGTCGGCTCTCCTCCTTTAGCCCATGGGATCAGCACAGCAGGGGGCAGTGTCAGAGGATCAAGCCATTGCTGCACATTATTGCCGCTGCGCCGGCCCCATGAGCAGGATGTGGTGGCAGTATCCGTTTGGGGGGAAGGGTTGGAAAATGATTCAACCCTCTCAGGGTGAGGTGAGTGGGCTTGGGGCCCGTTCAAGTTGGGCTTAAAAATTGGGCCCGAGCAGACCTCTACTTCTGAAGACAGACTGAAAGAGCTGTCTATGGCAGATGCGGCCAAGGGATGACTGTGAGGGAGACATGATAATACCATACACCTATCTGAAGGGTGTGAATACCAAGGAGGGAGAGGAATTTTTTAGTATAATACATTTAGTAAAAGTAGGAGTAACGGGATTAAACTAAAAAAAGACACACAATTAAGACTTTAACAACAGGAAAAATGCCCCACCTGTGAGACAGGTCTATAAGGTTATGACACAGTCTACCTAGGAAAACAGTGAAAGCTCAGTCATTAGGGGCTTTTAAAATTAGTTTGGCCAAACCAGTGGAAAATGGCCACTGGGAGTGCTCCTGCATTAGCAGGGAAATGGACAGGATGATCCAATAGGTCTTTTCCATCTCTGTCTCCTGTGAATCTATAAACCTATGTGACCTGCATGCCAAGGTCATAAAGCACTTTGGAATGTTCAGAGCCAATCAGCTCTCTCGATTGGCTAAACATTCCAGCGGTTCTGCTTGAAAAGGAAGGCTTCTGCAAACTGCAATCAGAACACTCAGCTCCACTGGGCGGAAGCTCCTTCCATTAATTTTTAAATGTAAGGGGGATTTTTTTAATTGAAAATTGTCACTGATAATTTATAAATACATAAGCTCTACGTACTTCAAGCAGCTCTGGATTATGCAACAATTTTATTCTTGAAAACCAAAAGAGATTCATAATTAATCAAGTAATTCAAATAAATAAAGAACTAGGAGGCCAAGACAAGTAGTTCAGTTCTGCTCATAAGGGCTAGTGGGGGAGGACAGACTGGGGCAGGAGCTGAATGGGAGTGGAGACACAGGGTTACGGGGGGAGGGAGGTTCAGAGCCACATAGTAATGGGGGAGGAGGTGCAGAGCTACATGGGGACAGGGATTGGTTGGGTGGAGGCACAGAGACACATGGGGATGGCAGGATTGGGGAGTGGATGTCTGAGTGGGGGTGGAGGGACACATGTGGACAAGGGGTGCAAGGACCCATGGGGGTGCAGGAACACATGGAGACAGGGGCAGATGTGCCTTACTGAATGGGAGAGGTTAGGGGTCAGCCAGGGTCTGCATGGGGGAAGCTCCCTAACAATTCCTCCCCGCCTCTCCCAAAAAAACTGTTCCATACTTTTCCCATCCATACCCAGCAACCCTCCAAGTTCACACCCAGGCTCCTTCCCAGCAATTTAGTTCCCTCTCCCTCAGCTCCTCCATTACCCCTGACTCCACCAAGCCTTTGCACTGCATTTGAGGGGTGCAAGAAATATGGTTCTGTAGGGAGTTGAAATGGATTATTACTCAGAGTTCTGTATTAATATGCATAGTAAGGAATCTTTTTGTCAAAAAACATTTCCTGAATCCTTTTTGTTGTCTGTATTGATACAGACATACTTGCTGACTGGGATTTTGAAATAAATAATCAAAAATAATTTGAACTGGTACAATTATATTGTATATTTGCAGAAATGTTAAAATACTGTGTGCATCATTTTTATTTTTTGTTGCAGAATTCCCCTAGTAGAAAATATATAGAAAATAGTAGAAAATTCCCCTAGTAGAAAATATATAGATAAGGTCCCTTCAGTGCTATAATCTCAGTAATCTCAATATTATGTCATCATAAGAAAGGAGTGGTTAGGAATAAGAGCAGGGAGTCAGTTTACTTGGGTTTTATTCACATTCTTTTACTAACTTGCTAAGTGGTGTTGAGCAAGTAACTTAATTCCCTGTGACACAAATCATCCGTAAATGGGGATCATGCTTACCATTCTCACAAGGGTGCTATGAGTCTTAATTCATTAGTATTAGGTAAGTGCTTTGAGATTTTTGGATGAAGATGCTAAAGAAGGGCAAAGTATTATTAAAAGAGATTACTGCAGGTCCTATAGTGTACTTTTACTATATACAGCCCATGTACTCCACTGTGTGTAAAAGGACAATGCTTTCTTTATAGAGCATTATATCATCCTGATCTGTAATAACAGCATTTTGCATGATGAGTTCATGCCTGAGGACAGAAGGGTGAATACTGATTATGCTGATGGTGCGCCAGGCCAAGTTCTATACTAAGTTACCCCCATGCATTCCCCCATGAAGTCAGGCAGAATTTGGTGTGGACACATGGAAAGCGGATGTAATTTCATGAAACTGCCCTACCTCATCCTGTTGCAGTTTCTCTACCAGAACTGTCACAACACTAGCCAGCTTGGTCTCAGCTATAAAGGCAATCCTGAGGGCAATTTTGTCCTTATCTTCATCATCCATATGTGCCAGGAGGGAAACAACCTTATTATAAACATCTGAAATTAAATAAAAAGATCTGGCTGGTTACCACTGATAGTAGAAATTGGTGCTGGCTTCTTTAATTCACTATCCAGTAAAGATTCTGGAGGCACCCAAACACTGTGAGAAGACGACCTGGGAATCATGTAAATCCTCTTCCTTCCTCCTGATGACTAGGTTTATTTGCTGAACGACCCAATGTGTTTGGGGGGAAATCATAATGAAGAAAATGTGCTCCTTTCAAGTAGATCCCCGTGTAAAATAATCTTCCTTTCACTCTTTACTATCAATTGATGAGTTTTGATAGCATACAGAATAATAATTTATGGCCAAAATTTTCAAAACTGGGTGCATAGACTTAAGCTCCTAAATCCACATTAAGGCACCTACACCCTGATTCAGCATCCTAATCACATGCTTAACTCTAAGCCAACAAAGAGACCTAAAGTGAAGCACATGCTTAAGAGTTTTGCTTAGTCAGGGCCTCATTTTCAAAAATCTTGAGCACCCAGATGTCCTATTGGCTATGCTGGGAACTTTGGGGGGCTCAGTATCTCTTTTAAATCAAGCCACTTTTTTAGACCTCACTATGAATTTAGAAGCCTAACTTTAGGCCCCCTGTTTTGAAGAAAGCCTTTAACCTTATTTTATGATAGTTTAAATACTTGCAGAGAAGACTCATGGAACAGAGTTCATCCGGTTGCCTATAGAGGTGATAAAGGAATTTTTCCGCCATGCACAATTGGCTAGGTGTACACTGTGAGTGGGGTGAGGTGGTTCCCTCCAACCTTCATCTGAAACGTCAGGGATTGACCATAGCAGGAGATGGGACACCTGGTAGGGTGGACCAGTGCTCCAAGATGGTTCAGAGAATCTGTTTCCTTAGATGTCCTGCTCACATGCTCAGGGTCCAACTGATCTCCAGAGTTGTGGGTGGGAAGGAATTTTCCTCTGCTCAGATTGGCAGGGACCTTTGGGTGGGAGGATGGGGCACTGATCACCTGCTAGGATCATCTGGGTATATCTGACCTAATCAATTCTCTACCATTGCAAGGGCCTCAGGCATTGGTGGAACCTCAGTCTCTCCTGTCCCCTGCCTATGGCACACAACCGTTTAGTCTCCTAAAGACTGAAATGTTTTAGTCCAAGACAAGTTTTTGGGTTCAGTGTAGGGTTACTAGGTGAAATTTAATGGCATGTGAAATCCAGGAAGTCAGACTAGATGATCTAATGGTCCCTTCTGGCCTTAAACTCTATGAAACTATGCAATAGCTGATGTATTTAAAAAAAATCAGGATTTTATCTCCCATGTATCTCTTAGCTATGGGCAGAAATTCTCCAGAAGCCTTAATATTTAACAAGAAATCTGAAATGCCATATTTGTCTGTCTCCATTGTAACAGCATTCCAAAGCATGAAGGAGGAACTAACAAGATTTCCCCTTCCCAGGAAAGACTGCTTGAGGTTAGGTGATTGCCCATCCTTTATGCAAATTGCATTCTTCAGTTCTAACACCCAGATGCAAACTGAATCATAACTGTAACCTACACTGCCCATCTTGCTGCAGTAGTGATAGTGTGGGATTAGGAGCACTAGTGTTGCTAAGAAATGTGACCCCATGCTTTGTTATCCTGCATTTAAGATATTAGCAGAGCTTCATTTAGACAGCTAGAGAAGTCCTTCTGCATTTTTTCTTCTAATTTCCCCCATCTCTGATGGATTCCACAGCTAGATCTTGGCTCCATGGATGGAGAAGACACAAAATGAGGACCCACAATAAACATAAAACAACTGTGAGAAAATAAGGGAGACCTTCCCCATAACATTCAATAGAAACTCAGATTCTCAGGAAAGTTTCCAGGTCCAGAGGCGGTAGGCCAACTTCTCAACTGGTGTAAATCAATACAGATACAAGGAAGACAACAGAGCCACACTGATTTACAGCAGCTGAGGTTCTGGTCATATAAATGGAGAACATTACAGCAAATCTATCTGTATGCCTAGGCTTTCTGAATGCGTGTGTGAATATAGAATGGATATAGAAAATACAATGCTGACCCTTACCTCTGTCGGCTCACTCACAAATTTATTCATGTTTTAATCTTTCCTCCACACTTCCTCCAGTCCTTTCTCCAAAGAGCTCCCGTACTGATAGGCAGCTGGCCTCTCAGTCTGTCATGTCCAGGATAGCCAGTCAAGATTATGCAAGCACTATTATGACATTGATGTGACTGTAGCATACCACATAATCTGCTGCTGACCAGGTATGTGCTGTAATTATATGGACAAGATCCTCAAAGGTATTTAGGTTCCTAAATCGCACTGAAATCAGTAGCTGTTAGGAACCTAAATACACTTCAATATCTGGGCCCATACATGTAAGCAGTCCAATAGGTGCCTACATTTGCTCCAGTGTAGAATTTCTCATTCTCTCGACATCATTTTGAATTTTGGTTTGGGCCCTCTCTCAGTTTGCCACACTTTCCAATATTGGTTTTATCTGAAAATCTGCTCCTGGTTGAATTTATATAGAATAAAAGCACCAAAGAAAGAAGAAACCGCCTTGGAGAATGAACAGTGACACTTGAGTGTGGTTGGTTGGTTTCCTTTGCTTTTTAATTTGGTTGATTAGAAAGCCTGATGAAACTTTATTGAACTATATTATAAACATTGATTGTATATTGTTTTACAATGAACTGAAATTTATATTTAATTTTCATGTCCTGCCAAACAAATCAACTAAATTAATTTTTATTGTGTTTAATACAGTGTGGTGTCATATGTAGGGCCATATGTAGAGCCAACTCTTGATTTTGGAAGTTATGTTGCATTTAAAGCATTCAGAGTGATGACACTCTTTGCAGTAAACCATATGGAAAAAAGAATTCCAATTACATTTGTCCCTTGCTATGTATAACTGATTTTGTGCCTTACCCTTTCCGATTTTGTCCTTACACGTATATGCTATTCTTTTGTATGCCTCCTTAGTAATTCTTCCATGTTTCCACATTTTTGTAGGATTTCTTTTTGATTTTCAGGTCATTAAAAAACTTCCTTTCCTTAGAATCATGAAATCTATCATTCATGATCACTTTCACTCAAATCACCTTCCACCTTCACATTCACAACCAGCTCCTCCCTGTTGGTCAGAATCAAGTCTAAAATGGTTGTCCCTCGGGTTACTACCTCCATTTTCTGAAACAAAGCATTGTCCCTGGTACATTCCAGGAACTTACTGGATAATTTTGTGTTTTGCCATATTCCTTTTTCAACAGATGTCTGGGTAGGTAAAGTCCCCCATTATTATCAGGATTTGTGTTTTGGATATTGCTGTTATTTATTCTAGAAATGCCTCATCTCCCTCCTCTTCCTGATTTGGTGGTCTGTAATAGACCCCTACCAGGACATCACCCCTGTTTTTCCCTCTTATCTTTACTCAGAGACTTTCAACTGGTCTGCTTCTAACCTCCTCAGAACAAGTGTACAATGCAATACATCGTCTCTTTTTTCCCTGTCTGTCCTTCCTGACCAAGCTATAGCCCTCTACACCAATATTCCAGTCATGAGATTTAGCCCAGCAAGTATCTGTGATGCCAGTTAAGCTCAGTTATGACTTATGTACTAAAACTCCCAGTATTTACTGTTTATTCCCCATTATTATTACTCCTTGCATTTGTGTTTAGATGTTAAACAGATGCCCCCATGGATTTCCCTCTTGTGGAAAATTGCAGTAGAATTATAGGACCAACATCTACTTCTCCCCAAACATCTAGTCCTCTATTAAGGTCACCTTTTTTTACCTGGTGGCTTTTTCCACACCTGCCCCCTCTGAACTTAGTTTTAAGCTCTTCTCATAAGGTTGGTGAGTCAGTGCATGAAGATGTTCGTCTCTTTCTTGGTCAGACAGACCCCATCTCTTCCCAGCAAACCTCCTGGTAGAGGAAGTCAATCCCTCCCATAGACCCATCTTCATAACCCTATTATGTGGATATGCCTACCGTTGAGTGTGTATTGAGCAGAAAGAACACTCAGTGCAGGAGACAAGGGGACTGAGTTAACCTGCAGTTGTCAAGTTCACATACTTTCTGTGGCAAAGTACCTACTTCTCCTTGGCTGCCTCAGTCCCTTCTTGCCTTGGAGACACAGGCTTGGGCAAAGCAAAGACCTTCCCGGCCACACAGGGTCTGGCTGATCCTTTTCTCAGTCAGTCCCTTGCTGTTTTTTTCTCCCCTTCTGGGGACAGAGTGCAATCTTCCTTGCTGGAAGAGTTCAGAGTCTTGCTGCACCTACTCACTGGCAGCTTTGCTTCCTACCCTGCCAGGGAGGGTTTAAAAAGGTCTCCAGCAATTGGGGCCAGCTGATCCTAATTAGTTCCCTGGTAACCCCTGTTCCAGCTGAACCTAATTTCTCCATGGCTATCTCCCCTCAATGGATAGGGAGAGGCCTTTTAACCACTCTGGGACTAATTACTACCCCTCCTTTGGTAGCTATTTGTCCTGGGTTTGCCACATTTCATTTTCAGGGACTAATCTCTTAAACCAGTGGGGATGGCCACAGTACAAAAGTATTTCTGTAGATCAGCATGTGATTATTTGTACTGCAGCACTGCCTCATAGTCCCAGTCACAGACCAGGATCCCATTGCGCTAGGACCTATACAGACATAGAACAAGATGGTCCTTAACTGTCATTAATTGACAAATATTAACAGCACAACAAACAGACAAGAGAATAATAAAGCAAGCAAAAAAGCCCCCTTTGACCAGGTACCAGCATATAACTAATATAATGCTACATATTTAGGGAATGTGAGGGCAGTTCACAGTCTGACCCTCACGCTCCCAGGTCTCCTGGCCAGGCCCTCGCTGTGTTGCAGGGATGCTGTGGGTTGGACACTTGCTCTGGCAGTGGCCACATGCCCTCTGGCTCTAGGTGGCACGACCCTTCTTCCCAGGGTCAATCCCCCCCATCAGGGTTATGATCCTCCTCCCAGTCTGGCCTGCAAGGCCTCTTGGCTGGGGGCATCTCCCTGCACTGCGCCCGCTGCCCAGGGTCCCCCCTTGCTCCCCACAGTGCTCACTGCTCCAGCTCCAGCCCCAGCACTGATGCTGCTCTGCCTCCAGCTCCTTGGGCTGCTTTTCTGGCAACCTCTGGCTCTGGTTGCTGCAGCTCTGCTCCCAGCACAGGTCTTCTCCCTGGGCTGCTTCTGTGGCCCTGCTCCCAGCATGGATCTGCAACCCTGGGTTGCTTCTCTGGTTCTCTCTGGCTCTGGCCAGTGTAGCTCTGCTCCCCAGCTCAACTCAGGCTCCTGCTCTCTCCTTAGCTCAGCCCCACTCTGTTCCAAGCAATTTCAGCTCACATGGAAAGGACCCCCCTGGCCTCCTGACTCCCTCATTAGCCTGCCCTGCCTTGTCAATCAGGCTGACCTGGAGCACTGGCCTCTCCCCAATGACCCTGGGGACTGTCAGTCTCAGGGTTCTGATTTCCCATCGACCCTTCTCCTTTCTTTTGGTACTGGGAGCTAGACAAGCAACCCCTACACACGCACACTGAGTTTCAGTAAGGGACCAAGAGTACCCTTACTCAAAGCTCGGGGCATAGCACCAACCCTGTGGATCTGAGACACAGTCCTTCCAATGTGAGGAGACATTAATGGAATGGAGACATAGAATCATAGAAGATCAGCGATGGAAGGGACCTCAGGAGGTATCTAGTCCAACCCCCTGGTCAAAGCAGGACCAATCCCCAACTAAATCATGCCACTCAGGGCTTTGTCAAGCCGGGCTTTAAAAATCTCTAAGGATGGAGATTCCACCACCTCCCTAGGTAACCCTTTCCAGTGCTTCAACACCCGCCTAGTGAAATAGTTTTTTCCTAATATCCAACATAGACCTCCCCCACTGCAACTTGAGACCATTGTTCCTTGTTCTGTCATCTGCCACCACTGAGAACAGACTAGCTCCATCCTCTTTGGAACCCCCCCTTCAGGAAGTTGAAGGCTGCTATCAAATCACCCTCACTCTTCTCTTCTGCAGACTAAATAAGCCCAGTTCCCTCAGCCTCTCCTCATAAGTCATGTTCCCCAGCCCCCTAATCATTTTCGTTGCCCTCCACTGGACTCTTTCCAATTTGTCCACAACCTTTCTGTAGTGCGGGGCCTCAAAACTGGACGCAATACTCCAGATGTGGCCTAACCAGTGCTGAATAGAGGGGAATAATCACACCCCTCGATCTGCAGGCCATGCTCCTACTAATGCAACCCAGTATGCTGTTAGCCTTCTTGGCAACAAGGGCACACTGCTGACTCATATCCAGCTTCTCATCCACTGTAATCCCCAGGTCCTTTTCTGCAGAACTGCTGCTTAGCCAGTCAGTCCCCAGCCTGTAGCAGTGCATGGGATTCTTCCTTCCTAAGTGCAGGACTCCTAAGTGATTTCCTAGGCACCGAGTGTGAGGCTGACAGGCCAAGAGCCAGCTCTTGTCCAGGCTGCAGGCATTAGCTAAGAGCGAATGGCCTCAGAGCTGGAGACCAGACCAGGTTAGTTTTGCAGGTTAGTTTTGCCCAAAATAAGGATTCGTCTTATCAAAACGTGTTCAGTGTTTAGACTCTGTGAAATGCTTGTTTGTTGCTGCTGCATCAATCTCACTGGTAATGTCTGTATCCCAATTCATAAGGTAAGTTTCAGTGTTTGCTCTGAAACTGGAAGCCCCCACAGTGAGGAGAGAAACATTACCAGGGGTGGAATGCTAGTTTGCCGCAGGAGCTGTCATCTTCTGGCCAACACAAGAAGGCCCACAGACACCAGACAAACCGTTGTGGAGCATCAGAGAACAAAAGACTTTTTTGATTGCTCTTTCCCCTCCCCCCAAAGAAGGGATGTGCACATGGACTCCTCCCATCACCTTGAACTGTGGGGGAAGGGAATAAAAATCCCCGACAAGAAGAAACCCTAGGAACAAGTGACTCAGAGGGGAGGGCAGATTCTCCATCACCCGGCACTATAAAAGACCCTTATAAAAGACCCTTGGGTTCTGAGCCTGTTTATCTCAGATCTGCTTGAGGCTTCATGCAGGGGAAGCCTAAATCACAAGGACTGAAATCCCAGTTCTGACAGGACCGCCCTGAATATCAACATTGGATTATAACCTATGGACTATTTCTGAAAGAACTCTTTGCCGCTACAAAGCTCAATGTCTCTGCTATAAATCTGAACCTCAAGAATGATACTCATGTCTGTATGTTATACTTTTCTTTTAACCAATTCTCTCTTTTCTTATTTTAAAACATTTTAGTTTAGTTAATAAGAATTGGCTGTAAAGGTGTATTTGGGTAAGATCTGGAATATTCATTAATCTGGATCGTAATGTAGACACCTCCTTACGATCCTTAGGGATTGGTAGCACCTTTTCTTTTATATGATGAATAAGATTTTCATTGATCTTCATCATATTTGACTTGGGTGTCTAGGTGGAGCCCTGAGACTGGGCTGCTTTAAGGGAACTGTGTTGTTGACTTCTGAGTAACCAGTGAGGTATAACAGAAGCTGTTTTAGGCTGACTTGGTAAATCTAAGTATTGGAATATCCACCAGCTTGGGGGTTTGCCTGCCCATTCTTTGCAGTTCACCCTAATTGAGTGACCTCAGTTGGCTCCCCTGGAACACCAGTCACAGGGACCATAAAGAGCCCCAGACACAAGGGAAGGCAGCATGGCCCAGGCAGGCTCCAAGAAGACCCCTGGTGTGGGGTCTCAGGGGGCCTCATCCTCATGGGGCAGCGATGGCAGCGGGGCATGGGAGATTGGTCATTCAGCGGGTGCCTGTGTGGGACGGGTGGGGTTCAGGGCACAGCTGGGCCTGGCGGGGATGGAGAAGTGCCCCTCCCCATCAGCTGGACAGGATGAACTTGGGTTTGGCAGAAGCCGATCTTGGACTTCTCTCCAGAGCAGGCTGATGGGTCAGGAAATCCTGGTGTGAGGAAGTCCTGCCCGGGTTCCCCAGGGTCACGGGTTACCTCACTGCACTAGAGGTGGGAACTGACTCCCTGCCTGCCAGGAAACCAGCCACTTCCCCCATCACTGCCAGGTGAGGCTCCAGTCCCATTTCTGGCAATGGGGTCCACTCTGAACTCACAGCTGGTAGGGGCCCATGGTGAGGAGCCAATGTGCCGGGGCCTGCCTGCACCAGCAGGTCCCGCAGCCAACCCAGGGCCCATCTACCCTAATGTGCAGTAAAACAGGTACAAGCTGCAGACGAGGGCCCTGCAGTACATGTATAAACTGGGGGCAGGAGGGTTCTGGGGTGATGGGACTGAGGTGAGGAGCTTCCTGGCAGCGAGATGCATGCAACAGCAGGATCCTCCCCCAAGAGAAGCACAGCACAGCCATGCCGACCCCACAGGCGTTAGCAGACAGACCAGTGAGTGGAAGCACCAAGCACCAGCCTCTGTGCAGTGAGCGGAAGGAGCTCCACCCCCAGTGCTAACCAGGGCCCGGTGCAACCACTAGTGGGGAGATACCTATGTGTAACACTGACAGACACAGGTTGTCAGCGGGCAGGATTGAATTTGGGACCTGTGGAGCTAAATGCATGAGCCTCTACCACATGAGCTAAAAGCCACCTGGTTCTTAGCTAAAGTTGTAGACCAGACTCTTTTAACTCTCTCTAAGTGGTCTTGGTGCCATTAGATGGGACAGAACACCACACCCAGAAGGTACGTGGGTTACATGTGCACAAGGGGACAGAGGTAAGGTGATGAGGGCAAAGTGGGTTAAGCTAAACAGAAACAGGGCAGCTTCAGTCCACAATGAGCATCTCCATCCTGAGCTTTTCTGGGGCCTGGTGCCAGCCTGCAGAATGAGCTCCCCCAAACCACCCCACTGCTCGGCCCAGGTCGCTAACCTTCCTTTCTCTGGGATTAACTACCCTGAGATTTAAAGCAGCCAATAAATCTCTGCCAAGGATAGGAGTGCCTTTGTGGACAATGTAGAACTCTGCAGTTACACAGCAATGGTTGCTGGCAGAGAATCATGTACTGTAATATGGTTTTTCAAATAGCACACCAAGTGAAGGTTGGGTTCAGTAAGATGTACATCTTTAAAATAATGCAGGTAGATGGAATCAGGTAGTATAGATACTGCTGAGCCAGTGTCCAACATTAGCTGAATAGAGTGTGATTTGCCTACGGGTAGGGCAGAAACGTTGGACTTTATTTGTTCTGGAATATGTGCAGGAATGATTTTGTCCACTGCACACACCTTTGATTGAACTGGCTGGTGCGACATACTTTAGCAAAATGCCCAATCTTTTTTGCAACGATGGCACTGAGCTACTTTTGCCGGCCATCCTGTGTAGCTTGCAAGGTGCTGTGGGGATCCACAGGGAAAGCACGCTTTTCCTGTATTTCGAATTTGCTGATTCGGTGGGCTAGGAGAGGGTACTCAGGAGCCGAGTGCAGCTCAGTGAGTGGATGGGGAGGTGCCCAGCTCAGCAGGGGAGTGTCTCAGGGTGAGGTTACAGGACAAAGCCAAGGCACTGGGAGCAGTTGGCCCATTTCAGGAGGGGGAGGTGATGTAGCTGGATCTGGCTTCTGTGTCCCATCTCTGTTGGATCAACGCCACCCCCTGCCTCAGTTTCCCTTCTGTTTACATGTTTTCCCCAACAGGGAAGAAGCTAGTCAGGACTGGCACGTTGGAAACAGGGACTGGTCCTGGCTCCAGCGCCTGCCTGTCCCGGGCTGGGAAGCAGGGCAGGGTCGCCGAGGATGGATGCAGAGCCCTCCCCATCAGGCGGCTGGCTGGACAATGGCTCTTGGGCACTACTTATTTTAATTGGGAGAGTTTCTTAAGAGAGGGGGGAATGTGGTGTTTAGATGTTGCTTGTAATTATTAGAACTGGAAGCACTGGCTGTTGGGAGTCTGAAAGGACAGGAAACAGGAAGGAGAAGGGAGGAGTTGAAGAGGCTTAGTTAGAGCTACCGAGGATGCAGCAGCAGCTTGGTAGAGGTTTCCACTTTAAAAATAAAGTCCTGTTGAAGTTTGTTAGTACCTTGCCTGGTTACTACAACACAAAGGCAGCACTTCCAAAGGGAGGAAACCCACACCACATCTGTAGCATTTACCCTCCTGTATGGCCAGCCTTTTCTGGGGAGGCTTAGCTCCCCCCAAGCCTCTTATATGTGCCGCCTACGGCTGTGCCGCAGTAAGATCTGTAGTGTAGCTATGGCCTTATGCAGAGTGTCACAGCTAACGACACTGTGGAACAGATTGTTGCACAAGTAATTAACAAATATTTCAAGGGAGCATTCAAGGTGAAGTGGTCTGTTAATGCCCTTCAGTCATAGGGAGGAAAGGTGGCGGGGAGGGGGAGTTATAAATTATTGCAATAGGCCATAAATCCAGTATCTTCATTCAGCCCATGTTTTTTAGGTGTGGAAGAATAACGCAGTCTTCACTCTTAGGTTGGTTACAACATGTCAGAGGCAGTTTATCCTCAAGCATTATTGCAAGGGGGAGAGTGCACAATGGCAGGGCTCCCAAAAGTTAAACAATTAAGGCAAGTATTTATACCTTTTGTTACATGCAGTAATGATCAACAACTGCATTTTGTTTATACATATTCCTTTCTGATATCTTACTTTTTCTCAGCAATTTCTGCTACAGTCTGCATTCTATTCTTATCTAACACAAGGTCGAAAAACAGCATCTCTTACAGTTCTTTTCCACTTCAACCTGGCTTCCCTAATATAAATACAGAGAAATGTGTACACATAACCTGACCCCCAAACAAACTGACAGTCAGCAGTGACCCCCTAACAGCTAGTAGCCTTATAATAGCTGGCAACCATTAGGGGAAATTGGACACCTCACGAACACAGTAGCCTGAACTTTTGAACTGTCTTCCCTTATCGGTCTTGAGGCAGTTGAAGCTGGTCCTAAACCAGTTTTTGCTGAGCAGTTTGCAGAAGTGCAGGGTTTGCTAACCACCAATCAAATGCTAACACGACCAAAGCCTGTGTGTGAGTGTGTATAAAAGATTCTTGGTTTTTGTATGGAGTAGAGTCTTTGTACCAAGGTGCAAAACTCTCCTTTCTTCTGCAGAATAAAGCAACCTTTCCTTATCCCTGTCTGGCTGTCATTGGCTCTCAGCTAGGCGGACCCGACATTTCGGTAACAAAACCAAAAATCAAAGCCCCACCAAAACAAAACTGCACACACAATTCTCCCCATGAGAAGAGGATGAGAGAGAATGAACTGGACATGGCAAATGTTATTTGCAATCGTGTTGTAGCCATGTCATCCCCAGGATATTAGAGAGACAAGGTGGGTGAGGTATAGGGTGACCAGCTAGTACTATGAAAAATCGTGATGGGTGTGGGGTGGGCTTGATAGGCACCTAAACCCCGAATATCTGGACCATCCCTATAAAATTAGGATATCTGGTCATCCTAGCTGAGGTAATATCTTCTGTTGGACCAACTTCTGTTGGTGAAAAATAATCTTTCAAGGACCTAAAGAAGAACTCTGTGCAGTTCTTTCACCAACAGAAGTTAGTCCAATAAAAGATATGACCATGACAGATGTTAGTCATATTATTAATGTACTAGGGGAAGCTGCTTAGATACTGCATTGATGATAACAGGATAAAAACCTATATAGAATAAAGTGAAGGAGAAAGAGAGCCTCTTTCCGAGATTATCCTTTTCCTTCTCCCTAATGATCCTATTTGCTAACAAATAGATACATTCTTAGTGCTGTTGTGGCTTTGTGCAGAAGTGTGAATTGTCTCAGTAGATTCTGATGTATTTTATCCTTTAGGCAAAAATATCTTTAAAAAGGGAATATAAATCAGACGTTATGCAAATCCACACCAGTAGGTGGAAGCAGATATTTTGAGTTGTCATTTATTGAGAAGCTATTTCAAAAAGCGAAGTAATGTTCTTGGAATTCTGCTTTAAGCCATAAGGCACACAGCTAAGCAGAGTAATCTATAGAGTGCTGGATCTTTAAAATTTTTTTCCGTACAAGAACCTGCTTAAAATCCCTTTAATAAATTTTGTTATCTTCACTCTCCTATTTGTCTGTGCTGTGACAGAAAAATAGAATTGTCTGTTAATAATGGCTTTTATTTGAAGCAGAGAGCTAGAAAACATTTTTGTAAAATGTGTTGAAGAAAATCTCTCTAGAAATGCAAATGATTATTATTGTTGTTGTTGTTATCGGGTAAATTCTATAGTCCTTGCTCAGATCCTAAGAGGTATTTAGGCTCCTAGCTCCCATTGGTTTCAGTGGAAGTTAGGAGTCTAAATACCGCTGAGGATCTGGGCCTCATATCCTATTCAGACAAAACTTTGACTGACTTTAGTTCAACCTAGCACTGAGTTGGGTTAAGCCCAGTATCTTACTGTACATTGTACAGAAGCTTCTTGCTAGCAGGAGTTAATCTGCTGGCTATTTTTGCAGTAATGCATTTTCTGTATTTACCACCTTTGTTTTCTTGCATCCTCAGACATTTTGGGCCTTGTACATAATGTGTATAAATGGAATATTTATCATCCTCTCTGAGTGTAATGTGTTTAAGTGATGGTGTCTTGTCAAGCTGCATTCAGTATGGGTTGATCTGTTGATCCTCATTAGTGAGATAAGTGTATGAATTACAAGCCCAAGACCTGCTACGGGCAGGATCCCACTGCTCATTGCTGCAGCTCAATTTGCACGGCTGCAGAACACTATTTGTGTTTGTGCACAAGGCTTGTGTTGTGCAAACCTTGCCCCATGTAAATACACTCAAAGTAAACCTATAAGCCAGCTCTTGTAAAATGCAGCCAGTTAACACCACAGTGACCATGGGTGTAAAGCTGTGGCCTCCTTTTGAGGGTCTACTATTGCCCAAGATCTAAGTTAAGCTGAGGCAGTGTTTGGGTGATGATGTGCTAATTTATGAGCTCCTTGATGCCCATGTTCTATGTTTGTACAGGTCCTAACACAATGGGATCCTGGTCTGTGACTGGGACTATGAGGCAGTACTGCAATACTGATCTACAGAAATAGTTTTGTACCATGGCTTAAGAGATTAGTCACTGAAAATGGAAGACACCTGCAGTTTAACTCAGTCCCTTTGTCTCCTGCACTGAGTGTTCTATCTGCTCAGTACACACTGTCTGAACGCACAGGAGAACCGTGATGGATGATGACAAAGGTTAAGTGTTGTTTCTTCTCCTTCTCTTTACAGATCAGGCTGCAGGTAAGAACTGTGAGTGTCCCTGGCTGCCGCTCAGATGGACAGCCCTGAGGCTGTGCCCAGGGCAGCCTTTTATGTGCTTGCCCAGGAAACCCCTTAGAAAAGGCGGGAAGCCCTTCTGGGAAACCCCTTAGTAAAACTGGTTCTGACTGGAACTTGTTTACAGCTTCCAGGAGAACTGTTCAGTGTGAGTAAGGGCAGAGGGACCCAGTCCTGTGAACTAATGTCTGCAGTCCTTCGTTAAGCAGAATAGAAGTCAGGAGGAATTTACCTGAATGAGGATTGAAGGGCCTGTCCTGCATTCCATGCGCCTCTTGGTATCCTCAAAACTTGCTCCGTTCCAGTTGGCATTTTGTTGTGTCAGAACATAGCCTGAGCCCAGAGAGAGAGCTGCAGTATGTGGCTTTGTGAAGAAAAAGGAGAGTACATCACAGTAGTAATAAATCTCTGAGGGCTTGTCTTGTGTTGGGGGTGGCATGCACTTGACAATGTCTACTGACCTGATCATGAAATGCCGTATTTCATCAGAGACACTGTTAAATTAAATCCCAAATCTAACCTCACTGGGGCAAGATGTTGATTGATGTTACAGGTAGAGATTGGCTGCTGCACATCACGAAAGGGCTAATAACTATTTTGGGGTGCCCAGATGGACTTTTTAGAGTGTTGTTTACAATGAGGGTTCTCAATCTTTTTCTTTTGAATAACCCACACACACACCCACACCAACATGCTATAGAAACTCCATGACCCAGCGAGGGAGGCCCCTCCAGGATTCAGATTTGGAGGGTGGGGCCTCTGGGCTTCAGCCACAGGCAGGATTCTGCCCTATGGGGCTGGGAGTGAGGGGCTCGGGAGCTCCACGGGATATGGGGGGCTCAAGACTTGCCCCGCAGAGCAGAGGGATTGGGGTCCCGTGGGCTGTGGGCCTGCAGTTGAGAACCGCTGATTTACAACACAGCACTAAAATAATTAGTGAGTGATTAATCCAAAGAGAGAGAGAGGTTGTTTGAACGTGGGTGTAATTAGCTGCGATTTACATATAAAACAATGTAGATTACAGTAGTGCTCCAGGATCTACACTGGCATGGGAGGCAGCAATACTACCATCACCAGCCATATACCTGTGGTGGTTCCCTTATACAGGAGGAATTCTCTAACATCAAGCTGCAGCTGGTTTAAGTTCACTGAGTGCTAGTTACATGGTGCAAAATGAACTTGGTGGGCCAGAGAATACAGCTGTCTGAGCTCACAAGCCACAACTCTGAATAGCTGTCTATTAACACTTATTAAAGAGACAAGGTGGGTGAGATCATAGCTTTTATTGGACCAACTTGGAAGTGGGAAGTTGGAAGCAACTTGAAAGTTAGTCAAATAAAAAAAATTACCTTACGCACTGTGGCAAAGTTCCTCCTCTCCCCTAGTAGGTCCTGCGCTTATTGGTGGATTTCCTCCCCTCAGTGGTCTTCCCCTTGGATGAAACCCACAGGATCAACTCCTCCTATGTCTGTTTAGGAGTAGCGAGACTTGGGGGGAACCCGGTCCCGCCCTCTACTCCGGGTTCCAGCCCAGGGCCCTGTGAATTGCAGCAGTCTCTATAGTGCTACTTGTAACCGCTGCTTGACTGCTACAGCTCCCTGGGCTACTTCCCCATAGCCTCCTTCAAACACCTTCTTTATCCTCACCATAGGATCCTCCTGGTGTCTGATACTGCTTGATTGTAGGGTGTTTCCTCAATCTTCCAGTAGTACACCCTCTCAGTTCTTAGTTCCTTGTGTCTCTAACTTCCAGCTCCTCATACACACTTTCTTTCCCTGGCTCCTCCTCCCTAGACTGGCGTGAGCTCCCCTTTTTATACCAGGTGCCTTGATTAGCCTGTCCTGATTGGCTGCAGGTGCTCCAATCAATGTAGCTCTCTCCGGTACCTTCTAGAAAGTTCTTAATTGGCCCCAGGTGCCTTGATTAGCCTGGAGCAACTGCCATTTTGGTTCCCATGGTACTAGGGATTTGCTTAGCCTGGAGCTAACATACCTGCTCCTCAATACTTTCCTGTAGCCATCCAGCCTTGCTCCATCACAGCACCTTCTTTCTAATATCCTGGGACCAACTCGGCTATGACAACACTGCATATTAACATTTAAGTCCTGCACTTTCCTTGCATGTAGGATGGTGAATTATACCAACAAACTGAGGCATGAGGAAGTGGACCAAGCAGTAGAGATGACTGTAAATGTCTGGAGTGATATCACACCAGTAAATTTTGTGACCGTAGAGAATGGGAATGCTAATATCATGATTACATTTGCTTCTAAAAGCTGCCTGGTTTCTTTGGTGGTGCTTCCTTAAAGTGTATTTCCAAAAGACAGGACTCCCGCCTCCAGGACTGTCCGGGACTTGGGAGGGCAGAGCCGGGGGACCGCCCCGGCAGGAGACTGAGGAGCCGGGCAGCACAGCCCCAGAGGGAGCGGAGCCCTGGAGAGCGGGATGTGGGTCCCTCATGGCAGCGCCCCGCCCTCTATAACCCCGCTGCTGCTGCTTCTTCTGGCCGCCCTGCCACAGTCCCTGGGCAGCTCGGGCCACTTTACCCAGCCCCGGCTGTGGCACTGGGGAGCAGCCACCTTGCGGCACCTGCAGGCGGCTCCGTGTGCCCCGCGGGATGGCCCCCAGCCTGAGAGTCCCCCGCTGAGAGCCTGCCCAGCCTAGCCACAAGATGTGGGCGCTGCTCCCCCGCGGCATGAACCGCAGCAGCCACAGGGCACCCCTGCGCACAACGTGCTGCTGCTGTCATGGCCGGCTCTAGGCTTCTTTTGGGCAGCAAAAGCCCAAAAGAAAACCAAAAAAAAAATGGCCAGAATGCCACCCCTGAAAATGTGCCGCTCCAAGCACATGCTTAGTTTGCTGGTGCCTAGAGACAGCCCTGGTCAAGGTTTGGCATAATCTAAGCCACCTGGATCCAAAACACTTTTGAACTCTAAAAAAGTTCAGCTCCAGATTCAGATTTGTAACTTGGGCCCATCTGTACCTACTACAAAAGTTTAAAACAACCTTAAATGTATATCTTTAATAATCAATGCTTTCCAAAATCTAATCAGTTGTGTTTATGCAAATGATCATTTGAGCCACTGAAAATGGGCCTTACTTCAGCATTTAATGTGCACCTTATGAAAGGAAGGATCTGGTTTGCTGACAAAGGCTCAGTGCATGCAGGTATCCAGATGTAACTAACTTACCCTCCCACATCTCTTTGGTCCTATCAATTGCAGGGTCCTTTTAGGCCCCAGGGAAGAGAGGTGTTTTACGGAGGAGGAGAACATTAGGAGGATGGGGATGACATCCCTGCTCCCACAGTCTCACCCTTCTGTTCTTCTTTATTGCCACTGAGAACCTCAAAGAAAGTCTGAATACTAGATTAGGTAGCTAGTTAACCATGAAAAGGGGGTTACAGAGTGCAATAGAGAGTGTTGGGCCTGCTCTATACCATTTTTATGTGAGAGGGTTGGAATGATAATTCTGTTTAGCAGAAAATTTTTGAGATTTCAAATTTTGGTTTTGTTCCTATTTGTGGGAACCCCTCTCCCCAAACTTCAGAACTCCTTGTGAAACAGAATTACTATTCTCAACCTAGCTCTGTTGGAAGCCTTGGCCCAGGGCAGTCTGCTCTCAGACTATCCCGGTGCTGGGAACCCGGGAAACTCTGGGAGTGAGAGGTGCCAGGGAGTTGCAAATTTGAGAGCCAGGACTCCCAGGGTCCCAGAAGCTGGGGGCCTGGAACCCCACGATCCCAGTCAGCCAGCTAGATTGGCTGCCAAGGAGCTGGATGGGTGCACTGGCAAAACACCAGGCAGGTTTCAAAGGACCCCTGCCTGGCTTCTGGAGGAATTTCATCAAAACTGAACTGTCTCTAAAATATTTTCATGAATCAGCAAATTCGAACAAAAATTGCTTAATTAAAGTTTTTCCGACTAGCTGTAGTTGGAATCACTCTACTTTACCATAGAAGAGATGGCTGTGTGAGGTGCGTGATGTGATTATCCCTTACTTACCAACTTGCGGGGCTTTCTTGGCTGTAGGAGGATGATGCTTTTCGCTCAATGGCCTTTGTCCTATTTGGCATCCTGGCCCGCTTGACAAAGAAGAAATGGAAGGCCTATTTCGCCGAGCAGGTTAGGCAGAGCTGGGTCACATTTCTGCTGCACCTGCGAGACCCGAACCCTGAGGTTTCAATGGTAAGACCAACAGTGACTTATTTACTAGGCAAAGGAATCTTCCACCCAGTGCCAGAGGAGCTCTGCCTTTCCTGCCTGCTGTGGAGGCCCAAATTCTCCCCTCAGTTCATGGCCCTCCTGCTCAGTCAGTTCCAGCCAGGTTGGTCCAAGGCTGCCTCACCAGAATTCAGGATAGGTCATGGGTCTGACCCCGGAAGGTCTCTGTTCCTGTCTGTCTCCACACCCCTGCCCCCTGCCTCCCTAGAACAGAGGAGAGACCACAGCTGTGCCTGGTGAAGTATCTTTCATAGGTATATGTGTTCCCAAAAGACACTGATGCTACCTCCAGGTTTCATTGGACACTCTCCCCTCTATTACTCATTCCTGCATGTTTCTGCCAATCACATCCAGATGAATCTCTTTTTATCCTGGAATAGATGAGCAGTCACGCAGATGAGTTCCCTTTGAATGAGCATAGCACTCGGTAGGGAACAATTCAATGGTGTGACACTCTTTTTCAGGAATGCAGAGCTACGTTTCGCCTCTGTTTCCCATTTTTGGGACTGAAGAGACTCCAACCTGTAATTAATAAGCACCTTGGTGGCACAGCCAGGCTGAAGCCTGAAGAGCTCCAGGAGGACATTTGCAGACACCTTGTGAGTGAGCTGTTGAACTGTCTGAGAGTATTGACTGGAGTGGCTTGTGGTGGTGTAGAGGGGTGGGGGGATGTGTGATGGATAATGTAAATAACTGTAAGGGTGGGATATATGAGGGAGGGTGATGGGAAATGTAAATCTGCCACATATTCCCATTTTTCCCACTTCTACCCAGCCACCTGGTCTTTCCCTTATTTACCTGTGGTTCGTAAAAGCATGTGCTGGCAGTCAAAGGGCACTTCTAGCCAGAGAGAGCTCATGTATCCCTCCCTGATTTCCTCTAGGCCAAAGAGAATGCAGAGCTGCTGGGGAACTTGTACAGCACCACCATCACGTACTTCTATAGCAGCTGGGAAGGGATCCGAGAATCCACCACAACCTTTGGTAATTTGTTCCAATGGTTAATTAAAATTACCATTAAAAATGGATGCCTTATTCCCAGTCTGAATTAATCTAGCTTCACTTTTCCCCATTGAATCTTGTTATACCATTGTTTGCTACTGTAAAGAACCCATTATCAAAATTTATTCCCCATGTGAGTAGTTATAGACTGTCCTCAAGTCACTCCTTAACCTGCTCTTTGTAAAGCTAAATAGATTGAGCTCCTTGAGTCTGTCACTAAAGGTATATTTTCCAATCCTTTGATAATTCTTGTGACTCTTCTCTGAATCCTCTCTAATTGATCAGCATCCTTCTTGAACTGTGGACACCTGATCTGGACACAGTAGTCCAGGAGTGCTCACATGAGTGCTGTATTCAGAGGGAAAATAACTTCTTTACTCTTCTTCAAGATTCCTCTGTTTATGCCTCCAAGGATCATTTCAGCCCTTTTGGCCACAACTTGGCATTGGGAGCTTATGTTCAACTGATTATCTGCCATGGCTCAAGTTTTTTTTCAGCATCATTGCTTCCTGGGATAGAGTCTCCCATCCTGTAAGTATGGCCTGCATTTTTTGTTCCTAGATGTATATATTTACATATGGTTATATTAAAGTGCACATTATTTACTTATGCCCAGCTTACCAAAGGATACAGCTTGCTCTGTATTGACTGCAAAGAGGTTACTAGGGTATGGGAGAGAGCAGAATTTGGCCTAGTGCATTGTGTGCAGCCTCTGTAAACTCTGAACAATTATTTCCCTTGGTTTCTCTAGTTATGTTGCATCCTATGCAGTAATCTCTCATATCTTCTCAGGCACCTCATTGACTAAATTTTCCAGGCCTCTTACAGCCATCTGATGGACAATGCTGTTCCTTTCCTGTGACCTTTCTTCCAAGATGCGTAAGACAGATTTAAGGAACTTCTCCTCCCTGAGCATGGGATCACTCATTAGCTGAAATAAAATCAACATGTCCATTAGCCCCAATATGATCATTAAGATTGGGAATAGAATTTGAGCAGACATGGAATACACTAAAAACAACAAGGAGTCCTCCTACAGCCACAGTCTTGTGGATACAGACTAATATGGCTACCCCTCTGATACGTGGCACATACAATGTAACTTTATCATTCCACACAAATGAGAAATGTCTTCAAACCATGCAGCTTTCCTTTTGGCCACTATAACAGGGATCCACTCACCTCTTGAGAGCCTCTTAGTGGCTGGGTTTGGTACCACAGTCCTTTTCTCACCCCTGGTGCACCCTGCCAGCTGACCTCAGTGAGTCTTCTGTGGCTCAGGCCTCTGGCTAAGTCCCAAAGTCCAAATGAACCCCTTCAAGAACAGTCCCATTGCCCTCACTAGGGTCTCCAGCCCCAACTCTGGGTCCTTGAAATTCTGCCCTTTGTTCAAGCTCTCCATAAGCATTGTCCCCTTCCTGGGGCTTATGCCACTGTAAGTGATAGGGGAACCTGGGCCTGCCCATAACTCTGAGTTCCAAACCATGGACCCTGTACACAGTAGCTAGACACTGCTTGATTTCAGTTCATTGTTGCTTCTTCCTACCGGCCACTTTTAGCTTCACCCTCACCTCAAGGTTAAAGTTCTTAAGGACTCTCTTCCTGCAAACCCAACTTAAGCAAATGCTGCCAGAATCAAACTCTGGCTAGCCCCTGAATTTCTGCAGCCAGAGAGCAGCACCCTTTCTTGCCCCTCCAGTTCCTGGCAGGAACTGACCTGCTAAGGCCCTGCAGCTCCTTTTAGCTGAGCCTGATGGGTTCTGATTGGCTGCTTTCATGAGGCCTCTCTAGACAGACCCAGAGTTGAGGCTCTTTTCCTGGGGCAGGGTGTAGTAGGACCACAGGGCCTCTTGTAAGAAGCCTCAAAGCCCAGTACAGCCCATCACAGGCACAGATCGATTGTTTTTGCTTAGAACCAGATGAGCCCCTAAGACAGTTGCTTAGCATAAGTGGGAAATATGACGCAGATGTTAGAGGAAGGAGGTGGAAAGGGAGGATGGTCCAGCAGTTATCACACTAGCCTAGGACTTAGGAGACCCAGCTTCAATTTCCTGCTCCCTCAAAGACTTCCTGTGTGACCTTGGGCAAGTCACTTAGCCTTTCTGTGTATCAGCTCCCTGCCTGTAAAATAGGAATAATAGTGCTTCCCTACCTCCCAGGAATGTTGTGGGGATACATACATACATACATACATGAATGAGTTTTGAGGTACTCAGATACTACAGTAATAAGAACCTATGATAGATGTGAATGTATTTGTATGTTGCTTGTTTTATAGTATCAGGACACTAGGTTCATTCCGAAGATCTGCTGAGCAAAACCAAAATCAGGAGCTGTTGGTTAGTATCTGCACTAGGACTTGGCAGAAGAGGTCCAGGAATTCAAACTCTGGCTGTATCTCTCTCAGCCAGCACCAGTGGTTGTGTAGCAAGTATAGGCAATGACAGCAATACAAATATCAGAGACAGAATGACTCAGAAAGGTAGAATGAAGTTCCTTGTGAGGTTTCCATATAAAGGAGGATCCATTCTAATATTTAAAATGACAATTACTCCTATGAACTGAACTGTACAACTCCCGAAAGAAAGGCAAACAGACAATGGTCTAATGTTGAAACTGCTCTTCAGAGCCCTGTGTCTTACCTGGGCAAGGAAAGCTGTGCTGGTGACTCGGTGGTTTTCCATTGGGGAATTCACCCAGGGGAGGAGGCTCTGGATGATCTCAGGTGTTATTAGTCCAGATCTAAGCAGAACACTGGAAGACAAAAGAAACCATTTATGGGGTTGATTGCACACTTCAAAAACTCAGCTGCTCTGAGCAGACATCTCTGATACCTGTGAGTGGGAGCTGTGTGTCTCTACCCAGGGCATCCCCCACAAAGATATAAACTAGAGATTCCCTCTCAGCCACTCTATTTGCTACTGATTCATAATGATAAAACGATGCCTCCTAGATCTCTTACCTCACCAGCAGACACACTCCCTCATGGTGAGTCTTGGGATTTTCAGTTAAGAATCCATGTTCTCTGCTCACTGAGCGCTCTCACCAGTCTCTCATTCCCACCCTTGTAAAGCACTGACTCTAATGCCTGGATAGAAAGCCTGGGGAAAGAGAGGCACAGAACTGCAGCAATCAGTCCGGTTGAGAACTGCTGGTGTAGAAGACCCTACAGACCTTCCAACAATCCCATCATGCAGAGAAACAGCCTTTGCTTGCCTGGTAGGTTTAACAGCAAAAGAGCCTTCAGGAATTTATACGGGAGCAAGCCCAGGTCTGGCAACAACTCCTCCAAAGTCTGGCGAGTCTTGTGGCAGGAAATAGAAACCAGGCACAGGAGATCAGACTCTGTAAAATAGGACATGCAAACAACCCTGATGTGTTTTTGGTTACTGTTAAAGGAGCAGCAGTGAGACCTCATAGGGACAGAACAATGTGGGCCCTTCGACTGACAGCCTATTTAACCGGGAAAGCACATATATGGCTCTTAGTGATTAGTGGGCAAGAGATTGTGACATGATTAAGGCAGCCATGCTGGACGAGGTGGGGCCTGTCCACAGAAAAGTACTGCCAGAAATGGAGAGTTGAAAGATGGTTTGAGGGATTAGACCTCTGTGCATTTGGACAGAAATTTAAAGATTGGGCCACTCATTGGTAAGGCCAGATACTCAAACTGTGGGGGAGATCATGGACTGCATGATTCTGGAAGTTTCTTCAGAGTCTCCCTGAGCATACCCGAGTATGGGTTACATGGCGCCAGCCAGTTAATCTGGACCCCGCAGTTAAAGTTACAGAGGAATTTGCAGACGCGGACATTCCCAGAGTGAGTCAGTGGCTAAGGGACTAGATTTGAGAAGGACCAGAGTGCCTCCAGCTGGGAAGGGCAGCAAGAAGAAGAGGGAGGAGCCTCAAGGAACTGTAGTGGGAGCTTGGCCTGCAGTGTGCTTCCGACATGGACGTGAAGGATATTTAAAAAGAGACTGTCCTAAAATGGGCTGTGGGTTTGCACAGTTTTGTGGCTGGGACAAGACTCCCAGGCAGGGAAGAAAAAAGAAAGTAGCTACCATATCGGTATGGGTAGGGAGGAGCCACCAAAGGGACTAATGGACACAGCTTCATCCTGTTTGCTAATCAGGCAGGAGTTAGTGAAACCCCACTGGATACTTCCCAGAGGTAGGATCAAAACTGAATATGTACATGGGGACAATACATTCTGCCCAATGGCAGAGGTGACTCTGGAAATCAAGGGGAAGTTTAGGCAGAAACATGTAGGGGTAGTGGATGGATTGCCCCACTGCCTTCTACTGGGCATGGACTGGGATCCCTTTCTAACCGGGACACCAAGGCATGTGTGGAGGCCCAGGAGGGTGGAAATAAAATCTGCAGGGCCAGGTAAAGAGGAAATATAAGTAAAGGGGCTGGAAGAACCTAGACACGAAAGTACAAGCCACAGAGGAGGTGAGGATGGAGAAGTCCCCTGAGAGACAAGAAGGAGGAGAAAGAAAACAAAGGTCAAGAGTAAAAGTGACTTAAGATCATCCATTGGGGTCAAACTTCAGATCTAAAAATGATACATGCAAAGGATGAATACATTCAGTAGATCATAACCTTTGCAGAGATACGTTACATGGCGTATGTAGCATAAAACACATTCCAGTTATGCCATATTTACAGTCATAAGCATATTTCTATAAAGCATTATGGGGTGCAACGTCACAGTGGGCTTCTGGGCCAAAGCTCCAGCCCAACTTGCAACTTCAATGCGCTGTCAGCATAGCTGTTAGCATGGTACTGTGAGCACTGGTCTGTCGACGTGGGCTGGGAGCCTTGCTGCCACAGGCTGGGTAGACATACAGTGCCAGATCAACTGGGAAAAGGCAAGAAGCACAGTTAACCTCTCTCCCCACCTCCCCTTCATCCAGAATGAGAGTGGCATTTCCTTTGGTTAGCTTATGTCACTTGGGAAGGGGCTGGATACAGCTCCTCTTGCACCAGAACCAGAGTGTCCACACACAGATATAGGTCACTGACTGTTCTGATTTCTCTACACTGGTCTAACTGGTGACACTCAGGGCCGCCAAGAGCGGGTTCGGGCCCCAGTGAAAAAAATTTTTCGGGCCCCCCAGAAAGGGCGGACTGGCTAAACAGGGCCGACGAGCCGGGGAAGTCAGGCCCCGGGCCCCCTTCCGGACTGCTGGGTCCCAGTAATTTGTACCGGCTTCTCCCCCACCCACCCCCATTGGCCATGGTGACACTTTCCTATGTGTACACGGCTGGAGAGAGACCAGCTGCCACAGAGCAAATGGGGGTGACGTCTGATGACAGGGGGGAGGAAATACTGTGGGGAAGCAACTTGCCCAAGGTCAGTGGCAGAGCCAAGAACAGAGCCCAGACAATCCTTCCACTGAGAACAAGAGTTGCTAGCGAGGCAAGGTTCCAGGGCTGCTCTCTGCTCTGAGGAGCTCAGGCAGGGTTACATGAATCGCTCTCTTCCTTGGCTGTTGGTCCCCTGAGCTGTTGGGCCCTGCCTGTCAGCAGCAGTCTGAGGCCTTCCAACACTCATTTTGACTGGACTCCTCAAAGGCCCCCATTGTGCTAGCCTCAAGCACCCCTTCACCTGTGGAGTCTGCAGTTTCCCTGAGGCCTCTAAGGCAGCTCTCAGGGGTAGTTCTCTATGGCTAGTAGCCACATTTCTAGCCATGCTGCTCTCCTAGATTCAGCCACAGTCGAGTGCAAAGCCCCATGTCAGTGTGTAACACCTTCCTTCCACCACCACGGCTTGTCAGTGCTAACCAAACCCTCTGTCCTTCCACACAGGCCTCAACCTCTGAGCTAAGGGAGCTCTTCTCTGATACGTAGCAAGCCCCTATGGGGGGACACAAAGCTCTTTAGCCAGTGTGTGCCAAACTTCTCCAGGAAGGGGATGCTCACCCAGGCTCTGACAGCCAAAGGAGCCCACATCCCTGCCCGGGACACCACTCTGTGACAATCCCACGGCAGGGGAAAGGCCCGGCCTTCCCACACAGGGCCCGAGTTCATGTTGCTAGTGCAGCTGGTAGATGTGGCTGTTGGTGCTAAAGGTCCTGGGTTCTGTCCCCAATGGAGGTGTGACCAGAGTCCCAGGGGGCTGTGCTGAGGTCACTCAGGGTGAACTGCAAAGAATGGGGCAGAGAATCCCCAAAGCTGGTGGATCTTCCAATACTTAGATTTACCAAACCAGCACAAAACAGCTTCTATAATACCTTACTGGTTGCCCAGAAGCCAGCGACACAGTTCCCTTAAAGCAACCCAGCCTTGGGCTTCCACCCAGACACCCAAGTCAAATATGATGAGGATTACTGAAAATCTTATTCACCACATAAGAAAGTTCTACCAATCCCAAAGGATCGGGCATATTTCCTCCCAGGCTAATGAATATTCTAGATCTTACCCAAATACAAGTTTACAGCCAGTTCTTATTAATTAAACTAAAATTTATTAGAAAAGAAAAGAGAGAATGTTGGTTAAAAGATCAGTATATATACAGACCTGAGTACTGTGCTTAGATCAGATTCATAGTAGAGATGTTGAGCTTTGTAGCTGCAAAGAGTTCTTTCAGAATTAGTCCATAGGTTATAGTCCAATGCCCATATTCAGGGTGATCCAGATTAAAACTGGAGATCTCAGCCCTATGGCTTAGGCTTCCCCTGCATGAAGCATCAAGCAGATCTAAGATAAAAGAATCCAGAGCCAAGAGGTTTTTATACGGTTCCAGGCCTTCTCTTCACAGGTCAGAGGCCTTAGGCGAACAATAGGCAATCATGGAGACTTTGAAGTAGACCTATTTCCTAAGCATCACCGATAATTAGCTACACAGATTAACATAAGGCAAGTGCCTGTTTTCAACCATTCTCATGTGATTTGCTAAACATTTCAAAGAGAGATGAATACAGTGACATCACTACATTTACGGTTCATTTAAACGTTAATATTTCCTTTAGATCTCTGAATTAACAGAACACAGCATAGACAGGGACTGTTTGACTACATTGTTATTCTCTAACAATAGATACGTAAACACACAAAAACACAAACATTATCTACGAATATGTTCCTAAAGGTTGAATCTGGGTCATTTAGCCTGCAAGCTGCTTAACCCTTTTTAGCCATGCGTCACACTTTTTATAAGATTCGTTGCAATTTTATAACAGTGGTAGCAACAATGATTTGCATGGTCATACTCTAATCAGATAATGTCACAGGAGGCCATTCCAAGTATGCCCTGAGGTTATAGTGAACTGTTGTAAATCACTAGTACTTACACAGAGCAGTTGCCAAGCACTCATCCATCACACCTGGACTAAGGTCCTGTGGGCTTGCAGTCTGGACCCCAGAAAGTCCAGGGGTTGCAGACTTGGCCAGCCATGGGACTCTGTTCCCTCTGCTGCTGTTTTTGTCCCTGGAGCACCATGAAAGGTGCATCATCACATAACCAATGGGGTTAAGTGCCCTCTCCCTCTTCCCCCCGCCCCCACCACCTGCCATGGCCATAATGGCCCTGCTCAATAGCCTTCTTTCCAACCTCCTCCTTCTGTAGTTAAATGTGACATGCTGGTACCAAGGAGCCAGTGCATCACACCCGTGGTCCTAGCTCCTAGTAACATCTTTCCTTTCACTCACTCACTCATTCCTTAGCATGGCCCTGACCTGATAAAGGATGGTGTCAGAAATGCAGATCTGTGATGGAGATGGTCTCACGGTACCTAGTGAAAGGTCTCCTACACAGGGGCACTCTTGAATATCCTGCAGCTCGAGCGCACTGATCGGGACATCAAGGTTAGGGGGGCAAGCAGATCCCCAGCTCACCCCATGACTAGCCTTGCTGGCACCCTAAAGACCCTAACTGTAAGCTGGTTCTACTCCCTGCATTTCCTTGGATCTGCTCTCACATCAAGGCTCTCTGCATCCCAGGGAGGCAGATTTCTCAGCTTGACCTGGGGACACAGCAATCACCTGTTTTTAAACAGTGCCATTTCCCCTGACAAGCAACCTCTCACATTTAGGTTCATTAAATACCAGCTCTCACTTAGCAGGCCAGTCCGTAAATATGTCACAATCCTGCTGAAGCTGACCAATAAGGGCTGAGTTATTTGCTCTTTCATCTCATTTTCTGCCGTCAGCAAATCTAGACACGCTCATACTTTAATTCAATCTTCTGAGTAATATAAAAGGCTAAAACATGCCTTGCTAGCTGCTGCTGGCAGCTGTCTTGGAGTGCGAGGTTACTCCAGGAACTGTAAATCTCCTTGTCTTCTGGCTGCTCCTGCATTTCCTTAGAGTGTGTTTTCTGTAGGGCTCTGCTGCCAATGCACTTTGGAGTCTCGCTGCCACTGCCACTCTGTCTTTAAATATCTCTGGGAAGTGTTGATACCTACAGATAAAGTTGCTAGAAAGAGGAAATCTCAACAAAAAAATGGATCACTAGCTCTGTAATGGAACGCTAAACTATATTATATGGTCAGCCACTAGCTGGCACCGTGTGTAATACGCTACTTAAGCTAACCTCAGCCATACCTGGTAGAGCATTAAAGGATCTTAGATTAACATATGTGGTGTATATAAGCAAAACACACCAGATGAAGCCAGTAAGTATGTATGTAACCAGTCCATATCTGGTACAGGGACATGAAGTGGTGTCACGAGGAACAAAGCAACAAAGATTGGAGGAGCTCATCAGCATACCACTCTTCAGTGCCCCATAGAACTTCAGCTTTGACAAACCTTACAATGGACAGACTTGAAGTGTATTTTGCAAGATTTCAAATTGCAAACAAACTTCACAAAGAAACTGGAGATATTCAGGTATCTTCTGTAATTTATGCTATGGGGAAGCAAGCAAAGCATATCTTTAAATCCTTTGACTTCACTGAAGACAATCACAAATCTGACTATGAAAGGGGTTCTGGCAATGTTTAATGCATACTTTATACCTCAGTTTATGAAAAAGCAGATTTCCACAGGCTGACTATCCCCTTACTTCATAATGTGGAAACTGAGTTAAAGAAACCAAAGCAGATTGGCATAATCGAGAAAAGCCAACAACATGATGTTCCCCATCAGTGCCAGTTATAAAGAAAAACGGAAAAATATGAATCTGTATGGATCTTAAAAAACTTAATGAAGCAGTTGTGAGAGAAAAATCTATCCTCCCAACACTGGATGACTTCCTCCCCAAAGTGAAAGGAGCTACAGTATTCTCCAAACTGGCTGCCTCGAGCAGATACTGGCAAATTCCTTTAGCCAAAGAAAGTGCTAAACTGAGTACAGTTATCACACCCTTTGGGAGATTTTGCTATCATAGATTACCTTTTGAGATTATCAGTGCACCTGAAATTTTCCAAAGAAAGTTGGCAGAACTGTTAAGGAACACAAGTGGAGTTGTAGTTTTCATGGATGATATTTTGATATATGGGTCTTCAACGGAAGAACACACCAAAACCCTCAGCAAAGTCCTAAGCCTAACAAATCAGCCTGCACTGAAGCTAAACAAGGAAAAAATGTGTTTTCCGCCTTCCCCAAATCAAGTGTTTGGGACAGACAATAAACAAAGATGGAATCAGTCCTAGCCCTGATAAAGTAAAAGCAATTCGAGAACTGAATGCACCAGCTAATGTACCAGAACTCAGCTGTATACTGGGGATGGTAAATTACCTTGGTCGATACCTACAAGATCTTTCTGCAGTGAGAAAACCACAGAATGAACTGTTAAAGTGCAACACATGTTGGCTATGGGGGCCAAACCAAGAAATTGCCGTCAAAAAAGTAAAAGAAATGTATCACAACAGCTCCAATTCTCAAGTACTACGATGTGAACAAAGCCACAGCGGTCAGTGTGGACGCAAGTGGCTTTGGCCTAGGTGGTGTACGGCAACAACATGGCTCAGAGTAGAACCCAGCTGCATTTTTCTCTCACACACTCACAGCAGCAGAAAAACGATCTGCACAGATTGAAAAGGAGTGCCTGGCAAGCGTATGGGCATGTGAAAACTTTTACAGATATCTGTGTGGACTGGATTTGTTTACAGTGATAACAGCCATAACCCATTTTAGCCCTCATCATTAGTAAAGACCTGGATCAAGCATTGCTGGGATGCCAATATCTATTGCTGAGGTTAATGCAATTTAATCCAATTGCTAAATATGTTCCTGGGAAAAATCTGGTAGTAGTAGACACGCTGTCACAGAGCCCTGCATCACATTCAACTACTGTGAGATCAAAGATGAGATACAGGTGCACACTGATGCTGTGGACATATGCAAACTAGCGTCAGAAAAGAGACTACTTCCGCTGCAAAAAGCAACCTCGACAGTCATGCAAGTTCAGGAAGTTTGTTCCATTGGGGTGGCTGTCCCAAGTAGCTAAAGGACACTAAGGAAGTGACAAGACTACTTTGCAGTGCATGGACAATTAAGCAAGTCAAAGGGACCTGTGATTAAAGCTAATTGCATCATAATTCCAAACAAAATGAGAGGAGAAATCCTAAACCTCATCCATGAAGGACATCAAGGATTAACTAAATGCCATGAAGAAGGCCAATCAATCAGTGTGGTGGATGGGCATCTGCAAGGATATAAAGAATAGAGTATCTACATGTGAACATATCAGAACCAACAGACCAGCACATAAGAACATAAGAACGGCCGTACCGGGTCAGACCAAAGGTCCATCTAGCCCAGTATCTGTCTACCGACAGTGGCCAATGCCAGGTGCCCCAGAGGGAATGAACCTAACAGACAATGATCAAGTGATCTCTCTCCTGCCATCCATCTCCATCCGCTGACGAACAGAGGCTAGGGACACCATTCTTACCCATCCTAGCTAATAGCCATTTATGGACTTAGCCACCATGAATTTATCCAGTTCCCTTTTAAACATTGTTATAGTCCTAGCCTTCACAACCTCCTCAGCTAAGGAGTTCCACAAGTTGACTGTGTGCTGCGTGAAGAAGAACTTCCTTTGATTTGTTTTAAACCTGCTGCCTATTAATTTCATTTGGTGACCCCTAGTTCTTGCGTTATGGGAATAAGTAAATAACTTTTCCTTATCCACTTTCTCAACATCACTCATGATTTTATATACCTCTATCATATCCCCCCTTAGTCTCCTCTTTTCCAAGTTGAAGAGTCCTAACCTCTTTAATCTTTCCTCATATGGGACCCTCTCTAAACCCCTAATCATTTTAGTTGCCCTTTTCTGAACCTTTTCTAGTGCTAGAATATCTTTTTTGAAGTGAGGAGACCACATCTGTACACAGTATTCGAGATGTGGGCGTACCATGGATTTATATAAGGGCAATACTATATTCTCAGTCTTATTCTCTATCCCCTTTTTAATTATTCCTAACATCCTGTTTGCTTTTTTGACCGCCTCTGCACACTGCGTGGACATCTTCAGAGAACTATCCACGATGACTCCAAGATCTGTTTCCTGACTCGTTGTAGCTAAATTAGCCCCCATCATGTTGTATGTATAGTTGGGGTTATTTTTTCCAATGTGCATTACTTTACATTTATCCATATTAAATTTCATTTGCCATTTTGTTGCCCAATCACTTAGTTTTGTGAGATCTTTTTGAAGTTCTTCACAATCTGCTTTGGTCTTAACTATCTTGAGTAGTTTAGTATCATCTGCAAACTTTGTCACTTCACTGTTTACCCCTTTCTCCAGATCATTTATGAATAAGTTGAATAGGATTGGTCCGAGGACTGACCCTTGGGGAACACCACTAGTTACCCCTCTCCATTCTGAGAATTTACCATTAATTCCTACCCTTTGTTCCCTGTCCTTTAACCAGTTATCAATCCATGAAAGGACCTTCCCTTTTATCCCATGACAGCTTAATTTACGTAAGAGCCTTTGGTGAGGGACCTTGTCAAAGGCTTTCTGGAAATCTAACTACACTATGTCCACCGGATCCCCCTTGTCCACATGTTTGTTGACCCCTTGAAAGAACTCTAATAGATGAGTAAGATACGATTTCCCTTTACAGAAACCATGTTGACTATTGCTCAACAGCTTATGTTTTTCTATGTGTCTGACAATTTTATTCTTAACTATTGTTTTGACTAATTTGCCTGGTACTGTCATTAGACTTGCCGGTCTGTAATTGCCGGGATCACCTCTAGAGCCCTTTTTAAATATTGGCGTTACATTAGCTAACTTCCAGTCATTGGGTACCGAAGCCGATTTAAAGGACAGGTTACAAACCTTAGCTAATAGTTCCGCAACTTCACATTTGAGTTCTTTCAGAACTCTTGGGTGAATGCCATCTGGTCCCAGTGACTTGTTAATGTTGAGTTTATCAATTAATTCCAAAACCTCCTCTAGTGACACTTCAATCTGTGACAGTTCCTCAGATTTGTCACCTACAAAAGCCGGCTCAGGTTAGGGAATCTCCCTAACATCCTCAGCCGTGAAGACTGAAGCAAAGAATCCATTTAGTTTCTCCACAATGACTTTATTGTCTTTAAGCGCTCCTTTTGTATCTCGATCGTCAAGGGGCCCCACTGGTTGTTTAGCAGGCTGCTTGCTTCTGATGTACTTAAAAAACATTTTGTTATTACCTTTGGAGTTTTTGGCTAGCTGTTCTTCAAACTCCTCTTCGGCTTTTCTTGCACTTAATTTGGCAGTGTTTATGCTCCTTTCTATTTGCCTCACTAGGATTTGACTTCCACTTTTTAAAGGAAGTCTTTTTATCTCTCACTGCTTCTTTTACATGGTTGTTAAGCCACGGTGGCTCTTTATTAGTTCTTTTACTGTGTTTCTTAATTTGAGGTATACATTGAAGTTGGGCCTCTATTATGGTGTCTTTAAAAAGTGCCCATGCAGCTTGCAGGGATTTCACTTTAGTCACTGTACCTTTTAACTTCTGTTTAACTAACCCCCTCATTTTTGCATAGTTCCCCCTTTTGAAATTAAATGCCACAGTGTTGGGCTGTTGAGATGTTCTTCCCACCACAGGGATCTAAACTGTAGATGTAAACATCTGCTTTTTGGATGTATCCCATGAGGCTTCATGCTGCCAGGGCTCATTCAAAACCCTATTCGTCAGCAGGAAAACCAGAGTCCTGATCACTATGCAGAAAATCACTGTTGTGTTAAAAAAAAAAAAAAAAAGTGTCACCTTCTTTCCAAAGGCCTAATCTGAGCTCTGAACTGGAAATGGCAGAAAATAGCACAGTGCCTAGTGAGAACGTCCTGTAGTGAAAGATCACCAGTGAAACATGGGCAGCGAACATGAGCCTCCTCCCCCAGGCAGCGTGCCCCCATGCTCCCCACTCTGGTCACTGACTCTAGGAAGCTTACTGAAGTTTGGAATATGACAACATTGCAGCAGCTGAACCATTTCCTGATCCCAACGTACTTGATGGGAAGAACAAACTCACTCCTAGAGAAGACTTATTACACCCTGGCAGCTCAGCAAGAGATGGGAGAAGCATCTGAAATGTCCACTTCCAGATCTGTGCTCCTCAGCCAGGGCCGCCCAGAGGATTCAGGGGGCCTGGGGCAAAGCAATTTTGGGGGCCCCTTCCGTAAAAAAAAGTTGCAATGCTATAGAATACTGTATTCTCGTGGGGGTCCCTATAGGGCCCAGGGAAAACTGTCCCACTTGCCCCCCAGCGACCCTGGGAAAAATAAACATTTAAAAATCATCTCAGCACAAACCCAGTTTTGAGAAAATTTATTTTCAAGTCACCTTTACAAGGTATCACTGGCATAGGCGGCAGGTTTGTATAATTTTTGGTGGGGCCCAAAATGGTGGTGCCCCCCCGCTCCCGCCCTGTAAGCCGATATAAAATGAAGCTACAACGCGTCAGCGCCACAAGATTACAAGGGTCAATTAAAAGTGGAAAGTCAGAAGCAGCACTTGCCTACTTCAATATACGGTATTATATTTTGTTGCATCTGTTGTGATGAAGTGGGAATGTTCTTAATATTTTCTCTGAATACTGTGTGGGTGCCTCAGTTTCCCCTGCAAGATGCCAACTGAAGGTGTTGGGGACAAAGAGATCAGGTGGCCTCCTTGTCCAGAAGAGACACAGAGGCCAGAGGAGGGAGTGTCAGTTTGGAGCTGGCTGGGGAAATTGGGAGAGACCCAGAACTTGGTTCTGGGCTCCCCACCCCCCAAGATGGACCTGACAGAGGGGTTCTGTTTTCTGTACCAACAAGCTCTGTTTAAACTGTGTTCCCGTCATCTAATAAACCTTCTGTTTTACTGTCTGGCTGAGAGTCACATCTGACTGCAGAGTTGGGGTGCAGCGACCTCTGGTTGCCCCAGGACCAGCCTGGGCAGACTCACTTTGGAAAGTGCATGACGTGGAAGGGCATGCTGAATGCTCCGAGGTCAGACCCAGGAAGGTGTAAGCTTCTTGCCCTGGAGACAGTATGCTCCGAGAGAGGAGGCTCCCCCAGAGTCCTGACTGGCTTTGTATGGAGATGTTCCAAAGCATCACAGCATCCCCTTCCACACCGTGCACTTCCCAGAAGTCCGCACAGGCACTGACACTCCCTCCTCCGGCCTTTGTCTCTTTTCCAGGCATTAGGAGGCCACCTGATCTCTCTGTTCTCCAACACCTTCAGTTGGCACCTTGCAGGGGAAACTGATTTGGGAGAAATGAAGTAAAAGCTGCCCAAACCGAGCTTGAGCACTCCTGAATTTTGAGGTGTTCAAATCTGGAAGGCAGGTGCTGGGGGTGGGAGAGGGCTGTGGGCTCCATGGGGGAGCATGGCAGCAACTGTCTGGAGCTGCATGGAGCCAGATACGCTGGTCTGAGTGGCACAGTAAGCGGTTTGGGGGTTGGAGAAGAGGTAGGGAGTTCCGGGGGGCAGTCAAGGGACAAGGAGCAGGGGGAGTTGGATGGGGCAGAGGTTCGAAGGGGCAGTCAGGGGACAGGCAGCAATTGGATAGGCATGGGAGTCTAAGAGGTTTATCAGGGGACAGGTAGGGGGTGCGGTCCTGCGGGGGGGAAGTTGGGTGGGGTCTCAGGAGGGGGCAGTTGGGGACAAGGAGAAGGGAGGCTTAGATAGGGGCTGAGGTCCCAAGGGGCAGTTAGGGGCAGGGGTCTCGGGAGGGGGTAATTGGGGAACAAGGACCAGTGGGGCTTAGATAGGGGGTGGAGGTTCTGGGGGGCAGTTGGGGCAGGGGTCTGGGGAGGGGGCAATCAGCGGACAGAGGCTGGGATTCAAAGGGCTCTGGGCTGCTGGCAGCCGCGGGGATCCCAGAGCCCTTTGAATCCCAGCCCCGGCTGGGAGTCAGAGGACTCTGGGCTGCCTGCAACCGCAGGGAGCCCAGAGCCTTTTAAATCCCAGCGGCGGGAATCAGAGGGCTCTGGGCTGCCCGCTGCGGCGGGGAACCCAGAACCCTTTAAATCTCAGCCGCGGCTGGGATTTAAAGGGCTCTGGGCTGCCTGCACCCGCGGGGAGCACAGAGCTTTTAAAATCCCAGCCGCGGCCGGGAATCAGAGGGCTCTGGGCTCCCCGCCGCAGCAGGCAGCCCAGAGCCCTCTGATTCCCGGCCGCGGCTGGGATTTAAAAGGCTCTGGGCTGCCCGCCGCGGCGGGGTGCCCAGAGCCCGCGGGTAACCGGACGCGGCTGGGATTTTAAAGGCGCTGGGCTCCCCGAGGTTGCAGGCAGCCCCGAGCCCTTTAAATCCCAGCCGCGGCCGGGAATCAGAGGGCTCTGGCCTGCCAGCTGCAGCGGCACGCCCAGAGCCCTCTGATTCCCGGCCGCGGCTGGGATTTAAAAGGCTCTGGGCTCCCCGCCGCAGCGGGGAGCGCAGAGCCCTTTAAATCCCAGCCGCGGCTGAGATTTAAAAGGCTCTGCGCTCCCCGCGTTTGCAGGCAGCCCAGAGCCCTTTAAATCCCAGCCGCGGCTGGGATTTAAAAGGCTCTGCGCTCCCCGCGTTTGCAGGCAGCCCAGAGCCCTTTAAATCCCCGCCGCGGCTGGGATTTAAAAGGCTCTGCGCTCCCCGCGTTTGCAGGCAGCCCAGAGCCCTTTAAATCCCAGCCGCGGCCGGGAATCAGAGGGCTCTGGGCTGCCTGCTGCAGCGGGAAGCCCAGAGCCCACTGATTCCCGGCCGCGGCTGGGATTTAAAAGGCTCTGGGCTGCCCGCCGCAGCGGGGAGCGCAGAGCCCTTTAAATCCCAGCCGCGGCTGAGATTTAAAAGGCTCTGCGCTCCCCGCGTTTGCAGGCAGCCCAGAGCCCTTTAAATCCCAGCCGCGGCTGGGATTTAAAAGGCTCTGCGCTCCCCGCGTTTGCAGGCAGCCCAGAGCCCTTTAAATCCCAGCCGCGGCGGGGCTTTAAAAGGCTCTGCGCTCCCCGCGTTTGCAGGCAGCCCAGAGCCCTTTAAATCCCAGCCGCGGCCGGGAATCAGAGGGCTCTGGGCTGCCTGCTGCAGCGGGAAGCCCAGAGCCCTCTGATTCCCGGCCGCGGCGGGGATTTAAAAGGCTCTGGGCGGCCCGCCGCAGCAGACAGCCCAGAGCCCTTTAAATCCCAGCCGCGGCCGGGAATCAGAGGGCTCTGGGCTGTCTGCTGCGGCGGGCAGCCCAGAGCCTTTTAAATCCCAGCCGCCGCCGGGAATCAGAGGGCTCTGGGCTGCCTGCAACCGCGGGGAGCCCAGAGCCTTTTAAATCCCAGCCGCAGCCGGGAATCAGAGGGCTCTGGGCTTCCCGCTGCAGCAGGCAGCCCAGAGCCCTCTGATTCCCAGCCGCGGCTGGGATTTAAAGGGCTCTGGGCAGCCCTGGCGGCGGCGGCAGCGGCGGGGGGCGCTCCAAGCAGGGGAGAAAAAACATTGGTGGGGCAGAGCCCCTGCTTGGGATTTATTCATGGGGCTAAAGCCCCAGAGCCCCATATAAGTCGGCGCCTATGATCACTGGTTCTCAGCATCAGCTAGTGCTAAAAGGCACTAAAGCTCATTAAAAAGGTTGGACAAATATTTTCCGTCAAAACTTTTTTTGGATAGAAAACTAGGGAGTTTTAAAAAGCAGAAAAAAATCATGGACAATGTCTGCTTTCCTTCAAAATTTGTTGTGTTTTTTTAATTTGAAAAGCTGAAATAAGTCTGCCAAAACCTGAACATGATTTGGGGTTTCAGAAGTGTGTGGCCAAATATTTGCTGCTTGCTGTGTTTGATTGTTTAAAGAAACAATAAAAAAAAATCTGCTTAAAAAAATCCAAAACTTTTGAATTTTAATGGGGTTAGAGGGCTGCCTCCTTGATCTTCTCTGGCAAAAGCACACACAACAACAGACAGACAAAGACTTTCCTCCTTCCCAGATGTGAAAGTATCTTGTCTCCTTATTGGTCCTGTTGGTCAGGTGTCAGCTAGGTTATGTGAGCTTCTTAACCCTTTACAGGCAAAAGAGGAATTAACCCTTAACTGTATGTTTATGACACACTCTAAAAGCTAATCAGATGTCACCGCTCAATCTGACGGGGGCCCTAGTAAGCCAAAGTCCTTCCAGCCCTTCTGGAAGGGTTTCGTCTTTGGTCAGAAGGACTTGTCTGCTTGCTGAATCAAAAGCAGGCCCTGAGTCAGTTTAGATGCAGACTTTTTATGCCAAACGTCCTTTCTTAGTCAGTTGGTCTCTGGAAAACCTAGTTTGAACCGGTTTATGCAAGCGTCCCCAGGCATGGTACCTCTCTGGAGGTCTTTACAACCTGAGTGATTCACCTTAAATCACCATCCACTGCTTTTAGTTCCTGGAGGAGCTGTGGTATCATTCCCCCTCACTCTCCTCCACTGCCCCAAGTTGCATACAGTCCCTGGCCCAGCTTAATACAGTATGTATCCCCAGAGATACTGCACAAGGTTGCAACATATGTCATAACAACCTAGTATGATATTAGTCTCTTTTGTAGCTGCATCCTATTGTTGACACATTCACTTTGTGATTCACTATAATCCCCAGATCCTTTCCAGCGGTACTACTGCCTAGCTAGTTATTCCCCATTTTGTAGTTATGCATTTGATTTTTCATTCCTAAGTGTAGTACTTTGCACTTGTTTTTATTGAATTTCATCTGCTGATTTCAGACCAATCCTCCAATTTATCAAGGGCATTTCAAATTCTAATCCTGTCCTCCAAAGTGCTTTCAACCCCTCCCAGCCTGGTGTCATCTGCAAATTGCATAAGTGAACTTTCGACTCCATTAACCGATTGATTTATGAAAATATTGAATAGTACTGGATCCCTGTGGGACCTGCTGGACACATTTCCCCACTTTGAAAGTGTATCATTGATAATCATTCCTTGATGACTGTCCTTCAACCAGTTTTTCACCCACTATTTCACCTACCTGCACATGACTGAGCCATAGGAGGCAGGCCAAGCACATACTTGGCTAAAATAATGTAGAAATATCTTGTGGTTAATCTGAAGAGCAGAAATACACTATTTTTCTTCTTTGCCCAAGGAGTGACTCAGTGATAGGTCAGAAGGAGGAATGTGCTCATCCCATCCCGCAAAAGTAACAGTTTCAGCCAGATATCTAGGCACTGGGACAGAGGCTGGGTGAGAAGCTGAGAATTAAGGTAAGCCAGCCATATTTAGCAGGTGCCCCCTATGAGTCTGAACTCAGGCCAGTGGGCCATTCAGGCGAGGCATACCATAAGGAGCATACAGAAGCCTGTGCAGTTACATCTAAAGCTGGGTGATTTTTTTGTTCAATCAAAACAACATTTAAGAAAAAAAGTGTCGAAAAATGTTGTTTCATTCAACTTTTGCTTTCCACTTAAATTAAAGTCTTTAAAAATTGTTTTCATTGAGCTTTTCCTCTCTTGGGCTTTCCTTCTCCTCGCCTCCTTTTCCCTCTCGGGGCGGGGAGAGAAAAAGGTAAAGAGGGAGAGAAAGGAGGCGGGGTAGAGGGGTAACAACAAACTGAAAACCTTGGAGGCTTTTTTGGTTCGTGTTTCACCAAGAAGCAGAAAAACAAAAACAAACAAACAAATAAAAACCCTGCTAAACATTTCAAATGAAATGAGAATTTTTTAGAATCCCTGACCCATCCTGCTCCTTGTCCCCTGACCACCACTCCCCCCACCCCCAATCCAACCCCCCCTTCCCTGTCCCCTGACCGCCCCCCCAGAACCTCTGCCCCATCGGCCTGGAGCTCGCAGCCCCGCCCCCTTACCACGCGGCTCTGAGCTGGGTGGAGCTCAGGCCTCCCGGAGCCACGCGGCTGCAGCGCTGTCCAGGACGCACTGAGGCGCCAGGGGGATGGCGGGGGCGAGCCTCAGCCATTCTCGTGAGGAACCCTGCGAGGCCCAGGGCCTGGGGCAAATTGCCCCACTTGCCCCCCCCTCTGGGCAGCCCTGCCCCAGAGCCTCATCTTGTGATCCTCTGCTTTGCTCAGTGTAGGCCGGACAAAGAGAACCCATCAAAAAGTACCCAGTAAATTTATGGGACACACCCCACCAGAGATACTCAGACCGAGGCTCAAAAGCCACAAGTGGCTCTTTCATGTGTCTCCTGCTGCAGCACATGATATTAAAACATGATTTAATGATTAACCAACCTAAGTTATTAACCAGTCAGGATGCTTTTACTGTGTTATTAACCAATTATTAAATACTTGGTCTGTCATTTTGCTGTGAGAGTAATAGATATAAATAGCAAATGAAACAAGGAATTCACATGACTGTGGCTCTTCTGTGTATTGCTAATTGCTAATTTTGCTCCTGAACCACTGAGGTCTGAGTGTCACTGCCATAGGTGATAGTCAGAATGATGTGAAGCAATAGCATTACACACTGGGGTGTGGGGATTTACAGTCAAATCACCTCTTTCAGTGACTACATCACAGTCATTGGTGCTTCCCTGCAAATATATACCAGTAACAATACATACATACTTAGCAGCTGAAAACACACATACAATTTCACTTATATACATATTTCTAACTTGACAAGAACAAGTAAATTGCAAACTTTCAAGTTAGTGTTGTAAAAGCATCAGTTCTATACAGACAAAATAGCATTGTGAAATTAACCAAGCTTTATAAAAGTGCATCCAGAACTTGGTGAAAATAGTATTTGGCTTTATTAAGTATGTTTGAGGATTGGGTTCATGAACAATAGCCACTCCCTAAACTCTGCACAAGAGTCGTAGTGCAACATGAAATCATAAAACACTGCACTGGGGATAGAACGTGAAAAGCTCATTTTTCGGAGCAACACCTTCTGAGACCCTGCAGTAATAAATAACTGTTCACAGGTGGCTCGTACACGAAAGGAAATAAATCTCTTTCAATATGTAGAACAAACATGATGACAACATTATTAACGTATGTAACATTTTTATTGACTTAAAGATGTATTTCATTGGTATAAAAGACGGTTACTCACCTGTAGTAACTGTTGTTCTTCGAGATGTGTTGCTCCTATCCATTCCAGTTAGGTGTGCGCGCCGTGTGTGCACGGCTCTTCGGAACATTTTTACCCTAGCAACACTCGGTGGGTCGGCTGGGCGCCCCCTGGAGTGGTGCCACTATGGCGCAGGATATATACCCCTGCCGACCCATCCGCTCCTCAGTTCCTTCTTGCCGGCTACTCCGACAGTGGGGAAGGAGGGCGGGTCTGGAATGGATAGGAGCAACACATCTCGAAGAACAACAGTTACTACAGGTGAGTAACCGTCTTTTCTTCTTCGAGTGATTGCTCCTATGCATTCCAGTTAGGTGATTCCCAAGCCTTACGTAGGCGGTGGGGTCGGAGTTAGATGTTGCAGAATGCAAACTGCTAAGCCAAAGGCTGCATCAGCTATGGACTCTTGGACCAATGAGTCAAAGGTGTGGATCGAGGACCAGGGAGTTGCACGACACATCACCTGAAAGGGTATGTGAGCCAGGAAGGCAGCAGAGAAGCCTGAGCCCTGGTGGAAAGTGCAGTAAGATGGCTCCATGGAACATGGGCCAAAAATCCAGGAGGTGCGGATGCACAACGTCATTGAATATGAAATCCTCTAGGAGGAGACAGGTAAGCCCTTCGTCCGGTATGCCGGTACGACAACGGTTTGGGGGCATTACGAGAGGGCTCTGTCCGCCAGATATAGATTGCGGACGCCCTACGGACGTCGAAGGAGTGCAATTGTTGTTCTCCTTGCAATGAGAGTGGCTTCGGAAAGAAGACCTGAAGGAAGACATCCTGGCAGATATAAAAGGCCGACACCTCCTTAGGGAGGCAGGGCGGACGTGGTAAGAACTGCCCTTGTCCTAGAGGAACACATTATACTGTGGGCCTATTGTGAGAGCCTGAATCTCGGAGACTCGTCTGGCCATTTGAAAGGCTACAGGAAAACCGTCTCCCAGGACAGGTATATCAATGAGCATGCTGAGATTGGCTCAAATAGGGCAGGCATAGACTGGTTAGAACCAGGTTGAGGACCCAGGTTTATGGCGGGGCCCCACTTGGGGGGTATAAACGCTCCAAGCCCTGAGGAACCTGATGGAATGGATCGGGACCTCGGCGGGAGAAACATTGCGTGTTTCGAAGCAGCAGGAGAAACGCGTCCACTTGGCCAGATACATTAACCGAGTGGAAGGTTTTCTACCACCCCAGAGAATCCTGTAGACCCGAGGCAGAACCACGTAACTCGGAACGGGTTAGCCACGCAGCAGCCCTGTTGTGAGGTGCAGGGAGTACAGGTCCGGGTGGTGAAGCTCGCCGTGATCCCGCGACACGGGGTCTGGGCAAAGAGGGTTGGCTACCGACAGGTGTAGCAACATGGTGCACCAGTGCTGCCCGGGTTACGCTGGAGCGATCACGATCAGGTGCGCTCTGTCCCTGCGGAGTTTTAGCAGGACCCTGTGAACCAGCGGGAACAGTGTAAAGGCGTACAGCAGATGGCTGATCCACGGCCTCAGGGAAACCCCCCCAAGACCGAGCCTGGGGAGAGGCCTTGGAACGAGGAGAACTTCTTTCTCTCTTCGTTCTCGCGAGAGCGAGGAGGCTATGCGGGAAAAGCTCCACGTCCGGAAAACGGAATGGATAATGTCCGGAGGAAACGACCACTTGCGAGACAGGAAGGATCTGCTGAGGCGATCCGCCAGCTGAGACACCTGGTACACAAGGCAGACCGGTCTCAGCTCTCGGACATTGATGTGTAAGGCCATCTCTCGCGCCGACTGAAGGCCGTGAGTGCGAAGCCGAGCCAGGGGAGCACCCAGCCGAGAGATGGGGTGTCTGTCCGGAGGGACCCCGAGGGGTGAATGGAACAGCCTCCATGGATACACCAGGGAGGGCGCTGACTCCCGGTCGAGGGAGCCTAGGATGCTCGGGGGGAACAAGACGACCACGAGTATGGTATCTCTGCCCGGGTGGTACACCCAGGTGAGCCACAATTGAAGTGGACGGAGGCGAAGCCTGGCATGTTCGGTTACAAACGTGCAGACAGCCGTGTGACTCAGGAAAACTAGGCAAGTGCGAGCCAAAGTTGTCGGGAAGGACCGTAGGCCTTGTACAATCGTTACCCTCGCCTGAAACCGAGGCTGAGGTAAGCAGGCTCTGGAGAGACTGGAGGCCAGGGCGGCCCCAATGAATTCTATTCCCTGTGTGGGAATGAGAATGGATTTTTCCATTGATCATCAGGCCTAGACACAGGAATAGGTCCGTGTCGATGCCCACATGACTGGTAACTTGGGCCTGGTGGTCCCTTGAATGAGCCAATCGTCTAGATACGGAGAACGTGTATCCGACGGTGGCGAAGAGACGCGGCGACCACAGCCATGCACTTTGCATACACTTGGGCTGTATAGAGGCCAACCGGGAGGGCCGTATACTGGAAACGACGGTAGGCCCCAAACGAGGGCACCTTCTGTGTGGAGAAGAAATAGTGATGTGAAACATGCGCCCTGCATATGGAGGGCGGCGTACCAGTTTCCGGGATCCAAGGATGGGATTGACGTCCCCCCTGGGTACCGTGCGGAACTTATCTGCATCGTGACTTGTCACGGTCCCGCAGGTCTAGGATAGGTCTGAGACCTCCCTTCGCCTAGGGGATAGGTTTCGTCCTTAGGTACCTCCTGTACCTTTGGGGTCCGGATTGACGCCCACGACCGCGTAAGCCACGCCCGCTGGCAAAGTACTGACTTTGGCAAGGCGCAGGGAAAGAGCGGATACGCTGGGGACGGCAATGTCGGTTCTGAATTACCGGCGTGTGTATGCCGACAGAGAGAGAGCTCAAAGCGACCCTGCTGCCCTCTAGGCTTTGCCGCTTAGGGCCAGTGTTTCCAGGGAACAGGCCTTTGTCATTGAAGGGCAAGTCCTGTACAGTGTGCCGCAGCTGCGAGGGAAGGCTCGATAACTTGAGCCATCTTGTGGCCACCCCCGAGGCCAGAGCGGGAGTTCTGAAGAACCGCCTCTGTAAATTTGGCTGCCACCCATAGTAGCGGCTAAGCAGGGCTTGCCAGTCTGCCACACGAAGTTGCAGGGCCCCCGCCGAGTATATCTTACGGCCCAGTAAGACCATACGCCTAGCCTCCTTAGATATAGGGGCTGGTGCATTTGGATTAGAGGAGGGCCCGAGGAGTATGTTCCTCCCCCCCTATCCGGGGAGGAGGAAGAAGAAAGGCCAGGGACAAGCGGGTCCTGTGTGGGCTCGCGCTCCTGGACGACCTCCTGATCCGGCGGGATCGGGGAGCCCGGTGGATGAACCGGGGCTTGCTCCATACCGGTCGGAGGGGGACAGCTAATTGTCACCTCTGGCACCCAGAGCTCCGACGGAGCGGAGCGAGATGGGATCACTGGTACGCCGCTGGCGTGGTAGGACACCCAAGGCGTCCAGAATGACCACTGATAGGTCTCCTGGAAGACTCTGGAGGGCCCATCGGAAAACAGAGTCCTACGCATAGGAAGCGTCCGGACGGAACGACACTGATGCGTGTCTGGATGGCCCTGGAGGAGCTGAAAAGCCCATGGTAGAGTCTGCGTCTGTAACTGACGTCACTCGACGCTGCGCCCGGGATCGGTACCGGGATGGATCGGTGCTGCGGGACGCTGACCGGTGCCGTGAGTACTACTGGTACCGACATGGAGAACGGTGCCGAGACTGAGAGCGGCGTCGGGACCTCGATCGGCGGGACCGAGAACATCTGCGGGACCGCGATCGTAAACGGTGCCGCTCTGCGGTGCCGACGGAGGGTGGACTGATCAAGGCAGGCTTGCCGATTGACTATGTAACCCGCACCGGCGGTGCCGGGGGTTGAGGCAGCGCAGGCTCTGCCCTCGCCAGCAACTCCCTCGCTGTGGAAATGTTTCCGGCGTGCAGGGAATAGTGAGCTCGACCACAGCTCGCACCACAGACGCCACTTCATAGCGAGCTCGACCACGGGCCGTACCGGGGAGCGTTCCCGCACCGGACTCGACGGCTTTGCCTGGCCGGAGTTAATGGTGCGGGTATTGTCGGTGCACCGCAGACATCGGTGCCGGGCGATCCGACTGAGTATAGCGCTCGGCTGCGGAGCAGGCGGCTCGGACGCAGCTTCAGAGCGAGCTCAACCACGGACCATACCGGGGAGCTTTCCAGCACCGGACTCTACGGCTCTTGCCTGGCCAGAGTTAATGGTGCGGATATTGTCGGGGCCGCGGCAGACATCGGTGCCGGGCGAGCCGACTGAGCATAGCGCTCGGCTGCGGAGCAGGCGGCTCGGACGCAGCTTCGTAGCGAGCTCAACCACGGTTCGTACCGGGGAGCTTTCCAGCACCGGACTCGACGGCTCTTGCCTGGCCGGAGTTAATGGTGCGGATATTGTCGGTGCCGTGGCAGACATCGGTGCCGGGCGATCTGACTGAGCATCGTGCTCAGCTGCGGAGCAGGGACGTCGGCTACGGTCGGTGCCGAGAGGCCTTAGCGGTACCGGCGATCCGGTGCCGAGGGAACGCTCCTTGAAGATTAACCAGCGCTCGGCGCCGAGAGCGGAGGAGCAAGAGCTGCCTCCCTCAGGAGCTGCTTGAGGGGAAAGTCCCGCTCCCCTTTGTTCTCAGATGAAAGGCCTCACAAAAGCGGCACTTATCTGTGAGGTGAGATCCCTCGAGGCACTTAAGAGAGGATCTCTTGTCGGCAGCAGCTTATGGCCGGCCGAGCATTACACAACCCTGTGGACCGGGCATCGGACCCGGTACCGGGTGAGGGGAAGGGGATAAACCCCGAACCCCTGTAAAATAAATACTATTCTACAAACAAAATAAAGTTAACTACAACTGTAAACAGAACGAGAGAAACTACGAGTAGCTAGGGAAGTGGAGGTCAGTTAAGCTGCGCTCCACTGTTCCAACTGGCCGTCACGGGCGGGAAGAAGGAACTGAGGAGCGGATGGGTCGGCAGGGGTATATATCCTGCGCCATAGTGGCGCCACTCCAGGGGGCGCCCAGCCGACCCACCGAGTGTTGCTAGGGTAAAAATGTTCCGAAGAGCCGTGCACGCGCGGCGCACACACCTAACTGGAATGCATAGGAGCAATCACTCGAAGAAGAACACTCCAGTATATCGTTATAGAGAAGAAAAGGTACCATATAAATTGTCTAAGTACAGAAGAATAAGAAAAATATTAGAAGAGGCTACAAGCGTATCTGGGGTTTTGGAAAGGAATGTGTGTTTTACTGCCTCACATGAGAAACAGTATATCAGGGAATCACTAGCCTGGATCAGACCAGAGGCCCAGCTAGCCCCATATCCCATCTCTGCCAGTGGCTGGTACGGGTACTAGAGGCTTCAGAGATGATTCAGGAACACTGCAGAAGCAGATGTGGGATAATCTGCCCCAAGGCAGGTCTCATCCTAATGCTGAACAGGTAGAGATTGGTCTAGCCACTGAGGCTCAAGGGCTTATCTTGTCCAGAAAAGACGGTTACTCACCGTAGTAACTGGTGTTCTTCGAGATGTGTTGCTCCTATCCATTCCATGTAGGTGTGCGCGCCGCGCGTGCATGGCTCTCCGGAACTTTTTTACTCCAGCAACTCCGGCGGGCCAGCTGGGCGCCCCCTGGAGTGGCGCCGCTATGGCGCCTGTTATATACCCCAGCCGGCCCGTCCGCTCCTCAGTTCCTTCTTGCCGGCTACTCCGGCAGTGGGGAAGGAGGGCGGGTCTGGAATGGATAGGAGCAACACATCTCGAAGAACACCAGTTACTACGGTGAGTAACCATCTTTTCTTCTTCGAGTGATTGCTCCTATGCATTCCATGTAGGTGATTCCCAAGCCTTACCTAGGCGGTGGGGTCGGAGTGAGACGTGGCGGAGTGTAAAACCGCAGAGCCGAAGGCTGCGTCGTCTCTTGACTGCTGCACTAACGCGTAGTGGGAGGCGAAGGTGTGAACAGAAGACCAGGTGGCCGCTCTACAAATGTCCTGGATGGGGACATGGGCCAGGAAGGCGGTCGACGAGGCTTGCGCTCTTGTAGAGTGGGCCGTCCAGCGGCTAGGTGGTACACGAGCGAGCTCGTAGCACGTTCGAATACACGCCGTCACCCAGGTGGAAATCCGCTGCGAGGAGACCGGCTCGCCCTTCATGCACTCCGCAACCGCTACGAAGAGCTGGGTTGAACGCCGGAAGGGCTTCGTGCGCTCTATATAAAAGGCGAGGGCCCTGCGGACGTCCAGGGTGTGAAGCTGCTGCTCCCGAGGCGAGGCGTGCGGCCTCAGGTAGAAGACCGGTAGGAAGATGTCCTGGTTAATATGGAAGGCCGATACCACCTTAGGGAGGAAGGCTGGGTGCGGTCGAAGTTGCACCTTGTCTGCGTGGAAGACGGTATACGGGGGGCCAACTGTTAAGGCACTGAGTTCAGACACTCGTCTCGCAGATGTTATAACGACAAGGAAGGCTGTTTTCCACGACAGTTAGAGCAGGGAGCAAGTCGCCAGAGGCTCGAACGGCGGTCCCATAAGTCTGGCTAGAACCAGGTTTAAATCCCAGACCGGGGTAGGGCGCCGTATCGGTGGGTACAACCGGTCCAGGCCCCTGAGGAAGCGAGAGACCATCTGGGTGGAGAAGATGGAGCGGCCTTCTACCGGAGGACAAAATGCAGAGACGGCCGCCAGGTGCACCTTCAAGGAGGAGACCGCGAGGCCTTGCTCCTTAAGGGACCAGAGGTAGTCCAGGATAATAGGAATAGGGACGAGAAAGGGATTAAGGCCTTTCTGGTCGCACCAGATAGCGAAACGCTTCCATTTTGCGAGGTAGGTGGAGCACGTGGAAGGCTTCCTGCTTTCAGTCAGGACTCGCTGCACCGCCTGCGAACAGCCACGCTCCGCGTGGGTTAACCAGTCAGGTACCAGGCTGTAAGATGTAGGGAGCGGAGGTCCGGGTGGCGAAGCCGGCCGAAGTCCTGAGTGATCAGATCCGGCCACAACGGAAGAGGAATGGGTTCTCGGACGGAGAGCTCGAGCAGCAGGGTGTACCAGTGCTGTTTCGGCCAGGCCGGAGCAACTAGGATGAGACGGGCCTTGTCCCTCCGAAGCTTGAGTAGCACCCGATGTATGAGTGGGAACGGAGGGAAGGCGTAGAGGAGGTGATCCGTCCAGGAGCAGAGGAACGCGTCCGACAGGGAGCCGCGGGAGCGACCCTGGTAGGAGCAGAACCGGTGGCATTTCCTGTTCTCTTTGGAAGCGAATAGGTCTAGTTGGGGAAATCCCCACCTCTGGAAGATCATATGGGCCACGTCTGGGCGAAGGGACCACTCGTGGGTAAGGAACGACCTGCTGAGGCGGTCGGCCAGCGTGTTCTGTACGCCCGGAAGAAAAGACGCTGCCAGGTGAATCGAGTGGGCTACACAAAAGTCCCACAGGCATAGCGCTTCCGTGCAAAGCAGGGAGGAGCGGGCCCCGCCCTGCTTGTTCACATAGAACATCGCCGTCGTATTGTCCGTTAACACTGTGACACAGCGCCCGCGGAGGTGGGCCTGAAAAGCTTGGCACGCCAACCATATCGCTCGGAGCTCCCGGACGTTGATGTGTAGGGAGAGCTCTGGAGGCGACCAGAGGCCCTGGGTATGAAGGTCGCCCAGGTGTGCACCCCATCCCAGGGCCAAGGCGTCCGTGGTCAAGGTGGCGGAGGGGCACGGAGGTCGGAATGGGACTCCTGCACACACGACCTGAGGGGCTAGCCACCAACTGAGCGTATCGAGGGTGGGCCTCGGGACGGTGACGATCATGTCGATTGGGTCGCGATGTGGGCGGTACACGGAGGCCAGCCAAGTCTGGAACGGGCGAAGGTGTAACCTGGTGTATGCGGTCACGAATGTGCAAGACGCCATGTGGCCCAGGAGTCGAAGGCAGGTCCACGCCGTCGTCGCGGGAAAGGATTGGAGATCCCGGATACAGGCCACCAGCGCCTGGTGCCGGGTGCGTGGGAGGCAGGCCCTGGCCAATTGAGAATCCAGGACTGCTCCGATGAACTCCACCTTTTGAGACGGAGTTAAAATGGACTTCTCGATGTTCACGAGAAGGCCCAGGTCTCGAAATAGGGCCAAGGTAACGTTCACTTGGCTTGCTACCAGCTGTTGTGATGGGCCGCGAATCAACCAGTCGTCGAGGTACGGATAAACGTGTACACGATGGCGACGTAGGGTTGCGGCAACCACTGCCATGCATTTGGTGAAGACCCTCGGCGCGGTGGAGAGGCCGAAGGGAAGCACCGCAAACTGGTAGTGCATGTTGTTTACCATGAAGCGGAGATACCGTCGATGCGGAGGATAGATCGCGACATGAAAATATGCGTCCCTCATGTCGAGGGCGGCAAACCAGTCTCCCGGATCCAAGGACGGAATGATGGTCCCCAGGGTTACCATGCGGAATTTGAGTTTTAGCAGGTACCGGTTGAGCTCCCGGAGGTCTAGGATCGGACGAAGACCTCCCTTCGCCTTGGGGATGAGGAAATATCGGGAATAAAAACCCTTGCCCTGCCGGTCGTGCGGTACCTCCTCTATGGCACCCAAACTCAACAGAGTCTCGACCTCTCGTAAGAGGAATTGCTCGTGGGAGGGGTCCCTGAAGAGGGACAGGGAGGGTGGATGGGAGGGAGGGGGCGAAAGAAACTGAAGGCGGTATCCAGATTGGACCGTACGCAGGACCCAGCTGTCCGACGTTATGCGGGACCATGCCGGGAGGAAGTGGGAGAGGCGGCTGGAAAATAACAGGGAAGGATCCGGTGGAGAGACTGATGAGCCGTCCTCGGGCGTCCCATCAAAAGGACTGCTTAGGCCCTTGAGGGGCCTTAGAGGACGCCTGGGACTGGTTGCGCCTGATGCCTGATGGTCGGCGGCGAGTCAGGTTGATCCGGCGACTATTATAGGGCCGGGACCTGGCCTGAGTAAACGGCCGGAACGGCTGTCTGCGGAACGACTGCCTCTGGGTCGCTGGCGTGTGCATTCCCAGGGTTCGGATAGCAACACGACCATCCTTGAGGGTCTGTATCCGGGAGTCAGTCTTTTCGGAAAACAGCCCGAGTGTATCAAATGGCAGATCCTGGAGGGTGTACTGCACTTCCGGGGACAAGGTGGACGACTGCAGCCAGGAGATGCGCCGCATAGTCACCCCGGAGGCGAGAGTGCGGGCTCCAGAGTCCGCCAAGTCTAGCACGGCCTGGATGGAGGAGCGCACGGACTTTTTACCATCCTTGAGGAGGGCGTTGAACTCCTGGCGGGAAGCTGATGGGACGAGCTCAGTAAATTTAGAGAGCGAGAGCAGCATCTCATAAGTGTACCTGGCAAGCAATGCCATCTGATTGGCAATGCGGAGTTGCAGGCCCCCTGCCGAATAGACCTTGCGGCCCAAGATGTCCATGCACCTTGCGTCCTTGGACTTGGGCGCCGCAGCAGGTTGACCGTGCCGCTCTCGGTCGTTCACTGACTGGACGACTAGGGAGTCCGGGGCCGGATGGGTATACAAGTACTCGTATCCCGTGGGGGGACCGAGTACTTGCGCTCTACGCCTCGGGCGGTGGGCGGGATGGACGCCGGCGTTTGCCAGATGGTGGTGGCGTTACGCTGGATCGTGCGAATGAACGGAAGTGCCACTCGCACGGGGGCCTCTGACCCGATGACATTGGTGACCGGGTCATCATTTTCCATGACCTCTGCCACCGGGAGGTCTATGGCCTGCGCGATCCGACGGAGCAGGTCCTGATGCACTCTCAAGTCGATCGGCGGGGGGTCTACCGTAGACGACCCCGCGACCGCCTCGTCAGGCGACGATGATGAAGAGAGACCTGGGACCGTCGGCTCCGGCGGTGGCTCATCCAGCGGTGGAGCAGTCGCGTTAGAGTCCGACTGTTCCGCAGGGACCGGTAGAGAAGCCCCAGGCGTTGGCGACGGCGGGGGCCTACTGATGGTCGCTTCTGGCACCCGACGCTCAGAGCCCGGCGGCCGTGCGGACAAGGGCGGGCCCTGTGCCTCGTGCTGCGCCCACGGCACCCAGAATCCCCACTGTTGTGGAGCATAATTTTGTCCCGGGGGGTCAGCCCCGAGGCCCGCGCCGCTGCAGACCTGAGAAGCGACGGAGGGCTGGCGTGACCACTGGGGGGCAGAGGCGCTTAAAGAGTGCACTGTCGATGGCCGTTGCTTGTCCGCCAGCGGCGCCATGGGTCGGTGCCGGTCTTCGTGGTACCGGGAGCACGACCGGGACCATCGGTCGCATCGGTGCCGGGACGGCGACCAACTGTGGCTTCGGTGCCGGGAATGGCTGCGGTCACGGTGCCTGGAGCGGCTGCGGTCGCGGTGCCGAGTGCAGCTACGGTCACGGTGCCGGGAGAGGCTGCGGTCGCCACGGTGTCGTGAATGGTCCAGAGAGGCGGACCTCCTCCGGTACCGCCGACTGGGGCTTCGGGAGCGGTACCGTGACATCGAGCGGTACTGTGAGTGAGACCGGCGCCGAGATGGTGAACGGTCCCGAGGCGTTGATCGGCGTCGGGATCTAGCTCGGCGGGATGGTGACCGGCTGCGAGAACGGGACCGAGAGCTGAAGTCCCTTGCACGCTGATCGTCTGCGCCTGGGCGCCTCATCATGGCCGGCTTCCCCGCGGAGGGTACAGCCCGCACCGGCGGTGCCGGGGGCCGGAGGCTCGGCGCCTCTGTCAAAGAGATAAGCTCCCTCGCCTGCGAGTATGTCTCGGGCGTAGTTGGGAGTCCAAGCTCGACCTCGGGTGGTGCCGGGGAGCAGGGGGGCGCCGGGCTCAACGGCTCTTCAGGTGCCGGAGCTGCCGGCCCCGTGCACTGCGAGTGCACTACCACAGCCGGTGCCGGAGGTGTTGGCAGTGGCTGGGTGACCGGTCTTGAGGTCGAAGTCTTAGCCGTCGCTGGCGCTTCTTTCTTCTTGCGCGCCGGAGAAGGGGAGCGGTCCCGGGACGCTATCTAAACTATGACTAACTCACTAACTATATACACAAAATCGGAGAAAAACGCTAGGGGTGTGGAGGACTAAGGGAGCACTCCACAGTTCCAACTGCCGTCACGGGCGGGAAGAAGGAACTGAGGAGCGGACGGGCCGGCTGCGGTATATAACAGGCGCCATAGCGGCGCCACTCCAGGGGGCGCCCAGCCGGCCCGCCGGAGTTGCTGGGGTAAAAAAGTTCCGGAGAGCCGTGCACGCGCAGCGCGCACACCTACATGGAATGCATAGGAGCAATCACTCGAAGAAGAACTCTTTGTTTGTTTGTTTGTTGCATTAACTGCTGTAACTCGGGGCAAACTACAGACTGCTCCCTGAGGCAGCCCCACCGCTCCAGAACCCCTCTTCCTGCACGAGTTCAGATTGCACAAACACTGGTGAGTGTGGCAGCTCCTGATTGTGGAGCAGTTACAACCTGAGCATTACATTGACCATTTTTCCTGTGCTAGGCGATAGGGTGGGCGGGGAGAGTGGAATCAGCTCCTCTCAGCCCTGTGAGTCAGAGCTTAGGGCAGCAATACTCAGACTGAGGCTCGGGCAGGGCCGGCTCCAGCTGTTTTGCTGCCCCAAGTGGCAAAGGGGAAAAAACCAAAAGCCGCAATCGGCAGCACTTTGGTGGCAGCTCTACCACGCCGCTTCATTCTTCAGCGGCAATTCGGCGGCTGGTCCTTCCCTCTGAGAGGGACTGGGGGACTTGCTGCCAAAGACCCAGATGTGCCGCCCCTTCCCATTGTCCACCCCAAGCACCTGCTTCCTGCACTGGTGCCTGGAGCCGGCCCTCCATGCAAGGCTCATGCTGCACCAGCAGCAGGCAACGGGGGTGTGGGCTGCACAGTGCAGGCTTTCAGGGCGGGGTCCAGAAACAGGGATGCACCATAAATCCACTTCGTCTGCTTCCCTTGAATGGTTTAACTCATTGTGAGCCTGCCCTGAATGCTCAGTTGGTACCGGCTACTGTTACAACCCAATGGCCCCTTCCTCAGGGGGTCCCCTGGGGAGGCAGATCAGCATTGTAGGTGCTAACGCTGGTGCAGGCATTGCAAGATATTGTGGGAAGGGTTAAAGGTGTGAGTGCAGGTTGCAAGAGGCCAAAGGGGGAGAAAGGGAGAAGGAAACAGCTGGGTTCAAAGGAGGGACTGGAGCCAAGCGGAACTGTCACTGTCTGGGAGGAGCAAAGCTGGCGGGAGCAGGGGAATGGCCTGGACACTGCCCAGCCAGGTGGCCCCTTGCTAGGAGGCAGCTCCATTGGCTAATGCTGCTTCCTTTGCCTGAGTAAACTCTTGGGGCTGATGTTCAGCTGCCCGGGCCCTTCCCTGCCTGTCTGCTCTGGGGCTGGGGCTGGAATGGGCCAGCGGCCAGCCCCAGTGATGGCTCTGAATGGTGGACACTGCCCAGGGGAGAACATGGTGGGGGCTCTGAGGGGGGACTGGAGAGAGGGGAGGGATAAGGTGTGGGGAGGAAGAGAGGAGAGAGAGAGAGAAAATAGGGAAGGAAAATACACTGGGGGAGAAAACCAATAAAAAACCCAAAGGGAGAGAAAATGACACCACCCCCCACCCCCCACCAAGGGGCTGTGGAGGGAAGAGACCAGGACAAGGAGCAGGATGGGCAGCAAGAGACACGTGTGCAAAGGGCAAAGCCAACAGGAGAGGAACCTCCACCCTAGGCTGTGAAATGCGTCACTCACTGGACAATGAAATACAGAGTGTGCCTGTGAGTAAGTGTGCACAGTGTGTGTGCAGTGTGTGTGTGTGCAGTGTGTGCAGTGTGCGCATGCAGGAGACATGTGGGTGGGTGTTTAGGGGTGTGCAGTGTGTGTGCACAGGGGTATGGGGATGCAGAGTGTGTGTATAGGTGTGTGCAGTGTGTGCGTGCAGGGGGCGTGGATGGGTATACAGGTATGTGCAGTGTGTGCAGATGGGGTGTGTGTGTGTGTATGTGTACAGGTGTCTGGAATGTGTGTGCATGGGGGCTGCGCAGTGGGTGTATACAGGTATGTGTGCAGAGGGCATGTGGGTGGGTGTAGAGGTGTGTGCAGGGGGCACGTGGGTGGTGTACAGGTGTGTGCAGTGTGTGTGCAGGGGGCACGTGTGTACAGGTGTGTGCAGTGTGTGTATATGAGTATGTGCACTGGGTGAGAGTGTCTCCCTTCTGCCCAGTGGAGTCGGCAGCAACAAGGACCGGGTTCAATACCTAGGGGTGCCTCTTAAAAAGACAACACAGAACCGGTTCCAGCCCCCACCCAGTAACCTGGGAAGCCCTAACACCACCCTGGACACAGCTAAGAGGCAACACTTCCCCAGTCAGAGGCACTGAGCGTGTGTGTAAACATTATTAAAAGGGGACGAGAACCCAGCATTAATTTGGGAAACCCCGTGACCATGTTCAAACCATGTGACCACAAGCAAACCCCGCCCTGCAGCGCGTTGGGCAGTGTCCCTTGCTTCGAATGAATGTCCTTTAACACATCAGTCCCCTCTCCGCCCGCTGCACCCCATTCCCAGGGGCTGTCCTTGGTTAGCGCAGACCCAGCGGTCACGAGGCTCACCTCCCAGCCGGGGTCGGGGGGGCACCGAGCAGGGCTCACAGCCACCACTGTGCACTGCTGCTTGCTGCTCCTGCAACCTCCCGCTCCGAGCTTCCGACACTTACCCCGGCCCACCGTGATTGCAGCAGGTACCCCACAGCCGGGGCAGTCTCTGCGGTCGCTGACCCCGGCTCCAGGAATCACCAGCCAGAAACAAGGAATCTCCGTTGAGTCTAATCAGCTCTGTGCTTACACGCTGGAGAGAGGCGGCTCAGACAGCATCTAGGACTCCAGACCCAGGCTACCCCCGAGGTACAAACACCCATCCCCCACTAGGATTTGGCATCCCGACCCCCTGCTTTGCAAGTGAGCTCAGGTTAGGGTGCCCTGCCCCCAATCAGGGCAGGCTGAGCACAGGGCTGCTGCCCTCAGCTCAGCCGGTCAGGATCACCTCGCACTCAGTACCGAGCAACCTGACACCCAGAACCAACCAGGGGAGGGGATATGTGGGTACGGGGTGCTGTGGGTGTGTACAGATATGCCGCAGGGGTGCAGTGGATCCAATCCCCCCAATCCAGCCGGCACCAAGTCCAAGGAGCTCAGCAGAGCTGACACCGGCCTGCTGGGGACCAAGCTGGAGGAGGCGAGAGAATGACACACTCACACTCTGAACAGCTGCATCTGTACGGTGAGTGGGGCTGACGGGCAGAGCCCGGCAAGGCAGTGCTGAGCGGTTCATTCCCAGCCTGCCCCTGCAGCAGGTCGGTGTCTCTAACTTGTCTGGGAGAGGAAGTGTCTTCTCAGGCAGTGGTCTCCAAAGTGGGGTGCGCGCACCCCAGGGGGTGCGCAAGAGGATCTATTGGGGGCCACGGCAGGAGGAGCACCGGCAGAGCAAAAGGGCGGCAAGGCAGGGGGGGCGCCGCCACCGGAGTTAAAAAAAAAAAAAAAGCGGCCGGAGGCGCACCGCCCTAAGATGGGCCAGAATGCCGCCCCTTGCAGTGTGCTGCCCCAGGCACGTGCTTCCTGCTCTGGTGCCTGGAGCCAGCCCTGCGAGAGATCCTGAGGGAAGAGTGGGAGTTCCACAACGCGGAGGGGTTGACAGTGGCGCCCTCACGCGTTCGTTTGCTTTCAGCGTATTGCGACGTATTGCAGTTTACGTGTGCCTGCTTAAGTGGATTTACAGATCATAGTATCTACTTTTAGCTAAACTAACCCTCACACAATGGACAAGTGGATTAAAAAGATTCCTGCAAAGAAACCACGGATTGAAGATAATACTAATAATGCAAGCACAAACGAACAACAAGAAAATGTCAGAGCTGACAGTTCTCCTACTCCTAGTACGAGCTCTTCATCAGCCACATTACAAGGTAAAAACAATGATCTAATCAGATCTGACAAGAAGTCGGCCAAAAAAATTCAAAATTATCAAGAAGACTATTTGAAATATGGATTTACATCCACTATCGTTAACGATTAATGTCACCCTAAGTGTATATTGTGCCTTGAGATATTAGCTAATGATGGTATGAAGCCATCACGATTAGCAAGACATTTAAAAACTAAGCATCCAGAACATGAAGACAAACCTCTACAATTTTTTCAGTGATGTTTAAAGTCATGCAATACTCAATCCAGTACTTTACAAAATTTCACTAAACTTAATGATAAATGTTTAGAAGCCTCTCTTGAGGTTTCTTACTTAATAGCGAAAGACAAAAAAGCCACAAACCATTGGGGAAACACTTATTCTTCCTGCCGCAGTAAAAATGGATGAAATAATACACAGAAAACAATATGGCGACAAACTAAAATGTATTCCTTTGTCAGCAAATACTGTTGGAAAACGCATAGAAAACATTGCTGAAGATTTGAACAGGTATTAGAACAAATTATGCTGTGTGGGAGGTTTTCTATACAGTTGGATGAAAGTACAGATGTTTCTAACATGTCTCAGCTTATGGTATTTGCTAGATTCTGTTTCAATAATGAAATACACACAGAACTACTTTTTTGTGAGCCACTAAAGGAAAGATGTACTGGAGAAGATATAGTCTCAACAGTAAATGACTTCTTTAATAAAAACAATGTTTTATGGAAAAACTGTGTAAGTGTAACCACTGATGGAGTGGCTGCTTTGACTGGAATAAAGAAAGGATTCCGGGGTAAGGTTACAGAGACAGCACCACACGTGAAATTCATTCACAGCATCATTCATAGGCAAGCTATTGCAGCAAAGAAGTTGGAGCCAGAAGTGCACAAAGTGCTACAGGATGTCATCGATGTGGTTAATTTTATAAAAACAAGACCTTTAAATAGTAGAATCTTTACAATACTCTGTAATGAGATGGGGAGTGACCATGAAAATCTTTTGTACCACACAGAGGTTCGCTGGTTATCTCGTGGCAAAGTGCTTAAAAGAGTTGTCGAACTTAAAGATGAGTTACGCATTTTTCTTTTACAAAAAGACAAGTGTTCCAAATTTGCTGACCTTTTCTGTGATGACAAGTGGCTGTCAGTAGTATGCTACCTAGCAGATATTTTTGAAAAAATAAACACACTTAATCTGTCCCTTCAAGGTAAAGGTGACATTTAACAATGAGTGAGAAAGTAACTGCTTTTCGAAAGAAACTCATGCTATGGAGAGAGCATTTTTAAAATGGATGTTTGGAAATATTTCCATCGTTATGTGATTTTGTTGCTGAAAACAATGTAAGTGTGTCACCAGGGGTGAAAGTAACTTAAAGGACTTACAGTACGCCGGCGTCCTGAGCGGGGCGTGGCCTCAACCGGGAGAGGCGTGGCCTTTAAAGATTTAAAGGCCCTAGGGCTCCAGCTGTGGCTGGGAGCCCCAGGGCCTTAAATCATCCCAGAACTACCAGCTGCAGAGGCAGCTGGGACCCCCGGGGCTCACTGGCAAATTAAAGGGCCTGAGGCTCCGGCTGCTGCGGGGAGCCCTGGCTCCCAGGGCTCCAGCAGCTGGGCTCCGGCTGCAATTTAAAGGGCCCAGGGCTCCCTGCAGCAACTGGAACCTCTGGCCCTTTCAATTACTGCCAGAGCCCTGCCGCCACTACCCCAGCGGTGGCAGGGCTCCAGAGACAATTTAAAGGCCCCGGGGCTCCCTGCAGTGGCCAGAGCTCCGGGACCTTTAAATCCCCACCTGAGCCTGGCTGCCGGAGCTCCGGCAGTGATTTAATGGGCCTGGGGCTCCCCGCAGCGGCTGGAGCCCTGGGCCCTTTAAATCACCGCTGGAGAAGCCAGTCCAGTCCGGCTTACTTTCACCTCTGTGTGTCACCTATAAAAACTCTCATATCTGCACACTTAAAAAACTCAGAAATAGAATTTTCTAACCTGTTTAAAAATCGTCCAAAGGAAGAGTTTCAGTGGGTTTTGAACCCATTTGTTAAAAATATAAAACTGCAACACCTTCCAATTAGTTTGCAAGAACAACTGATTGACATCAGGGATGATGGAAATTTACTAGCCGAATTTCAACAAAAACCTTTGCATAATTGGTGGATGGGATTGAAAAATGAGTATCATGATTTAGTAAGCGCAGCCAATGATGCACTTCTTCCATTTGGAACTATGTATCTTTGTGAGGCATCTTTTTCAGTTATGACAGCCATTAAAACCAAGATGCGAAATAAACTGAACTTAGAACCAGACCTTCAAATCGCTGTATCACAAAGTGTTAAACCAAGATTTTAAAAAATAATGAAGCATATTCAATCACATTGCTCTCACTAAAAAATATTAATATTTTTTTAGTGAGAGCAAAAAGGTTTTTTGTACCGTTAATAAATAAAATAAAAAAATATTTTAAAAATATTGTTTATTTCATCTTTATCTCATCCTTTTTCAATTTCTAGTTTTGTGTATGTTTTATAATGTACATAATATATTAGTACAGTAATTCATGTACATAATTTATACATAAATAAGTACATATATTGGGGTGCATGCTCAAAATTTTTTTTAAGGATAGGGGTACACGATCAAAAAAGTTTGGAGACCACTACCCTAGAGCCCCATTGACAATGTATCTGCAGCACCATATATGGACAAATTCATGGCATCCCTGCACTGCTGCTCTAGCTAGGCTGGGATCGCTGTCCCAGAATTCTCTCCATTGGTACCATTGCTTCATGCCACTGGAGGGCGCTGTTGCACAGATTGGGCTTAGCCACTTGTGCATTTCTTGCCATTTGCCATGTTGTGCGGGAACCCGCCCTTGGGCAGCAGCACATGGCTGCATAATGGCCAAAACACGGCGCTCACGCGGACCCAGGGAATGGCTGGTGGAAGGTGCTGTTCAGCTGCTTGCTTGGGATGGACAGAACCAAAGCAGCTTAGACAAGGCTCCTGACGAGACCTGTCCTGTCTTGTCCGGTCCTGCCAGCAGCAGACAGTCAGGCAGGAGGGGCCGCGGGAGATTCTAGAAGCATCTCTGAAGGAAGCAGAGCAGCACTGGGGCTAATAGGGTTTCCTCAGCTTAATAAAACTCCTTGTTCAGTGTTGGAAGAAAGCTTCACTACAGCCAGGCATAGACTTGTAATATTGTAATTACCACACCGAGGGCCTGGCAAACAGTCACAGAGGCAGGAGCTAGAGACAGGTGAAAAAGGGAATTTCCCACAAAAACATTAAGAAGGAAACAACATTTTTTTTTTCCTGAAATTTTCACAGATTTTTAAAGTTTTCAGCACCCTCCTCCCCCCTCCCCCGGTAACAGCTTGTGACACCCAAACATTTTAGTGTTTTCATCAGTAAGTGGGAATATTTTTAAAAAATGAAAATATTTTGCAAGAGTTTTGGAAAAACTGTCAAGAAGCTGCAGCAGTACCAGAGCCATAGAGACCTTAATGAGGATGGACTGAGCTTCACGCTGCCAGGATGTGCCCAGCTAGAGGAGCACAGGACATTTCTACTACAGGATATTCAGTACAAAAGCCTGGGGCTCTCTGGCTGCCTGCCGCAGCCAGGCAGCGCCAAGAGACCAGCCCATGGGAAGGGCAGGGGCTGTAAACAAGGCAACATTCATTAGTTTTGCAGGTTTTAGTCAAAACGTTGTAAAATGCAGGAAATTGCAGCTGGCATTTCAAATATTATTTTCATTGTTTTTACGGCAGAAGCATTCAAGGGCCCCAGCAGTGCTTAGGTGGACGCATGGCCTGAGCCACTCAGTCTAGGGCCAGTGACTTCCTTCCACCCTTTTTGAAAACACCCTTTTCTGAAGCTGGGTGTCCCTACACTATGGAGTGGAGCATTTCCTTCCGTAACTATGTTCTCTTTAATTATAACCCGCAGCTCAACTGCGTCCAACCGAATCGTTGCATCTGACCAATTCCTGCATAACTCGGCAGCGGCGAGAGCAGCCCCCGCTGGGCACCAGGGCTAGCTGTTGCAGAAAAGCCAGGCAGGGATATCTAGGACCAGCCCACCAGAGTTTTAAGGTACGTATTTAATTCAGAATTTCCCAACTGGTTAATTGCCTAAGAACTCACAATTCATGAAGAAAAGGCTCAGAATGCTCCTCAGATAAACTCTCAGCAAGACCAAGTGGCTTGATCATTGGCTTAGGTAGATAATTGCCTCCACCTCTTGTATTGTCTCAGTCCCATCCCTCATTGCTTCCCAAAGCTAGCTCCTCTGGTCCCTCTCCGCTACCCTGATCCATGCACAGAGGGCTCTGTTGTCTTCCCAGCAGACAATGGCTGTTGGGACATATTACACGGAGCTATATTCTACAGAGCCTCTCCCGCTCTGTCCTCCAACTCTAGTAACTCAGCTAAGGGCTCCTATTGGCTTTTATCGTTTCACTTCAAACTGTTCAGTGCCTCTTTCCAGGTCCCAAACTTGAGCTCTGCCTCTGCTTCCTGCAGTTTACACCTTCCCTTTTCTCTTCCTACTCTGTGGCAGCCCAGCTCTGTCAATGCTCTAGCCCAGCTTAGAGGGATTTTTACTGTTAATTTAACATTACCAGGCCGCACTTCGCCGTTAATGCAGAGTCCTGGGCCTGGCTCTGGCCTACACTTAGGAAATTAGGTTGATATAACTAGGTCTAAGGGGTCTGAAAAATCCACACCCCTGAGCAACAGAGTTAAACCAACCTAACCGCCAGCGTCAATGGGAGAATTCTCCTGTCAATCTAGCTACTGCCTCTACAGTGACAGGAGAACCCCTCCCATCCGTGCAGGTAACGTCTTCACTAAAGCACTACAGCCTCACTGCCGCAGTGTTTCAAGTGTAGACAAGTCCTTGGTCACTTATCAAGAGAGTAGCTAGTGAGCCCCAGCAGCAATCAGAACCCCAGGGTGCTAGGCGCTGTTCACACCCATACCCAAGGCAGTCCCTGCCCTCAGAGACTTCCCATCGAAGATGAGACACAGCAGATGTCTGTAAGACACAGGTGGGAACACGGGCTAACAGTGAAACGACTGATTTACACGATATGCCGTGGTCACAGCACCCCAGCCATGGGCGTGGTCCACGAGTACCGTGGCAGAGTGGAGCTTTAAGGAGAGAGTTGAATGTAGTGTAGTTGGGAGAAAAGCTAATAGTCTGGGGGGTGTTATCAGGAGTGTCATATGTAAGATGCAGGAGGTAATTGTACCTCTCTACTCAGTACTGGTCAGGCCTCAGCTGGAGAACTGTGTCCAGTTCTGGGTGCCCCACGTTAGGCGAGACGTGGACAAATTGAAGTTTAGTCTTGAGAAGACGACTGAAGGACAACTTGGTAAGTTTTCAAATATGTTAAGGGCTGTTTTGATGGCAGGCAGTCATTCTTCACATCCTCTGAATCACAGAATCATAGATCAGGGTTGGAAGGGACCTCAGAAGGTCATCTAGTCCAACCTCCCTGCTCAAAGCAGGACCAAACCCAACTAAATCATCCCAGCCAGGGCTTTGACAAGCCTGATCTTAAAAACCTCTAAGGAAGGAGATTCCACCACCTCCCTAGGTAACCCATTCCAGTGCTTCACCACCCTCCTAGTGAAATAGTGTTTCCTAATAACCAACCTAAACCTTCCCCACTGCAACTTGAGACCATTACTCCTTGTTCTGTCATCTGCCACCACTGAGAACAGTCTAGATCCATCCTCTTTGGAACCCCCTTTCAGGTAGTTGAAAGCAGCTATCAAATCCCCCCTCATTCTTCTCTTCTGCAGATTAAACAATCCCAGTTCCCTCAGCCTCTCCTCAGAAGTCATGTGCTCCAAACCCCTAATCATTTTTGTTGCCCTCCGCTGGACTCTTTCCAATTTTTCCACATTTTTCTAGTGAGGGACCCAAAACTGGACACACTACTCCAGATGAGGCCTCACCAGTGTCAAACAGAGGGGAATGATCACGTCCCTCGATCTGCTGGCAATGCCTCTACTTATACAGCCCAAAATGCCGTTAGCCTTCTTGGCAACAAGGACACACTGTTGACTCATATCCAGCTTCTTGTCCACCGTAACCCCTAGGTCCTTTTCTGCAGAACTGCTTCCTAGCCATTTGGCCCCTAGTCTGTAGCAGTGCATGGGATTCTTCCGTCCTGAGGGCAGGACTCTGTTGAACCTCATCAGATTTCTTGTCTTAATCCTCTCATTTGTTTAGGTCCATCTGTATCCTATCCCTACCTCCAGCGTATCTACCACTCCTCCCAGTTTAGTGTAATCTGCAAACTTGCTGAGAGTGCAGTCCACACCATCCTCCAGATCGTTAATGAAGATACTGAACAAAACTGGGAGCTAGGACAAGTAATGGGCTTAATCTGCAGCAAGGGAGATTTTGGTGTGATATTAGGAAAAACTCTCAGGGTAGTTAAGCTCTAGAATCTGCTTCCCAGGGAGGTTGTGGAATCCCTGTTACCGGAGGTTTTTGAAAGCAGGTTGGACAAACAGCTGTCAGGGATGGTCTAGGGTTACTTGGTCCTGCCTCGGGGCTGGATTTGATGACCTCTCAAGCTCCCTTCCAGCATGACATTTCTCTGATTCAAAGAAGGCAGATAGCTCATGGCTGTAGGGATTTTTACACCTGTAAAAGGGTAGCACAGGAAAAAAGCACAAAGGTGGTTGTAGGGAAACAAAGCACAGAGTGACTGCCTGTGTGAACCCCCACATCGCCCCCAGACATTACAGCAAATGATGAGAACAAAATGCAGCCAGGGAATTGCTTCAACATCTGGTTCAACTTGAGAATTGTGAAATGTTTTGCTGACATTTTCTTCCCAGAAGAAAAAGCATCGTCATCTCCTAGCTGCCAGAACAGGTCCCCTTGTCCTGCACAGGACCTAGGACACCATGGGCACGTCTACATAGCAAATAGATACCTGCAGTTGGCCTGTGCCAGCTGGCTGGGGATGTGGGACTCTCACTCTGTGTTGACTGCCCAGCTCGGGCTGTAGCCCAGGCTCTAGGAGCCTGTGGGGTTAGAGGATCCCAGAGCTTGAGCCAGGCAGTCTACACCGTGATGAAACAGCCCTGCAGCCCTAGCTCCATGAGCCCATGCCAGCTCGTATGTCTAGCTGCTGTATGGACATAGCCGCCGGGGAACAATCATTGTCCAGGACCAAATGCTTTGGACCTGCTGGTGATTCAAGGAAGGGTGTAGAGCAGCCTGCTGGGGGCAGCTCAAGGCTTTGACCTTGATCTTCAAAGACCAAGCTAGTTTCGGTCCCAAAGTGCTGAGAGCACCCAGGCTCCTGAGAACTGATAACAGCCCTGCCAACATGCAGAGCCGCTGCCCCCCAGCAGCCTAGCTAAGCCTGCATTTAGGGCAAAGCCAGGACCAGCCCACAGTGTTTTTGAGGTTGGGGCTGATTTGGGGGTTGTCTGATTTTATTCTGGGAACTACTTGCCTAGGGACAAGTACACTGCAAGACACAAGAGTGCAAGAACTCACGGGCAGCTGCTCAGCAGGGGAGAAGGGGGAGCACCGCTCCCACAGGAAGGTGCTTCTCTAAGTGGGTTTAAACAACACCCACAGACTGCAGAACAGTAGCTTGGGAGCCGACAAGGGCAGCAGCCAGTGTGCGCTAGCAGTGGCCTGTGGGGTGGTGGGTTTCCCTCAATTAACACAGAAGCCTGGTAGTCACGACAAATGGGTTCCCTTCACAGCCTCCTTGTGTTACACTGGCTAAGACACTGTGCCTCCTCTTCCCTCCGAGTCGTGGAGATGGAGTTAGAGCCCAGCCTTCTGTGCAGGCCCCTGCCGGGCAGCCACAGACTCGCTCTCCAGCAATGCTGATTATGCCAAGGGAGAGGGCTCATGGGTCAAGCCGAGCAAGGAATGTGCAACGTCTCTCAAGGGAATTCAGTCTTTTTCCAACAGCCAAATCCCCAGGCAGACAGCGCTCACCTCAGGCAGCTGTCTGATCCATGGCTGGGTAGTTTTAATTCTCTGGATTGGTTACAGACTGCGCCAGGTCCTCAGGTTTGGTATTATACATTCAAGGTGTGATTGGCTGACTAAAGCATGTGCTATGTCTGTGTCAGTGGAGGAGCAGAGCAGCATGTCCAGTGCAAACACTCAGGTGTGCCACGTTGTCTCACGGTGACAAAGGCAAATCCTCTGCTTCTCACCGGACAGGTGCAGCGTGGCAGAGTCCAGCAGCATGCTGGGCCTTTGCTTTTATTTAGTCGTACAAGTGCTAGGATGGGAGAGGCTATTAAACCCCAGGCACAGTGCAGAGCAGATTGCTAGGGGCTCCTGGCAGATTGCTGATCACCCTCCAACAAGGAAGTGGGGGAAGTTGATTCTGATGGGGGGTGGGGAGGGTCACCTGGGGCCCAGAATTTGTGCATGCACCAGGCAATCAGACTTCTGAGCTGTTCTCACAGCTATGTCAGTGCTAAAAGACACGACGTCTGCCTCACCTTTGCTCTCCCAGCAGTGTCTGCACACAGGGCCCAGCCCTGTGGCCGAAATATGAGTGAATTCCAATCAGTTTGCTGATGAAGGTGATCTTTCACAGCAACACCTTCTTCCTCAAACACTGAACAAGACCCAAGCCCACCATCTGTCCTCTCGCTGCCGGAGCTGGTCACACGGAGGGACTCACCCAGTCCCTCACTGGGTTCTGCAGTGTGAAATTTATTTTGTTCCGATATTAGGAACCGATACATAAATTCAAGACATGAAGTTTAAAAAACTAAAATGACTCCACTCGTAAGAGAACCGAGGTAGAACTGGCTGAACTGAGAGCACATCCACAGCCAGTAAAGCCCACAAATTCCCCTGTCCTGAGAGCGGGAGACCCCGGCATGGCAGAGTTGTGCATCATGTGTGGGGGCCTAAGCCAATGGGTGCTGAACTTGCCGCATACATCAGACTGTCTGCAGCAGCTGCTACAGGAATGATAATGATGCCTGGGCTAGACAGTTGATTTCATTTAGATTCATCCAAAGAACTGCTCTGAACGCTCACAGGGGGAGGAGGAGGGACAGGCAGAATGATTTTCTTTAATTACAAAGCAAAAAAACCAGCTCTTTTGCTTTGTGGAGAATTGGAAAAAGCCAGGGCTCAACATTCCCTTGAATCCCCTATTAGGTAAGTTATCCTCTGCCCAAATAAGTCACACCCTTAAAAGAATCTTCACTCTTTATTGAAGGAGGCAGCAGAATAATTTATGAACATGAAAACATCTCAGCTGAACCTCCATTTACCCAGCACCAGTTTGGATTCTATGCCAGTGAACCTCCTCCAAGCTCTGCAGCCATCACCCAGGTCCCAGTGAGAGGCCAGGTGCGCACCTCCACCTGCAGCAGGAGACTGTACCCTTCAATTCATATAGAGTAGGTAAGTGAATCATACCCTCTGAACTCAGTCTGAGCAATAAACTGGGTGTGTGTGTGGGGAGTGGCTATGGCCCAAGTTGGTTTTGCACCTCATTTGCTCTGTTGCATCTAGAGCAGATAATGCCAAATGTTTGCGTCCATCCCTCTTGTCCCTGGTCAGTATTCTACAGCTCCGCCCCTTTCTCTGTCACAACTGCCACGCTGCCCAGGTAAGTACAGCTCATGTGACCACCCGTGGTTCTGGGGAGATTCAAACACAGAGACTCTCAAAGCAGTGGGTCCCACCTGCATCAGAAGAGAACTGTGTGTAACACAACTGGGAGCACTCCTCACTGCTACAGCCAGGTCTGTGTCGATACGGCCCCGCAGGACTCTGCGGAAGGTGCATGTGTGGAGGCATGGTTGCATTTGGTTTGGTAAAGTGCATGACACTGCATCAACAGAAGGCTTATTGGTGCAACCTAGTAAAAGAGCAGCTGAGACCTGCATGTCCTGAAAGAACTTTGAGAGCCTTTCAGGGAGCTGGGGAGGCTGCCTTTGGGTTACTATAGATGCTGACATTGCAAATGATACATGTCACTTTGCTACTGCCCAATACCCCCCTGGGTCCATGTTAGGAAGCACTAAGGAACATGGGGAGGAAAGAGGCCAGCCTCCTCCCGCCAACATTTAAAAAGGAACCAACAGCAGCTGCTAGTGTCTTAAATCAGTTACACTTAAATCTACTGCACATTCCTACAGCGTAAAGCTAGCGCCGTGCCCAGGGTAGCCATGTCGGTCCCAGGCAGGTCACATCAGGGACTGAGAAAGTGATGGCACACCCAGTAGCTGCCTCTTCTGACTGTTCCCCACAGCTCCCTCCTTACACTGTAGGCTGCTGCAAGTTCAGACATGGCACTGGTGCAAGTGAGAGGTGTAGGAAGCTCTTGGATGGCGTTCTTAGAGAATCTGCTCTGTGCTTGAAGCAGAAATGTCCAATAACCTCCAAGCAGCATACGGGTTGAGTTCATCCTGGTCTCTGCAGAGCGCCCACACATACAGCATCCGCAGAACTTTGTCCTGAAACAAAAATTCACTTGTTAGAACTGAAACTACACACTGCAGAGAACACAGCATCGCTGTGGGCTACGAGTCACACCCCTCCCCCCCTCACAGAGAACATAGCACCGCTATCGGGCTAGGAGTCAACCCCCAGCACCACCACATACGCTGAGAACAACATCGCTGTTATACAAGTCCTACACTGATTTTGTTTTTCTCTCTTTTAGTTAAGGTTACCAAAATGCTGGATATCATAAGCTCACTTTCTCTTCAAAAACTTAACCTTTTGGGCTGAATTGTCCCTGATTAGTTGTGATGCTTGAAAATGTGAGCCAGGCAGCCATTTGAGTTATATGGCAACAAGAACACACACCCATTTTCCTGTTTTGACAACCAATTTAAACACAGATAGCCCAGGAGCAGCTGAACTCTGCAGGGAATCTCCTGCAGTTAGTACCTCTGATTTTATAAAGCTGAGAGTATTTGAATATGGACTTGTGTGCATGCAAACACCTAAGGCCTTGTCTACACTACAAGACTATTTCGAATCAACTTAGTTCGAATTTGTGGATTCGACCTTATGAAGTCGAATTTGTGTATCCATACTAAATACACTAATTCGAATTTCTGAGTCCACATTCACGGGGCCAGCGTCGACTTTGGAAGCGGTGCACTGTGGGAAGCTATCCCACAGTTCCTGCAGTCCCCGCTGCCCATTGGAATGCTGGGTAGAGCCCCCAATGCCTGCTGGGGGGAGAAATGTGTCAAGGGTGGTTTTGGGTAAGTGTCGTCATTGAACCGTCAATCACAACCTCCCTCCCTCCCTCCTTGAAAGTGCCTGCGGGCAATCTGTTCGTGCACTTTTCTGGTCAGTGACAGCGCGGAAGCCACAGCACTGCAAGCACGGAGCCCGCTGCGATCATCGCCGTTTTCTCCTCCTCGCACTTTATCGTCCACCTCTTCCACAGTCAGCTGCTGAGAAATTGGGCTACTTTTCAATGGTGCTGCAAGCACTGGGGGACCATAGGGGACGTTTTACAAACATCAACGTCGGGTGGCCGGGCAAGGTTCATGATGCGTGTGTTTTCAGGAACTGTGGGCTGCTCAGACGCCTGCAGGAAGGTAGTTTCTTCCCGGACCACGAAATAACTGTTGTGGATGTGCAGATGCCTATAGTCATCCTCGGGGACCAAGCCTGCCCGCTAATGCGCTTGCTCATGAAGCCCTATACAGGCGCCTGGGACAGCGACAAGGAACTCTTCAAATACCAGCGAGCAGCGTGACCTGTGACTGTTCAGTTTCTTTACAGAGAAGCTGAACCTGCCCCTGTTTCTTTACCCAGTTACTGTTGACTCTCCTCTTCGGTTACATACCCCGTTCACCCCGTTACCCCCACTTCCAGCACACGTGTAAAAATAAAATACATGTCCCATTATTACTTAACAAAGGTTTCTTTATTCATGACTTTTCGTGAAAGAGTTGAAACTGGGACGCAGGCTGTGCTGGGTAGGGTGTGCGGTGATGTAAAGACCGCCTCTAAACTCAAGGAATGACAGGCTCCTGCTCCTAGAGCGGTCCGCAGTGCCGGAAGGCTTCTTTCAACGGAGCCTGCCATCCCTCTTTATGGAATTCTGTGTGCGGGTGGATATGTGACCTTGTGGTGGAGGAGGACGGATACAGATTCCTCAGCTGCGTGACTCAGCGGTCCAGGACAAGGACCGCTGTATAAGATCTGTAACCGCCCTCCCCCGCTGCAAAGTCACATCTCCCCGCCCACACAGATCCTGGAAACCACCTCCAAAAACCGACCAGGGTGCCTACTGACTGCACCGTGTGTGTGACCCGCTGCTGATCCTGCCCCCATGTCTGTACCCTGGGAAAGGTGACTGTCCTATGCAATTAACCACCCCCTTCCCCACCCCCCCCATTCAAACACAGTCTTCTTTGAAAAAACATAACGGAAACAGTAATTAACAGCAAAGCATTTTTATTAATTAAGTAGACAGTTAGGGGATGGGACTGGGACTGGGATTACTGTGAGTCTGGAAGTGAAGGACTTCGGCAAATGTAGGGTATGAGAGCTTTTGGGTACTTGAGCACTGTGCTGTGGTGCAGTGACAGTATTCACGTCCCCGGCCGCCCCTCCTCCTGATTATTTTCGGTGAGGGGGGTATGGGACTTTGTGGCGGGGGAGTGCGGTTGCAGATACACTGCAGGGTGTCTCTGTCCTCCTGCGGTCCTGCAGAACATCCACAAGGCGCCTGAGCGTGTCCGTTTGCTCCCTCACTAGTCCAAGCATTGTTTCAGTCGCCTGCTTGTCTTCCTCACGCCACCTCTCCTCCCGTTCGCTGTGTGAGCGCTGGCACAGAGAGACGGTCTCCCTCCACTGGCTCTGCTGGTCCGCCTCTGCTAGGTAGCAGCCCATACGTTCCTCGAACATCTTGTCCCTTGTCTTTTTCTTTCACCGCCTAATCTTTGCCAGCCTCTGCGAGGGGGATGCTGTGGCAGGTCTGGAGACAGTGGAAGCTGTGAGATGGGAAACAGGGAGTGAATTCTTTGCAAAGATACATTTTTGCGAAAAATTAACTGAGTCTAGGCTGTCTCTGTGAATTCTGGGTTGAGCCCCTTGTGCCTGCTGGGGCAGAAATCATTTTCGCGGTGGATTCTGGGTAAATGTCGCCAGTCATTCCTTCCTCCGGGAAAGCAACGGCAGACAATCATTTCAAGCCCATTTTCCCAGAATTGCCCTGGCATACGCCATAGCGTGGCAACCATGGACACTGTTTTGCCTTTTGTGTATGTCACCGTATGTGTACTAGATGCCGCTGACAGAGGCGGGCCAGCAGCGCTACACAGCAGCATGCTTTTGCATGACAGCAGAGATGGTTACCAGCCATATTGTACCATCTACCATACCATAAATTGGTAATAAGATGGTAATAAGATGGGCATGGTTACCTGTCCTTTTGCACTGCCCCATTTGGTGCTGTCATAAGTGCCCCTGGCCGAGCAGCCAGGGGCGCAAAAGCAAAAATTGGGAATGACTCCCTGAGTCAATCCCTCCTTTTTGGTATCTAAAAATAGAATCAGTCCTGCCTAGATTATGGGCAAGTGTACTAGAGAACCACTGTATCATAGAACCAGAGAGCACAGCTGCTCTGTGTCCGATCCTGCATAAATTATGAGCTGTATGCTATTCACAGGGGGTGCTCCTGCAACAACACCACCTGTTCATTCCGTTCTTACCCCAGCCTTCCTGGGCTACCATACCATTGTCCCCCCACTTGTGTGATGAAGTAATAAAGAATGCAGGAATAAGACACAGTGACTTGTTTGTGAGAAATGAGTGGAAGGAAGCCTCCAGCTGCAATGATAGTCCAGGCAGGACATTAAGGAGTGTGGATGAAGGAGCCCATCATCCCTCTGCTAGTCCAGGGGCAATTGAATCTTTTATTTACAATGAAGGGTGGGGGCTGATGGAGCTCAGCCCCCTGTTGCAATGATGAGGACGGTTACCAGCCATATTGCACCATCTGCCATCAAAAATTAGGGACAGGCGCCCTTGATCGACCTTACTGATGCTAGTCGGCATGGTTACCAGCCCTTTTGCACTGCCCCATGTGCCAATAGGCTGATGATGAGGACGGATTTCCATCTTTTTGTACCATCAGCCATCCATAGCGTGGGGGGAGCAAGGATGTTGGTGTTGAGTGCTGCACCATCGCGTCTATCTGCAGCATTCAGTAAAGATAGGGTGACATGTAAAAGAGTCAACAGAGGATTTTTTTCACTTCTGGTGGTGGGTGGGGTGTGTGCGCAAATTGCCGAACTATGCCCTGACCCACCGCAGACACTGTGTTTGACCCTAGAAGCATTTGGAGCTCATCCAAGAATGCAAATAGTTTTCGGAGACAGCAGGAACTGTGGGATACCTTGCGTCCTCATTTCCCCCCTCCCTCCATGAGTGTCCATTATATTCTTTGGCTTTCCGTTACGCTCGTCACGCAGCTGCGTGCTGAGTCTGTGCTATGCCGTCTGTCCGTAGATTTTTTAAAAATACTTTGGACCAGGCGTAAAATTACAGTAATTACCCTAATTAGATGCAGGAGTCTCCGAGCGAGATCACCCTGAGGAGGGTCACTGAAGGAGATAGAGAGCGCATGCTGCGTGAAAGCTAGCACGAACCAGGGCCCGATGCAGCCGTGCTCGGGGAGGCAATGCTCCCTGAGTACCTCATGAAAGCCTTGCGCGGAAAACTGTGCTACCACGGAGCACCCAATAAGGCAGCTCTCCCCAGGAACCTCCTGCTGATGCTTTTCGATTAACGCAAGGAGAGCTTCGTGGAGATCTCCAAGGATGATTTCTGTTCTATCCCCATATCTAGAGAGACCTCCTTTTCACACAGTTAAGATTCCTGTTATATTAAGAATAAAAGTTAACATGGTTAAAGCACTTACCGACTGCTCCTTCCCCTGATTCAGGGTCCGGGTTAATGGCCGGGGAGGGTTGTTGGGAGATCTCCGTGACGGTGATGAATAGATCCTGGCTGTCGGGGAAACCAGCGTTGTAAGCGCTCTCGCCTGCCTCGTCCTCCACAAACCCTTCCTCATCTTCCCTGTCCGCAAACATCATCGAGGAACTGGCTGTCGACACTGTCCCATCGTCAGAGTCCACGGTCACTGGTGGGGCAGTGGTGGCAGGCTCCGTAATGTCCGTTTGCCGCTTTGATTTTTTGGTAGCCTTGTCTGGGGTCCTTGATTTTCACGCGGCGCTGCGTTGCATCCCGCCTGTATCCTCTGTCTCTCATGGCTTTGGAGACCTTCTCGTAGGTCTTCGCATTCCCTGTTTTGGAGCGCAGCTCCGAAAGCACAGACTCCTCGCCCCACACACCGATCAGATTGAAGAGTTCCCAGTCAGTCTATGCTGGGTCCCTCTTTCTATTCACAGATAACATGAACTCCTCTGCTGGAGAGCTCTGCATCGTTGCAGGTGCTGCGGAGCTCGCCCCGATGTCCAGCCAGGATGTCAGATTCAAAGTGCCCAGACAGGAAAATGAATTCAAATTTTCCCGGGTCATTTCCTGTGTGGCTGGTCAGAGAATCCAAGCTCGGACTGCTGTCCAGAGCGTCAACAGAGTGGTGCACTGTGGGATAGCTCCCGGAGCTACTAAGTTCGATTTGCATCCACACCTAGCCTAATTCGAGCTAGCCATGTCGAATTTAGCGTTACTCCACCTGTCGGGGTGGAATACCAAATTCGAACTAACGAGCCCTCTAGTTTGAATTAAATGGCTTCCTGGTGTGGACGGGTGCGCGGTTAATTCGAATTAACGCTGCTAAATTCGAATTAAAGTCCTAGTGTAGACCAGGCTTAAGTACGCAATCTCCAACAGCCTTGGGCTGGCTGGTGCCCATTAGGAAGCTTGTTTGTCCTGCTCTTCTGTCATTTTTCGCCTTTTAACTTTTCCCCATGTCTCCCCACCCCCTGCCCTTCCTTCTCTCCTTAGTAACTGAGGAAATTCAATACAAAAACCTCTTAATACAACTTTAACCTGCACTATGAAAAGTCACAAAACTGCAGGAAATGCAACTATTACATTTCCATCCAGGTCAAAGCCCTGCACACATGTAGTACTCACTCGAGTCCTGTTATTCTGGGTCAATACGTATACAGTAGAACCACAGAGTTATGAACATCTCAGGAATGGAGGTTGTTTGTAACTCTGAAACACTCATAATTCTGAACAAAACGTGATGGTGGTTCTTTCAAAAGTTTACAATCGAACATTGACTTAATATGGCTTTGAAACTTTACTGTGCAGAAGGAAAATGCTGCTTCCCTTTTACTGTGTTAGTAGTTTACATTTAACTCAGTACTATACTGTATTATTATTATTTTTTAAGTCCTCTGCTGCTGCCTGATTGTGCACTTCTGGCGTAACTCTGGGGTTCTACTGTAGTATTTTCCTGAAGAAGTCTATGCTCTTAAGTGTATAAACATATAAGATGGGTAAAGGGGCTGAGTTAATTGCAAATTAAGGTTTCAATGGCATTTTCCAGCTATTTGTGACATTAAAACTCCATTTCATTACATTCTGTAATGAAAGAGGCAAACTAAGAAAGGAGAAAATTGGCACCAAAGTTGTGATCTAGCTGGAAAGGTTTCGGCTCCTGAAAAATAGAGTGTTTTACTGGAAGTGTGGCAGACAACTACAGGGATCTTAAAAAAAAAAAAATTTGAGGAATCCTTGTGGCACCTTAGAGACTAACACATTTATTTGGGCTTAAGTTTTCATGGGCTAGAACCCACTTCATCAGATGTATGAAGTGAAAAATACAGGAGCAGGTATAAATACATGAAAGGATGGGGGTTGCTTTACCAAGTGTGAGGTCAGTCTTATAAGATAAATCAATTAACAGCAGGATACCAAGGGAGGAAAAATAACTTTTGAAGTGGTAAGAGAGTGGCACATTACAGACAGTTTGTGACACCAAAACACAGGGAAGATGGCTTTCTTACTGGGGAATGAGACATCACAGAACAAAAAAAAAAACCAACCCGTTACCTGCACTGTGGGAGTTCTGGGTGACTGATTTTACATTTTTATTAATAGAGCTACATCCTAATCTTGGATGTGCAGTGCATGTTGCTGCATATATTCAAAGAAACTGGGACTACAAACATCTGAACTCCCAGAAGTGGATTTCTAAACTGTAGTTATGCATTTAAGATTAAAATTTGTCCCTTATTCCCATGGGATGCTGTGACAGGCACAATCTCTCAGGATTAATTTTAAAGAGGATTCCTTCAACCTTTCAAAAGTGCTTTGCTGGATGGTTAAAGGCCTATTTCCCCAGGTCAACTGTGCAAAACTCCACAGGCATCTGTCCCCTGCTCTCTTTTTAAAGTGGTGTATTTGCTAGAACACCTGGCATAATCATTTCATATGCTCCCAAACCTCCTACGTATCCCATTGAGGGTGAGTTTGCAGCACTGGAGTGGGTGAGTGCAAACAGGGCAATACGGCAGCAGGAACAAGCACATGATTTCTATTTAGCGAGTTTACAACTTGAGGCTCCTTTTTACCTAGAAGCTTATTTGCTCATGACTCCGAGCACTGCAGAAGTGCAACAGTAAAACAATCATGGCTGCCAGGCGGCTTGCAGCTGACACTGGATTAAAACTCAAGTTTCATTTCCTTTACAGCATTTCAATACATCTCCTGGATTTATTGCTGTTCTCAAGGAACCAGACAGAAAACGGGCTTTGATCCCCTTTAATAAATCAGCACATTAATACCCAGCTTTTACCAATAGGCTAATTCAATGTGAGAAATCACTTAAAAGACCTCTCTTCTCCCTGTGGTCAATATGACAGGCTGCAAATCAGTCCAGATGGGCCCCCATCATTAAAATTAGACCTTTTTTCTGTAAACCTACAGTCTGGGCTCAGAAGAATGGCTGAGAAAAGCCAATATTTATTAAACACGTATTAATTTTAATGGAAGGCTCCTGGAAACTGCCAGCTCCAGGCTCCTCGCAGCATCACCTATTATACATCATTAAACTACTTAAACATTGCCAGGCACAGCGAGAGCCGTCTGGAGAGCCTGCCACTCAGCCACAGAGATTTCCAGAAAACTTCACAAGCTCTTAAATCCATGTGTCATTAACTCCCAAAACGAGCTTGACAGAACTTATCTGCAGACGGTGCTTAGGTGAATGACGCTTTCTACAGCCTACACGGACAAATGAAACCACTGCAAAAAGTGATTCCCACACAGATTCCAGGACAGGGCATGGTCAGTCAGGCATCCCCAGAGTAGCTTTCAGAGGTCCCAACACAGGACTGTGCCATGTGCAGTATCTAGCGAGGAGAACAGTTTACCTGGTTTGAGCCAGAACCTTAGTACAATTACAGTGGATCCAGAACCTAAACTCACGGGGCTTGAGATTATTCCCCACCCCTCTTGCAATTTATTAATTTTAATTTCTCCCGCTTCAAGTCCATTTTGCTAATTTCTGCCCAAGTTCCCAGAACCTCTGGGCTCCTCACACCCACCCATCAGCTCCTCACACTCACACCCGCTTCATCAAGGACGGAGAAAGGCAAGAAAGCATGCACCCAAAACATACAAATAAACAAATTAAATATAAAAACAGGAAACAGCCCCGCTGGGAAATGAAGGTCCTAATGTGCCCTGATTTGTTGTTCTCCAGTTTCCCCCATCTTTAAAATGGGGATAATGATACTGACGTCCTTTGCAAAGTGCTTCGAGACCTAATGGTGAGAGCTAGATATTCCTTACAGCTGCAGTATAGAGCTACCACCACATGTAGCTGAGAGCATGTGTGTGGAGCAGCAGTCAGAACGGTCACCACAATACTGCCACTCCCTTTTCATCTCGCCCTCCTCCCAGGGGCTCGCAGCAGCTCCTAGCATGGCACCATTCTCCTACTTAACAAACGGGCTTTCACTGCTCCTGTCAGATGGCCCTACAGGGCCCCAGCCAGATGCCGTTACTATTCATAATTACTCTTTCGTTATGGTTTTTCTCTCATGAAGAGTCACATGAAGAGTCTCATGAAGAGTCTACTCAGCACTGGTGAGACCTCATTTGGAGTACTGTGTCCAGTTTTGGGCCCCACACTACAAGAAGGATGTGGATAAATTGGAGAGAGTCCAGCGGAGGGCAACAAAAATGATTAGGGGGCTGGAGCACATGACTTATGAGGAGAGGCTGAGGGAACTGGGATTGTTTAGCCTGCAGAAGAGAAGAGTGAGGGGGGATTTGATAGCTGCTTTCAACTACCTGAAAGGGGGTTCCAAAGAGGATGGATCTAGACTGTTCTCAGTGGTAGAAGATGACAGAACAAGGAGTAATGGTCTCAAGTTGCAGAGGGGGAGGTTTAGGTTGGATATTAGGAAAACCTTTTTCACTAGTAGGGTGGTGAAGAACTGGAATGGGTTACCTAGGGAGGTAGTGGAATCTCCTTCCTTAGAGGTTTTTAAGGTCAGGCTTGACAAAGCCCTGGCTGGGATGACTTAGTTGGGTTTGGTCCTGCTTTGAGCAGGGGGTTGGACTAGATGACCTCCTGAGGTCCCTTCCAACCCTGAGATTCTATGAGACTCTCCTATCAGACACTTCCATGCAGTCCAGGATCATCAGAAACAGCTGATCCAAGACGACCCAGGTACACAAAAGCCAAGTGCATGAAGAACAGACCAAGCGTATGAAATTCTGGTATCTATGGATATGTCTACACTATGAAATTAGGTCGATTTTATAGAAGTTGATTTTTAGGAAGCAATTTTATACAGTCGATTGTGTATATCCACACTAAGCGCATTTAGTCAGCGGAGTGCGTTCTCACTACCGTAGCTAGCATCGACTTACAGAGTGGTGCACTGTGGGTAGCTATCCCAGTCTCCGTGCCCACTGGAATTCTGGTTTAAGCTCCCAATGCTTGATGGTGCAAAAACATTGTCGCGAGTGGTTTTGGGTACGTTGTCAGTCACCCCTCCCTCCGTGAAAGCAATGGCAGACAATCGTTTCATGCCTTTTTTCCTGGGTTACCCGTGCAGATGCCATAGCACCACAAGCATGGAGCCCGCTCACTGTCACCACTGCTGTTGTGGGCAAGTCTACTGTAGGGGCTGCTGTGATCCAAGGAGCCAATGCAATCATGGACATTCTGTTATCAAGGGTAGTGACTCTGGGAAATGTGCGGGCCTTTTTAGATTTTAGGTGCATCATATTCCTGTCCTTTGTCGCTGGTGAAGTTGACACAAGTAACAGCTCCAGGGCTCTTGCTCTTTTGCCTTGGCCGAGGTGCCTTGCCCTAACCCAGGGGTGGGCAAACTTTTTGGGCCGAGGGCCACATCTGGGTGGGGAAATTGTATGCAGGGCCGGGGCGGGGGTTGGGGTGCAAGAGGGAGTATGGGATGTGGGAGGGGGTGTGGTGTGCAGGAAGGGGCTCAGGGCAAGGGATTGGGGCAGAGGAGGGGTGCAGGGCATATGAGGGAGCTCGGAAGGGGGTTGGCGTGCAGGAGGGGTGCTGAGTGCGAGAGGGGGCTCAGGGCAGGGGGTAGGGGTGCAGGAGGGGTGGGAGGTGCAGGCAGAGGGCTTAGGCCAGGGAGTTGGGAGGCGGGGTGCAGGAGGGGTTCGGGCTCCGGCCCGTGCCACTTACCTAAAGCGGCTCTGGGGTGGCAGCGGTGCGAACCGGGGCCAGGGTAGGCTCCCTGCACGCCTGCCCTGGCCCCACGCTGCGCCGTTCCGGAAAGCGCTGTGGCCCCTGGGGGAAGGGGGGGTGGAGGGCTCCGCATGCGCTGCCCTTGCCGCGCCTCCAGGTACCTCCCCCAAAGCTCCCATTGGCCATGGTTCCCCGTTCCCAACCAATGGGAGCTGCGGGAGGCAGTGCTTGGCGGCAAGAGAAACACATGGAGCCCTCTGCCCCCCCGCCCCTGGGGGGCTGCAGAGAAGTGGTGCCGGCCGCTTCTGAGACCGGTGTGGGGCCTGCAGCACCACGGGGGACAATCCCACGGGCTGGATCCAAAGCCCTGAGGGGCCGGATCCGGCCCGTGGGCCGTGGTTTGCCCACCCCTGCCCTAACCAGACCTCCAAGCACTCGACACAGCAGCAGCTCCTTGCCTTCGCAGCAGACGGTGCAGTAGGACTGCTAACCGTCCTCATCCACCGCTTCTGCTGCAACTCTGCTCTCCTGCTCCCTAGCAACAAGCTTGGGGAATCTGTACTGGTTTCTCCTGGATGTGGCTGGCAGCAGATGTTGCAGTAGGACTGCTAACCATCGTCATCCACCGCTTCCGCTGCAACTCTGCTCTCCTGCTCCCCAGCGATGAGCTCAGGGGATCTGTTCTGGTCCTTCTGGTTGCTGCTGGCAAGACGGTGCAGTAGGACTGGTAACTGTCCTCATTGGACATGTAGCTAGGCCGGGGGTTCTGGGAACGTCTTCCCTGCCCAGCTCCTAGCAACCTCCAGGGCATGGTGTAAGGCTCCATCACTTCCCCTGCAACTCTGCTCTCCTGCTCCCTGCTCCCCAACGACGAGCTCAGGGGATCCATTCATGAAGCCTGGACAGTAGTAAGGAGCAGTTCAACTATAGGCTGAGCAAGTGCAGAACGGTGGTAGAATGTGCCTTTGGATGTTTAAAAGGTCGCTGGTGCTGTTGGTCAGACCTCAGCGCAACCAACATTCCCACTGTTATTGTTGCTTGTTGTGTGCTCCATAATATCTGTGAGAGTAAGGGGGAGACATTTATGGTGGGCTAGGAAGTTGAGGCAAATCACCTGGGCTTCGATTTTGAGCAGCCAGACACCAGGGCGATTAGAAGAGCACAGCAAGGCGCGCTGCGCATCAGAGAGGCTTTAAAAAACCAGTTTCATGACTGGTCAGGTTTCGGTGTGACAGTTGTGTGTGTTTCTCCTTGATGCAAACCCACCCCCTTTGTTGATTTTAATTCCCTGTAAACCAACCATCCTCCCTCCTTTGAAATAAAGTAACTATTGTTTTGAAACCATGTTTTTTTTAATAAATAGAGATAACAGACAAGGTAGCCTGGTGGGGTGGGGGAGGAAGGAAGGACACGGCCACATTGTCATTCAACAATAAGCAGCCTTCTGTTGCTTGGGCCATCCTCTGGAGTGGAGTGGCTGGGTGCCCAGAGCTTCCTCCCTCCCCCCCCCCCCCCGTTCTTGGGCATCTGGGTGAGGAGGCTATGGAACTTGGGGAGGAGGGTAGGTGGTTATCCAGTGGATGCAGTGGGGGGTCTGTGCTCTTGTTGGCTTTCCTGCAGCTCCAACAGACGCTTCATCATGTCTGTTTGCTCCCCCAACAGATGCATCATGTCCATTTGCTCCCCCATTAGCCTCAGCATCGTGTCCTGCCTCCGCTCTTCACGCTCACTTAATTCTTTCCTGGCCTCTGCCACCGAATGCCTCCATGCATTAAGCTGTGCCCTATCAGTGCGGGAGGACTGCATGAGCTCAGAAAACATGTCATTGCGAGTGTGTTTTTTTCCGCAGATGATAGGGGGAGTGTCGAAACATTCTATGCTCTACGATTCTGGGGGGACTGCATGGTCACCTGTGCTGCTGAGTTCACCACACTGACCAAACAGGAAATGAAATTCAAAAGTTCCCAGGGCTTTTCCTGTGTCCCTGGCTAATGCATCGGAGTTCAAAGTGTTGTCCAGAGCAATCACAATGGAGCACTCTGGGATAGCTCCCAGAGGCCAATACCATTGATTTGCGTCCACACAACCCCAAATTCAACCCAAAGTCGATTTTTGCGCTACTCCCCTCACCGGGGAGGAGTACGGAAGTTGATTTTAAGAGCCCTTTAGGTCGATGGAACGGGGTTGGTTGTGTGGATGCATTCATTTTTAAATCGACTTAACGCGGCTAAATTCGACATAACCCCGTAGTGTAGACCAGGCCTATGTAAAGCAGCCACATTAAGAAGTGATTAGCTGATTAACTGAGGCATGTTGAGTAAGGCTAACCCTCTAACTTGGGGTGGGGGAGGTTACTGTCTTTACTTCTATCCCTGCTGTTTTTCCCAAAAAGTTTTTAATATGCAATTTTTTTTTTAATTCTTTTTTTTTTTTGCTCAGAAAGATCCTACATTTCAGCCATGAAGTGACGGGATGTATGTGACGGAAGTGAGATTGCTTGTTCAAAACCCACACCAAGATGACAGTCCCCAGCAGGGAGATCCATAAAGGTAGCAGCCCCTGTTCCTCTCTGCACTCAATCCTGGCTAGATAGTCACACTCCTGCTTATTCCCAATTTGGCTTGAACCACTGCTGGGACTTTCCACCCACTAAATTCCCTTTGTCTAGCAGCTCTGTCATTAGATTTTAAAGCAAAGCAACCAAGCAGCATGCTGAGAGTGATTCTGTATAATCCTCTGGGTGGCTTACTGCCCGTGGCCCTCATCTCCTTGGGTTTCACAACCTTCTCTAAACCATAATCCCATCCTTTGCTACTCCCCACTGCTGCCCAGGATCCCTGGGCCTTTTAAATGCACCAGCACAACGAACTCAGGCAGTGTACCTGCCACCTCCTGCATCTGACAAGAACAGAGCTCTGAGTGGCTGAGCCAGGCCAGGCACAGGAAGGGAGCAGGTGTACGGAGGGGCAGGGACCCACTGTGCTAGATGCATCTGGATACTCTGCCCTTTCATTATTTGGTTACATGACTTCACCTGGGATTGAAATGCAACTTATTGGACTCAATCACCATTTCCCACTATAAAGACAAATCCCATTAGCTCTACACTAGCTCATTACACCTTCCTCATTCTGAGAGCTTTTTAAGAGGGCTGCTAAGGGTCTGACCATCAGATACCTTGTTTTTCCAAGTACTTCCCGCCAGTTTTTTCTGTTGGTGGATTTTTTTTAAATCAATTGCTCCATTTTCTAGATCTCTTTTAATATCAGTGAAAGCATCTGAGTTCTGGGACGTACGAGAAGTTTGGACATGCTTACAGGGCAAAGTTTTCATGTGTGCTTTGAGTGCAGGACCTTGTTACTTCACACTGGTGATATGGAAACCCATTGTGAAGCACTGAACTTCATCTGTTAGTAAGTGATCATCCTAAAGAAAGCCCAGTTCTCCATCAAAAAATGTACTTGTTTGTTTATTGGACATGCTTAGTTTTAATTAGTGATGTTCTTGCAAACATACTGAAGTAATGAGAGCTCAGTAATGCCAGACCTCTTGCTAGAGCACTAGTTCACCTCTGCTCAGAAGCAGAGGGCATGTGTTTGTGGGGGTGAATTATGGAGAGCACGGATTACTTAAATGCACATTAGCGAGGCTCCATGGCAGATGTGTGTGTGTTACACAGTGATGACTGGATTAAAAGTGAATGCACACAATCTCACTAGAACTGACTGCAAAGCACTTCATTTTTCACACACAGTACAGGGTATCGGTGATAAATGAAGGGGGGGGGAGAGAGCTAGTTCCCTTTTATGGACCCAGCCAGCCAGTCAACTATGAAATCCCCCTTAGTAGCTGTTCGCTACTTGCTTTACCTGTAAAGGGCTAAAAAGTATCACTGCTATGCATAGGTAAAAGGAAGTGAGTGGACACCTGGCCAAAAGAACCAATGGGAAGGCTAGAACTTTTTGAAATTGAAACAAGACTTCCCTTTCGTCTGTGTGCGGTTATTCTCAGAGAGAAGCAGAGACAGGGCGGAAACTAAGCTGTAAAAAGCTTGGGGTCAGGTATGAAAAATCATCAGTATACCTAGAAACTACTCATTTGAAATCCCAGCTATGTAAGCAGATCAGGAAATGTCTGGGAAGACGTGATCAGGTTTATCTCCTTTTATTTCTTTATGGCTTGCGGACGCCTCTGTGCTAACCCCAGGTGCTTTTGTTTTGCTTGTAACCTTTAAGCTGGACCTCAAGATCTATTCTTGATGCTTAATCCTTCTATTTGCTCTTTTTAAATCTAGCAATAGCCTGAGTTTCCAGATGTATTTGCTTTCTTTTTGCTTTAATAAAATTTACCTTTTTTAAGAACAGGACTGGATTTTTGTGTCCTAAGAGGTTTGTGCACACATTGTTTAATTAGCTGATAGCAACAGCTGATTTCCTTTGTTGTTCTCTCTCAGCTCTTCTCCGGCTGGGAGTGGGAGGTGAAAGGGCTTGAGGGTACCCTACAGGAAGGAATTCCCAAGTGCGCCTTCCTGGGTTCTCAAAGGGGTTTCGCACTTGGATGGTGGCAGCATCTACCCATCCAAGGTCAGAGAAAAGCTGTAACATTGGGAGTTTAATACAAGCCTGGAGTGGCCAGTATTTATTGCTAGAATCCTTGCAGGCCCCCACCTCTGCACTCAAAGTGCCAGAGTGAGAAATCAGCCTTGACTGCATCACTTACCGGATCTCCTTCTACCACCTCTCCTTTCTGATTTTTAATCATCATAACAAGTTGAGCCTGGAAAGTGATAATTAATACGGGTCCCTGCTCCATCATCTTCCCCATAGCAAGCTGTAATGAGAAAAATTTTCTATTAGAAAGTGGAGATGTCTTTCTGCATGTTAACATCAGGAGAATTTAAAATGACTATTACTTGCACAGTAAATCACTAGCCGGTAATCCCTTTCAAAGCTGATTCTGACTACTATACTGAATTATATCAGTTGCGCTAGTACAATTGATTGAGTCAATTGTACTAGCACACTGTTCCAAAATGTTTCTTCATTATAATCATGTTTTTAAATACTTATACTACACTTTCGGAAAAAACGGTCCCTTTTGGGCAGAAATTTTCCATTCTTATTTGCCTGAGGGCTGAATTTTTTGGAACGTGTGAACAAGAGCTATTCAGCTATTTCTGAGTTATGACAGGATGATAAAAAAAAGTCCCGCTCTTAAAAAATAGCAGTATACTTTTTCCAGGGAAATAACTCAAATCCAACTCCAACTTTGACACTTCCCACCTAGTAAGTAAATAGCCCGTAATGAGGTAAGTCCCAATGCACTGGATAAAGGAACTTTTAAGTGGAATAGAAGCCATGAAGGCCAATGCCTTTTTTCCCCTTTTCCTGTCCTCTTTATTCCACTGACATCTCTTACCTCTCTAAACACCTAGGGAATTAAATGCAAAAGACAATGCAAAATTAAAGTTGCTTTATTAAGAATGCAAAGCTGAGAAGTAATCACGATGCTCCCCTCTGGCAGGAATCTATTAGGATACAGGGTCAACTGTTCATATGTGCTTAAGTGACCCATGGTCTTTAAATCCTTGATTGTATTACCTCAGAAATAATGTGTCTCTAAGGTAGCAGTAAAAGTCACAGACTGCTTTTAAGCCATAGTATTTGATCATTTAATTAAAGACTGCATTATAATGCACACAAAGGGCAGTGCTAAGATGTGTGTTCAAATGAACTATGGCAGTGTTTCCTGGATTTGAGCACTTATAAAAAAAAAAGTTAAGGCAAGTTGCTGGAAGCCACTTCCCACCAGCACGTGGCACGTGACTCACTGTACATGTCCTTCCCCTTAAAACAGCCACTGGCTGACTTCACCCAGGCAAAAGGGCAGAGAACTCTGCCACAGCCCCACCTGTCATGCTCTATGGCAGTGGTCCCCAACGTGGTGCCCTAATGCGCCTGCGTCCTGGCCCCTGGGAGAGCACTCGCCAAAATGCTGCTGAATTTCAGCGGCATTTTGGCGGGGACGCCTCTCGCTGACGCCACTTGCCGCCGACAAGTGATGTCATCGAGAGGCGTCGCCCCTGACTTTCGGCAGGTGCTCCACCGCCGCAGTGGTCCTTCGGCTGGCGCCTGCCAGCCAAAAAGGTTAGGGACCACTGCTCTATGGAGTAACAACGTTAGAAAAGGAGAGTCTCTGACTCTGCCAAGACTAAGCTCAGCTCTTCACCTGCCTGGCAAATGAAGCTTTCCTAGTCGCACTTGAGCCTAAGAGTATGTCTACACTAGAAAGGCAAGTCGAGCTATATTAGGTCAACTTACAGCTACCACATGAATTCTGCCAGTGGGGTACATCCACACGACCTTCCTTGGGTCAGTGGTGCACGTCCTTACCAAGAGCGCTTCCACTGACCTAAGAGGGGCAGTGTGGGGAGCAGAGAGCCTGGTCTCAGCTCCGCTGGCAGCTCCCTGCCAGGAGTCCAGCTGCCCCACAGGCTCCTGGGCCCAGCTCTCCAGGGGAGTGGGGGGTAGCTAGGCTCTAGCTGCCCAGCTTTCTTGTCAATTTCACAGCTGGTGACAAGACAGACAACAGCCGATGTTAGTAACCGACATAAGCCTTACGCCTCTCGTGGAGGTGGAGTTATTATGTCGGTGTAGTAGGGCACTTATATTGGTGGGAGGGAGGTTGTAGCGTAGACCAGCCCTAAGTTTCTAGCATAGCAATAAATCATATTGCCACCTCCCCAGCAGCTCAGCCGGGAGTGAGGCAGGGAACCAGACTACTCAATGACAAACATTCAGCTCTAAGCACTTTCATCCCATGTGTCTAAAGCCAGACTTTACGGTCATGTGCCAGATCAGGAATTCAATTGGGCCGCCATTTTCTGCTAATGCAGATGGTGATGTATATATACACACCTTTTCTGTCTTAACATAAGCCGCAGTGTGTGCACTGAATTTCATTATAGCTGTGTATGTAACATCTACATTTGAATCACAATTCTGTACTAGTATGGCTTTTTGCATTTAATTTTTAGTGTTTTTAGCAAAAAAGAAAACTTGTCTCCAGTCAGTTTGTTATGTTACATGCTTCTAAGTCAACATTTTGAAACGTGCGTTCCTAAAGTTGCACATCTAAATCCATATTAAGGCACTTAAACAAAGAGGTCTTCATTTGAGAGGTGCTAAGCATCAAAAAATCCCATTGAAGGCAAAGGAAGCTGTGGGTGCTCAGCATCTTTGAAAATTAGAATGTTTGTCTAGATACCTCAAATATGTATTTAGATGTCTATGTTTGAAAGTGTTGGTCTTAAGTTTCACTCTTCTCACGTACATGGGAATTACATATTCAAATACAGACGGAACATTACTTCACTATATATGTATAAAACACTATCTGGAGAATCATTTTGCACACACAACAGTTCAGTTTTGGAAGTGACATGCTGCAGTTTGCTATTTTCATTCTAAATGTTCTTTCCCAACCACAGCAAAGATGCCATTCAGATTGAAAACACTGTCTGTACATGCCAACATAAGTCTGTTTTCTGAGTGTAAAAAAGTATCAGAAGAATGTCTGACAATACCTTTTGGCTCAAAGGTCAGAGGAGAACATTATTAAATATCCCCTTGCCCATTCACCTCTGAGCGAAGAACAAACAAAGGCAACCCCAGGGTAATATTTCAAGGAAGTTGTAAATGGCTGAAAACAGACACACAACAAAGTGCCTCTTCAGCCAGAGCTGCAGTCCTGCTACCGGGACATTGTTCTATTTAGCAACAGAAGGGGGAAGGAAAAAAAAAATCTAAACTTCCCACCCAGGAGTTATTATTCAGCACACCATGAAGTCATGTCTCTTGGACAGAGACTTAATACTGGATGTTCCTAAATTAAGTGAGATGTTTAGAATAAAGTGATAATGTTTATTACTTCAATAAAGTCCATTTGATTAGAATGCATTGTTCATTGCTGGAGATAATCAAGGGAATTGCAGCTGTAATGGGCAGATTCCTGCTTGGTTGGCACTCATATCTAATTCCTCATGTTACAGAAAGGGCAGAAAAGGTTTCCTATTATTTCAGAGGAGTTGGTGTAAAGGAAGGGGACAGTCTGGTATCCCAGGAGGCCCTCAGATTATTATGGCAATACGGGCCTTGGAAGGAGAGGGAAGGGAACAATTCTTTTATAAGAATTGCCATTGCTCATCAATGATGGTGCCCCACCAACCAATGTGGTTATGTAACATAAGAACATAAGAACGGCCGTACCGGGTCAGACCAAAGGTCCATCTGGCCCAGTATCTGTCTACCAACAGTGGCCAATGCCAGGTGCCCCAGAGGAAGTGAACCTAACAGGCAATGATCAAGTGATCTCTCTCCTGCCATCCATCTCCATCCTCTGACAAACAGAGGCTAGAGACACCATTCTTACCCATCCTAGCTAATAGCCATTTATGGACTTAGCCACCATGAATTTATCCAGTTCCCTTTTGAACATTGTTATAGTCCTAGCCTTCACAACCTCCTCAGGTAAGGAGTTCCACAAGTTGACTGTGTGCTGCGTGAAGAAGAACTTCCTTTTATTTCTTTTAAACCTGCTGCCTATTAATTTCATTTGGTGACCCCTAGTTCTTGTATTATGGGAATAAGTAAATAACTTTTCCTTAACCACTTTCTCAACATCACTCATGATTTTATATACCTCTATCATGTCCCCCCTTAGTCTTCTCTTTTTCAAGCTGAAGAGTCCTAGCCTCTTTAATCTTTCCTTGTATGGGACCCTCTCCAAACCCCTAATCATTTTAGTTGCCCTTTTCTGAACCTTTTCTAGTGCTAGAATATCTTTTTTGAGGTGAGGAGACCACATCTGTACGCAGTAATCGAGATGTGGGCGTACCATGGATTTATATAAGGGCAATACTATATTCTCAGTCTTATTCTCTATCCCCTTTTTAATGATTCCTAACATCCTGTTTGCTTTTTTGACTGCCTCTGCACACTGCGTGGACATCTTCAGAGAACTATCCACGACGACTCCAAGATCTTTTTCCTGACTCGTTGTAGCTAAATTAGCCCATATCATGTTGTATGTATAGTTGGGGTTATTTTTTCCAATGTGCATTACTTTACATTTATCCACATTAAATTTCATTTGCCATTTTGTTGCCCAATCACTTAGTTTTGTGAGATCTTTTTGAAGTTCTTCACAATCTGCTTTGGTCTTCACTATCTTGAGTAGTTTAGTATCATCTGCAAACTTTGCCACCTCACTGTTTACCCCTTTCTCCAGATCATTTATGAATAAATTGAATAGGATTGGTCCTAGGACTGACCTTTGGGGAACACCACTAGTTACCCCTCTCCATTCTGAGAATTTACCATTAATTCCTACCCTTTGTTCCCTGTCTTTTAACCAGTTCTCAATCCATGAAAGGACCTTCCCTTTTATCCCATGACAGCTTAATTTACGTAAGAGCCGTTGGTGAGGGACCTTGTCAAAGGCTTTCTGGAAATCTAAGTAAACTATGTCCACCGGATCCCCCTTGTCCACATGTTGGTTGACCCCTTCAAATCTCTAATATATTAGTAAGACATGATTTCCCTTTACAGAAACCATGTTGACTATTGCTCAACAGTTTATGTTTTTCTATGTGTCTGACAATTTTATTCTTTACTATTGTTTCGACTAATTTGCCCGGTACCGACGTTAGACTTACCGGTCTGTAATTGCCGGGATCACCCCTAGAGCCCTTTTTAAATATTGGCGTTACATTAGCTAACTTCCAATCATTGGGTACCGAAGCCGATTTAAAGGACAGGTTACAAACCTTAGTTAATAGTTCCGCAATTTCACATTTGAGTTCTTTCAGAACTCTTGGGTGAATGCCATTGGGTCCCAGTGACTTGTTAATATTGAGTTTATCAATTAATTCCAAAACCTCCTCTAGTGACACTTTAATCTGTGACAGTTCCTCAGATTTGTCACCTACAAAAGCCAGCTCAGGTTTGGGAATCTCCCTAACATCCTCAGCCATGAAGACTGAAGCAAAGAATCCATTTAGTTTCTCCGCAATGACTTTATCGTCTTTAAGCGCTCCTTTTGTATCTCGATCGTCAAGAGGCCCCACTGGTTGTTTAGCAGGCTTCCTGCTTCTGATGTACTTAAAAAACATTTTGTTATTACCTTTGGAGTTTTTGGCTAGCTGTCCTTCAAACTCCTCTTTGGCTTTTCTTATTACACTCTTGCACTTAAGTTGGCAGTGTTTGTGCTCCTTTCTATTTACCTCACTAGGATTTGACTTCCACTTTTTAAAGGAAGTCTTTTTATCTCTCACTGCTTCTTTTACATGGTTAAGCCAAGCCACGGTGGCTCTTTTTTAGTTCTTTTACTGTGTTTCTTAATTTGGGGTATACATTGAAGTTGGGCCTCTATTATGGTGTCTTTAAAAAGGGCCCACGCAACTTGCAGGGATTTCACTTTAGTCACTGTACCTTTTAATTTTTGTTTAACTAACCCCCTCATTTTTGTATAGTTCCCCCTTTTGAAATTAAATGCCACAGTGTTGGGCTGTTGAGGTGTTCTTCCCACCACAGGGATGTTGAATGCTATTGTATTATGGTCACTATTTCCAAGCGGTCCTGCTATGGACCTCTTGGATCAGCTCCTGTGCTCCACGCAGGATTAAATCTAGAGTTGCCTCTCCCCTTGTGGGTTCCCGTACCAGCTGCTCCATGAAGCAGTCATTTAAAATATCAAGAAATTTTATCTCCGCATTTCGTCCTGAAGTGAAATGTTCCCAGTCAATATGGGGATAATGAAATCCCCCACTATTATTGGGTTCTTCATTTTGATAGCCTCTCTAATTTCCCTTAGCATTTCATCATCTCATAATTCTATCTCACTGGGCCAGTGGCTAAGCAGAAAATGACAAGTGTCAGAACAGATCTCCCTCTGCGATGTTTCACACAATGGAACTGCTATCAGAGCAGGATATTGCTGCTAAGAAGCAAACTCAGTGATCCTCTCCCACAGCCTCTGTTGGTTGCTGTATTTCTCCCTGGTTCTGCATCTTGATGTTAACAAGATTACTGGCAAATCCTAGAGCAGCTGTGGAAGGGGTGAGTCTCACCACCATGTGTGAAATACTTGCTGAAAAGCAGCAGAAAACCTCCTCTACATACACCCAGGGAATCACAAATACCCAGGCATCATAAAACTGTATTTTAGATGTAAATGAAGCTGCAGCAATTTTACTGCAGGCAGCATTTTCTGAGAGAAATGGAAACCCCAAGAACAGTAAGACAGCAGTCGTGTAAAACCTAACATAAACCAGCAGCCTTAAACCATCCCCAAATCCCACAGAACTGAAAAAAAGGAGCATGAGGAATGGAGTCTCTTCTAGGCAATTTAATAAACTGTAAAGCAACAATACTGGGCCACATTCTGAGGTCTTTCACATGCAAACTACCAGTGTACCTCATGAGAGGTACTGTGGTGTGGTACCTTCCCATCCTTTGTGTGTTTTGTCAATTTAGATCATAAACTCTTCAGGTAGAAACTGTCTCTCGCTATGTGTATGTACAGCACCTAGCACAGTGGAGCACTGATCTCAGCTGGAGCCTCTACATACTGCCATAATGCCAATATTAATAGGAATGTGCCCATGTGAGAAGGCAAGTCTGAGCCGGAGCTCAGGATTTGACCCACCTCCGAGGAGGAACAGAAAATGGGAAACTTACATCAATGTTGTCAATGTCAAGAATTCTGGAGTGGAACAGGAGACCCATTGCTTTGGCTTGTTGGATTGGATGAGCAAGCTGACTGTAAGTCTAAATAAAGCAATATAAACTTTGGTTACATGTTTGAACTTTTCATATCCTAGGAAATCAGTGACAAAGGAAAGGAAGAGGGAGGATTCCTTACAGTGAACATTTCAAAAGAAACAAACCAAAATGAACACACTGAACAATCTCGGTTCTTTGCAAATATGCTGATTACCATATTCATGTAAATATCAGGTTGTTTCATTAAATGCTCGTGGGGGTGGGGAGGTTCCTCACAATCCAGCCCTGTCTGGGACTCCCTCTGTCATGCAGCTGGACATAACAATAGGCATATAATTAATGACATAGAACATAAGCATTGAGAGCACCTGCTAGCCAAAGTATTTACAGTTCTGATCTGACAGCAAACATGGAAACAATCTGGAAAGCAAGTGAACTTTCTAGCCATTTCCCCAGTACACAGAACTTGGAGATTAGCCCAGTTTTTTCTGGCTCCTTTTTAGACGCATATGCTTCATTGTTATTTATGCATCAAAAACCGTTGTCCTGGATGTCGAATTGCTATTTGCTTCCAGCAATATACTAGGTGTAGGTCAAACAAAAAGGAAGGCACAGTCTGTGCCTTGAAAAGCTTCTAATCTTCATCACAAATCCTAAAAGTGCACATACCCTGCAGAAGCTTACTGGTAAGGAGGTTAGACTAACAGGAGTCAAAGCAGAGGGTTCTGAAGGGAGATTAGACAGGGAAACCTTACTGAACCAAGAACTGCACCCTGAGAGCTAGTGGGTGGTATTTAGTTATTCTCAAACCTGATTTGAACATTGGCCAGTTGTTTATTAGAATTATTATACACACAGAAGTCTGCACTAAATTTATTATACTGGACTTTCACAAAGGATGAATCATTAGCACAACAAATAAGGCAGAGTCAGAAAAGTTTTAGAGGAAGTAATTTGTTCTCTTCCTGTTATACCTCATGAGAGTTTGAGACCATCCCTGGGAATAGCTATTTCCCTTGTTCTCTATAAATTAGCAAATGGTGCTGGTTTGCTACAATTAGTGATTTGCACAATTGCATTTGAGACCTTCCCCCGTGATGTCCTAGATTCTCCCATCAATGGGACACTCCATTCATTTCCTCAGCTGGTTTTGCAGCTGACTCTCAACTTGGCTAGTTTTATTTTTAAGTTTAAAATAAAACACGTAGGAAACCCTTGCCTCTCAGTATTTCAGGCATGGGGGTAAGCCTGCTGCCTCCACTACAAACTTTTCAAGAGGGCTGGTCTACAGAGTAAACTAAAGTACTTAAAATCAGTGCTGAAATGCTTGCACAAGGCTTTAAACATCCCACTCTGTTATACCAAGGTATTGATAGTTTTATTCTAAATAAAGACACAATCAAAAGAGACTGAAGCCCTATGAAAAGGATCTGCCCAGTTCAAAATGCAGAAGATTCCCTGCACAAGTTTATCTGGTTTATGTGAATTTCCAGCCCTCTTGTGGTGGAAATTGATGCAACTTTAAAACATTAAAAATGTTGAGCAATTAAATTTCCTTTTTAACAAAAGGATACTATTTTCTGTACATTGTCAACAGCCCAATTATTCTGGAGCAGGATGGGCAGCAGAAACAGACAGCATTTAAAGGACAAGAATAAACGAATCCCCAGACAAAGGTTGCTTCCACAAACTTAAAAAAAATGTGATGATGGAGCTATTGCTGAAGATACAGATCAGATACAGTTTACATACATTTGTGTTTAAAGAAGTGGACCCAATGCTGAAATTCTCTCATAGTAGACACCTGGGAAAACATTTACTATTTTATAGCACACAAGATCAAGGTAGCTGTTCCTCAGAAGACCAAACGAAGGGGACAAACATGAGGAAGGGGTTGGGGAAAGGAAGGACAAGGCACACAGCAATATCATAATGGAGATGGTGACTGTTTGGCCAAGGTTAGGGCCATGCTGAACCTAATCTTGGGACATTTCAGGCCCAAAATTAACACCAGAGGGGAATCCCAGCCTTTAGAGACCCATTATTAATATTTATACTTACTGCTTCATAGCACCAATCTTTGAGGACATCCAGGTCTCCAGATATCATAGCCTAAAAAGGAAGTAATAAATAAGCAATACAAACAAGGGAACTTTTTAAAAATCTGTCAAACTATCAGCTCTTGAAAAGTGACCTTCTTTAAATCCTATATTATGCCACAACACCTTTCACCTAATCTGCCTCAACATGGAGTGCGATGAAATTTCAGACACTAAGGTGATGAGCAGTACAGAAGTACCTATAAATACATACTGCTTGAGATAAATCACAGATCTTAGGCTTAAGTAGGTAACATGCACCAAACTCTGTTAATATCTTCTGGCAATTTTCAAGTTTGGGGAAATGTATTTTAGCAGGAACACAGAAGCAGGTGCAAACAGCAGGAACAAATGGTCAATTTTCAACATGGCAAAAAGTCAACAGTGGCACATTCTGTTAAACTGAAAGGCAATAATACATTTCCAACTAATGCAAAGATTTTTTTTTAAATATTGCATAATTAACTTGTGGCACCTACTCCTATAAGATATTATTGAAACCAAGAAATTAGCTGGATTCAAGAGAGAACTGGACAGACAGAGTTCCATTAGGCAGGATAACTTTCAATACAATAAATATAATAAATCTCCAAGCTTCAAGTCATAAGTGAACTTACTGCCTGGGGTTAAAAAGACCCTTCCCCATGGGCAGTCTATTCTATAAGTGTCCATCTAAGGATTTCTGCAACTTCCTTGAAGCATTTAGCATTGGCCGCTGTTAGAAGCAGAATAAAAGACGGTCCAATCCTGTTTCACAATTCCTATATGCCTTAGTTTTCAGCTCTGTCTACACTACAGATACAGATAGTGTAGCTATGTGTTTAACCAGTTTGAGACACACTCAATTGATCGGTTATTACACACAGATGCGACCACACAAGATCTGCTTTCAAAATAGACCACCATGAACATCAAATCCTTTTTTGAATCATCCTAAGCAACTGGCTCAATGAGCTCTTATGGCCGCAAGCTCCAGACAAACTATGAAATGTGTTAAGGAGTATTTCCTTTTATCAGTTTTAAATACACCTCTTGCACTATAATTGCACGTGTCCATGTTCTAACATCATGAGAAATAAAGACTAGCATTCTTATTTGGTCTAACATCCATGGGTTTATATACCATTCTCATTTTCCTTCTCTAAACTGAACAATCCCAATCTTTTCAACTTCTCTTTACAAAGTCCTTTCAAACCTGTAATTCATTTTGCCACCCCGCTTGTCAACACTATATATTGTCTGTCGTTGTACTACCCAGAACGAGGTAGTATCTTTTATTGGATAAACTTCTGTTGGTGAAAGACAAGTTTTAGAGCTCACACAGAGCTCTTCTTCAGGCTGGTCCAGTTCAGATCCAGACTTGCAGAAGAGCTCTGTATAAGACTGAAAGCTTGTTTCGTTCACTAACAGAAGTTGGTCCAGTAAAAGATATTATTTCACCCACCTTGTCTCTAATAACCTGGGACCAACACAGCATACAATATTACCCATTCATCTAACTGTGTTAGGTCCCTTTGGAGCTCTTAGCATTCGTCACTCAGGGAGAGAGGCAGTTTGTTTTCCAGTCTGGTCAGGGCCTAAAACCTGCTAGACTGGGTGGGGTGGTTCTCCTGACCTGAGATTCATCACTCCTTACACTAAGTCATTTCTTCCAGTTAGTTAAGCTGGGCTGGAACCCTGAGTTTGAGAGGCAAAAAGCCAGTCACCCAGCACTTTAGCAAAATCAAACAGTCTGAGTTGGAAGCCTTCTGAGAGACTTTAAGGGCAGAAATAAGTGCATCATGTCCCTGCCCCTCTAACTCACCTCCAGGACATTGGGGATTATGTCGTTCTCACATTGCTTTAGAAACCGATCCTTGTCAAAAGCTGGGTCCACTTTGAGAATCTCTGTCAAAACCTCTGACATTTCTGTCTTCGAGAACAGCCCACCTGACAAGGCAATTCAATTCAATGAGCGTTTGTTGGCACAAGTGTTGCCAAAAGGTAAGGGAGACACGCAGCCTTCACATATCTATCACATAGGTCAGTTCTGCCAGGACAGAGCTAAACGTGTTTGGGGTTCTAATTTTATCCCCATTTGTCATTACTGCCCACTCCTGAGCCAGTGGCTGGTTGCTACATTCCACAAGACACGATACGTATATGCAAAATATCAGGAAGCCCCAAATTCCTTCCCAGAGGCTAGTAATACACTGAGGGCAGCAGCACTAATACTCCCATTGTTAATCCTGAGTCTCAGCTACGTTTCATGTAACCCTCGAGAGACTCTTCTCAACAAAGATGAAATGGTACCTATTAAATCGGTGACTTTGTCTGTAACAGCTCTGGATGCCCGAATGAAGGCATTATCGCTTTCATCGTACTTCATCTTCATTTCAAAGAACCCTGAAAGAAAAGGGGAGATCAGCGTCATTGCCTTGTCATGTCACTCTTTTGTGCATCTTTAATTGTAATTAGCATGTTCAAGTGCAAGACTGGACAGGTCTGACTGAGGGGTTTGGACTTTACCTATGAACTCCTTTTCAGATCGGTCATACGATTTAACATATTTCAATACTTCGGTGACAAGAGGTTTTTTTGTCATTACTTTCCCACAGTTAGGGATACATTATCTTAACCATTAATCTTTTTCCATAGCGTTTACAGATTGGTTTCTCCTCTGCATGAGCATCAGAGCCCAAAGATCATACAGCTGTCATTCTTCTGGCCTAGGAGAACTAAAGAATCTGCCAACTCAGCAAATAGTGTTCCTAAATCATCCCAGCAGGTTACAGCACTGGTGCAAGGCCTTCCATCCCTCCCCAAAGCACACCACTTGCACCCAGAAAGCCAGTGTCCAGGAATATAATCCAAAACCATATCAGTGGTAGTGCAGGATACTAACATTAGGCCAACAGCTTTCAGCAGGTTCCTGATCCAAGAGAAAACCTTGATGATTTATGTCTGGGAACGTACAGTAGAACCTCAGAGTTACAAACACCAGAGTTACGAACTGACCAGTCAACCACACACTTCATTTGGAACTGGAAATGCACAATCAGGCAACAGCAGAGACCAAAAGAGAAAGAGGAAAAAAATAAAAAAAGCGAACAGTACAGTGCTGTGTTAAATGTAAACTACTAAAAAAAGAAAAGGAAAGCAGCATTTTCCTTCTGCACAGTAAGGTTTCAAAGCTGTATTAAGTCAATGTTCAGTTGTAAATTTTTGAAAGAACAACTACAGCATTTTGTTCAGAGTTACGAACATTTCAGAGTTATGAATAACCTCCATTCCGGAGGTGTTCAGAACTCTGAGATTCTACTGTGGTGCAAGGACAACAAGGTTCTAAGCAGCAATGCACTCCCAAACCTCGAGGACAAAGATAAGGCCTAAAACAGAAATAAATCTCCTGGGATGAAGGAGATATCCACCCCTCTGCTACAGCTCTTTGTAGGTGTTCTTAGGAAACCAGAGATCAGAAGGGTGGGCATTAGTGGAAGGAAGGAAGAGATGAGATCCTGCAAAGCAGAGTCTCCAAGATAGATACAGAAGCAGGTGTTAAAAAAGTAGGGAACTGACAATGTAATCCCACTGCAAAAACAGATTAAAACTGCCAAACCACATCAGACCAGTATCCCATCTAGTCCAGTATTCTCTTTCTCACAGCAGCTAGTTCTAGAAGAAGCTGCATTAGGTAGTTATGGGAAAACCTACCCACAGTGGAGGTTTCTTCCCAAAGCATATTAGTCAATGGTTGGCTTAAGCTCTGAATTTTACTCCTTATAAAAACTAGTTTTCTATCTGATATCTTCACATATACCACATACAGTACATAAAGGGAGCAACAACTAGCTCTGCTCTACATAGCCTGGGTACAACCCCACCTGCAATACTGTGTGTTGCTCTGGGTCCCACAGTTCAGGAAAGATACAGAAAAAACTAGAGAAAAGGACGACAATCCTGCATCTTGGTGGGGGTTAGACTAGATGACCCTTGCTTCTAACTCTACGATTCTAAGGAAGCAATTAATCTCCAATCACTGCACAATCTGTGTAACATGAGGGCAGTCTGAAGGAGCTAAATGTATTGTCCAGCAGAGATTATTCTGGGGGATCGTCAGGGCGACCATTGAATACTTTCAAGGGAATCCTGTCTCACAAGAGAGTGGGACAAAGAGCAAGTGAGCAAAAAGATAAGGAAATATTCAGGCTAAATATTAGGAAAAATTCTTAACAGTCAGAGCAATGGAGAGGTTAAAGGATTTTGTGATTTATCTTGGAAAACACAGGGGCAAGCTGGACATCAGGCAGCCTTCTTTGGTCCAGTTATTTCTGATTATTGAAATATTATGTCTTCAGCATGCTCTCTTTACTCCTTTCAGCCCTTACTAACAAGCCAGACTATTATCATGTATTACCCAATAAGCACAGGATGCAACATGGACAGCTAATGGTGCTGATGGGAAACTGGGATTACAAACAATCCAAAAAAGAGGTGAAATGCCCCCAATCCCACAGATGGGACCAATTCAAAAAAAGAACTTGGCTTGCTGCAGGCAAGATACTGTGGCATATGCTGTGTGTCAGAAAGAAGCCCAGTGTCTGCCCACTCTCAGATTACACGAGTCACAGGCTTCATGCCACTCACAGGTTGTACACAGGGCTCTGGCCGCTCCTCAGTGCCATCTGATTAGAAGGACCATGTCCACAGTTCAGTACTCTTACAGCTGTCGGTCACAGCCATCTACAAGATGGAAGTACGCAGTGGGGAATTCAGATTTCAAGAACTGGGAGCAGTGAGAAAATCTCTGTTAAAGACTGCAGGGGTGTGTCCCACCACAGACAGAGCAGCTTGGAATAACTGCAGTGTCAGCAGCTACACCTACTTTCTATCTCACACTGCCTCACAACAACAGCAATGACAAAAATGGCCATGATTTGTATTATGTTAAGACTAGTTGCACAGATGGCATCAGAGCCCAGGTGGTAAGAGAGCAGAGATAACTGGAAATTAAGTTCTGTTCCTTAAGCCTTGGGAACACTTACTATTGAAGACCACATTGTTGTCCTTGAAATCTTTCCACTGCTGATACCATTTGGAATCCTTGTGCAGCACCACACCCATCGCCTCCCTAGGGAAGAGCAAAAGGCAAGTATTTCATGAATCAACAGCTGAGCTCTTAATGAGACTGGAGACAAGGAGAAAGATAGTGATGAGCATTCACTGTGCAGCATCCTGTGCAGACTGCATCTGACACCTGGAAAACGCATTGTGCGAGCCTGAGTGAATGGGTGGAGTGGAGAGGAGTTGGAAAGAAAGGTCAGGAGTTCAGATTTGATCCCATTAAGTTTATGCTGACAGTGAGACATCCAGGAAATATCATAGAGACCTGCTCAAATGTCTGAGGTGAGGAAGACAAAAATACTAGAATATCCAAAACAAAATTTCAAGTCAGGGCAATATATTCTTTGTTAATGCACAGTAACTCAAACATCTGATGCATTTTCTTCCAACTTTGCAGAAATATTGTATTTTGCCTTCAGAATAAACTTGCCAATCTTCAGGTCAAACCAAAGTTATAGGAGGAATAAAAAATGGCTTTCCAACAGAAGCTGGCTGCAATCTTGATTAGGGAGAATCTACCAATCACAGTAACTGCCCCACCCCTCTTACCCATAGAAATGGAGTGCCAGAGCTTCTATCCCTGCCCGGCTTCTACTCAGAGAACATCACTCCCTCAAACCATCCCTTATCCCTGCAGCATGACCTCACCTCTAGTCTCCACCTCCCAACCTGTGGCCCAAGTTTGAAAACATTCAGCAGATCACATATGGCAACAGTCTCTCTTTATTCAATACATACTCATTAGCTTCAAATATTCTCTCTTTGACCTTCTCTCCAGCAAATTCTGTTCTTTTCCTAAGTCGCTCAGGACGTCTGTAAGGACCCATCTGCCCCAGAACGCTTTCGTCTATTTCCTTCTTCACTGTTTCTACTCCCTGAAAGGAAAAACATTCCTATTAGAGTGGACTTGTTGCAGAAATCTATCACCTCAGTTGAAAAGAAGATAGAGTATGTGGGCCACGTTCAGACCTGTTGTAAGCAAATACACCATTGCTTAAAACAAGGTTAAATGTGGCTCTGCATTTGGGAAGTTAACAGCAGACATACAATAAAACAGCTGTCTGGATCAGGCTGAGAATAAACGAGTGGAAAGGAAACTGGGAAACTAACCAAACTAACAGACGCTTGGTAAAGAAGTCTCTGCAGAGAGGAGGAGTGGAAACCCTGGCAATTCAGGTGAGACTTCTTACTGAAAGATAGTGCTGACTTTCCTGGCTTTAAGGAAGAATAAGTTCCTAAGTCCTGAATGCTACAATTCCAGTTAGGAAGAAAGGAACTACAGGACAGCAGAAAATGCAGGAGAGCAGGACTGAAATGACAAATGTATCTGATATTAAGGACAGGGAGAAGCAGCCAAAATTATAGGAGAGCATATTTTCAAGGTCAGCCAAATCCAGTTCTCAGTCCCAGACCCAAGCAAGAGAAAAAGCTCTGGGTTACCTGAAATGTGCATCTGTAAGCCAAAAAAAACAGGCAGCCAAATTATTTACAGCAAACTGCATCACTATTGGTGAGAAAACAATTTTGGGCCTGAATTCAAGTCATGCTGCTGGACCACATGGAATTGTGTGGAGAAGTCTCAATAGTGCATCTAAGCCAGAGGAAGAAGCCATGGACATCAACTCTCTTGGCTGAGTTTCTGTTTAGGGAAGGGACTTTCTGGACTGAGACACAGGTAATCTTTGGGCACCCTCTGCCAAGAAGAGGCCTGTTGTGATTACTATTGCAGCATGCTCGGTGTGGAGGGGCAAGGCTTGGGGGTGTTTCTGAGGAGGTGGGCATGGTGCAGGCTCCATCCCCTCAGGCAGAGCAGAATATAGCAGCCTGCCTGCTTAGTGAATTGTTCCCATTGTCTCTGTGAATTCCCCCAGGAGTATAAAACAAGTGTAAAATGTTTAAGGCTCCTTCACATTGCCAGAGTGGTATAAAGGACAGTATGGCCTTAGAAATGCTTATGGTGCTTTAGTGATTAGAACTGGTTTACATTTTTGGACTGAAAAAATGTCCTATCAAACTGTGCTCCATGAACTGTTTGGTACTGACCCTTCCAGAGATGATCAGTAGCCAATGTAAATTGTGAGTTTGATTCCCCAGTCCTCACTTGCTCTTCAGTGGCCCATGATGTAACACTGAGCATATGGCTGCATATATTTGTTGAGTAATAACTAGAAATAAAAGGGTCAAACCTAGCGACATTACTATTAGGTAAGGGGGTATGGAGGTTTCCTCCAGTGCTCCCCATTCCCATTCTCCATCCATTGTATTGTAGTTTAAATAAATTACTGAAATAATTGAAACCAGAGTGATTATATTGTGTTATTTTGACAAATAAAATATCCAGAATTTTAAAATAGTGTGTACAGAATTTTTAATTTTTTGGTGCAGAATTCCACCAGGAGTACACTGTGTGTTAGGACAGGAGAAATGAATACCCTCTGCACATCAGAACTGAAAGTAAAATGAAACCTTTCCTTTTAATCAAAAAAGGTTGTTCCAAAAAAATCAGACTGATACTTTGCCTCCAAAGGGAGAGAGACTTCAAAGGTTTTAATTGTTTGTTTTGTATAAGCACTCAATTTCAATATACATGCTTTTGTTTTAATTTCCTGTTTTCTTATGTTTAATCAATAAACTTTCAACTGTAAAGTAAGTGATTTTGGCTATTTGCCAAGAAATTAAGTAAACCATGGTCTCTGTAAAAAAGATCTTTGTATCATTGTTTTCATATTGAACAGTGAAAGGGTTCGTCACCTTTAACTTTTTTAATCCTTGAAATTAATACAACATTAAATGTTTCAGATCTCAAACAGTTAATACAAATTGGCAACTGGATTGCTTGGCAAACTGAATGGTTTCATAACTGAATGTGAAAAGTAAAAAAAATTAAAAATTAGTTCAAAGCATGCAAAACTACTTGTTTCACTCAGTGTTACAGGATTTTATTTTTGTTTCAGACATGTTATCTGATTGCCTTGTTTTAATTGTGTTTTAATTTATATTCTAGTTTTTCCTTCCATGATCTCCGGTTTTATTTTTGCATTTTGATTCTGGCCCTGGTTATCTCCTGTCTGTTTGTTTAGGGTCTGTTAGTATTTGTGAGTTAAAATGTTTTCCAAAAAGATACCTTGACAGAACAATGTTGGTAATGGAACTTATCCCATTGCCCCCAGGTGCCACTCCTTTAGATAATTCCAGGAGCTTTAGTTCCAATGAAGCAGTCCCCCATGAATTAACTATCATAAGGGATGATGGAGTGAATAAGGATTTGCTAGAAAAAATGATGGAGATTCTAGCTTGGATGTATGAGATCATTCCAAGAAATATACATTCTTTTGAGGTATGGCTTAAGCATAAAAGGAAGTTTGCACTAGGGGATTTAATTGAAAGAAACTACGCATATTTGGAAAAGTACAGGTTGTGTAAGAAAGAGAAACATCTAATTTCTGTTTTAACAATATTGGCTGGAAATACCTGTTTTATTAATCTGAAGTACAGAGATCAGATACAATCTGTGTCCCGAGTTCAATAGTTTGTTGGGAAAAACATTGCAGGTTCTGAGGAAATGTGGGTACATTGCAAACAGACTTATAAAGGATGTTACAAGCAAGAGATAGAGAAATGAATTCTACGAGAAAAATTCTGAAAGAGGTACAGAAGGGCCTACATTAAAAAAAAAGTATATTAACTTGGAATCTAAAAAAACATGTTTAAAAGCTAGAGAAAAAAGGATTTTATTTGGAAAAGAAATGGAGCATCAAACTGCAATTCAGGAACATGAGTTGCTACAAAACTTCGCAATCAAGGAATCAAACTATTTAACCTTAATAAAGGAAAGAGATAAACATCAATAGCGTAACTGCAATTGGAAATTAAATTAATCAGTAAATAAAATGCAATAATTAAAAGAAGGGAAAATAACTCGTACTAAAAAGAAATTGCAGAATACTTTGAATGCTCAAGTGAGACTAAGAGGACAGCTAAGAAATTTAAGAAGGAAGTTATTTTTAAAAGTACAGTGCTGCAAGAACAAGGTAACATTGTTAAAGATCAGCAAAAATTTGAATTTATGTCACCCTTTATATCCTCCTAAAATTGTAACCTGGAGGTTACAGAGCGGATGACATCTTTAACAGAGTGTCAGCAGAGTTTTAAATTAATGTTGCTTGCCTGAAGGAGAGAATATTGTATCTTCAAAAGCTCCTTAACAGCTCGACAAATGGCTTATAAATTAAGGCTATGATTATGTCACAGAAGTCACGGAATCCGTGACTTCCAGAGAACTCCATGACATTTTCTGCTTCAGACTCAGGGCCATGGGGCTGGAGCCGTCAGCCAGGAAGCCCTAGAGCTTTCAGCTGCAGGGGCCCCCACAGCTCCCAGCCAAAGTTACGGACAGGTCATGGGCGCCCATGATTTTTGTTTATTGCCTGTGACCTGTCCGTAACTTTTACTAAAAATAACCATGGCAAAATCTTAGCTTTACTTATAATATTAAATAGGAAGGACAAAATATTTCTAAGTAGTATAAGAACTTAAGACAAGCCTATTTTTTGCAGGATGAGCAGTGTAATTTTTAGGTATCTTTTATCAGGGGATTAGAGTCTCAAATACAGAGTCCTCTTCTTGGATAGGTAAACTCTATGACAAACTCAACAAATGAAATCCTGAAGCAGGCTAGAGAGCTGTGTGAAACCATCTAAGCAAACCAACCAAAAGAATAAAGGGAAGGAGACTGCTCAACTCCACTGTAAAATACACCCATAGCTTCCCAATAGCTGGGAAAATTAGAAATAAAGCACTAACTAAAATAAGCAAACTGAACAAAAAGATTTCTGTTGTGGAAAACACAGGACCTGGTCTTTTTCCTGCTCTGCCCCCCGTTTTTCCTCATTATCCCCCTCCTTTGCTTCCATCCAGGATATATCAATTCAGTCCAACCAAATTAATTCTGATTCTCAACCTCAGGTTCCACAAAAGAAATGCCTATGAGGGAATAGTGGTACATAAAAAGTTAAAGAAAATAACCTGGTAACAGAAAAAAAAAATTGTTTAATCTAACAATCCAAGATAATAACAGCCTAAAAGCACTATTAGACTGTGGAGCTGAAGAATGTTTAATGAGTTCCTTTGTTTTCAATGCCACTGCAAAACCCTTGACTCCTAATACACCGCTCCAGAAAAGGAAATGTACATTGTCACGCAAAAGTTTAATACAATCAAGTTTTCAATTAAATTTGTTTGTGATTTTATGTTGTGTTTTCAGGAGGTCGAAGCCTCTCACCCCTTTTACGTTTTTTAAGGTTCTAGAGACAGTTTGTCTGGGGACAAGTTTCTTTATCCACTTTAAAGCACAAGTGGATTGGAAAGACAGGGTTTTACAATTAAAAGTAAAACTTTCTTCTTATAGAAACAAAAATGGTTTTAAGTCTATTTGGTAAGCCAGTCATAAAAGTTTAAAAAATGTCTGTCAAAGAAGGAGGAATTTTACCTCTCCAACCAGAGAGGGGAAAGTGTATCCAAAAAGTAAAAGAAATAACTGAATTTTCTCATATAAACTTGCCTCTCTACACACACACAAACCCCTTCCCCCCTACACACAACTGTTCCTCACTCCTCTTTTCCATAACCTCTCCCCTGTTCCGCCTCTTTCCCTCCTCACCCTTGACCAACCTCATCTCCCAGCCAACCCTTCTTGCAGTCTGTTCAAGGACAAATTTGTTCAGAGTAAAAACATGTGTAAACACGTGTAAACTGCAGTTTTTGTATTTTGACCAGAAGTAATTCAGACGTGTTTTCTCTCCTTTCTAAAAATTCTTTAATAAATAAGGAAATGTATAAACAGTTATACAGAAGTGACCCAAAATTCTGCCTGGTTAGGAAAGGGTTTTCTTTCATAATCTATTTGGGAAAGCTCAACATTTTCAGGTTTTGGGAGTAATTTGCTCCCCATCCAAGTAGGGGTCACAAAATTCACCCACTGCTCTGGTCTGAGACCTACCATGCCCAACGTATGTAGGAAGAGATACTGGTACAAACAGCTACAGTTTGGGGTTTAAAACACACCCAGATTTTCACCTATTTGGAAGACAATCCTGTGTCCTTGAAGCCCAAAGACCTGTTAAAATCTGGTCAAACAATTCCAGAGGCATTGTATGTAATTGATTACTTTTTTTTTTTTTAATAGAAATTCCACCTTTTGCAGAGAATTTCCCTGTAAACATGGTAATTAAGAAAGGACACGTGTGAAATTACCCTATGGGTTACTTCCATCCATGCAACATTTCCAGAAAATTGGTCCAATGTTAGCTAAAGAAGTTGTTCATCTCTTGGATTTTAAGGAGGGTAATTCCTACCTTTGTTTTAGTGCATAATCCATTGTCTAAAACTATTAAAATGTAATTTAGGTACTGGGAAGGACAGGACTTAATCCTGCCAGTCACCACAATTGGGGAACTCCCAGAATTACCCTCTTTATTCAGATTTTTGGAGTTTGTGTGTTATACTGTACCTATCTCTCTTTAAACTTGAGATTTATTCTAGAAGGTTACAAAATTCTCTCTACACCTGGCTAATTGTATAGCAAGAACTGGTGTTCTATAAAGAAATCTATAAAGAAGAGAAAACAAATTCCAACCCCAGAACCTGCAAATGACTTTTCAAAATAGGTAAAGAAAATGACATGGAAAAAAATGTTTGGATTCCCTGATGCAGATGGGAATTACAAAAGAACGACCTTCTCTGCATAATGCACCACTGTGGCCAATTCTAAAAAAAGTCTCATAGATAGAGGTTAACAAGTGATTATAGACAACTAAATAAAAGCTCCTAAACAGGTGGCCCATGCAATGTAGAAATCAAAATTTAGCCACGCTAAGTGGGAAAAAACGTGTTTTACCCCTTTTGATGTGGTGAAAGGGTTTCGGACCCTGGACATGGTCCCAAAGGACCAACTCAAATTGGCTTTTACTTAAAATCAACCATAAAAATGAATGCATCAGCTTTGGTTTTATGTACAAACTCAAGCTTCTACACCTGGCGTAACAAAATGCTAAAACTAAATATGTCTCATTTGTTTCAGCTAACCAAGGCAGTAAATCAATTAGATCAGGAACGTAAATTAACCATTTATTTTTAAAAAAAGGTAAAAAGCCATTCACATGTGAATGGGCAACATCATATGGGCAATAATAAAGCTAACACATTAGCCAAGGAAGGTACATTACATAAAGAGCACCCTACTGCCAAGTGGGAATATTGACTCAAGGTCAGACAAAAAAAGCACAAGTTCCATATACTGATGAAGCCACTGCTCCTACTTTGCAAATGCTAATCATTTAAAGAAAGGCAGTGTAGCCTTTTTAAAAAATAAATTCTTAACATTAGTTAGTCCAAAACCAACTAAATAATCCAAATGTGTCCAAATTCTACTGTTATGGTTTTGTTCCAGATTGTTTTTAAAAAACAGCTCTTTTTAATGTTACATTTGGATTTTAAATTAAGCATCATTCATAGTTATGTCCAGGATCCTATTAAATACTCCATCACAGAAAACAAAGATGACAAACACCATAAATTTGTAGTTGCAACATCTTATCAAAAAATTATGCTATAGCATAATTATAAGGTATGGAAAGGACCTCCTGGTACCAAAAAGACACCTATGAAGCCTCAAAACAATTTGCTTATTGACCAAAACTGTATAAAAATGTGCAAAATTATGTAAAGACCTCTACTGCATGTCATAAGTTCTAACCCACCAAACCTCTAGTTCGGGCTCCACTGCAGCTAAAACAGGAATGTTAGCCTTGGACAAGCCTACAAGTGAACTACATCAGACCTATGCCAACATCTCTGTGGGAAAATAAACTGTAACTTGTCTTTTCACCAAGTGGGTGGAATGTTGCCCCCAATTACAGTGCTGCACCTACAGCATCTCTTTTGGTGAATATTATTACCAAATGAGAACTGTCCTTAAAAATTAAATCTGACAGAGGTTCTACTTTTACATGGCCATACTGGGTCAGACCAAAGGTCCATCTAGCCCAGTTTCCTGGCACTGGCCAATGCCAGGTGCCTCAGAGGGAATGAACAGAACCGGTTATCATCAAGTTATCATAACAGAACTAAAACATTTTTTCCTTTGTGCAACAAACTATAGAAAATGTGCTCCTGGAGTAAACTATAACAGTATTCCTACGAAACACCAAGTAGGACAGCAAGTATTTTATGTTAAACTATCAAAGGAAAAAGAAGGTGCCCAGGAATTCAGACCCATTTATCTGAACTGGTACATTTAAAATTACAGACAAATCTCCTGTTACCCATCAAATTAAAATAAATAGCCAACTTGAAATGGATATATATCAACCAAGTAAAGGTGTTTTTAAAAACAAAAATTAACTCAAGAAAAAATATTTCTCCTTTGTTCCGTTATTTTGTTTTTGCAAAAAAGTAATAATTAGTTCTGGGAGTTCTGCCAAGGCAAAAATAAGAACTTATGTTAACAAATAAACTAACATCCATTGGCAAAGAATTCTTTTCTTGGCTTATGAGTATGAGTTTTATACACACAATTTTTATTTGTTAAAAAACAAATTTTAATGTAATTAAAGCTAGAAGTCGTTCCTCCTTTACTTGTGCCTATGCCACATTACCTGCAAAAATAAAAAACTATAATTCCAGACTCATGTTAATAAAAAACAAACTTTAATTACTCACACCAGAATACTAATTCACCACACTGCACATCTCCATTAATACACAGACTTTATTGGCAAAAATGTTAGGTAAAACTGAATATGACAATTTTAAAAAATGGTGTTTCAATTATGCCAATAAAACAAATTACACCAATAAAAGAATTATCAAACTTCATAAAATTGTTCCCCAGTTAAAAGTTTGTTTAAATTCAAAAGATAGAGGGAAGGAGATTATTCAATTAAGACAAGAAATTGTATCTGTTATTGGTCATATTGCACATGCTAAAGCCAAAGCTAATAAATCAATTGGTGAAATCAAACTTGCTGTAAAACTACGTACTATAATTCAGAGTTAAATGTTTCAACATGAATTAAACATAGTTAAAAAGGAAAATGCAGGAACAGCTAAAATTCCAGAAAAAGTCTTTGCAAGAAATAAAATCTACCCTGAGTAGTACTGTTACTGGTATCCACACTGCATTAATAATACTACTGTTAAAATAACTAAGTAACTACATACCCATAAATAATATAATTTATTTAATAATAAATTAACATTCCCATGGTGGGAAGAACACCTCAACAGCACAACACTGTGGCATTTCATTTCAGAAAGGAAAACTATGCAAAAATGAGGAGGTTAAACAGAAATTAAAAGGTACAGTGACTACAGTGAAATCCCTGCAAGCTGCATGGACACTTTTCAAAGACACCATAATAGAGACCCAACTTAAATGTATACCCCAAATTAAAAAACACAGTAAAAGAACTAAAAGAGAGCCACTGTGGCTTAACAACCATGTAAAAGAAGTAGTGAGATAAAAAGGCATCTTTTAAAAAGTGGAAGTCAAATCCTAGTGAGGTAAATAGAAAGGAGCATAAACACTGCCAAATTAAGTGTAAAAATGTAATAAGAAAAGCCAAAAAAGAGTTGAACATCCAGCCAAAAACTCTGAAGGTAACCACCAAATCTTTTTTAAGTACATCAGAAGCAGGCAGCCTGCTAAACAACCATGGAGGCCCCTGGACAATCGAGATACAAAAGGCATACTTAAAGACGATAAAGTCATTACGAAGAAACTAAATGGATTCTTTGCTTCAGTCTTCACAGCTGAGGATGTTAAGGAGATTCCCAAACCTGAGCCGTCCTTTGGAGGTGACAAATCTGAGGAATTGTCACAGATTGAAGTGTCACTAGAGGAGGTTTTGGAATTAATTGATAAACTCAACAGTAACAAGTCACTGGGACCAGATGGCATTCACCCAAGAGTTCTGAAATAACTCAAATGTGAAACTGCGGAACTATTAACTATGATTTGTAACCTGTCCTTTAAATCTGCTTCGGTACCCAATGACTGGAAGACGGCTAATGTAACGCCAATATTTTAAAAGGGCTCTAGAGGTCAGACTGGCAAGTCTAACGTCAGTACTGGGCAAATTAGTTGAAACAACAGTAAAGAATAAAATTGTCAGACACATAGAAGAACATAAATTGTTGGGCAAAAGTCAACACGGTTTCTGTAAAGGGAAATCATGTCTTACTAATCTATTAAGAGTTCTTTAAAGGGATCAACAAACATGTGGACAAGGGGGATCCAGTGGACATAGTGTACTTAGATTTCCAGAAAGCCTTTGACAACGTCCCTCACCAAAGGCTCTTATGTAAATTAAGTTGTCATGGGATAAGAGGGAAGATCCATTTATGGATTGAGAACTGGTTAAAAGACAGGTGACAAAGGGTAGGAATAAATGGTAAATTCTCAGAATGGAGAGGGGTAACTAGTGGTGTTCCTCAAGGGTCAGTCCTAGGACCAATCCTATTCAACTTATTCATAAATGATCTGGAGAAAGGGGTAAACAGTGAGGTGACAAAGTTTGCAAACGATACTAAACTGCTCAAGATAGTTAAGACCAAAGCAGACTGTGAAGAACTTCAAAAAGATCTCACAAAACTAAGTGATTGGGCAACAAAATGGCAAATGAAATTTAATGTAGATAAATGTAAAGTAATGCACATTGGAAAAATAACCCCAACTATACATACGATAGGGGCTAATTTAGCTACAACTAATCAGGAAAGAGATCTTGGAGTCATCATAGATAGTTCTCTGAAGACGTCCACGCAGTGTGCAGCAGCAGTCAAAAAAGCAAACAGGATGTTAGGAATCATTAAAAAGCGATAGAGAATAAGATGGAGAATATCTTACTGCCCTTATATAAATCCATAGTATGCCCACATCTTGAATACTGTGTACAGATGTGGTCTCCTCATCATAGAATATTAGGGTTGGAAGGGACCTCAGGAGGTCATCTAGTCCAAACCTCTGCTCAAAGCAGGGCCAATCCCCAAACAGATTTTTTACCCCAGTTCCCTAAATGGCCCCCTCAAGGATTGAACTCACAACCCTGGGTTTAGCAGGCCAATGCTCAAACCACTCAGCTATCCCTCCCACTCCTCATCTCAAAAAAGATATAGTGGCATTAGAAAAGGTTCAAAGAAGAGAAACTAAAATGATTAGGTGTTTCAAGTGGGTCCCATATGAGGAGAGATTAAAGAGGCTAGGACTTTTCAGCTTGGAAAACAGGAGACTAAGGGGGGATGTGATAGAGGTATATAAAATCATGAGTGGTGTGGAGAAAGTGAATAAGGTAAAGTTATGTACTTGTTCCCATAATATAAGAACTAGGGGCCACCAGATGAAATTAATGGGCAGCAGGTTTAAAATAAATAAAAGGAAGTTCTTCACACAGTGCACAGTCAACCTGTGGAACTCCTTGCCTGAGGAGGTTGTGAAGGCTAGGACTATAACAGGGTTTAAAAGAGAACTGGATAAATTCATGGAGGTTAAGTCGATTAATGGCTATTAGCCAGGATGGGTAAGGAATGGTGTCCCTAGCCCTCTGTTTGTCAGAGGGTGGAGGTGGATGGCAGGAGAGAGATCCCTTGATCTTTACCTGTTACGATCACTCCCTCTGGGACACCTGGTATTGGTCACTGTCGGTAGACAGGATACTGGGCTGGATGGACCTTTGGTATGGCCATTCTTATGTTCTTAATAAGAAAACTAAAAATAATTTAAGAAATGAACCAGTACCAGCTTTAAAAATTCAAAAAGCAATTGAATTCCTATATACTGAATTCCAACATTTTAAAATGAACAAAAAACCCACTAGGTCAAGCTATTACCAAAAAATCAAGCTCTATACAACAGCCATAACCTATAGGCTAGGAAACATAACACCAATTTATGAAAAGAAAGAAAAATTGGAAGTTACCTTTATGGTTAATGTACCTTATGTCAAAGCTAAAAATATTTACTCCCTTCAAGTAGCTCACAAAGTGGTGGTGTAGCAAGGTTCTGTGGACACTAAGATGGTTACTCCAGACTTGGTTGCCTACTGTAAAAATGTAATCACCATACAGAACTATCTAGTTTCTGATCTAAAAAAGTATCAATGGATAAATCCAGTAAACTAAATACGTAAAGGTAATCCATTTGTAAAAAAGACCTGTGGTATCAACACTCAAGAAACCATTTAAAAAATGTAAAGTAAGTCTGACTAAACTTCTTAAAAAACAAAGTAGTAATTTCACCTATAGTTATAAGAAAGCTATTTAGCACAACCTTAAAGCATATGAGTATAAAACAAAGTAAATGGTGTAAAAAGCATTACTACCTTGCTGTGAAAGTATATTTAATCACTGTGCTAAAGAAATCCTTGCTTTACCTTGGAGAAAAGGTTTTGTATTTTTTGGAATCTAGTTCAAAGTTAAAATGCAACTTCTTAATATTTTTAAAGAACAAAAGATACAAATAAGTTCTGAGTTTGACACGTTGCTAGGTATAAAAAAATGTCCATCAGGTTAATTTGTTCATGGAATCTAATCCGAATGAATGAATGGAATTAAATCCCAATTTTGAAGTACAGAATTTACAGACCCTAGGCAATAAAAATGCATCATTGACAAAAGGCTGCTGATATTTTAACTGTTAATATTGTTAAGTTTGGGGATTAATGATAATGTTGTGAATATATTAAAAAAAGCAAAACATGAGCTAACGCACTGCCTCCTGCGCATAATGAGGGGATGTCACCAACTTTATGCCCTTTTGGGGTTATTACAAAGAGACCTAAAAAAAAAAAAATCTCATCATACTCCCTTCCCAGGTCATCTCACCTCCCTGACTCTAAGACAGAAGGAACAGACCAAACTGAAATACTTTCTTCCTAAGAGGAAGGCCATTACTAGGCCTTGCTCTTGCCCATGTGGAAACAGGGTTAAAGGATTTAAATACAGGCCTCTCAGTTGTAAGAAACCGAGCAACTGTCATGCTAAATCTTAGCCTAATATCACGGGACCTGTAGAAACAGCAGGGCTCACATCAGAAGCGGGTGGGAAGACGGCAGAGTAGAGTCAACATGAGTCAGCATGACCCAGCCTTGAAATAGCAATGTTTTGAGAACAGAAGTGAGAAAATACAGGAATGGGCAGAACAAACTGCAGATGTTTTTAATTAATGCATGCCACTAAAATGTATAAATGCTTGTACTTTGAAGAAACTGAGGCAGAGATGCTCTCTGTCAGTTGAGTTCTTCCCTTGCAATTGCATGTCCTGAATAAAGCTCTCTGATTTTGTTGCCTCCAGTCTGAGAGTGGAGTTAGTTTCTTCCACACTCATAACTCCCTCCATATCTGCCACCATTTTTCCCCCCAAAGGTCTTAAATCCCATTCAAATGCCCCAAATCTTTTTAAATCCATGCACCTCATTGGTTTCCGGACAATGGGAGCTGTGAGGATGGTGCGGGGGGCGGAGGCAGCACACGGAGCCGCCTTCCCACCCCACAATCAGGGACACGCAGTGACATGCCAGCAGCAGCCAGCCGCTTCCTGGAGCGGCATGGGGCCATGGCAGGCAGCCTGAGCATCCACTGCGCCACGAGACTTTTAGCAGCCCAGAGATCGCGAGGGGGCAATCAAAGAGCCTGGCAGGCCGGACAGAAATGTTAGATGGGCCGGCCCCGGCCCGCATTTTGGCCACCCCTGCAGTTCCAGTGGGAACTGTGAAGCCAGAATGGGGGGGTCGAGGGCAGCATCCGGAGCATCATTGATTGCCCCTCCACCTGGGAGCTGAGGCAAACTGAGGCTTGGGGCTTTCAGCCCGTGGTGTGGAGACTTGACGTGGGCCGGATAAAATTAAGCAGTGGGCCGGAGGTTCCCAACCCCTGGTCTAACATCTGTATTTGGGGTCGGGAAGAAATTTTTCACCAGGACAGACTAGCTGAGACACTGGGGGGGTTTCGCCTTCCTCAGAAGCATGGGGCATGGTTTGAACTAGAGTAAATGGTGGATTCTTTGTAACTTGAAGATGTTAAATCAAGATTTGAGGACTTCAATAACTCAGCCAGAGGTTATGGCCTACTCCAGGGGTGGATGGGTGAAGTCCTGTGGTCAACCTCTGCGATGTGCAGGTCAGACTAGATAATCATGATGGTTCCTCCCTGACCGGAACATGAACCAGGGTCCAAGGAATAGGTGCTGTGGTCGACCTGCCTGTCAAAGCACCCATTTGTAACTGACCAGCCCTCCAGTATTCCAAAATCATCATCAAAAGCCACATTTCCCCCACCTTTTACAGTCTCTCTACTCCAAACTGTGTATCTGTTAAAAAATAGACGTAAAATAAGACAAAATAAAAGCCCCTTTACAAATCAGAACTAAAAGTAAAATTAACCCCTTTCTTTTCATCAAAAAGGTTGTTCTAAAAATAAGACTAGTATCTTGTCTCCAAGAATTTAAAGGTTTTGTTTGTTTTGCACAATCACATAATTTCAGTTTCAATAGAAACGTGTTTTAATTTCTTGTTCTTTCTTATGTTTGAGCAGCAAACTTTCCACTTTAAAATAAGGCCTGGTCTACATTAAGAATTTACACTGATATAGCTATCTCTCTCAGAGGTATGAAAAATCCACACCCCGAGAAATGTAGCTATATCAACTTAACCCCCAGTGCACACAGTGTTAGGCTGACAGAAGAATTTTAAGATGCGTCTTGGGGAGGTGGATTACCTACGCCGATGGGAGGGACTGAAGCGCTATAGTGGCACAGCCACAATGGTGCAGCTGCACCACTGTAATGTTTTAAGTGCAGACAAGCACTAAGTGCTTTTGAGTGTTTGCCCAAAAAAAAACCCAAAACAAAAAATAAATCAAGGTCTTTTTCTTTTTTTTTTTTTAAGACCTTTTTGTATGTATCACTATTTTATGTTGAATAGTAAAAGACTTTATTACATCTTTAATACAATAGACCACACCTTGCTCCCAATGAAGTCAACAGGAATTTTGCCATTGACGTCAATGGAAGCAGGACCAGGTCCTAAATTTGGCCATTGTAGCCATCACAGAAGAGTGATGGACACGAGCACACATAAAATTCAGTATACAGTAAGACTATCAAATCCTGCAAAATGACTGCTTGCCTGGAAGGGATGGCCTGGTAGCCTGCTTTGGAGAAAAACAGCAGGCAGGTCTGAAAAGGGAGCTATCTTACTGCAGCAGATGTAGCAAACAGGCTTCATTATAGAAATGCTACTGTATAATATCTGCTACTGCAGCTGAAGCTGACCTTTAGCAGATGACATCTTATTAGGAACAAAACATAAAAATTGGCATGACTGATGAGATCAATGATCCAGCTCGCCTAGTACCCTGTCCAACAGCTGCTAGGATCAGATGCTTCTTTATTTGCAATACACCTGTAATGAGAAATTTCTTCCAACCCAGTCATTTAGAGGTTAGCTTACAGACTCAGACTTCAAGGCCGGAAGGGACCACCATGATCATCTAGTCTGGCCTCCTGCCCATTGCAGGACACAGAACCTCACCTACCCTGAAATAGACCCCTAACCTCTGGCTGAGTCACTGAACTCCTCAAATCATGATTTAAAGACTTCAAGATACAGAGAATCCACCAGTTACATTTACGCCATGACACAGGAGTATTTACATCCCTTCTAGGGAAAAAAAGGGGTCCTACCTGGTGCCGAAGTAAGGTTCAGTGGTCCGTGTGACAACGTGGGGCTTTTCTGTAATATGTTTATGGAGCCGGTGTGTGCCTCGGTTGCCCTGTCCTTTGCACGGCTACCCCGTGGGGGGGGGGGGGGGTTAAGCCTGCTCTCAGAGCAACACTGGACATGAGGTGTGGGCGTTGCTTTGTTGTCTGAGCTGTAATGAAACTGATCCAGATCAACAGAGGGCCCAGAGGGATAACAAAAAGCCCCAATGACTCAACAATCGACACAACACCGGGAAGCTCCAGCAGATGGGGTTGTGAACATAGCATGGCTTTGCCTGGAGACAAAAGATTGGGAGGTGACCAGCAGGTCAGGGAGAGACAGAGCCGGAGATGGGATCCACTACAGCTTGGCTGGGGTCTGTGCTGGCTTGGCCAGATGGACTATGTTTTAACCTTCATTTCTTTATCCTAAACTAAGGACATCCAATGCTGTGTTCCAGTTGACTAATAAAGCGTACTCTGTTTTAAAAACACGGCTTGGTGTCACTGCAAATACTTGCTGAGGTGTGTTAGTCTTTGCAGAGCGAACAAGCGCCTGAAGAGGAGTCACATGCAGCATGGACTCCCACCCCACACGGGGAAGCAAGAGACCTGATGCTTAAGATTGTTCAGGGCTCTCAATCCTGGTGATTAACAGCTCTTTAACTTATCAGTTTATTCTAGCACTTCCTAAGTATCTCCTGTATGTTGGAAGGGTTTTGCTCTCAAAACTACATTCACTTGAAGGTGAAAAAAGTAGCATAATGCTGAAGAGTGCCACAGAATGACTGACATTTACAAAAAGATGACATTTACAGTTTGGGAGGGTTTTTTGTTCCCCCCCCCCCCCAAACAGCTTTCTTGTTAGTGAACGTGGTGCCTGCATGGCAGGGCACCAAAGAAGACATGTCACCTGCATGTGTACCTGGGAGATTGCTTTAAATGCTGCTGTCTTGCCCAGTTTCTCCCCTCCTTTGGTGACTGATTCTGCAGACTGCTTTGCTGTTTTGGTAGCTTCTTCCACACCTTCTTTTATCTTTCGACCAATATCACTCTTACTTACTTCATCCAAACTCTGCAATAATATGGAAGGAAAATGATGTGAGAAACATGGATCACCACCTGGATTTGAAAGAGATTCCTCTTTTTGGCCTTTAGAGGCTTCCCAAGTCACCACCAGGGACAATCAGCAAGTTAACAGCATGGGCAAGGTCTGTAGGACTAATGGTCACAGCGAGCCTGACTTTTGTGCTGCAGTGTCAGCAGTAATCCCAGAGCTGTGCTGTGATCACTGGTGAAGAAGATATTTTTGACCAGATACAGAACTACATATGTTGGACTGGCAATTATTTATACACAGTGAATGCCGCTTAACAGCAACCTCTCGGTTCCAGCAAAAAGTTGCTATTATCCAAAACTTGCCAATAAGTGGAAGGCAGGTTTGCAGGGCTGCAGCCAGGGAAAGAAGCTTTGGGTCACTGCAAGCCCAGGGCCCCTGGTGCCACGGCAGGACACCCCCAGGACAGCACAAGGAGAGATACTGTGCAGCCCTGGAGCCCCTGCTCCCTGTGGAAAACCCCAGCTTCCAGGCTGCAGGTCCTCCCTCCCAGCTTCTGCTCTGCCCGCAGCCTCCCCTCTCACGCAACAGCACCAGGACTCCTGCATTGCCCGGAGGACACCACGTGCTGCTGACAACATATTGGCTTTTTTTTTTTCTTTTGGGCTGCGCCACCTGGCAGTTAAAATACTCTAGAACTTTCCTTTGAAATACTCACATGCTTATTAACTCTCTAAGAGACAGACAGAAATGCAGTCCAGGCCAGTGCAGCTCTGGTGGAGAGAGCTCTGTGCACTAATTTTTGATCCACCAGGAAAGAAGTTCCAAATACTCTTTCTTCCATGCCAACAAAATAAGCTTTACATACACCTGAGTGTGCCTGGGGGGTGTGGTGCTACACACATGCTGCGGCAAGCCCGAGGTTAAAAATTCAACTGTTTGAGGAGATCACCATTTCACTCTGAACCAGCACAGCTGCTTTAGCAGGTGCTCTTTGCAGGGATGTCAGACTTCACTGGCAGTGGACAGCTGATTCTGGGGTGGTGGGAAGACAAACCCAGCCAGAAGGAGTTGCCAGGTAGACAGTACCACCAGGTGTTTTCCTTATCAGCCAGCCCTGCTCCCCTACCCCCTCAATCAGCACTCCTCCCCTTCCTCTCTGCACCCTGCTTGCCAGAAGGGAGATGCCATCGCAGCTGGGAGTGGGTAGGAGTGCACAGACCAGGCACCCCTGGCCCAGCAGCAGTGACAGCACAGGCTCCTGCCTCCCCCCAGCCTTTCTGGGCCGGGCTGCTGGAGGCTCCTGTCAGCTCTGCCAGCCCTTGGACGCTGGTGCCAGAAGCAGGGACCACCTTCACCACAGTTAGCGCCATGCGCCATGGGACTCGACCATGAACAGCATCTCCCCACCTAAATGGCACCCTCAGCCTTCTTTCCTTACCCTCCCTACCGGCTCGAGGCTTCCCACAGCACCAAGAGGAGCTGCCACAGGATCCAGCAGGAGGGCCCAGCAGGTAAAACAGGACCCACGTGCTAGCTGAACCCCCTCCAGAAACCCTGCTTCCTCCACCCCACTCTGTACCCTTCCTCCCTGCTGGCTCAAAGCTTCCTGCCGGTCTATGGTACTGAGAACAGCTGCCTTCCATTCCGGTAGGTTGGGGACCCAGGTGCCAGCCACGCGAGATGTACAGCCAGTCCCAGACTGCTCCCAATTGGGCTCTTCCACTTTGGTGCTAGTATCTGACTTGCCTATGCCCCAATGAAGACAAAGTCTTGAGGCATTTTCTCTTCTGCAGCTATCAGATAGTCAGACCCCCATGTACACACTCATCTACCCTGCAGCAAGGAAGAAACACGGGGTGCTGATACTGCCTGCACATCTGCCGTCACACTAGTCACACCAAAAAATTCTCCAGCAGTTACCACTGCAGGTCTCTTTAGTGGCCCTGGCCTGTAAGGGCAGCAATAGTGACCCTCCTTCAACTAGAAGAAAGAGATAAAGGACATTAATTCGATGCAGACAAAGTGCAAATCACAAGTAAACTGAGATTTTTGCAAGGTTATGCTGTACCTCTTTGACTGATCCGGTTATTTCTCCAAGCTTCTTTTTAATCACTTCAGAGGTCTTAACCGTTTCAGATTCAATGGTTTTCTGCAGCACAAAGAAAAATTTTATGTTAACAGGAATCAATGCAGCAATCAGAATTATAACCACCTGAGAATTTCACAGCACTGCATCAGTAGAGTGCAGCATACAGCACTCTTCGGGTGACATACTGCTGTAGGACAGAAGAACAGCCCCAGTTAAACTCTGTCCTCAGTATGATCCATGGACTCTTCTAACTAAATGAAGTGAAAGGAACAGAAATGGAGATCAGTCACATGGAAAAAATCAGAATATAACGTTCTATTTTTAGATGTTTAAAATTTGTGCCCAAATCAATGCTGTGTAAACCAATAGCTGCCTTAAATATGGGAGAGAGATAATGAAGTCGGCAAACAGGGTAAGTGGTGTAAGGGCTTCAAACTGAATAGGAAAAAGGATCTAACAGCAAATCAGTTACAAGTAACTTGAGGGCCTTGAGGTCCCATAACAACCAGATTCAGGAGGGAGAGGCAATGGCAGACCGTAGTGTGAGGGCTTTGGCGGAGGTTCACAACTATGGCCATCAGCATTGTGAAGCAATCCCCCAGACGGAAAGGCCACATCACAACTGAGTCAAGTTGCACCTCGATGAAGCTGATTGTCGGCATAGGCATAAGCAGAGATTTCTCTTTGATGATGCAGACACCCAAAGAGGTCAGGAGAGCATGAAGGGCAAGGATGGCAGAGGAAAGCTCTTGTCAGGATAACACAACAAGGAGCCATTCATCTAGGTAGGGGTATACCTACTAGCCGAGATGGCTGCCACCACAGCGAAGACCTTCGTGAAGACTCACAGCTGTGGCAAAGCCGAAAGTCAGGACTCAGAATTAGTAGTGGTGCTCTCCCACCTGGAATCGGAGAAATTTCTGGTGGGCCAAGTGGATGTCTACATGGAAGTAGGTGTCCTTCATATCAAGAGCCACGAACTCAACCCCAATGGATACCACTGGAGGGAAAAAATGGTTTCTAACCTTTCTGTAACTGTGGCTCTTCGAGATGCATTGTTCATGCCCATCCCACATTAGGTGTGCGTGCGCACCATGGGCACCATAGCTGGAAATTTTTCCATTAGTGGTATCTGTCAGGGGGGCTCTAGCACTCTCTGGTGCCATACGCTCATGCACTGGTATTAGGAGCACAACCAGCCCTGCACCCTCTCAGTTCCTTCTTGCTGGTTAACTCCAACAGGGGGCAGGAGGGTGGGTCATGGAATGGACACGAGCAGCACATCGCAAACAACTGTTACAGAAAGTAACTGTTTTTCTTCAAGTGATTGCTGATGGCCATTCCACATCAGGTGACTCACAAGCGGTACCCAAGGAGGTGGGCTCGGAGTTCATGGACATGAGGATTGCAACACTGCTCTTCTGAAATCATCTCTGGCTTGCTGGGTGATGGTGCAGTGGGCGGAGAAGGTATGCACTGACGGCCAGGTCACAGCCCTGCAGACGTCTTGGATTGGGACCTGGGCTAGGAACGTTGCTGACAATGCCTGTGCTTTTGAGGTACAGGTAGACCTGAACACCTCGCCATCTGAGGAAGGCCACCACCACCGCCACGCATTTCGTGAAAACCCTAGGTGCTGCTGACAGACCAAAGAGGGGATGGTGAACTGGTAATGGGTCTGGTTTACGATAAATCTGAGGAACCATCTGTGGCCTCAAAAGATGAAGATGTGGAAATAGGAGTCTTAAGTCGAGGGCGGGATTCAGGGAGGAAATGATACAGGCCAGGGAAACTGCAGAACCTCAGTTTCTTGAGATAATTGTTGAGGCAACACAGGTCCAGGATGGATCCAAGACCCCCTTTAGCCTTCGAGATTAGGAAATATCGGGAGTAAAACCCCTTCCCTCTTAAGTTCTGAGGCACCTCGTACACTGCCCCTACCTGCAGCAGGGCTAGAACCTCTTGGACTAGAAGTTGCTTGTGAGAAGGGTCCCTGAAGACAGAGGGGGGTGGGAGGAGGGATGGAAGAAAACTGAAGGGTGAAACCTTCCTCCACCATACTCAGCACCCAGCAATCCAAGGTTATGAGGGACCACACTGGGATGAAGTGGGAGAGTCAGTCTGAAAACAAAATGTGGGAACTAATACTGCCCTTGGGTGCATCTTCAAAAGTTCTCTTTGGGCCTCCCAGGTATGTGAGAGACCCTGGGGGTGTGGTTGAGATGGAAAAGAGCAGTTGTCTAGGCTTGTAACTCCTGCTCCGTTTCTTGAACAGGTCCTGTTGAAGCAGTGAGGCCGAGAAGCAGGCCAGCTGCTGCAGCCTAAAATGCTTCCTCTGATGGTGAGTAGAGGCCCAGGGATCTGGGGTGGACCTAGAGTCCTTCACACACAGCTTTGTGTCTCTTTACTCCAAGAAGAGGGCAGTACCCTTGAATGGGAGATCCTGGATGGTCTGTTGGACCTCACGTGGAAACCCCGAGGATTGAAGCGAGGAGCACTGCCTCATGACCACTGCAGAAGTCATTGTTCTGGCCGCTACATCAGCTCCATCCAGGGCCGCTTAGAGTGAGGCCCTGGCTACAATTTTCCCTTCATCAAAGCGGAAAACTCTTGCCTGAAGTCCTGAAGCAGCAAGTCTTTAAACTTTGCCATTGAGTCCCAAACATTGTAATCATATCTCCCCAACAAGGCTCATTGGTTGGAAATACAAAGCTATAACCCACCCGTTGAATACATTTTTCTTCCAAGCAGGTCTAGATTTTTCCAGTCCTTTTGCTTGGGGGTAGTGCCTGCCTGGACCTCTCATTGGCCGCTGTGACCACAAGGGACCCGGGAGGAGGGTGAGAGCACAGGCATTCATACCCCTTGGCAGGCACATAGTACTTCTTCTCTGCCCTCTTTGAAGTGGTAGGGAGAGAAGATGGGGTTTGCCATAGGGACCTGACCGGACCCATAACGTCCTTGAGGGACAGAGCAACTTTTAACTGGGCTGCTGCAGCCAAAACATCAATGAGACTATGTGAGGACTCCTTAAGTACCTCACCTCCAGACCCAGGTTAGCAGCCACTCTTTTTAGAAGCTCCTGGTGGACTCTAAAGTCATCTTGGGACCAAGTGGTTTGGTGCCACAGGATGGCTTCATCTGGGGAGGAGGAGGAGGAGGAAGAGGCCTTCCTCTTCTTCAGCCCTGATTACATACCCCTGGGCCAAGTCTTGCATGTCGGTACCAAGCTTGGTAACTGCATTCAGGTTGGGTGCTGGATGGTGCGGTGGAGGAGCCCTCCTCTCAGACACTACCAAGAGGAGTGACTGGACATGGTCCCAGTTCTGGGGGAAAGCCCCACTCATTCCAGTACAGCCACTGGACCTCCATCAGCCGCTCTCATCCAGGCCAGGTGCCTTCAGGGGAGCCCACACCAAGATCCAGTGGGATGTAGGATGGATAGTGGCGGGGGTTCTTAGACTGAGTGTAGGGTTCCACCTCTGACTCCGAGGAAGGGTACTTCTGAGGAGAACATGGTGGGGGCAGTACACCTCACTTCAGCCAGTCGGTGTCTAGGGTCCAGAGTTCGGTGCCAGACAAGGGAAGTCCTCATCAACAACAGGAGGGCTGGGTTGCCTCTGCTCGGTACCGAAGGTCCTGATGCCGAGTATAAGCTCAGGGCCCCATACTCCCTTCTGCTCGACACACTCATCAGAGCAGATTGTTGACCCATTGGAGTTGGCGGTACCGGAAGTGTCAGTAAGTCCCTGGCCACTGCAAAGGTGGAAGGCACCGCGATCCCACTAGTGCTATGACGACTCCCCGGCATCAACGGCTGGTCCCACACTGGACTCAACGGCACCCGTGAGCAGGGTGAAGTTGACAGTGGCGCTATCACACCGGGAGTGTAGGAGGGCCTGACGCAGGTCGCACTCCACTGCAATCCCCTTGTTCGTCCTTCCTTGGTACTGGGGAGCGTCCCTCCTTGGATTGTTGCTTATGTTTCTTTCTCAGTACTGGAGATGGAGAACGGTACCGAGAAACACGCAGTGCCAAAGGGGCACTTCGCAGCGAAGCCGTGGTGCTCAGTGCCAAGTCCAACCAGCTTGACTCTAACACTGGTCTAAGCGTGGTTCCATTAGGATAGCCCTTAGTCTAGCCTCCCTGTCCTTTGTACGAGGCTTCAAGTCCCAACAGATCTGGCAACACTTTCGTACATGAGCCTCTCCCAGAGGCTTCAGACAACTAGAGTGTGGGTTACTCACCAGCATAGGCTTGCCTCATGAGGCACAGGACTTGAAACCTACATACCAGGACATGCCCAGACCCAGGAGTGAAGGAAGGAAGCACCTCTAACTAAGACAGACGGTCTAACTATATACATTAATACTATCTACACTATATACACTACTACTAAAACTAAGACTAAATGTAACTAAACTAGAGAGTAACCACTGAATAAATGCCTTGCCAAAGCAAAAGAAGCTGTTCCAGCAACCATCACAGGTGGTAAGAAGGAAATGAGAAGGTGTGGAGCCGGCCGTGCCCCTTACACCAGCACATGAGCGTGGCGCACCAGAGAGCGCTAGAGCCGACCCAATGAATACCACTGCGGGAAAAATTTCCAGCTATGGCGCATGCAGTGCACGCACACACCTAATGTGGAATGCACGTGAGCAATCAGTCGAAGAAGAACTTGGATTTCCTGATAAAGATGTTTAGTCGCTGAAGATCGAGAATGGGGCAGAACCCTCCACCTACTTCAGGATGAGGAAATATGGAGAGCAGAAGCCTCTCCTCTGGTAGGGAGGTGCTCTTTGAAAGAAGAGCATCTGCCTCTTGCTGGAGAAGGCACTGATGGGAAGGGTCTCATGGAGGGGAGTTGGAGAAAAGAAAGAAATTCTATGGAGTAACCATGATGGATAATCTCCAGGACTCAATGGTCCGTGGTGATCCTGCCCCAACTGTGGGCGAACAGAGAAAGACGGCCCCAAAGATGACACGGGGCACCATGGGTGGCAATAGAAAGGGTTCACAGTTTTCGCGCGACACGTCAAAATTGTTTAGGCTGTTGGTGGGCAAGGGACGAGGAGGTGGCTGTGGGTCAACTGCCAGTGGGACCAGAGGCACTTGCATGAAGGTTTCTGGTGCTCTTGGCAGGAGGCTGGGTAAGGTGCATATAGCCGGGGGCAGAACCGCTGGAGCTGCTGCTTGAGACACGGGGCTGAATGGTGTCATTATTGGGGAGCGGCACCCTTGATGGTCCCTGAAGGTGGAGGATGTCCAAGAGCTGGTTTTGCTGGTCCTGAACCTCCTCCAGCGATACTAAACTACTCAAGATAGTTAAGACCAAAGCAGATTGTGAAGAACTTCAAAAAGATCTCACAAAACTAAGGGACTGGGCAACAAAATGGCAAATTAAATGTAATGAGGATAAATGTAAAGTAATGCACATTGGAAAAAATAACCCCAACTATACATACGATAGGGGCTAATTTAGCTACAACTGATCAGGAAAGAGATCTTGGAGTCATCGTGGATAGTTCTCTGAAGACGACCACGCAGTGTGCAGCAGCAGTCAAAAAAGCAAACAGGATGTTGGGAATCATGAAAAAGCGAAAGAGAATAAGATGTAGAATATCTTATTGCCTTTATATAAATCCATAGTACACCCACATCTTGAATACTGCATACAGATGTGGTCTCCTCATCTCAAAAAAGATATACTGGCACTAGAAAAGGTTCAGAAAAGGGCAACTAAAATGATTAGGGGTTTGGAGAGGGTCCCATATGAGGAAAGATTAAAGAGGCTAGGACTCTTCAGCTTGGAAAAGAGGAGACTAAGGGGGGATATGATAGAGAAGGGGTCCACATCGCATCCTGGCCGGCGGTGGAGAAATTCGGCGGCGACGCCTCTCGATGACGCCACTTGCCGCTGACAAGCGACATCATCGAGAGGCGTCACCGCCGAAATGCCGCAGAAATTCAGCGGCATTTCAGCGGGTGCTCCACTGCTGCCACGGTCCTTCGTCTGGCACCCGCCAGACAAAAAGGTTGGGGACCACTGTGATAGAGGTATATAAAATCATGAGTGATGTGGAGAAAGTGGATAAGGAAAAGTTATTTACTTATGCCCATAATACAAGAACTAGGGGTCACCAAATGAAATTAATAGGCAGCAGGTTTAAAACAAATAAAAGGAAGTTCTTCTTCACGTAGCGCACAGTCAACTTGTGGAACTCCTTACCTGAGGAAGCTGTGAAGGCTAGGACTATAACAGCATTTAAAAGAGAACTGGATAAATTCATGGTGGTTAAGTCAATAAATGGCTATTAGCCAGGATAGGTAAGGAATGGTGTCCTTAGCCTCTGTTTGTCAGAGGATGGAGATGGATGGCAGGAGAAAGATCACTTGATCATTGCCTGATTCACTCCCTCTGGGGCACCTGGCATTGGCCACTGTCAGTAGACAGGATACTGGGATAGATGGACCTTTGGTCTGACCCGGTACGGCCGTTCTTATGTTATGCCATGGTCTGCTGCCACCCTCTGTAACATGTCTTGGTATTGTCTGTGATCATCAGCGGGAGATAGGCAAAGAGGGATGAGCACCTCATCCAGTGATGAGGAACCGGCTCTACATCTGCCTCTTCCTCAGAGCCCAACAGTGAAGGAGCCTGTGCCGAGTGGTATGAGGCTTGGGAGGGTGGGTATTGCTGGCAATATGGGTCCCAGAACGCTCAGTGTGGCTAAGGGGTCGGGACCAGGGGGTGTGGCAGGCCCAAGAGATACCGGAACCAAACAGTCACTGCCGGGCCATAAGCCGGAGGATAAGGAAGCGAGGGATGCTAGTCCAAGCTGTGCCTGGACAAAGAGGAGAAGGAGGGCTCCAGCTCAGAAAAGTATTCCTAGTCCGAAGATGGCTCGGATAGTGATGGAACAAACAGAGTAGGCCAGTCACAGTGCAGAGTCAGCAGGGGGCGGTCCGGAAGGAGCAGGAGCAGTTGTCCTCCAGAGTAGGAACCTCGCAGGTGAGTGGGGAACCTGAGAGAAGCGGAGAAGGCGGGTAAGGTATCTCCAGTTCCTCTGGCGAGAGATGGGGCTCCACACAACCAGGAGTCCAGGGAGTGCCCTTGGAGATGCCAGAAGACCAAGGGTCCATGGGGCCAGCTGGACCAAAGGACATGGAGGTGGCAGCAGGACAGGTGGTGCATGCTCCAGGGACTGCTCCAACAGGGTTGGTACCAGGGCGACCAGCTGTACCGCTGGATCCTTCTTGTGCTTTGCTTTACTCTCGATGCGGAGAAGCTTGGGTGCTGGTGCCACAGTGTTGGGGCACGACATCTCACCTGACCTGCCCAGCTCAGAGAGGAAATGCTGCACTTAGAAGTAGTCCTCAATAGGGATTTGCTCCTATGCCCATGACAGTGCTTCCTACCTTCACGTCTGGGTTTCTCCTCGATCGCTATATTCAGGGCGTGAGAAGTGCTGGAAGAAGCGCTCACCACCAGTGATAGATGCTGCACAGATGGTTCTGGAGCCGAGTGGGTGCACAGTTTCATGGCTTCCCCCATCGAGTATTTTCGGAAGCAAAGCTTCTGCGCTTCCTGAGTCCCGGATGGGAAAGACTTGCAAATCACCCAGCGAGCGATGATGTGAGCCTCCCCGAGGCAGTAAAGACGCCACTGGTGCTTGTTGCTCATGGAGAATGAGCATGGGAAAGAATCAGTTTTTAAACCCCAGAACATACAGCATAGACCCCAGCGGGGCAGAGGGAGCGTACCCCAATTGGGGTAGACTAACACTAATTACTATATACAACTAGCTATCTACAAGAAAAAACAAACAAGAACTATACACAAATGGAGCAGGTCACTCTCTTAGCTAAAAGACTAAGAGCAGGAAGGAATAGAGGTTCTAATTCAGGCCATGCAGCAGTTAGAGGGAACAGGAGGCGTCAACATGGACGGCTCCTGGCTAACCTCGGCTAGGAGCACAAGGGGACATACGACACACGAGCAGGTCAACGGACACTGCTAGGAAAAACATCTGGCTCCAGGGCATGGCACACATGTACACCCATATTTGGAATATATATAGGGACCATCACTCAAACAAGAAAAATGTTAAGAGGCAATAATATAAATGTGAAACAATTCAAGATTATTATTAATTCCCATTTCCCTGGTTCCTTCACTGCACTGAATCTGGCCACTGAAAGAATGTGCAATGTGTAACAGACTTCAGTTCATTAGTGCAATGAAAGCACTTTCTCTCTAGTAAAGCTGTTTTATAATCCATTAAGAATGTGATTATGTCTAATCGATATAATGAAAGTGAAAAAGCCTTAGTTGTATCTCCATGTCTATAGATAAGTGACTTTTTACCTGCTTATTATTTGTGATTTCTATTAAAATGTCTGTTGGAAAGAAATTCCACCAAAAACTGTAGAAATACTTAACTCTTTACACTTTTTACACTAGTTCATTGCACCTAGTGGTGTTTCCATCAGTCAGTCCAGACCTTTCCCGAATACAGCAAACCCAACAGCTCATTTGCACAGAAGCTTAGGTTACAATACTCTGAATTGTAATAGACTGCTGACTGGCCAATGTGAAGGTGTTGGACAACGAAATAATTCATGATAAAGACTTACATATTTCCTCCTTGCTTCCTGGAGCGCATCAGATTCTTCTAGCTTTTTAGCTTCATCCCGGAATTTTTTAATACTTTCTTTCATCTCTTTATTTTTGGATAATTCCTGTTTGATGTTGTCCACAAAACCTGATATAAAGCCTTTTCTGCCTCCAGAAGAATAATATCTAGACTAAAAAAATAATTATTAGCATCTGTACAATCTAAAGAGACATTAAGTATCATAGCCAGGTAGATTTACACTTCATGTCTGCCATGCAAGAGGATGTGGAAATTAGGCATCTTGAGGATGGCCAAAATACCATAGCCAAGGAGCACTGTGCCTTCAGAATAGCAATGAAATCTCACACACACTGCACAGAGCACTAGAGGTAAATGTACACAAGCAAAAAAATTACTCCCTCAAGAGGCAAAGGAGTCACACTGTTCTGACTGAGCTGATAGGTTTCAATAACCAGCCAATTTCTTCTGTTGAGGATCTCTGCTTTTGGTGGCTGCACACATGACTGGAGCCTCATTACTGGATTTTATCAACTGGGCTCATTGCTGGCAATCAAATATATGGAGGGTAAGTTGGGATCTGACAAATCCAAAAAAAAATTTTTCGTCACATCTTTGAAAGCCACACTGAAGTCTGCAACCTAGGGTGGACACTTGTCAGAAGCATATCAATTTCTAGTAGACCCCAATACTCCTATCATTACTAAAACATACTTTCAGTCTAATGCATGCATAAAACCCTGCCCATCAACATACCTGATGTAGCTCTAAAACAGGGGTGCCCATTCTATAAACAATGCCACTAGGGAATACCGGAGCTGGGTATCTTCCATATATAAGCCTCGTGCCACTGACAAGGCATTTCTGTGAACAGAAACAAAGAATAAACAAATTTTACCAAAGAATAAAGAAATAATTAGAATCATAGAGTATCAAGGTTGGAAGGGACCTCAGGAGGTCATCTAGTTCAGCCGCCTGCTTAAAGCAGGACCAATCCCCAGACAGATTTTTACCCCAGTTCCCTAAATGGCCCCCTCAAGGATTAAACTCACAACCCTGGGTTTAGCAGGCCAATGCTCAAACCACTGAGCTATCACTCCCCACACAATTAAACCTGCTTGGGCCACACTCAGTGCCCAACAAGCCAGTGGAAAAAGGGAAGTAAAGAACACAGCAAAAAGGGGCATTTCTGGCTAACCTTTGTGGAACAGAAGCTGGGAGCTATACTGGAAATACTCGCTCACCAGAGCTTGGATACATAGAACAAACCAGCGCATTGCAACTTTATTATGAATGAAAGCACTGCCGCATCCCTATCACTCACTTGTACAAAACATGAGGGTCAGACTGTAAGCTATACCCCAATATAGGTGGGCCTATTTGTCATTATTTTGGGGAATTGGGTGGATATAGCACTGCTCTAGCTAGGTGCCACCCACCATCCCAGAGTAGCTAGATGTTTCTGCTATTATTAGCAGTTAAAAGCTCATGGTGCAATTTAGTTTGCCATCTGTAATCTTCAGAGCTAACATCCAAATGGGATGAACAGGGAAGTTCACACCTCAGAATAACTTTTTCTATTTGCAAACTCAGCCACTACCGGTTTAAGTGATATTTGGAGTATTTCTTTGCAATTTATAGGGCTAGAAACATTTTTTTAAAGAAAAACTAACTGTTTCTGCTGAAATGCAGTGGGACAGCCTATCACTGCTTGCAGCTTCAGTCCTACATCCCCTACTCCTGGGGAAATTCTGTGCCACTGCGCAAGTGCAGAATAAATAGCTCCTGCCATTTTTTTTCCCCTGCAGTATAACTGATTCTGATGGGGAGGTGTAGGGAAGCAACAAGAGAGGTCACATTGCAAAAACACCTTTTGCCCACCATGGGCTGATGCGGCACCAGAAGAGAGGGCAGCTGGCTCATGGGCCTTACCAACCAGCCATGGAGAGGGAGGGGGCAGAGGATGCCTTCCTTACAGTGCACTGCCTGCAGGGCCAGGTGAGGAGGCATGGGGGATGGACATAGTAGGACATATGAGGCTGCTGGGGGATCTCACAGACTGGAGATCAGAAGGGCTGGTGGTGGGACAGACTGGGGTGAGGGCACAGGAGCTAGTAGGGTGACAACATTGCGCCAGGGGCTGAATGGGAGTGGGGGTGCAAGGCCACATGGGGACAGAAGGGTGGGGGTGCAGGGCCACATGGAGCTATGCCAGGCTGAATGGGTGTGCACGGCCACGGGGGGACAGAGGTGCACGGACACACGAGAAGAGGGGCAGATGTGCCTAACTGAATGGGAAAGGCTAGGGGTCAGCCAGGGTCTGTATGGCAGAGACTCCCCATCTCCCTAACAATACCTCTCCCAAAAACCTGTTCCATATATTTCTCCTACCCACCACACCCAACAACCCTCCAAGTTCACTCCCAGGCCACTGCCCATCAATAACTTCCCTCTCCCTGAGCTCCTCTGTTACCCTGACTCCCCAAAGCCTTTGCACTGCTTCTGAGGGGTGTGGGAAATAAGTTTCTGTATTGTAGTTTAAATGAATTACTCAAAGATCTGTATTAATATTTCCAGTAAGGAATCTATTTGTCGAAAAACATTTCCTGAATCTTTTTTGTTGTCTGTATTGTTACAGACATACTTGCTGACAGGTATTTTGAAATAAATTACCAAAATAATTGAAAATTGCATGGTTATATCATGTTATTTTAACAAATAAAATATGCACAATTTTAAAATCTTGTGTATAGAATTTTTAATTTTTGGCACAAAATTCCACCAGGAGTAATCCCCTTCTTAGACAGACACACGCCAAATTCCTGATTTCAGATTAAGGAGCCCCTACCTGCTCAATTCTCACAGCCAATACTGCTTCTCCACATGACTGCCTCTCTCTAGAATCACTCCACCAAAATCACTATGCCCTTGCTAAGCCAGACTCCTTTCAGTTAACACAACTCTAATAGGCTTTATGGATGGGGAATATTTGATCTTGCCCTCAAGACTTGTAGTAGGGGACCTCAAAGGCTCTGGGCTCCCATCTTTTCACCAGGCTCGTGTCTTGAGCAGCCTGGTTGTTTCCCCTTGCTGCTGCTGCTGCTATGAAGGAGCCCCATCCCAAATATCACCAGCTGCAGGCAAGGCTTATTGCTGAGAAAGGGTACTCCATAATTCCCCAAAAATATCTGATACAAAGATCCTTGTATCAGAGTGACTGACAATTAGTTTCCATGTTTGCAACAAGACATCTTTCAACTCAGTACCCTGCTATTTACTTTTTCTATCAAAGCTCAAGGGGACAGCTACAGAAACTGAGAAATAATACATTTAACCCTGATAAAAGGAAATAATTTTCTATGCCTTCTGCCTATGAAGCTCACTGCCACAAGATATGACTGAAGAGCCCAGCAGGTTTTAAAAAGCATTAGATATTTATATGGATAATGAAAACATCCACAGTTATATTAAATAGGAGATATACAACTTTATTCTTCAGGGCCTAAGCCAGTGGTTCTCAAACTTTTGTACTGGTGACCCCTTTCACACAGCAAGCCTCTGAGTGCACTTTTTAATATATTTAACACCATTATAAATGCTGGGGACAAAGCAGGGTTTGGGATGGAGGCTGACAGCTCACAACCCTCCATGTAATAACCTTGCGACCCCCTGAGGGGTCCTGACCCCCAGTTTGAGAACCCCTGGCCTAAGCTAACCACGAAAAGCTTGAAGCTAAGAAAAAACTTCCCCTATATGGGAAAGTTATCCCACCGCTGTCCTTAACAAGGTTTCTTGAACTTTCTTCTGAAGCAGATGGTACTGGAAACTGTCTAAGGCCTGGTCTACACTAGAAAATTAAGTCAGTTTAAGTATGTCACTCAGGGGTATGAATAATCCACACCCCTGAGCAGAGTAGTTAAACCGACCTAAGCCCCAACATAGACAGTGCTAGGCTGACAGAAGACTTCTTCACTTGACCTAGCTACCGCCTCTGAAGGAGAAGGATTACCTACCCCAAAGGAAAAACCCCTCCAGTTGGGGTAGGTAGGGTCTATATAGAATCAGCACTGCTGCAGAGGGGCAGCTGTGCCACTGTGGCATTTCAAGTGTAGACACGCCCTGAGACAGCCTGGCTAATGTACTATATGACCCATTGGGCTCATCTGAAACAGGGTGAAAAGTCCGAGCAGTCTTTGTATCTGGGGTCACCAAAAGGTCACGAGTCTCCTGAACGCAATTTCAAAGTCTCCAGAGCAATCTGATAAAAGAAACTTCTCATTTGTTTCATTCAGTCATTCATTCACTCACTAGCTGAGCACAGAGAAAGCTTCACATTTGGAATGTAACATTTTTATCAAAGGTCATAAAAAATCAGTCTAACAACACGAAAAGTTAAATTAATTTCTTCCATGAGATGACACGTGTACACAGCAACCCATGTGGAGAAATAAAGGTAAACTGAGGCAGCCAGTAAGCCAAGAATGCTGAGGAAGGTGAAGCAGGGCCACCCAGGGCACAGTGCTGATCCACTGGGACTGTAACATCCTCTGACCTTCGCTTTTTGCCAGAGGAGCCAGCCGGAGCCCAGCCGCTCTCGGGGAAAACACCCTCAGAACAGCCAGCGCCTTCCCCGCTCTGCTCTGGAGAAACCAGACCTGGAGGTTTTCAGCTCAGCCCCTGTCCCTGCAGCTGCTCCCAGCGCCAAGGGCACCGCCTCGGACTCGGGGCTTCTTGTTCCCGCCTCTATCGCCTGCCCTCGGGACCCGCCGCCCCCTCGGCGCGCCGGACAGGACCCGCCGCACGAATCCCGCCTCCAGCGCGGGACGCGCCGCGGAACCTGCCCGGGCCGCTGCCGGGGACTGGGGCGAGTTACAGCCGCTACTGGCCCGGCCCGAGCCAGGAGAGCAACCTGCGGCAGAAGCCGGGCAGCCCTGCGAGGAGACCTCAGGGCAGCGCTCCCGGCCCGGCCCGCTCCCCTCAACCCCCGGCCCGCTCCCCTCGCTCAACCCCCCCCCTCCCCCCGGCCCGCTCAACCCCCTCCCCCCGGCCCGGCCCGCTCCCCCCGCTCAACCCCCTCCCCCCGGCCCGGCCCGCTCCCCTCAACCCCCGGCCCGGCCCGCGCAACCCCCTCCCCCTCCCCCCGGCCCGGCCCGGCCCGCTCCCCTCACCCCCCGGCCCGGCCCGCTCCCCCCGCTCAACCCCCTCCCCCCGGCCCGGCCCGCTCCCCCCGCTCAACCCCCTCCCCCCGGCCCGGCCCGCTCCCCCCGCTCAACCCCCTCCCCCCGGCCCGGCCCGCTCCCCTCAACCCCCGGCCCGGCCCGCTCAACCCCCTCCCCCCGGCCCGGCCCGGCCCGCTCAACCACCTCCCCCCGGCCCGGCCCGCTCCCCTCGCTCAACCCCCGACCCCGACCCGCTCTGCTCACCCGGCAACCCCAGGCTGCCGCCGCCGCCATCTTGGGAACGAAGCGTGTGTGTGAGACCTGCCCGCCGCGCCGCGTGATGGTGTCACCCGCTCGCGCCGGAGGGGGGCGGGGCGGGCGTCGCCGGGCCGGCCGGGAGTCGGGGCGCGAGAGGCCGCCAGAGCCGGTGGGTCTCCTGGGCAGCGGGCTCCACGGGCGAGCTAAGGGCCCGGCCCGGGGACGCAGCGGAGCCAGCAAACCCCGGGCCGGGTCCCACCCGCTGCGGGGAACGCAGCGTTAGCGCCCTGGCGGGCTCGGATAACCTTAACTCTGCTTCCTCGGGCACGCGCAGCGCGGGAAGGGCTGCCGCGTTCCCGCGCCTCGGGGACGGAGGGTGTTCGGGGCTCGGGACTGGGCCTTCCAACACCGTACAGCTGAAGGGTGACTGACTAGGGCCCTGCGGCCTTGCCTGTAGTGTGTTTGTTTAACAGAGTCCCGCCCGCCCCCTTCCTTGGGTCTCTGCGGCTGCCTCAGGTGCACTTCCGGTTCCAAATGAGGGGCCTGATTAGCGGGTCAGTTCGGAACCCGAGGCTCTAGGGTAATGACGTGTTCACGTGCCAGCGTTCCCACAGGGCGCGTTCATTCAGCGCACAGGCCCGACCGTGCTCACTTCCTGAGCTGTTATTCACTGCTGTGTTTTCTCTTCTTCAGTGCCTGGCCCCAGGCCTTAGGTGCTGGACTTTGCTCTGAAGACACAATTAACAACTTCCTGTGTGGTGCTCATCACTATAATATCTAAGTGCTTTACCAACCTTAACTTCTTTTCACAACACCCCTGTCAGGTGAAGGGGTGGTATTAGTCCCATTTTACAGATGGGAACTGAGGAACAGAGATTATGGTGAAGTTTCCACTAATTTGGGGTGTTCAGTTTGAGATGCCTAAGAGCTTTTTATTCGGAGTGCACATCATTTTATATGTTCAAAGCAGAGCTCCCCTTGACTTCAGTTACTGCTGTGAGCACTCAGCATGGCCAGAAAAACAGACTCCAGGGTCTCAAGTCTGGCACCCAAAAAATTAGGACAACGCAATTAGTGACCACCTGTGAAAAGTCTAAGGACTCGCCCAGCATCAGCTGCAGGGACAGAATCCAATTCTCCAGGGCAGCATTCATTTGACTTGACCAACCTTTCTCTTCCTGCTGTTTACCAACCTTTCTCTTCCTGCACCACACAAACCTGCAGAATGGACCAAGAGCAGGTCCATTCTGTGCAATGAAGGAAAGAGGGGTCCGATGAAAAAAATAGTATGTGATCATGCATTTGCAGACTATACCATAATGAATGCACCAAGGGGGGTGAATTAAGGTTTCACAAGGAACCCTAATTCTGACATTTCCTAGCTTTTGAGTACTTGACTTTGCAACACTAATAATGTTTTTAATGTAGCTTTTTGTGTGTAGTCTCATAAGAACATAAGAAGGGCTGTACCGGGTCAGACCAAAGGTCCATCCAGCCCAGTATCTGTCTACCGACAGTGGCCAATGCCAGGTGCCCCAGAGGGAGTGAACCTAACAGGCAATGATCAAGTGATCTCTCTCCTGCCATCCATCTCCATCCTCTGACAAACAGAGGCTAGGGACACCATTCTTTACCCATCCTGGCAAATAGCCATTTATGGACTTAACCACCATGAACTTATCCAGTTCCCTTTTAAACATTGTTATAGTCCTAGCCTTCACAACCTCCTCAGGTAAGGAGTTCCACAAGTTGACTGTGTGCTGCGTGAAGAAGAACTTCCTTTTATTTCTTTTAAACCTGCTGCCTTAATTTGGTGACCCCTAGTTCTTCTATTATGGGAATAAGTAAATAACTTTTCCTTATCCACTTTCTCAACATCACTCATGATTTTATATACCTCTATCATGTCCCCCACTTAGTCTCCTCTTTTCCAAGCTGAAGAGTCCTAGCCTCTTTAATCTTTCCTCATATGGGACCCTCTCCAAACCCCTAATAATTTTAGTTGCCTTTTTCTGAATCTTTTCTAGTGCTAGAATATCTTTTTTGAGGTGAGGAGACCACATCTGTACACAGTATTCCAGATGTGGGCGTACCATGGATTTATATAAGGGCAATAATATATTCTCAGTCTTATTCTCTATCCCCTTTTTAATGATTCCTAACATCCTGTTTGCTTTTTTGACCGCCTCTGCACACTGCGTGGACATCTTCAGAGAACTATCCACGATGACTCCAAGATCTTTTTCCTGACTCATTGTAGCTAAATTAGCCCCCATCATATTGTATGTATAGTTGGGGTTATTTTTTCTAATGTGCATTACTTTACATTTATCCACATTAAATTTCATTTGCCATTTTGTTGCCCAATCGCTTAGTTTTGTGAGATCTTTTTGAAGTTCTTCACAATCTGCTTTGGTCTTAACTATCTTGAGTAGTTTAGTATCATCTGCAAACTTTGCCACCTCACTGTTTACCCCTTTCTCCAGATCACTTATGAATAAATTGAATAGGATTGGTCCTAGGACTGACCCTTGGGGAACACCACTAGTTACCCCTCTCCATTCTGAGAATTTACCATTAATTCCTACCCTTTGTTCCCTGTCTTTTAACCAGTTATCAATCCATGAAAGGACCTTCCCTTTTATCCCATGACAGCTTAATTTACGTAAGAGCCGTTGGTGAGGGACCTTGTCAAAGGCTTTCTGGAAATCTAAGTACACTATGTCCACTGGATCCCCCTTGTCCACATGTTTGTTGACCCCTTCAAAGAACTCTAATAGATTAGTAAGACACAATTTCCCTTTACAGAAACCATGTTGACTATTGCTCAACAGTTTATGTTTTTCTATGTGTCAGACAATTTTATTCTTAACTATTGTTTCGACTAATTTGCCTGGTACCGACGTTAGACTTATCGGTCTGTAATTGCCGGGATCACCTCTAGAGCCCTTTTTAAATATTGGCGTTACATTAGCTAACTTCCAGTCACTGGGTACCGAAGCTGATTTAAAGGACAGGTTACAAACCTTAATTAATAGTTCCGCAACTTCACATTTGGGTTCTTTCAGAACTCTTGGGTGAATGCCATTGGGTCCCAGTGACTTGTTAATGTTGAGTTTATCAATTAATTCCAAAACCTTCTCTAGTGACACTTCAATTTGTGACAGTTCCTCAGATTTGTCACCTACAAAAGCCAGCTCAGGTTTGGGAATCTCCCTAACATCCTCAGCCGTGAAGACTGAAGCAAAGAATCCATTTAGTTTCTCCGCAATGACTTTATCGTCTTTAAGCGCTCCTTTTGTATTTCGATCATCAAGGGGCCCACTGGTTGTTTAGCAGGCTTCCTGCTTCTGATGTACTTAAAAAACATTTTGTTATTACCTTTGGAGTTTTTGTCTAGCTGTTCTTCAAACTCCTCTTTGGCTTTTCTTATTACACTCTTGCACTTAATTTGGCAGTGTTTATGCTCCTTTCTATTTGCCTCACTAGGATTTGACTTCCACATTTTAAAGGAAGTCTTTTTATCTCTCACTGCTTCTTTTACATGGTTGTTAAGCCACAGTGGCTCTTTTTTAGTTCTTTTACTGTGTTTCTTAATTTGGGTTATACATTGAAGTTGGGCCTCTATTATGGTGTCTTTGAAAAGGGCCCATGCAGCTTGCAGGGATTTCACTTTGGTCACTGTACCTTTTAACTTTTGTTTAACTAACCTCCTCAGTTTTGTATAGTTCCCCCTTTTGAAATTAAATGCCACAGTGTTGGGCTGTTGAGATGTTCTTCCCACCACAGGGATGTTAAATGTTGTTTTATTATGGTCACTATTTGCAAGCGGTCCTGCTATAGTTACCTCTTGGACCAGCTCCTGCGCTCCACTCAGGATTAAATCTAGAGTTGCCTCTCCCCTTGTGGGTTCCCGTACCAGCTGCTCCATGAAGCAGTCATTTAAAGTATCGAGAAATTTTATCTCTGCATTTCGTCCTGAAGTGAAATGTTCCCAGTCAATATGGGGATAATTGAAATCCCCCACTATTACTGGGTTCTTAATTTTGATAGCCTCTCTAATTTCCCTTAGCATTTCATCATTACTATTACTGTCCTGGCCAGCTGGTCGATAATAGATCCCTAATGTTATATTTTTATTAGAGCATGACATTTCTATCCATAGAAATTCTATGGAACATGTGGATTCGCTTAAGATTTTTACTTCATTTGAAACTACATTTTCTTTCACATATAGTGCCACTCCTCCCACTGCACGACCTGTTCTGTCCTTCCGATATATTTTGTACCCCGGAATGATTGTGTCCCATTGATTGCTCTCAGTCCACCAGGTTTCTGTGATGCCTATTATATCAATATCCTCCTTTATCACAAGGCAATCTAGTTCACCCATCTTATTATTTAGACTTCTGGCATTTGTGTACAAGCACTTTATAAACTTGTCCCTGTTTATTTGTCTGCCCTTTTCTGATGTGCCAGATTCTTTTTTATGTGACTGTTTATCATCTGATCCGGCCCTTACATTATACTTTTCAGTCCTCTGCTCCTGACTATAACCTGGAGATTCTCTATCATCAGACTCTCCTCTAAGAGAAGTCTGTGTCCGATCCACACGCTCCTCTGCAGCAGTCGGCTTTCCCCCATCTCCTAGTTTAAAAACTGCTCTACAACCTTTTTAATGTTTAGTGCCAGCAGTCTGGTTCCACTTTGGTTTAAGTGGAGCCCATCTCTTCTGTATAGGCTCCCCCCATCCCAGAAGTTTCCCCAGTTCCTAATGAACATGAACCCCTCCTCTCTACACCATCGTCTCATCCACGCATTGAGACTCTGAAGCTCTGCCTGCCTACCTGGCCCTGCGCGTGGAACTGGGAGCATTTTTGAGAATGCCACCATAGAGGTCCTGGATTTCAGTCTCTTCCCTAGCAGCCTAAATTTGGCTTTCAGGACATCTCTCCTACCCTTCCCTATGTCATTGGTACCTACATGTACCACGACCACCGGCTCCTCCCCAGCACTACACATAAGTCTGTCTAGATGCCTCGAGAGATCCGCAACCTTCGCACCAGGCAGGCAAGTCATCATACGGTTCTCCTGGTCATCACAAACCCAGCTATCTACGTTTCTAATGATTGAATCTCCCATTACTAACACCTGCCTTTTCCTAGAAACTGGAGTTCCCTCCCCCGGGGAGGTAACCTCAGTGCGAGAGGCAACCCCAGCACCATCTGGAAGGAAGGTCCCAACTATGGGAAGGTTTCCCTCTGCTCCCATTGACTGCTCTGCTTCCCTGGGCCTTTCATCCTCCTCAACAGCGCAGGGGCTGTCTGAGCGGAGGTGGGACAATTCTACAGTGTCCCGGAAAGCCTCATCAACATACCTCTCTGCCTATCTTAGCTCCTCCAGTTCCGCCACCCTGGCCTCCAAAGTCCATACATGGTCTCTGAGGGCCAGGAGCTCCTTGCGCCGACTGCACACATATGCTACCCGCCCACAGGGCAGGTAATCATACATGCTACACTCGGTGCAATAAACTGGATAGCCCCCACTCTCCTGCTGGGCTTCTGCCTGCATTGTCTCCTAGTTAATGAAAGGGTGGTTTAAAGAAGGAGGTTTTGAATGTAGTTTGGTTTATAGGTTTTAAGGGGACTTAAGGGGCACAGATAGAACCGACAAGGGACCCCCGCTCCCTTCCGAAACTCCCTGTTGGCAGCCCCTGGTCGCTTGTGCGTGGCTTTATAAAGCCCTGGCCTGAGTGAATGCCCCACCCACTGATTAAGGCTCAGCCAATTACCAGAGGCTTCTAGCTTTCAAACCTTTCTTTGAAGCTCACAGCCTCCAATTGCCAGCCACAGCACACGGTCCTTCAAACAAACAAACAGACTGACAAACACAAGCTCAGCACACAGCAAGTAACCCCCAAACACAAACAAACATGCTATAGACAGTCACTTACCCCACAGATGCTGTATTTGCTCCTCCTTCACCTGGAGAACTCCCTTGTGAAACTCCCTGTTAGCAGCCCCTGTTCGCAAAATGAAAAAAGAGAAGACTGAAAGGAGACATAGAATATCAGGGTTGGAAAGGACCTCAGGAGATCATCTAGTCCAATCCCCTGCTCAAAGCAGGACTAATCCCCAAATCCCTAAATGGCCCACTCAAGGATTGAACTCTCAATCCTGGGTTTAGCAGGCCAATGCTCAAACCACTGAGCTATCCCTCCCCTTTTTAAAACAAAAGCAAACTAAAAAAACAATTTCTATCATGTGACATGATACTGACACCCACAGAGTCCATCACCAGGACTGGAACCCTTGGATCTACCACTTGAGCTAACATTGTAAATGATAATAGCAGGTTATCTTCTATGTGGATCAGCACTAGAGGATGAGATACTTCGTCAAAGGATTTCACAGATATTTGCTGACAGCAGAGCAATGATTAGACTCAGGAATCTTGGATTCCATTCCCAGGTCTAGAGGGGAGTGTGCTGTAGTGGCCACAGACTCATCTGCCCATTTCCCCAAAGCTTGACCCCTTCTTCCCTCCAACCTGTTGTCCCCACAACCGACTCCTCATCCCAGTCCCATTCTCCTCACCTAGCCAGTCCCAGTCCCAACTCAAGTTTATCATCCCAATCGTCCCCTCCAAGCTTGTCATATTTGGTTTTTTTTTTCTATTATACAATTCAGCGTTTTGTAGCGTTCTCTCATGTGCCTTCTTACTCCTTTCTGCACAATTCCAACTTTTTCATTTCCTCATGACATGAACGTCTTTCCAGACCTCTGATCATTTTCCTTGCTCATCTCTACATCCTTATTTCCTTTTTCAGATAGTGTTTGATTTATATAATGGCATAACTTTTTCAGTATTATTTTTCCATTGCATTCCTTATGCAGCCTAATGTAATTCACTTTGAGCAATGATAGACAAGTCTTTTTCTTCAGTATTTAAATTTTGAACCCAGTAATATATCTCAGAAGTTCAGTGTATTATTTCCAATGTGCTTTACTATGCTTTTATCAACAATGAATTTCATCTGCCATCATGCTACTCCGCTGAAGTCAGTTTGAGATACTTCTATGGTCTCAACTAACCTAGAGATGGTGTAGGCTAGATATTTTCCCTATCATGCTTTGTGGTAATGACTGATGCAAAGAACTGACTTCCTTGCTATGTCCGTCTCTTCCTTAATTTTTCCATTTATACCCTTCGCAGTCCAGCAAACCCAGAGTATGTTGCCTGCTTCTTAGTCTGATATGTTTTGCACAAAATCGAATTGCTCTTCAGATTCCTTCTAAAATCTTTTTTATATTGTACTTACCATAGTTTACAATCCTTCATCTAAGCTTTGCTAGGGTTGGACTTCCTTTTCCTGAATGATACCTGTTTGCAGTGGTGAGCTGGAGCCGGTTCCCACCGGTTCGCGGGAACCAGTTGTTAATTTTAGAAGCCCTTTCAGAACCAGTTGTCCCACGCGGGACAACTGGTTCTAAAAGGGCTTTTATATTTAACAACCCGTAAAGCTCCAGCAGCTCCCCGCCCTGCCCCCAGCCCCAGCTCACCTCTGCCTCCTCCCCTGAACGCGGGAAGCCTGGGAGGGCTGAGAAGGGCGGCTTTGCGCAGGTGAGTGTGTGGTGGGGAGCGAGGAGGGCTCCGGGGAGGGGCGGGGCGGTCCAGCTCCCTGGCCCCAGCCGGGCGGCGCGCCCTGGCCCCGGCTCCAGCTTCGGTCCCAGCCGGGTGATGTGGCCCGGCTTCGGCCCTGGCGGTGCAGCCCCAGCTCCTGCTGGGCAGCGCTGCTCAGTTGTGGCCTGGCTTCGGCGGCTTGGCCCACCTCTGGCCCTGGCCCCAGCCAGGTGCCCCGGCTGGGCGGCATGCCCCGACCCCGGCTTCAGTCCTGGCCAGGCGGTGTGCCCTGGCCCCGGCTCCGGTCCCGGTGGCACGGCACGGCTCCGGCCCCGGCCCTGACTCTGGCCAGGCACCCCCAGCTGAGCGGCCCCGGCCCAGCACCCCCAGCCTGGCCTCCAGTGTGGTAAGGGGGCAGGGAGCAGGGAGGGGGTGGGTGGATAGGGATTGGGGCGGATAGGGGTCGGGGCGGTCAGAGAACGGGGATTGAAAGGGGGCAGGGGTCCCAGGAGGCCATCAGGAATGAGAGGAGGGATTGGATGGGGCAGCAGGGGACAGGGAAGGGGGGTGGATGGGGCAGGGGTCCTGGGGAGGTGGCGTCAAGGAATGTGGGGGGTGGATGGGGCAGGAGTCCTGGGGGGTGGGGTAGGGGGCACGACCACCTCGTGGGGTGAGGAGGAGGGAACCGGTTGTTAATTTTTTGGCAGCTCATCACTGCCTGTTTGGCTTCAATAATCTCTTGTACCTTGTTGTTTTTCCTGGTCTTTTTACTTCTTTGGATGAATAGTCGTGGCAGTTTAAAAATCCTTCATCAGCCTGGGGGGATATGCTTATCTCCTCACTCTTGTCTAGCTTTCTCTTTTTGACCACCTCCTTTCTAAAGTGTTGGGGCACTCTGCTAGTTTGATACAATTCTTCACCATTGCCAGTATCAGAGGAGCGAGTGTTGAGACAGCCAAACAAGCATTTAAATTCATGTTCTCCCTGGGATGGAGATCCTTTTCTGTAGCTTAAACTGGTTGTAAAAGGGGCTTTTTCTATTGCAGGAGGGCAAACCCATTTTCAAAAGGTGTAACACCATCTTAGTTTATAGTCCGGGATTATTATACCATTAGTTGGCCTCTCAATCCTCACTATAGCTGCTAGCAGCCTTAGTAAGATGTATTCTATCACCTTTGCAGAAGGTAGGATAAAATTAGTGTGCTTTCAGCCTTCAACCCATCCAAAATCAGGTGCCTGTGGAACATGATCCAACTCCAGATGAAACAGCAGTTACCCATTCTCTCTCTTCTGCAGTGATTAGTGTGGTAGGTGCAACACTTAAAATTACCTAGTTAAATCTTCATGGCCAGAGGGAAAAGATGGGCTTAAGTATTCAGAAAGTTAGCAACCAAGTCCAAGGCCGCTATGTGCACTTTCTATGAATGGGTAATTTTGTAAGTAGTTACAAGTGTCTTGACCAAGTTTTATACACCTAGCTGAATTTCCAAGTATAAAAAGCACCCAGAATTCCCTTTATAGCTTTGACTTTTCCAGCTCAGTACTCAGGAAGAGCCTGGTGCCATAAAGGGACTGGAGCATTGCAATGCCTTATTTTTAGATGCCTAATATCACTGGAACAGTGAGAGCACTCTGTGCCATTAAAAATTCTGCCCACATTTTAAAATTCTGCAAATTGTATGTGTCAAATGTGGAGGCTTCAGCATGGCATTGGGGAGCACAGGCCACTGGCTGAACAGAGGTGGGAGATCACTGTAGCTCCCCTGATCCTCCCAGGACACGGAGTTAGCGGTGAGGCTGCACCCAGCCCTAACAGCGCAAGGACTGGGCCCTGCCCCTCCATGCCAGACACAGCTGGTGTGGGTGGACAGGCTCAGCAAGGCAGGATCCAAGTGTGGAGGGGCTTAGTATGGGGGGGAATCCAGGTGCAGGTTGAGAGGGTTCTGTGTGGGGTGGCTCAGTAGGGGATCTGGATGCACAGGGGCTTGTTGGGGGATTTGGGGTATAATGGTAATAGGACTCAGCAAGGGGGTCCAGGTGAAGGTGGTTGGGGCTCAGTGTTGGGGGTCCAGATGCTGGGACTCAGTGGGATGGGGATCCAGGGGCTCCTCAGGGTGGTCCAGGCGCAGGGGGTGTGTGAGGCTCAGCAGGGGGATCTGGATGCACAGGGGAGCAGTTCCCTGTACAGACATTCCTCCCCTGCAGCTGAGGAGTGATGGGTGCAGGAAGGGAGGCAGGGGGAGCTTGCTGCAGTCAGGGGAAGAGTCTGACCCAGCCCCAGATGCCATGCAGGGGAAGAGGAAGTCCCATCCTCCCCAACCCAGCCAGGACTAGCAGCTGAGCCCAGTGCAGGGTAGGAGCCACCAGCTGGGTCTTCCCCAGTCCCAGCCCCACAGTGATTTAGCTCTTTGCTGGCTGCCCATGGCACCTGAAACATACTGCTGGGGAGGGTCGTATGACTGCTCTTGTGATTTCCCTTTGCTTCCCCACCAGAAAGCCATTTTCCTGCAGGGAAGCAAAGAAATCTGCAAGGGATGAATTCTGTGCATGTGCAGCAGCACAGAATTCCCCCAGGCATAAACAGTGGGACAACCAAGCCTGAGCTAGGCACCTAGGCTCCCTGTACAAGCAATGGAGTGAGAGACACACCTACGATTGGAATCCACAACAGCTTGCATGCTACTTGGGGAGCCACTTACAGTACTCAGTTTGAGGGCTTATGAGGGGAGGGTCCTAGGCCTTGCACCTCTAACAGATACCAAGTCTGTGCTGCCAGGAGGCACTTCTCACTGTTTCCAGTCTCCAGTAGAGAACCCTGTCCTGGTGTCAGGTGGCTTATGGAGTTTATGCCAGAGGTGGTAGTACAGGGGTTCTCAAACAGGGGGTCAGGACTCATGAGGTTATTACATGGGGGAGGTCACAAGCTGTCAGCCTCCACCCAAACCCCACAGCATTTATAATGGTGTTAAATATGTAAAAAGGTGTTTTTAATTTGTAGTGGGGGGTCCCACACACAGAGGCTTGCTACGTGCAAGGGGTCACCCATACAAAGGTTTGAGAACAACTGTGATAGTACTTCCCTTAACTTTTATCCCAGTGATTAGATCATTCACCCAGGATGCAGAGACCCAGGTTCTGCTTCCCCCTCTGCCTGACAGGGAGAAGAGAGCCCTGTTCAAATCCTACCTCTCAGGAGAGTGCCCTGACCATTAGCCTATGGGATATTCTGATGCCGGGCTCCCAGTTGAAGCTGTTCCACCTTCTAAAAGTTAGGTCATTGGAACAGGGAACTGGACCCTAGGTCTCCCACTTCCCAGATGAATGCTCTAGCCACTGGACTGAAAGTTAAAAGGAGGCAACACTACCCGGCTGGCCAGATTTGGATCAGGGCCTGAGCTGGTAGGCCTGCTCTCAGCACGCCTAAACAGACTGGGTCTTACAGGGAAGACTGGGGAAAGATCGGCATTCCTCTGCCGGTGGATCGCAGTGGGGATTAGGTATGAGACAGGCCCTTGGGCACCTAGTGTAAAGCAGCAGTGCACATGTGCAGAGGCAGGAACTTTTGACAGAAATTTAGGTGCTAAGTGAGTTTAGGCAGCTGCTGAACAGGGGTTTTGTGGATCACAGTGGTACCTAAAACTAGGACTTGGCACCAAAATCCCTTTGTGGATCTGGGCCAAAGAACCAGATAGTAACTACTCCAGTGAGAATCAGTCTCAATCTATTTCTCCCCACCCCATCTCAGACAAGTTTTCATCTTCACACACTGGGAGACAGCTAATTTGTTGCATTTCACTAGGACAGTGGTCCCCAACCTTTTTGTGGCCAGTAGCACATTCATGTTTTCAGAAGTGTGTGGCGGGCACCAACAGTTTTTCAAGGCTTTTCTATTTGTACATTAAACAATACGAAAAACATCATTTAATATTACATAATATATGAAGCCATAAGATAAAACGGGTAATTTTACATGTAAAAGGTATTAAGGTGAAAGAGTAATTGACGAATAATTTAATTATGTGAATTTGCTCTTTTTTATCTATCTGTAAGAAAAATTAAGGCGTTTTAACAAAATAAATATCAAACATTCGGTCCATTCTGCAGAGGGGGAGCAGTTTTTGTTTTTGGCAGCAGTTCTGGGCAGTGCAGAGAGAAGCCACGAGGACAGAGAACACTGGCGCCCGCAGCACTCTGTCCCCAGCAGGTGCGGGGCCCTGATTTCTCTCCTCAGCTGGGCACTAGGTGGGCCCTGCACCTGCCAGGGACAGAGAACACCGGCGCCCGCAGCCTGCAGCCCTGGAGTTCTCTGTCTCCGGCAGGCGCGGGGCCATGGCTTCTCCCCCCTGCTGGGCACTAGGCGAGTGAACAAATGCCCCGGCAGGCGCCATGGCGCCCACGGGCACCGTGTTGAGGACCACTGCACTAGAAGTACCTCCTAGCTTTAGCTATGCTACTATCACACTTCACTACTTAGTCAATATCTCAGACAGAAATAAAGAATGGTTTCCTTTCTGCTCTGGGTATGGTTGGAACAACAGCAGGCTGCAACATGGTCTAACTCCCTTCAATAAGCCTAGGGAGTGGCAAGAAATGCTGTTCCCTACAATGCAGTTCTTGGACAGATCATCCTGTTACAAGATGTCTCTTGAAACTATGGCAGTTTCCACATGGGTTCCTGCTTCCAGCATGAGACTAAGAGTGAAATCCACTGAGGTGGGGCCACCTGTTCTCCAAAGACATTCAGCTATTGAGGCTAGTGTGCAACAATCAGGATTATTTTAATGTTCTCATGTTGTGCTCACACATCTTTGAAAGTTTTAAAAGCTAGTTTAAGACATTCCTAGGTGCTTCCAGACATCAGCTATATTTCACAGCACATGCATTCTAGGTTTCTGAACTACTTGCTCTATTTATACCAGGACTTGTTAAGTATAATATTTACTGCCAGTAATTGATGCATCAATGATTGAAAGCTTTCAGTAACTGGCATTTATTATCAAAGTCATACCGTATACATCTGTAATGTCAACAAGATGCCACAACTACAAAAAAGATTGTGCACTTTGCAGATTCAATGCAAAACAGTAAAATGGAAATCCATTTGTTAAAAAAAGTAATTAAAATTACTCCAGAAAGCAACTGAATTTTTGTAATGTCTTCACATCCAGTCAAATTAAAATGGTTAACAAGAAAAATACAAATTGAAAAGATCTGGTATCAGTGTTTAAAAAGGCAACTAATTTAAGCATTTCTATCAATTCGCACATCAATTTCCCTGCCACGAAGCTGTATCCCATTCATCATCCGGCAAGCTCTCTCAGCCACTTCTGGGGACTCAAATCTAACGACACCACAACCTTTGGACTTCCCATTCTCCATCTTGATGTCTGCATACAGCACGTGACCTGCAAAAAAGGGTTTGTGTTTAGTGTGCATGGTCAATACCTAACCAGGTTCCTACATGAAATGATCTTGTGATTAAGACTCTGAAAAGTCTCCAATAGAGCATTCCAAATACAGTGATAAAAAGATGTACATTTAGAACATATTTTGGAGTCAAATGCAGCAGAAACATTTCAGGTGTGATTATATAAAAGTACAGTCAAAGTACTGTTCTCAAAATTAAACATTTGCCTCACTTAACATATTTGATTGGAATCTGTTTCTTTCCACTGATCCACTCCCTTCAAGCATATCCCAGTGTTAAGAAGATGCAGCTTGACACTCAGTTTTGAGAGAGCCAGCCAAGACTTGCCCCCTTTTTAAGGAGTTCACAGGAAGGTGCATTGATGCTCCTCTCTATTTTGTAGTAAAGGCCACAGTGCAGTATTATTGTTATTCACTGATGGAACGAACAAGGAGTCAGCATATGGGACTAACTATAGGTAAGTAAAACTCAAACTCGTCAAACAGCTTCATATCTGGCATCCCCCGCCCAAGAGATCCCTACAAAGCCATTCCAGCAAAATACATGAGCCACATCATTTTAAGATTAATCTGTTGGATCGATCTACCCACATCCAGAAATCCTTAAAGCACAGCAGGGAAAATACGTGACAATTAACTGAATGGTTCTAAACTTAATTTGTGTTCTGAAATATTTCTACATGGAAGGCATATCATCTGTGCCAGCAGTTCTCAATCTTTTCCATACTTTTCCTCTACATAATAAGAGGAAGAATTTCTGAATCTGCCTCCCATCTAGTCCAAAAGACAAGTCCTTCTGAACCTACTTGAGACCTGCCACCCTCTCCCATGTTGAGACCCCATGATGTACATAATGAGCTCTTGTAAATGAAGCCATTTCCTCCTTTCACTTTAGTGTTACATTACTGGAGATGATTTAAAGATTAAAGGAATTCAGTTAGATTTCAATTTAATCTTTTATTGGATGAATCTGGTAAGACACAGTACTAGAGTTTTAAAGTGAAGAATAGTCACGGAATGTTGGTATTAACCTATAACTAGCAAGTGGAATTCTGGGCTCATGGATCAATGTTACAGAAGACAGTCTCTATTTTAGTAGGGCATATTTACACTAAAGTTTTGCATTAGAGGAGTACTTAGAATTGTATGATCTATTAAACTCCTGTAAGAAACAATTTACAGTTACTGGTAGGGATGGGATTACTAGTAAGCCTGATGTACCCAGGCTGTCTCCAACTATTGCAAGAAAGATGTACAATTATTGCGTGTTACTTTTGGAGTATTGCTACTAGAAGGCACAATTATTGGGGAGGATAAAAACCTGACACAGTTGAGGACTGTGTAACAAGCATTTATTCAAGATACAAGTTTTTACTTATATCTAATATTTTCCTAGGTTTGTATGAAGTTTTGGTTAAGTAGTACAGGCAGCAGTTTAAGTTATGATTCAGAAAGAGAATCTGATATGTTACATAATGATTTTGTCCTACAGTAAGGTTTGGAGGTTCTTCAGTAGTATAAAGTAACTTACCACACTCATTAAATTTGTCCTTCAGCATTTTCCATGTGAAATCAAAAGGAAGCTGGAGAAAGAAAGCAGTCACTCACTGAGAATCTGTTGCATGGTTTATCAATATAATTATTAAGAGTTGCTAGCACCGAAGTATAAAACACAGGGAAAACACAGCATTGTACTGTCCGCACTTACAAGCGTGGAGGGTTGTGTGTCCAGTTAGTAGCAATTAAATGAAAGATTTTTCTACTCAGACCTTATAAAAACTGTTCCCTGTGCAGCATTAATACATTTGATGGAGACTACACAAATACTTAAAATAGTCTAACTGAAGCCATCAAAACGTGCAACTTAGTACTAGCATTTCTTCATCCTCTAAGCTCCAACAAAAGAGTTTTGTGCAGTTATCTAGATTATGAAAATGTTACTTACATTTCTCACAAATATCTGGCAGGCTTTTCTGGCCACCCCAGCTGCAGGTCCTCCGGTTCCTCCAAGAGTGCCTGCAAAACTGCCTGCGAAGTTTCCACGATCCATGTCCATTGTTCTTTCAAAACTGCTTCCCATTGCAAGTCCCATCCGATCTATACCTGCCCCCATTCCCTGCCCCATGGTAGGCCCCATTCTCTCCATACTAGTGGCCCCCATGCGATCCAATCCCATTCTGTCCATACTAGTGGCCCCCATGCGATCCAATCCCATTCTGTCCATACTAGTGGCCCCCATGCGATCTAGTCCAGTTGGCATTCTATCTATAACTTGACCCATTCCAGTTCCCATTCCAGCAGGTACCATACGATCCATACTTAGACCCATCCTATCCATGCCAGAACCCATGCGATCTACTCCTGAGCCCATTCTGTCCATAGTTGTACTAACACGATCAATAGCAGTACCCATTCTATCAATACCAAAACCTATTCCAGAACCCATTCTTTCTATACCAGAACCCATTCGCTCAATGGTTGGGCCCATTCTGTCAATGCTAGAAGCTATGTGGTCTATGCCCAGAGGGGCCATTCGATCAATTCCTGGGGCCATTCGATCTACATTAGAACCCATGCGATCCAAAACAAGACCCATTCTATCTATTTCAGACCCTACTCTCTCCATCCCATGTCCCATCCCAGAAGGTATTCTTTCTATTCCCGCACCCAGACGATCAATGCCGGGTGCCATCCTCTCAATTCCAGGAATGCTGGCACTTCCACCTAGAACACAATACATTGAGACTTCATTATTTGTGATCATGTGAAGAGGATATTAAATTTGATGCACCTGGATAGTCTTGATGTTTGAAACTGTACAATTTGTTAGTGTCCTGTGCATTCCGTAGCTGCAAATTCTGAAGCAGAACTGTGCTTGAGAACCTAGGGTTTTGTTTTTTTTTAAATGAGAAGTCAAGTTTCTAGCCCTTACACATAGAGCTTTCAAATGTGAACCAAGTGTTAAAGAGATGCAGTGTTTGAAGCCGTTTGCAAATTCAAGAGAACAGTTGGATTTGTGTTCAGAGCTCACATCAACAATTTAAGTGTAACTTCAGCTGTCAAAACATAAGCCTGCTCAAGCACTAGCAGATATTGGGGTTGGGCAGTGAAGTAGCTAGTTGCTGGGAGTAGAATGAGTTCAAGACCCTTCTCCCAAAAGGATCGGAACAGACTCTGCTCCTGTCAGCCAGAAGTGGTAGAGAGATGCAAGCCAATAGTTTTAGCTTTCTCCTGGGTGCCAAAACCAACAGATTCCAGTGCACGTATTCACTGCCAAGGCAAAAGCATGCAGTATATTTAGCTTTTTAATATGGAGAGAAGCAAAAAAAAAATTTTAACTATTTCTTTGATTTTAGTGTACAGATCGTATCATTCCCGTGTATTCCTCCATGTCTGAACACTCCTAAATCTGCTACAGAATTGTGTCAGGTTTATTGTTAAGGCGACACTAGTAACAAGTTTTCTGCAAACCACATGAGTAATTTCAGTTACTATCCACGTCTAACGTTTCTTTGAGCACATCTAGCCCCAAAAATCAGCTATGCCACTCCAAAACTTTCCCTCATCTCCTTGAAAAGATGTGCTAGAAAGCAAGCTGTGATTAACTTAACAATTGTTTGACTTTTGGCAACTGTCTGAGCAGGATTAGGCACTCTATGCATTTGTGAGAGCATACTGCCATCTACTGAGCAACTGTAGCTTAACAAAGAACATATGGTATTTGTACTGATGACAGCGAACGTTTTCAGCTCATGCCTAGGGAGCAGACTCAGCTAGCAGGTGTGTTTTATTATGAAGGGATAAGCTCATAGTATTTAAATGTTGCATGCTCATTTGTATCTTAAGACAAATTTGAACCTGACTGTGGCTCAAAGGGGGAAAAAGGCATGTTTGGGCTCAGGCTCATTTACAACTTCCCAATATTTCTGAAGAATGATTATGTTGAAGAACGAGATGCTGATGTAGTCTGACATTTTTGCAAACAGTACACCACAAAATCTGAACAGTAATAAAAGGGCCTGAAGTTTATTTGGTCTTTCTTTCTGGGCCTGAGGTGCAAATGTGGTACAGATAGCACAACGTGCCGGGGAATGGTTCTCCCTGAATCATTTTAGACATCCGATATGTGCATGAGATGCCAGCTGCACCGCTTGAACTAGTGTTTCTTCACACTGGGATCGTGCATACTGAACAATAAAGCTGCCCTTAAATTTACGATCCAGTCTAAAACTAAACTAAACATTCTAAAAACTGACTATTAACTATAAAATTTCAACTAACATAAGCTAAGGTAAAGGCAGTACATAAGTGGAGCAGAGTGGTTCACATCCTTTCACTGATGTTGTTTAAAATCTACCTGCTAACCACATGAACTAATTTAAAATGAAGGTTGGTTACTTTTAACCAGAGTTCTCTGACAGCAGAAAAACTAGGGTATTTTAATTTGGACTCCACAGGGACAGGGAAAGGGTGTGGGGGTGTGAATATGCAGAGTCCCTCTCAAAGAACTCCAGTTACAAGTAACCTCTCAATTTCTTCAAGTTTCCTCTGCATATTCCCGCTCTTGGGACAGTTTGGCAACCAACAAAGTAAACTGGATGGAGCGATGTGGAGTTCTACTTGCACAAGGATTAGAGTACCGTTCTACTACGCTGGGATTGGATGCCACATCCAATGCATGATGTTATGAAAGTGTGAAATGATTTCCACGTACCAGCTCTGTATATCTCAAAATAAGGGGAATGTGTATTTAAAAAAATATGTAGATTTTACTAGAGCCATAACAATGAGCTAAATGGACTAGGCTGGACACTCAAAAAATCTCATTGTTATAGTAGAAAATATAGAATGTTTGTCCATGTGAGGATGGAAAGCTGATACTGCTACTAAGTGAGAACTAATTGCCAAACCCTGATGTTTTTAGGTGCAGTAAGTTATCCACAAGATGCTGAATTGAGGACTGCATTGGCAAAAGATAGAAAAACACTTCCAATTCAACATGGAGGACTTTCTACTATTCAACAAGTCATTTGCTTGGAGCAAGTTCACAGACTCGTCTAGGATTTAGCCATAGAGCATCCAGGCTGTTAATTTAAGTTCCTGCCCAAAGGTTTGGGTGCAACAGCTGACTGTGATCTTGTGAGATTAAGTCTGGGTCCAATGGAAACAAAATCAGAGCCTCCAGTGACAGATCCAGAGGAGTGGGGAACCAGTGCTGCCAGGGCCACTCTGGGGCTATTAAGATAGATGGCATGATCCAGTTTGATCTTTAGCAACACTGTAAGAGTGGAATTGGGAAAGCATAGTAAGGTTTATCCAGGGTATCAGGAAAGTGTCTGATGGAAATGGGACTGCCACCTGGTAGATAGAAAATTGATGACATTTCCTGTTGGGTTTTGGTTGCAAGTAGACCTATGTGAGGATTCCTCTTCTCTGGAAAATGCAACTGGCTACATCTGGTCGGAGAGACCACTCGTGGGGGACTCGTAAAATGATCCACTTCGGCAGTCTGCCCACTCATTCTGTGCCCTAGAAGGTAAGAGGCTTCAAGAATGATTGAACTGACGCGCCAATATTCCATTTCTGACCTGCCTCGACACAGTGGGGAAGGGCAAGCTCTTCCCTGCCTGCTGAAGTAAAACATTGCCACTGTGTTGTCAGAGAACAGACTTTTCCACTGACAGGCTAGGCAGACAGCCTGTAGGTCCCTGATGCTGATATGTAGAGCGAGGTCCCCTTGAGGGACATAAAACTTGAGTATGGAGGGGAACAGATGAGCCGCTCGCTCACCCCAGGGCAGACACGTCCATCAGCAAAGACTGAGGGCGGACAAAGGCAACGCCTGCACAAACACTGACTGGGTTTGTTCACCAGTCTAGAGAAGTCAATACTCAAGAGGGCACATTTAACAGAGTTCCGATGTTGAAGATTTGATGAACAAACAGAGGTCAGACAGCTCTGAAGAGTCCTGAGATGTAGGCTGGCATGCTGGACTATGTATGTGTCATATGCCCCAGCGCCTCATACAGTTTTGAGCTGTTGTTGGTAAGCACTGAGATCAGCAACAAGAGATCGAACCGTTTGGAACCTTATATCGGGAAGGAAAGCTCTGGCCTGAGTAGAGTCCAGCACTGCTCCTATGAACTCTATCCTCTTATCTGGGCAAAGTAGCTTTTTCTAAGTTGATCAGTAGATCCAGCGTTTTACAAATTGACTAAATGAGAGATAGACTTGACAGTACCTGAACCCTGGACTGGTCTCTGACTAGCCAGTCATCCAGGGCAGGGTAGACTTGTACTCGGAGCCTCCTCAGAAAAGCAGCTACCACTGTCATACCATTTCTGAAAACTCAACAAGCTGCTGACAGGCCAAAAGTAGCATGGTGAACAGGTAAAGAGAGCGGTCTTAGGTGGTAAGGAGGAAGTATAGTGTCTCCTTTATACCAGCACATAATGGTGTGCAGCAGCAGAGAGCACTTGAGTCAGGCCAACAGGTACCACTGAGGGAAAAATTCCCTATGATTGACTGTGTGCACAATGCACACATGTAATCACTTGAAGAACCACTCAGTTCGGATACCTCCCATACAGCTCATGAGAACACTTAGGCCTGGTCTACACTAGCCTGTTATTTCGGAATTAGCCGAGTTATTTCAGAAGAAAAAAAAAAAATCCAGTCCACATGACCAAACTTTTTTTTCCTATTTAAAGGGCTCTTTAATTCGATTTCTGTTCTCTGCCTCGGCAAGTGGAGTAGCACTTAAATCGAGATCACAATCCCGGGTTAAAGGTATTGTGGACATAATTAAACGTTATTGGCCTCTGGGAGCTATCCCAGGATGCTCCCTTGCGACCGCTCTGGTCAACACTCTCAACTCCAATACACTAGCCAGATGGACAGGAAAAGCCCTGGGAACTTTTGAATTTCATTTCCTGTTTGGTCACCATCAGCACAGGTGACCATCAGCACAGTCCACCATCACAGGCGACCAGGCAGAGTCCACCATCACAGGAGATCACAGAGTCCCAGATTCGAAGATGAGCCCCAGCATGGTCCGAACGGGAGGTACTGGATCTCATCACATGCTGGGGAGAGGAGTCTGTTATGGCAGAACTACATTTAAAAAAAACAAAACAAAAAAAAGAACACAAATACCTATGCTAAAGTCTCCAGGGCCATGATGGAAAGAGGCTACTCCAGGGACACAGAGCACTGTCGTACAAAAAATCAAGGAGCTCAGGCAAGCATACCAAAAAGCCAGGGAGGCAAACAGGCGCTCTGGGTCACAGCCCCATACATTCCGCTTTTACCGTGAGCTGCATGCAATTATGGGGGGTGATGCCACCACTACCCCACCACTGTCCGTGGACACCTGCAAGGGGGGAATTGCACGGAGCGAGGAGGAAGACACATTGGAAGACGAAGAGGAGAGTGCACAGGCGGCAAGTGGGGAATCCGTTTCCCCCCACAGCCAGGAACTAATCTTAACGCTGGATCCAATAGCCTCCCCTCACTCCCAAGCGGGCTCCTGTTCCATGACCCTGGAAAAGGTACTTCTGATGAATGAGAGGCTGATTGGAGCCATGCGGTGAGGGGGAAACCCAGCCGTGCTGGGTTGTTCGCGTTTAGAGTAAATGGCTCATCCCTGCTCTGAGCCTGATCGGAGCCGGGCGGAGGGTGGTTGTGTGCAGTGGTCATCCCAGAGAGCCCGCAGGCCCTCCTTTTATATGGCAAATCCACCAGGCATTGCTTGCTGTGGGAAAGGGGGCCCAGCAGTTTGAAAGCATTGAAATGAACGTAGAAGCAGCAGAACCCTGCGTGCCCCTAGGGGCTTCCTGCAAGATGAATTTTGTTGCCCGGCTGTGTGTGATGGCTTACTCATACCAAAGTGCCCCCTTTGTTCTCTGCAGTGCATTTTTTAAAATACTACCCTCCCTTTTTCTCCTCCCGCAGGTGCAAATGTTTCAACGCAGCCCCTATCTACTCCATCCCAGAGGCTGGTCCAGATTAGAAAGCGGAAAAAAAACGAACTTGGGAGGACATGTTTGCCGAGCTCATGCAGTCCTCCCGCACTGATAGGGCCCAGCTGAATGCATGGAGGCAAACAATTGTGGAGTCCCGTAAAGCATTACGGCAACACGAAGAGAGGAGGGAGGCACGCGATTAGAGCAGGCAGGACGCTATGGTCAAGCTCATGGGGGAGCAAACTGACATGTTCTGCTGTATGGTGGATCTAATGCAGGAAAGGCAGCAAGACCACAGACTTCCGCTGCAGCCCCTGTATAACCACCTTCCCTCCTCCCCAAGTTCCATAGCCTCCTCACCCAGACACCCAAGAACACAAGGGGGAAGCTACAGGGACCCACACACTCAACCCCAGAGGACTGCCCAAGCACCAGAAAGCTGGCGTATGCAAACTTTTGATTTGGTTTCTCGACTTGTTTTTCCCTCCTCCTCCTCCACCCCCCAACCCAACCCCCCACCCCCAGTCTATCTTCTAATTTCTCTCAATGCGCTGTGCATCAAATGACAGTTTTTAAACAATTTTGACTTTATTCCCTTTCATATATATAGGGTGCGAGTAACTTCAAGAGAAACAAACAACTGTCACACCGTACTCTGGCCAGTCATGAAACTGGCTTTCAAAGCTTCTCTGATGCGCAGCGCGCCCTGCTGTGCTCTTCAAATCGCCCTGTTGTCTGGCTGTGTGAAACTGGCAGCCAGGCGAGTTGCCTCAACCTCTCACCCCGCCATAAAAGTCTCCCCCTTACACTCACAGAGATTGTGGAGCACACAAGCAGCAGCAATTACAGTTGGAATACTGGTTGTGCTGAGATCTAACCAAGTCAGTAAACTGCGCCAGCGCCCTCTCAAACATCCAAAAAGCACACTCCACCATTCTGCACTTGCTCAGTCTATAGTTGAACTGCTCCTTACTACTGTCCAGGGTGCCTGTGTATGGCTTCATGAGCCATGGCATTAAGGGTAGGCTGGGTCCCCGAGGATAACTATAGGCATTTCAACATCCCCAACAGTAATTTTCTGGTCTGGGAAGTAAGTCTGCAGCTGTTCAAACAGACCAGAGTTCCTGAAGATGCGAGTGTCATGCACTTTTCCCGGCCATCCCACGTTGATGTCAAACGTCCCTTGTGATCCACCAGTGCTTGCAGCATCATGGAAAGGTACCCCTTGCAGTTTATGTACTGGCCACCACGGTGTGCCAGGGCCAAGATGGGGATATGCGTTCCGTCTATCGCCCCACCGCAGTTAGGGAACCCCAGCGCATTAATGCCATCCACAGTGGTCTGCACATTTCCCAAAGTCACTACCCTTGATAGCAGCAGCTCAAAGACTGCGTTGGCTACTTGTAGCACAGCAGCCCCTACAGTAGATTTGCCCACTCCAAACTGATTCCCGACTGACCGGTAGCTGTCGGGCGTTGCAAGCTTCCACAGTGCTATGGCCACTCGCTTCTCAATGGTGATGGCTGCTCTCATTTTGGTGTCTTTGCGCTTCAGGGCAGGGGACAGCAAGTCACAAAGTTCCATGAAAGTGGCCCTACCCATACGAAGGTTTTGCAGCCACTGGGAATCATCCCAGACCTGCAACACTATGCGGTCCCCCACCAGTCTGTGCTTGTTTCCCAGGCCCAGAATTGGCGTTCCACGGCATGAACCTGGCCCAATGCCACCATGATCTCCCAATCGCCACATGCCATGCACCTAGGGAACGTCTGTGTCCATGTCCTCATCAGTATAGTAATCGCACTGTCGTCGCTTCCTCGCCCGGTTTTGCAGGTACTGAACATACTGCTTGATAATGCATGAGGTATTTACAATGGTCAAAACTGCAGCAGAGATTTGAGCGGGCTCCATGTTTGCCGCGCAATGGCGCCTGCACAGATAATCCTTGAAAAAGGGCGCGAAATGAACTGTTCGGTTCAAGATGGCCGATAAAAGGTGGTAAATGGTTGTCTTCTGTAGCTTCCACGGGAGCCCAGGACAGCTTCCGCCGCTTTCTCCAGATTGTCTGTGCGGCTTTGTTCACAATGGCCGAGAAACGGCGGGAAATGGTTAGATGAAAGAGTAGATAGAAAGAGGAGAGGACATTCGAAGTGGATTCAACATACCAGGAGACAGGTGGTGCACCGTGATGCACCGTCTGCTGGCAGCATGGCATCTGCCATAGCTTTCACGGAGGGAGGAGCGAGTGACGGCACACACCCAGAAAAACCCGTGAGAATGTTTCTGCCCCATCATGCACTGGGAGCTTAACCCACAATTCCAATGGGCGCCGAGACTGAGGGAACTGTGGGATAGCTACCACAGTGGAACGCTCGCCATTTGATGCTAGCCTCGGTACTGTGGACGCACTCCGCTGAATTAACGCACTTTAGTGGGGACACAACATCGAATGTATGAACTTGATTCAGGAAATTCTAATAAAATAATTTTGAATTAATTTCGTACTGTAGACGTACCCTTAGTTTCTCAAAAGGCATGGTTTCAAATACATTTTAGGGAGTACACTAAATTTTAGTCAAAGTTGCAACTAGATTCTCATACCACAGCAGAAGAGATTATTCCAAACATTACTTGTCACTATTGTGAGCACAATTCAGATGAATAGCACATAGCACAAATACAGCCTTCGTTTGCTTACCTATTCCCCTGTCCAGGGTGTCTCCAAAACTACGAGACATTCCCATTTCATTTCTTCCAAAGTCTCTGTCAAATCCTCCACCCATCGCACGATCCATCTCTGCAGAAAGTATTAATTTAGTATATTTCCAAGACAACTTAGACATTTTGAAGAGAACATGTCTCTTGTAATATTTTAGCAGGTGAACTGTGAAACAAGTGTTTTGTCATGTACTGCCTCTTAGAGATATAGACCCCCATACACGTGGAGTTTTTTTGTTTGTTTGCTTTTACACGCACACACACTTCAGATCCTTGCACTTCCTTTTCCTAGTGGATCTTGGCAAGATGTTTGGAGGACCTGTATCTATGGATTACACAGGACTAACCCAAGCTCCTGCTCTGTTCCGTAACAGATCATCAACACTCCTCTCTCAACCTACTTACGATGAGGAGGGAGCCAAACCTTTTCAGGTACAACTGTAATATCACTCTATCCAGGTCCTCCCAAGAGCTAGCCAAGATTTCTTCAAAGTTAGGATTTCATATTTCAGTGTTAGAAAGTGGTCAGGAAAAGCTCTGGAAATTTTAGGCTATTTCATACCCCATAAGAGCAAACAAGTGTTTATTTTTAAGTGCAACTCTGCAAGGGAAAGATTGATTGTGTCATTTTTGCTTCTTCATGATGAATAAAGAAAGGCTGAATCAGTTGTCAAAACTCAAGGGTTTTCCTAATTTTATTTACATGTTAAGGTAAGGTCTTATCCATCCCAGAAGACTAGGGAACTGAGTAAAACGGGCTATCACAAGTGAAACCTGAGCAATTGAGAGGGGAAAGGAATTTTTGGTCAAGGTGGTTGGAACTGTTTATTGGCATCTTTAACTGAAATGTTTAACAAGTGGAAAAATGAGATCTTTGTTGAAGATGCATCACTCCCATTCCAACAAGAAAAGATTGAGAAAACTCCAGTTTTTTCCAGGGAGACCTACAGCAAAAGTTAAACTTGACACTGCTGTTATGGCTAGTGGTAAAAACAAGCAAAAAAATAAAGCTTTCAGGTTCTCGTTACACAATATAAAGGAAATGTGTTCTTTTCCTTTCTTTTGTAGGTAGCCTTAAAGCATACAATGCTCCAACAGGATTGCCAATCATTACTAATTCAATTAGACCATCCAAATTTGAAGAGTTCCATGACAAGACATTTACTGAGGCTGGGGGTCTATAATGTAGGAATCAGTGCCTCACCACTCATTCTGCCCATATTCATTCCAGATGGAAAGCGACCCAGGTTGTCCATGCCACCAAAAGGACCCTCCATTCCTGAAACAAATTATAGTATCTAAGATAAAGGTGACATTAAAAAGTGCATTTCAAATAAGTTACCACACTAGATCAGAATGTGTAATTCCACCTATTTACTCTTTGGTAATATTGCTAGGAATATTCTAGGAAAAGCAGCCACATGTAAAATGCCATCTCAAAACAGTACACCTTGGAGGCATAAGGGAATGTTTACAAAATTAAAACTAGCATTAACAAGAAATTCCTTGTAATGGAACTGTTCAGTTTAGTCTCAAGATAGAATATGTCCACAGGCCCATGCTCTAACTTTTGTAAATATCCAGCAGCAGTTAAGAGTCACAAGTGGTTAACATCTTGGTTTATATTTCATCTGAAGATCTCACCCCTCCAGGAGCACAATACCTATTAGCACAACATATGGTAATTTATTACTGCTTTAAAAACAAGGGTCACTACTGACTTGGTGACTGTTTCCAAGTAAACAAATGCTTATCTGGCATTATTCTTCCTAAATTAAGGTATTTCCAGGGAGATGTCAGTCTATGTAAATGATAGCTAATACCAAAGACAAATAAAGATATATTTATATATGAAAAAGCTATTTGCACTTCAGAACTGCATATACAGTAGCTTACCTCCCATTTTATTTATTCCAAAGCCCATGCCTTCCATTCCCATTCCTCAAAATAAAAAAAGAAAGCTTTATTTACAGATGGAATTATACATGCATACAATCAGTCTGATGTTTCAGCTTCTCAAAGTTACTTTGCAGGAATGCGGACTTAGATTTTGGTTTAGAAGCTTATACTGAGAAAAGTAGTGAACGAGCAGATCTACTAACAAGAGCTCTTTGGGGAGATGACATGAAATCCTTTCTAAAAGGACAAAACAGCAGAAAAATCATGAGCATATTCAAATTGAAAGTTGTTAGAAATGCAACTTCACAATTGGTTCTTTCACAGTAGCATGTAATGAATCCAGTATTCATTTTCCAGGCAACTTAGAATTATGGATTCTAAATGGAGGTCAAATTATCAGTTACTGATGTTTGGTATTTAGTAGGAAGCCACAAATCACTTATGAATTATGACAATACTTTGAAATGCAACACCTTCAGGTATCTGACTTGGAACTTCTGTGTTCTATTTTGACAAGAAGCATTATAGCCTCAGGTGAAGTGCCACTTCCCTATGGGACATAAAAAGAAAGCCTGACCGAAGCACAAACAATCCCATCTCAGAATATTACCATAGAGGAACACTGATAAGAGAGAACACTGTATCAAATAGTTAGAGGTCTAAATGTAGATTTCTGAAATCAAAAGGCTTTCCAAACTCATTAAGAAGTTTTCAATAGAAGACTACTTTGAAAGTTTAACATCCCCTTGTACTGTTTGCTCCTAGTGTACAAGAACCAGAAAATGAGGTATGTACTAGGCAAGGGGTTTCCAAAGTGTGGTATATGTACCACGGGTGGTATGTGAGCTTGATGTTCCATCTATTCATTTAGAATTTAAGGTGGTACGTAAATCCACTCTACTTTGGATCATCACGGAGGAAAAATACTTTAGCAGTTTGGATTTTTTGAAGCACGTTTTGGGTTCTCTTTACTGGAAAGACAGCAACCCTAGGCCATATGAAAAGCTCGGAAAAAGACTTAATGAAGCGCACACACAGTAAGAAGTGTGATTTTCTTACCTCCAGGTCCCATGTTGGGCATTCCCATGCCTTTGTTTAAATGATTTGCATCAATAGGCTGACCTCCTGGTCCTAATCCCATGCCAATGCCACCAAGCCCATCTAGAGAAAAAAGTAATTTTTGGGGAGGGGCACAGATGATAGCAAGCTTTGTTCTTAAAGTGACAAAATTACTATTTTGTTCTGAAGATCTCAGTGGATTCCCACTCTTGGGTCTGTATTTCTAGCACTTGAGTAAGTGGGAACTCTCGAAACTCTGAAGTTGGATCTGAAATAGTGATGATAGGTGCAATACCACCTCTCTCTACTTCCTCAAGCATCTCCCTCCCAATCCCCATTTAGGTACTTTCAAAGGTCAGCCCTAATGCAAGAGCTGAAAGTCTTCTAAACAGCAAGATGGAAAAAAGAATGAACATTTACTTTTGGATGATGGAGGATAAGAAATGAGTTAATATATAAGTTAACACCCCTCCATTTGAGATCAGTGGGAATCCAGTGGGGAACAGCTCATCCTTTTTAGAGTATTGTTCTTGATCATTCAATAGCCAAGGTAAGGCAACAGCCAACTTCCTTCTCACATACAGATGCACTTACTAGGGATTGTAGATGCATCCCTGTGGATACTTAAATGCTATAGAATCCAAAGCACAAAGCCAGCCTCCTTCCTTTAAGAGGCATGATGTTTCCAGACACCATCTTGACTTTCCTTTGATCCAGAACTGATTGAGGGATCCCCAAACCACAGAGGCTAACCCCTCCTGTCGCCTTGAGTATTAGGGAGTACCTGGAATAAAAGCCCTTCCCCACCTCACCTAGCAACATCAGCTTTATGGCACTCTTTGCCAAGGAGGCTTTCCTGCACCATCCCTGCAGTATAGCAAACTGAACTCCTGCAAGCCATAAATTCAAGGTGTTAGTTTTAAAGAAACTTACGAGGAAGCTGCTGGGGTCGTTCTGGAGGGAAGAAGTCTCCCTTTGGAAAGGCTCGCTCATCCTGAAAACAGTTCAACAGCATTAAACCCCACACATGAGATTACTGGCAGCAACTTTTAATGGAACCAACCCTCTGAAAGCTATGACAATTCCTGGCAAACAGCATCCATAACTGTACTATGGACTTACTGCCAAGTAGGCAATTCATAAATATGGCCATTTCCTGAAGTTACATTTTGGGGGGATTACCCGAGAAGAGAATTCTCTATGGGCAAGGCACTGGCACTTTAGCCTCCTCAATGCAACTTGAGAAATAGCAATAGGGGAAACTTGGAAATCTGCATTTAGCTACACTAACAATACAAATGCATTTAAATCGTTTAGGTGCTTGCTGATGGCATAAATAAAATTTTAACCAGCACTAAAGCTTTCTGTTAAAGCAATTGCAGCTGTCCTCAAGAGTGCTCTACAAACAGCAATCCTAGCCATAAGACAGATATGTACCAGTAAACAAAAAGTTATTCCAGCTTTGAGTGATGAAACCAGTTCAAAATCCAGATTCATTTGATCCTTTGCCTCTGTTATGCTGCCACATAGCCATTCTATGGCAGCTGCTTGTGTTTCCTATGTGCTTAGGCTGGGTTTGAAGCAGCAGCACGATGGTGAAGAGTTCTGAGTGCTTAACGAGTCTGATGACCTCTCACATTTCATCCTACAAACTAAATGTGACGAAACAATCCTCACAGTTGCATCTCCATTTCTCTCCTTGCCTTCCCCTGCCACACCAGATTAACACATTGCTTGGTTCTCAACTTGTGAGTGTTCCATGGACCACAGTTTGAACGCCAGCCATAAGATATCCAACCCATGTTCTGATATCACATTACACAGTAAGAGGACTGTGAATATACTTACCATTTTTACATGCATTGGTCTGTCAAAAAGCAGTTGCCCGTTGAACATTGCTAATACTTAAGTTAAGGATGTTTTTTTTCAAAATATTAGTCCAAAAATCTTATTGCTAAAAAACTTAAAGTTTGAAGCTGTACTGCTGTTAATGTCTGGCAGTGTATCAGCCCCACCCCACAGCAGGGAGGCTCTTAAGCAAAATAGGCAGTCACGGAATAAGTAACTGGTAACTTGTGTATCAGTAACTGGTTAAGAGATAGGACACAAAGGGTAGGAATAAATGCTCAGTTTTCATAGAGGCGAGAGATAAATACCAGAGCCGCCCCCCCCCCCCAAGGATCTGTACTGGGACCAGTGCCCTTCAACAAATAAATAACTGACCTGGAAAAAGGGGTAAACAGTGAGGTGGCATAGTTTGCAGACAATAAAAAAATTACTCAAGTCCAATGCTGACTGTGGAGAGTTACAAAGGGATCTCACTAGACCAAGTGACTGGCAACAAATGGCAGATTAATTCAATGTTGATAAATACAAAGTAATGCACACTGGAAAACAATCCTAACTACACATACAAAATGATGAGGGCTATATTAGCTTTTATGACTCAAGAAAGATCTCAGAGTCATTTATCAGAGGGGTAGCCGTGTTAGTCTGGATCTGTAAAAGCAGCAAAGAATCCTGTGGCACCTTATAGACTAACAGATGTTTTGGAGCATGAGCTTTCGTGGGTGAATACCCACTTCGTCGGATGCAAGTAGTGGAAATTTCCAGGGGCAGGTATATATATGCAAGCAAGAAGCAAGCTAGAGATAATGAGGTTGGTTTTCACACCTCAACTGCTAGAACAGGGCCTCATCCTCCCTGATTGAACTAACTAAGCCACGATGTTAAGGAGCACACCACTGCTCTCTGGGTGCCTCTAAACTTCTGACTGCCAGAAGCTAGGACTGGACGACAGGAGATGGATCATTCAATAATTGCCCTGTTCCATCCATTCCCTCTGAAGCATTGGTCTGGCCATCCTTGCTCTCCCTCCCTGGAACTTAAAATCCATCAGCTGAAGCTTCAAAGGTATCTTCATCAGTGTTTTTTGGTTGGGAAAAATTAAGATTATAAACGTATTTAATCCTAACCAAAAAAGAGTCTTTAAGACATTATGACAGGTTCAGAGTGGTAACAGTGTTAGTCTGTATCAGCAAAAAGAATGAGTACTTGTGGCACCTTAAATTTGCAAGACATTATGTATCATTAAAAACTATGCGTTTGAAAGCCAGAAGACAATTTAAATTTCTCCAAACATCAACTCTACTCCAGAAACTTTAGCAACTTTGCTCAGGCCTGAAACTCAACCTCTGACATGTCCATTTTGATACATGTACCTCTACTATACGATGCTATAGTACTTAGTCTAATATGAGCCTCATTCCTGACATACACCCCATTCTCTAATCCACCCTCCCATTGTGAGCCAGCTTAAAAACATCATAGCTATCAAATCGTGTCTCCCCCCTTTTATCTGGATGCCTGATTTGGAACACAGTACTCTGAATGCTCAACCTTTAACTGAAAAGTTGAATTGTAAAATTCTTTCTTCCTTTGTTACAAGTGCTCACAAAGAAAAAATATGAATAAAAATTTGTTTCCCCTCAGCATCAGGATCACTTGCTTGGCATCTGTGATTATCACGTTTATTAGCTGTCTTCCAAGAAAGCAAAGGTAGACAGGACCAGAGTTTACAGTATAAAAAGCAGGTACATTAAAAAAGGTCCAGACCTTCATACATCATAAAACAGGGAATGCCACAAACCTTTCTCCCCCAATCTCCCTCACTGGTCATCCATAAAGGGATTTAAAATAAACCCTTCTAGCAAATCTATAGTGTGTTTAATTATTAGGTACACCTAAGAGGCAGCTGTGTACATTTCCAGCCAAATATATGCAGTGTGTTGTTCCAAAATGGAGCCCCTTTCCAATACATTCTTGTTTCCTCAAGTCAACAGTTTACTTAAGCTAGACAAAAATAAAGTTTTATTTACACCCAGGTTTCTTCACCGGTTTCCTCAGTGTCTATGACAGGGTGACAATGTATTACCACGAGGCAAGATGATGGTGCTTAATTTCAATGCGAGATACAGAAGCACAATCAGAGTTTCTTAACTAATGCCAATTCTACTAGTCTGCCATTTGCTTTCACACGAGGAATCAGATGGGACATGATGGACTGGAAGTCTTGTCTGATACCTAGGAAAACCTTATTTTAAGGGTCTTTGCTTCACTATTGCAGAATTTCTTCAGAAAGGATACATATAGCCTGAACAGCTTCAATAGACTGTTCAAAAGTAACAGTGCCAATCCCACGACTTTTGCCATCTTTGTCTTCTAGTATGTCAGCTCGAACAACCACGCCAGCCATGCTGAACACTTCCTTCAGTTTCTTCCAGCCAACCTTGTAATCCAACTGAAAGAAAAATACTGTTTGAAACCTTCTGTAATGTTTCTCCCAACAAGTAGCCTCAAATATTGTTTATTGAAAGCTTCCTGAACTAGGTGCTATAGATTTGAGAATAAATTCAATAATCTTTGCAAAAATGGCAGAAAGTGTTAACTCAAAGATAGTCAGCTATGAAAGTTTCAAACCAGAGCAAAGTGAATACAAGCCGTTCACGCATAGTGAGTACCTTAACTCCAGAAGAATCCCGCTGATCAGTATTAGTGATAGAATACTCTAACTGAATTACTGAGTTTTGCTACAGTGTAAGTGCACAGCAAGAAGTATTCTATGATAAATAATAATAATAATAATAATAATAAGATGGAGATATACCTATCTCATAGAACTGGAAGGGACCCTGAAAGGTCATCGAGTCCAGCCCCCTGCCTTCAATAGCAGGACCAAGTATTGATTTTGCCCTAGATCCCTAAATGGCCCCCTCAAGGATTGAACTCACAACCCTATACCTCCCCCAATAAAGTGATGTTTCTTTATACAGTAAGGTAGTAGTCTGGAGATTCAGTGCAGGTGCAGTACTGAGGTGTCATTATGTGGAATGTGCACTGTTTGGCTGTATGTCACGTGAATACTGCATTTCATCTCAGGCATGATACTATCACCCCAACTCATATCAACTCATGTCAAATATGTAGGCAACATTGTCGTAGCCATGTTGGTCCCAGGATACAAGGTGTGTGAGGTGAGATCTTTTATTGGACCAACTTTTGTTGGTGAGAGAGACAAGCTTTCCAGCTTAGACGGAGCTCTTCTTCAGGTCTGGAAATGTACTCAGTGCCACAGCTAAATACAAGGAGGAACAGATTATTTAGAATAAGTAGTAAAAACATTTCAAGGGATCATTCAAGGTGAAGTGGCCCCAATAAATGCCTGAACAACTATGTGGGTGAAACCAAACCAATCACCATGCTCTAGAATAAACTCACACCGGAAAATGATGAAAAAGAAACACCATATTGCCCGTGGGCGAACGCTTTTCACAAAGCGATCACTATCTGACCTATTATTCCACATCCTCAAAGGAAACCTGCACAACACTTTCAAAAGACAAGCCTAGGAGCTTAAATTCATAAATTTGCTAGACCCTAAAAATCAGGGGCTGAAGAGACACTGGATTTATGGCTTATTACAACAATCTATATTCCCTCCCCTACCCCAATGACTGGAGGGGTGTTAGACCATTTCACCTTGAACGGTACGTTGAAATGTGTTAACTACTTATTCTAAATAATCTGTTCCTCCTTGTATTTAGCTGTGACCCTGAGTTTCCCAGACCTCAAGAGCTCTCTGTAAACTCAAAAGTTTGCATCTCTTGCCAACAGAAGTTGGCCCAATAAAAGATAATACCTCACCCATCATGTCAAGTACTACTTTCCTCAGCAGGTAGTCCAACTGAAGACGATAGGACTAGTTACAGAGTAGGACACTATTAATAGACTACAGTCAGAAGGGACCATCAGGATCATCTAGTCTGATTACTCAAAGTAAGTAAATTTGCCAGAATAGAGCCTGATCCCTGGCAGATAGCTCTTCATTTGGAGAGCAGTACCTAATCCAGTTAAACCCCAAATCTTCTGCCCAGACATCACACCGTACTTACATTTGCAACAAATACTGTACTTCCAAGTCTCCCAGCCTGTAAAGCATGGATAATCTCATTGGGTATGTTGGGATTATTGAGGATGCTGGGTGGTATGTTGATCATTCCAGGGCCTCCTGGTCCTGGGCCAATACCCATGCCACCAGCTGCTGCCATGGCCTTCTGCATTGCTCTTCTGGCATGCTCGCCATCAGGATCCTGCAAAACAGTAAGAGTAACATGTTCAACAAGATGGCAAAACTCACTAAACTCAATATGGACACTACAGAGCCAACTTTACTCCCAGTAACACAGGGGGATTTAATGGCAAGACTCCCATGATTCAATAATAAAAGTCATCGGTAAAAAGTAGTTCAGAAGACTGTATCAGGCACCACTTCACTGCTTGTTTTTGAAATAAGTTAAGAGGAACAATCTGATAGTGACTCAAGAATCATACTTGAAAAGCTCAAACTGAACTGAATATGGGTTTCACTGAAAGCTGTCTGAAGGAGCATGAAGGGCAATAAATGACAGCACATTCCAGATAGCAAGGAGGGAAAACTTACCTACTCAGGTACTTGGGATACAAAATTATAAATGCTTAAATAACCTAGAACATGGGTTAACAGCAAGCTACACGTGCAAAGGATACTAAATTGATAGCGTGAATACCAGTGTAGATGAACAACAGGGACTCAGAGGCAGGAAATTAAGATTCAGTACAGAATAGAGACCCTGTCTAAATTAGTTTTAGCCACTGGAGCAGTTACACCAATATTGTTGTACTGCTGACTGAGCACCTTGTGTAGACAAGCCAAAGAAAGCTTCTACCTGAAGAAAATCCAGAAGAGAATTAACATGGGGAAAGCCACGATGAAGATTATCTATACAGGAGACCATGGACAGCAAGTTGTAGATACAAGCTTGTGATGCAATATGGAACAAGAGAACTAGTGCACATGTAAGCCAAAATTACAGGGCCATAGCAAGCTATACACCAGAGGAATAAAATGCAGTACATGCAGAAAAGAATTAACTGGATTGGGGGGACTGGAAAGGTTAATTTGAGAGGAAATACAGTTTAAAAAAAAACAAGACATTCAAAGGCATATAAATGCTCAGTTAAGGTCACTCAAATGAATATAATTCTACCTCTAACAGTGACAACTAGAAACAGACAACCTTATCCACTGATTCACCCACCACCCAGGAGATTAAAAGCCAATAAATAGGAAATAAATAGGATTCTTTGGATAACTTTAGAAGTTTGTTTCCATACTTTTCAATAATACAGGGTATTTTTGTAAACTGGTTCCGTAGCCTGTAATTTCCAGACAAGCATTAGTTTGACAACCACAACTATTTAGGGTTTCTGGCAGAGTGGATAAATTCTTGCAACTTTAACTCTGGGTTAAGATATAGTTTTTAAAAAAAGTCTTCAAGAGATTCCTCAATAACAGCTCTCTTGACAAACCTTGCAAGCCATGCAGGGACAAATCCCAGGGTCTCCCAGACAACCTCCTAGCTCCACATATGGCTTTCTCCATTCAGGACCCCGTGTTCCTCAAATGGCCTTCCTTTCTTGCTCTTGTTCAAGGCTAGCCACACCTACTCTCATTTGGATTCGCTGCCAGTCACTCCAACCATCCACTCTGAAAAGCATGCAAACTGGGGTGACTAAGTCAACTGAATGAGGGAGGCAACCTAAAAGCAGCAAAGAATCCTGTGGCACCTTATAGACTAACAGACATTTTGGAGCATGAGCTTTCGTGGGTGAATGCCCACTTCGTCGGATGCAAGTAGTAAAAATTTCCAGGGGCAGGTATATATATGCAAGCAAGAAGCAGGCTAGAGATAACGAGGTTAGTTCAATCAGGGAGGATGAGGCCCTGTTCTAGCAGTTGAGGTGTGAAAACCAAGGGAGGAGAAACTGCTTTTGTAGTTGGCAAGCCATTCACAGTCTGTGTTTAATCCTGAGCTGATGGTGTCAAATTTGCAGATGAACTGAAGCTCAGCAGTTTCTCTTTGAAGTCTGGTCCTGAAGTTTTTTTGCTGCAGGATGGCCACCTTAAGATCTGCTATTGTGTGGCCAGGGAGGTTGAAGTGTTCTCCTACAGGTTAGGAGGCAACCTAGTGACACAGGATGTGGAAAAAGCTAGTGTACTCAATGCTTTTTTTGCCTCTGTCTTCACAGACAAGGTCAGCTCCCAGACTGCTGCACTGGGCAGCTCAGTATGGGGAGGAGGTGACCAGCCCCCTGTGGAGAAAGAAGTGGTTCATGACTATTTAGAAAAGCTGGATGAGCACAAGTCTATAGGGCCGGATGCGCTGCATCCGAGGGTGCTAAAGGAGTTGGCGGATGTGATTGCAGAGCCATTGGCCATTATCTTTGAAAACTCATGGCGATCGGGGGAGGTCCTGGATGACTGGAAAAAGGCTAATGTAGTGCCCATCTTTAAAAAAGGGAAGGAGGAGGATGCGGGGAACTACAGGCCAGTCAGCCTCACCTCAGTCCCTGGAAAAATCATGGAGCAGGCCCTCAAGGAATCAATTTTGAAGCACTTTGAGGAGAGGAAAGTGATCAGGAACAGTCAGCATGGATTCACCAAGGGCAAGTCATGCCTGACTAACCTAATTGCCTTCTACAATGAGATAACTGGCTCTGTGGATGAGGGGAAAGCAGTGGACGTGTTATTCCTTGACTTTAGCAAAGCTTTTGATACGGTCTCCCACAGTATTCTTGCCGGCAAGTTAAAGAAGTATCAGCTGGATGAATGGACTACAAGGTGGATAGAAAGCTGGCTAGATAATTGGGCTCAATGGGTAGTGATTAATGGTTTGATGTCTAGTTGGCAGCCGGTATCAAGCGGAGTGCCCCAAGGTCAGTCCTGGGGCCAGTTTTGTCCAATATCTTCATTAATGATCTGGAGGATGGCATGTACTGCACCCTCAGCAAGTTTGCAGAGGACACTAAACTGGGAGGAGTGGTAGATACGCTGGGAGGGTAGGGATAGCATACAGAGAGACCTAGACAAATTAGAAGACTGGCCCAAAAGAAATCTGATGAGGTTCAACAAGGACAAGTGCAGAATCCTGCATTTAGGATGGAAGAATCCCATGCACTGCTACATACTAGGGACCGAGCGGCTAGGCAGCAGGTCTGCAGGAAAGGACCTACGGCAGGGGTAGGCAACCTATGGCATGCTTGCCGAAGGTGGCACATGAGCTGATTTTCAGTAGCACTCACACTGTCTGGGCCCTGGCCACTGGTCCGGGAGGCTCTGCATTTTAATTTTAATTTTAAATTAAGCTTCTTAAACATTTTAAAAACCTTATTTACTTTACATACAATAGTTTAGTTATATATTATAGACTTACAGAAAGAGATCTAAAAACGTTAAAATTTATTACTGGCACACGAAACCTTAAATTAGAATGAATAAATGAAGACTCGGCACACCATTTCTGAAAGGTTGCCGACCCCTGACCTAGGGGTTACAGTGAACAAGCAGCTGGATATGAGTCAGTGTGCCCTTGTTGCCAAGAACGCTAATGGCATTTTGGGCTGTATACATAGGGGTACTGGCAGCAGATCGAGGGACATGATCATTCCCCTCTATTCGGCACTGGTGAGGCCTCATCTGGAGTACTGTGTCCAGTTTTGGGCCTCACACTACAAGAAGGATGTGGAAAAATTGGAAAGAGTCCAGTAGAGGGCAACAAAAATGATTAGGGGGCTGGAGCACATAATTTATGAGAGGCTGAGGGAACTGAGATTATTTAGTCTGCAGAAGAGAAGAATGAGGAGGGATTTGATAGCTGCTTTCAACTACTTGAAAGGGGGTTCCAAAGAGGATGGATCTAGACTGTTCTCAGTGGTACCAGATGACAGAACAAGGAGTAATGGTCTCAAGTTGCAGTTGGGGAGGCTTGGTTGGATATTAGGAAAAACTTTTTCACTAGGAGGGTGGTTAAGCACTGGAACGGGTTACCTAGGGAGGTGGTGGAATCTCCTTCCTTAGAGGTCTTTAAGGTCAGGCTTGACAAAGCCCTGGCTGGGATGATTTAGTTGGGAATTGGTCCTGCTTTGAGCAGGGGGTTGGACTAGATGACCTCCTGAGGTCCCTTCCAACCCTGATAGTCTATGATTCTAACTGTGCTTTAGTATTCGTGGTAATATCGGTCTTTCACCGGTTTTGAAAGGGCTCTTTGGCTTGTAAATATTACAGAGATTTAGCTAAATCTGTTCCTGAGATACAAAGAGGCAGAAGCAAATTGGGAAATTTCATAAAATGACTCTTAGCTGAGATTTGGAATCTTCAGAGCTATAAAATACCTTGCCTGTTCAGCATAAAAATCTAACTCAGACAAATATGGTGTACACAGTTTCAGGTGGACTACTTTGATTTTAGCATTCTTAGGGAAAGTGGTTAAAAAAGACTGATCAGAATAGCTTCAATGTTAACTATAGAAAAGCTTGTTAGTCACCATAACGACTTGGCTACCTACTAAAGAATACCTGTAGAGTCAGCCTTCAAGGAGGGCAAGAACACTTTTCATCTGAGGATCTCAAAATGGTTTAGAGGACAAGTATCATTAGCACCATTTTACAGATTTGAAATTAAGGCAGAAATGATTAAGTGATTTGTCCAAGTTCACTTAATGGCCAATAGTAGTTTGGACTCCAATCTGCCTAAACAATAACTAAATGTAACGAGATGACAGAAAAGAGGTGGGTGAGATATCTTTTATTGGACCACCAGTGATTTCTGGACCACATTTTAGGTTGCATAGAATGTAGTTCTTAAAAAGCTAATACTAATTAAAAATGTTTTGATTATGGAGGGTTGTTGTGTTTTTGTTTTTTTTAATACCAATAGCTACTTCCTTGTAGCGAATGGTAATTTGAACACTGCAGCACTGCGCTAGTGTATGAGGAAAAAAAGTGAAATTGACAAGGGGGAGTGTTCCAACAAATACAGAACTCAAAATGGCAAAGATCCCTCTAGTAATTAAAGGTTAGTTCATTCATTCAGCCTACAAGACTTCCAGTGAGGGGCCGTAATTAATATCAATTGGGAAGATGGATTTTTCTATGTTAACAACTAATCGCTGGTAACTGAAGTGAGACCAGACAGCAGTCAGATGGCAGCAATTTCACCAACTCCTGTGCTGGACCAAATTCAAATATATGGCGATATACCTATCTCATAGAACTGGAAGGGATCCTGAAAGGTCATCGAGTCCAGCCCCCTGCCTTCACTAGCAGGACCAAGTACTGATTTTTGCCTCAGATCCATAAGTGGCCCCCTCAAGGATTGAACTCACAACCCTAGGTTTAGCAAGCCAATGCTCAAACCACCAAGCTAACCCTAGTCACCCATTAATCCACAGAACGTCAACTCTGCTTCGGAGGATAGGATTAAAATTCAAGATGATCTGGACAAACTGGAGAAATGGTCTGAAGTAAATAGGATGAAATTCAATAAGGACAAATGCAAAGTACTCCACTTAAGGCAGAACAATCAATTGCACACATACAAAATGGGAAATGACTGCCTAGGAAAGAGTACTGCGAAAAGGCATCTGGGAGACATAGCGGATCATAAGCTAAATATGAGTCAACAGTGTAACACTGTTGCAAAAAAAAACAAAAAAACAAAAAAACAAAAAACACCCCACACACCCACCACATCATTCTGGGATGTATTAGCAGCAGTGTTGTAAGCAAGACACAAGAAGTAATTCTTCTGCTCTACATACTTACTTGATGTTCAGATTCACATGTCTTACAAACACTTCCATAACATTCTCTGGAACAGATTTATGGAAAGATTCAGAGGGGTTTAGTCAAGAAAAGTACACGTATGTTTTGCAAGTCAAAACACAGACGTGTACTAGCAACAATGGCCACTTTTGCTTGCTATCTTTTTGTCAATCAGGTCTGAATTGTCACATTCAACACCTAGACTTTAAATTTGGCCAATGCGCACATGTTCATTTTTACCTGGATTTCAGAACAATGCCTCAGGTTAAGTAAAGCATATACCTACAACTAAAAGTTTTGACAGCCCAGATCTTAGCTGGTGAACTGATTTCATATAGAGGTTTTAGTTTATTATTTTATGTACTTACCCTTCTGGTGATTTCATATCCCAATTAGCCAAGCATAAAGTTTATTAGATTATGAACAAGCACTTTAAAAGCCAAGACAGAGCAGATTTAAATCTTACTTCTTTCACTTTCAGAGGTCTGCCACTGAGACTATGCTTGTTCAGAACCTCGGCAGCCTTCTTCATGCTTTCTTCCATCTTAAATTCAACAACACTGAGGAGACAAGATAGATTATTAAGAATGTTGCTTGTAGTTTGAAATTGCCCACCCCCCGTAATAACTGATAAACTTACGCGCATCCCTTGACGTGGTGATTTCATGGACGAATAAGGAGGAGGGGAGGAGGGAAAGAAAGAGAAGAAAGTAAGTAAAGCACAAAATGCCAAAAAGTTAACTTTAAAAAGATTTAAAATTAATTAAAAGCTACTTGGTTTATAATTTAACTCTAAAAAATAGTAAGAACAAGATTACAAGCTTACCCAATATAACCTGTGTTACCTGGATTCCAAAAAATATTAACTCCTACACATTATCAGGATTATACTGTAGTTTGACATTGTAATAAGCAAAACTAAGTCCAGGTTCTCCAAGAAAACACCACACACTTAACATTTCCTGTTTTCTGTAGCCTGTCAAAATCCTCACCATGTTCCTTCATCCTCAATCCATATCCTTTCAGTACACTTAAGTGAGTTCCTATTATGATTTTGCTAAAACATTCCTTCACTTAACAGAAATTAGCTTGACACCTACTAAAGCTACGCATGTCTTAAGTTTAGACATTTGCCTTATATTAACTGGCATGGGAAGTGTCATGTTTACAGAACCTGCTTTTGCACACTGAACTTATAAATTCAACAACTACAAATGATTATTTTCAAAGACACGTTTTACGTTAACATACCACTGTAGATACTGCTAGGGTCCATGCATAATTCACTCACAGCCAACACCAACTGAGCACAATGCTGATACTATCTGCACATCCCTTCCCACCTCCTCCCTATCCCACGAGGGGCTTTGGGCAGTGCCTAGATATAGAGCCACTATCCATACACACTACCTTCTTGATTTCATTTGGTTCCACGCCACCATACAATTACATTTGTCATGTAGTAAAATCCACAGAAGAAATTCTCTCAATCACTTACCCTTGACTTTCCTTCAGCGTCCATTAAGAGCTCCACGTATGTTACCTCACCAACTACAAATCAGATTCCAGACGACACATATACCAAGGGAGAAAAGCCAAGAAAACAATGGGAATTTAGAACAGTCAACAACCTTGTATGGAGCCTCTGCCTTATAAGAAAGCCCAGAAACACTCCATATTCTCTAAACCACCAAGCTGGACATTACAGGTGTGCAGTAAAGTCTTCAAAAAGGTAATTAAACAGGTTCTTGATTTTCCTCCCCTCAAAAACAAGCTATTTCCACAATATCAGTTTCCTCAGCCTTTAATACTCAAATCACTTGTGGCAATCCAAATCCATGGGAAATTGTCTGCAATGATAGTTTTCCTTTTTCCACAAAAAGTATCAGCTTTCTATTGGAGACTGACCTAGTATGTAGTCTTCTGTCTAGATATTCCAGACGTTAACCAGCTATAAGTTCATGTTTCACTCTGATTTCTACAAGGGACAATTAGAGGGGTCTCCAAAACCAAAACTGTACCCAGCTAAGTGTCAGTGACTCAACTAGGTGTTTACTTAGGCTAGATTATTAACCTCCCAATTAAATTAAAGGGGAAAACAGACTTCATTTTTAGATCGGTTAGGTGTTTAAATTTGACTAACTTCAAGATAGTCTTCATTAGGAAAGTCGTTGCAATTTTCATTCCCAAGACAAGTAATTAACTGAATGTTTAGAATCTGTAGCAAAGAGTACAATTTGTAGGAAAGCTAAATCTGCATTTCTCCACAAAAGATTAGGATTGCCAATTCATGATCACTTTAACCAGACTGTATACCTCCAAAATACCACTACCAAAATGGCTGCTGAGTTTGAAGCAAATGGCATACAGAAGTATAGCTGAAGAAACCCATTTAGGCTTACTTTTCTGGCTTATTTATATAAAAATGAATGTATCCAAACAGACTTTAAATTCCTAGCAAGGCTACTTACATATTAACCTTAACATGAGACTTTAGTAGGATCTCTAAGCCTTGAGAGGTGTTACTTCACCCTCTCCATTTGGATTGATCAAAAACTAACAGGATCAGTAGTCCAAATTGAAAGGGAACTAAAAAAGATTTTAAATGAATACTGATCCACTACTGATTCTATGATGTTAGAAGTGTAGGACTGGAAGGGACCTCAAAAGGTCATTCAGTCCAGCCTCCCCATGCTGAGGCAGAACCAAGTAAACCTAGACCATCCCTCACAGGTGTTTGTCTAACCCTGTTCTTAAAAGCCTCCAATGAGGGGGATTCCACAACCTCCCTTGGAAGCCTATTCCATTTCTCAACTGTCCTTATCATTAGAAAGGATTTCCTAACATTTAAGCTAAATTTCCTTGCTGCAGATTGTGTGTTGTAACTTGAGTGGACATGGAGAACAACTGATCTCTTTATAACAGCCCTGAAGATATTTGAATACTTATCAGGTCTCCCCCTCAGTCGTCTTTTCTCAGGACTAATCTTCTCCAGTTTAAAGACTAACAGATTTATTTGGGCATAAGCTTTCATGAGTAAAAAACCCACTTCAGATGCAGATTTTTTTACTCACAAAAGCTTATGCCCAAATAAATCTGTTAGTCTTTAACTTGCCACTGGACTCCTTGTTGTTTTTGTGGATACAGACTAACACAGCTACCCCTCTGATACTCCTCTCCAGTTTGTTTGTTTTTTAACCTTTCCTCAGAGGTCAGGTTTTCTAAACCTTTTATCATTTTTGTTGTTGTTCTCTGCATTCTACTGTTTGTCCACATCTTCTTTAAAGTGTGGTGCCCGGAACGAGACTCAGATGAAGAATTGGCCTACTGGGCACTGGTGAGAGCAGAACAATTACCTCATGTCAATACATCCCAGAATTATATTAATTACTGTGAACCTAGCAGACGCTTATAAACAAGTGTTTGTTTATAGCTAAGGGTCTAAGCTACATTACCATTCTCATCTTCAGTATTTGGACCATCTCTGAAGACTATAGTTGCCAACACTTGGATCCAAATAGCCAGGTCACTTAGATCAAGAGCACCATAAATCTAGAGCTGAAGTCTCTATGGCCTACACCTCTGTACTGGGGGGAGACAGCCTCCACTTGCTTTGTGTACATACTAAGCACAGTCTTTGAGTGCTCCTGCCAATACAGCCAAAAAATAGCTTCCAACTACTACTTTGGGCATAAATATTCAGCATGACCAGGAAATTCTGAAAGCCATTCGTTTAAACAACAGCAGCCAGAGTCCAACCACACTGTGTTTTTACAAGAATGCAAATTTGATTTGAATTTATGTAGTTAAAAAAACAAATTCCCAGATGACCTGCAACAGACAATCCATTTCACAAAGGCCAAAAGTTGAAGTCACAAGGTTAGAAATCAGCAGTGACCTAATGCTCCCAGTAGCACTATTGGTCCATTGGGAAGATATTGCTCTGCACTCCAAACTACTTATCAAATCAGCTGCAACTGACACACAAAAATCTACACAAACTCCTCCAAACAAGCGTTTTTCCTTGGTCATTGGCTCAACACAGTCAGAAGCTGATTTAACATTTGTCCCTATAATCAGCCTAATGGCTTTACAGGAAGTTCTGATCTTTGAACCACAAAATTTACTGGTCTTCTCTAGTGGCTATTTCATATCTTACAGAGAACCTTAAAGTTTGTACCAATTTTGCTCCGAGCTCTCAGTGTTCAAGTCTTATACATTCACATTTAAAAAAAAGTCACCTGTATCAAAAGTTGCACTTAAAAAAACAACAACACCTATTTGAGCCTCCTTCTAGGAGCAGCCAAATTTCAGAATAGGGACACCATGTGACAAGTGACATGCTAGCCCAACATCCAAGATAAGTCCAGATTACAGAAGAAATGTGAGAGGTGCATTCTGCACTTAGTAAGTCATGTGGTATGATCCAGATGACGTTCTTACAGGGGAAACTATGGTTGATATGAGATGGCATAAAAAAAATCCTAGAACCTGAAAGGTAAAGAAAAGGCCCCTTGGACCCATTCTAGATGCAAAACTAAGTAATATTTTTGTTAACATGAAGTCTGTTTATTAGAAGAGCAGACAGGCATCAGGGATAAAAGAATTACTGGCTAGCGAGTAGCAGGCAAGTACCACTTGCCAAGTACAGAAGAAGAGTGAGAGGTCCGTCATGGAAGTACTCTTACCATATATAGGCACATCATTTCCTGGTTCAAGAACTATATTTCCTTTCCCCTTGTTGGGAGTGGGTGAGGAGAAAAAGGAAAGGCAAAAAAAAAACCAACCACCACTATAAGGGAAGGAAGAGTCACAATGCTCTCCTCTGCCAGCAGCCAGAAAGTCAGACTGCACTGGGCCACCAACACAGACTGGTACATGAACCCCACCCTTTCAGCTATTGTACAGAGGCAATGCTATCTGATCAGTGTTTTTCTGCCTGAGTGGTAGACTAATATACTATAGGACCTGGCGGAAGTTTTTTTTTTTTTTTTTTAATTAAAGGTTCTAACAAAGGTTAAAATAAAGAACCACTGCATGCACAAGTACTGAATTAAGAAATATCATACAGGTACCAGATAAGGATATGCGAGGGTTACTAAAGCTTATGGACTAGTTCCGGGGGATAACCACCTACACTTTCAAAAAGGATGAGCTCAGTGATCGAACAAGTCTTGCCCAATCTAGATATATTTCTACTACCCCTCTGTTTGATACTTGTAAGATTTTACTTGGAGCAAGAGAATCTGTTTTGAATACCATATTTTGAAGAGAAGCTCGGCATCTCAATGAAAGGAACTAAAGTGTAATGAAAATGCAAAATATCAATGTTTGAAGAAAGACTTGTTGTTACAGCAACTGCAAATACATGGCCCAGGAATTCTGCATTATAACAAATTTAGCAAGTATGTGGGTATTTGCTATTGTCATTTTTGGCAGATTAAAGTTAGTTTCCAAGTTGCAATGAGGCATGAACTGACAATCATCGTGGATTCATCTGAAAGGACATGTGATATGAAGTTTAAAAATATCAAAGATGCAAGTTAGGGCACTCTTTCAAAATTTGTTTGTTTTAAGTTTTCAACATAAGAGTTTGGAAAGGAAGTGGGAACCTTATTAAACATGAAATAACAGAAGACCTAATAAGTCTGTTCCATCTCCCTGCCAATAAAGGATTATTACTTATTGTACATTTCTGTTTTGTTTGGAAAGTAGTAGTCTGGGGGAGAAGGAAGAGGATGCATAGTCATTTTTATTTTGAAGTCAATAGAAGACTTTATTAAACAAGTGTTCATTCATTTGAAATTTGCTGTAGAAGACAGTCATGCCAATTTAAGTTTCCACAAAATTTGGCCCTTCCCACAAGATGATGGCTCAGAAATAATCATTAAGCACAAAGCCTGCTCTGAGCAAAATGGGTGCAGTTCTCTCTTTTTTTTTTTTTTAAAAAGACATTTCAGCTTCCTTTTCCCAAAAAAAAAAAAAATCTGTCAACTATTCTATATAAATCCCAACTTTGAGAAAATTTAAAGATTTCCTATTACATTTGACGCATAATGAGTCCCATTATAAAAACAGCCCTCATCTCACTATGGCTTGATTTAAGATATTTTATTGAAGCTCTTTTTAAACAGATGCCATAGATATTAGTTAATGACTTCCAAGATATACATGCACACTACAAAACAGTGATTGACTCCATAGGTGGTGTGCATTATGATTTCCAATTAAAGCAGGGCTAAAAATCATATTATGCTTTATTTACTTACTGATTGAATGCTGTCTCCAAGCTTGACACTGAATTTTTTTCTTTGCTTTCTGACGTTTAAAATTGTGACTTTTGTAGTGAAAGCTTTTAAGAAGTGTTCTTTTAAGACACATTTGACTTTTGCAGGGTCTTCCTAAGAAGTTTTGCTAGATCTCATCCATTAATTTTTAGATTATCCCAGACATATGCAATATAGTAAGAGCTGAAATAAGGTATTATTTCTAGAACTGATTACCAAATTTCATGGTCTGAAGCAGACAGACATGAGAAGTTATAATTATATATTCTAAAGGCACTGCTTTTATAAAAGGCTGATATCTTATCCACCCACGCCCTAATGGTGGTTTAGCAAACCTGAAAATGAGAACCTTGGTTATACTCATTTTTTCAGCCATGAAGGTTATAAAGGTTTAGAAAACTTGACATGAAAGCCTAGATCATGGAGCATTCTTTTGATGACAAATATCCTTACCAGAAAATTTGTCAACTATAATCATGATGTTATGACCAACAGTTAAGCCAGAGTCCCATTTAATAAACTTCCAAGTAATCAATACCATAGTTTTTGCTACCGTCCAGAAGCAAATCAGTTTGACCATATCTGAGTTTGTTTACAGAGTTCCAACAGAGAAGTCCAAGTATTGCTCAAGCAGTTGCTAGATGGTGCTCAAAGCTTTTCATGCTCCCCCAGTTTCATTTGAAAAGCTTTGAGCATCAGATAAAGGAAAGGTGAAATGTGTTATCATAAAAAGATTCAGCGATCGAGAATAAGTATTGCCCAAACATTCTTCACTAATAAAAAGGGCAAATTGAAAGCAGCACACTCAACACATTCATGATGGGAGTACACTAAAATTGGTACTGTGTTGTATTAAACTGTTTCCTTAACTTGTGATTTCCTTGATTTTTAGGGTTTGTGATGAAACACTTATGCAAACCTATTTCTCAAGTTATGAGGGCATTTTATGTCTTTGGAACTGCTTTAAATTCCTGAAGGTAACTATCCCAAAATTTTATATATTGATAGACTTACTATGGCTACAGGTGTGTCTACATGAATCTTTACTGCATGGCAAGCTGGGCTATACATCTACAGAGCTCCAGTTTCCACACATTTACTATCTATGTGGACCCTACCACTGCACACTACAAGTCCCCTAGCGTACAGTGACCACAGTATGTCAAAGGGGTATAGAGTACGATGTTTCAGCCAAGTTGCTGGTTTCCAAGGTTAACAGATGAAAATACATTTTAGAATACTGATTTATTTCAACAAAAGAGGGATAGGCAAGAGTTAAAAACAGGCCAGAGTTTAAAATTAATAAGCTGTTTTAAATAAAGGAGAGAACAAGACATGTGCCTACCAAGAAGACTTTGTGTTTGTGGTAGGCACTCTATGGTAGAGCCTCCAATAGTAATTAGGGCTTTTGTGGGCACTATAATATAAATGTTTAATAGGAAAGTGACAAACCCAGAGCACACAAAATTGAGACCAGAGTACTCAAAGTTTTTTGGGGTTTTTTGTTTTTTTTAAACAAACCCCTCCCCCCCCCAAAAAAAACCTGGGGCACGAGTTACATCAGTACATACTGAGTCAGGAACAGAAAAGCCAACAAGAATATCTGAAGAGTTGATGGGGTGAGTGGGGAGACAATGTTTAAACAATTAAGTTTCAGTGCATGTTTGCTCATCTACATAGATCTATTGAATATATCTTATCAAGAAACAGTTTTACATATTGCTTCTCTTCCTACCCTGAATACAAATCCAGAGTGTTATTTCTTGTAATTAGGAAAAAGGATGCAGCAAGGGTTACTGCAGATGTAGTCAATGATTCATAACAATTATCTACCGCAAATATGACTTTAGGGTACTTCCAATTACAGCTCTTGCCAGTTTGCTTCTTCAACAGCTAGTTATTTTCTCTTAAGTTCTTATTGACGTACTGTGGCTTCATCTCGCAATTGAGAGTACTAGCCAACTACTTCCTCCCAGGGTTATAAAATTGTATTAGAAAATTTAGTATTTTAGTAGAATCAGATCAAATACTTCATGTAAAAGTGAGTTTAATATGTTGCATGTCATCACACCCCAGATGAGATAGTTAGTATGATCTGCTAACAGCTCTGAGCCACTAACTGCTCTGAAATATCAGATGAAAAGGGAAACTAAATTAGCTTTTCTCTCCCACTTTTTCATTTGTTCGGTGGACAGGATAGAGAGAGCTATTTGGCATTCAACCCTTTTCACTTTTAGACTTCACATACATACTAAAATGGCATTTCACTAAAAGCTATATGTAGCCTCACTCATCTGCAGAACTTTTTTAACCAATGTACAATGCTACTGACATCAATTTAGCTCAACAGGGTTTGTTAACCAATACAAGGGAGTTTCAAACAAGAACATCTGTGAGCTTTATTAAAAATGGTGATACTGCACACCTGTAATTCTAAGTTTCACCAACAAACAATACACTGAAATAACTGAACCAAGGCATCACTCTTCAGAGCGATGTGCCACCTTTTAAAGATTTCAGATGTACACATCTGAAAACCAATTTGGAGAGATGAGCAGACCTCAAAGCTCGTGTCTCCTAAACCATACTTACTGGCACAAAACAGCTGATTGAAGTGAATTGCTTCTACGTTCAGCAACCTGCTATGCCATTGTTGTGAATAGCTTTAAAATCTTCTACGTGATTGCTGAGTGATGGAGCCGTAAAACGTCACCTACATTTATCCTTTATGTTCAAAGCTGTTTCACATGCTCCCAAAACATTACATTTTGGGCCTGTAATTCTTACACATACAAACCAGAATTCTAACAATTTTCAAAGCCACATTCCTGGTTCTTGGAACTACTACGCCTTGTAACAAGAAATACCAATTCAGCAAGTTCAAGCACAGCACAAGACCACCAATTTGGGTAAAATCAATGACTAGTTAGAATGGATCGCAACTACACAGCAAATCTAAACTGTTAAATATTTTTGAGCAGTCCCAAAAACCAAGAACAATGCATCTGGATATTTAACATGACAAGCCCTGCAGACAGAATGAAGAGGTTTTTACTGTTCCCCTAGGAGCACTTGCAGGAATGAATAGCTGAACAGCAAGGCAGGAAACAATCTCACATCGGACTTTTCCATCCACGTGAACTGGAGAAAAACCACAAGACACTTGGAACGGAATTCAACATAGTACTTAAAGACATCTACACATACAGACAGTCCTGTTACCCAATGTTTCTTGCACATCCAAGAAAAATTATGGAGTTCTAAAACATAGGATCATTCATAATTAATGTAACAATGTTACAGGCAGGCAAAGGCAACTGAAAGGAGAGATATAACTAAGAATACCGATAGTATTTCAGTTGTTAAATTCAGGTACCACTATTTTATTGTTTCAAGTCAAGACATTTAATTATGAATGTTCCCTATGGCCTACAGTCCTTAAGATTTAATTATATGCATTCAATTCCAGTTTGCCTCCAAAAAGAAAAACATTTAAGAACCTTTTGGAAATTTGTGTTCCCCGTCATTTAGGCCACAGCCTGTGAGCACATTACCTAACATTCCTTACCTAGTTTATGCCACGATTAAACATTGGTCACTAATTTGCAAGACACATCAATTTATGGATCATTCTCTTGCTATGTATTTAAGAAGTGACCTACAAGAGAAAATGATCTGTATGCTTTTATGCATCTTTAAAAAACTGGAGACCTCTAAATCATAAGTAGGGAGCCCCTACTGTACTACATTAGAAATTCAGATCTTGACTCCTCTGCTTTTCCAGGAAGACTGGAAACGAACAAGTCCAATATCAGTAAAAGCAAACAAGTAGAACTTATTTGAGTGGAAGCATTATAGAATATTGGCAGAAGTTTAAAGTACTTCAGATTGTTTTCACCTTTGAGGAGGTAAGGATGCTGAATCTATCAATGAGAGAATTCCCAAATACACAAATCAGTCATTCAATATGAAAAAAAGGTTTTGGGAGGGAGTGAAAAAGGGGAAGCGTAACACGAACATTTTTTCAAGGCCTCCTTTAATGTAGCAAATGCTGAGGCACAAACCAATTTTTCCTCCTTTGTAGGTCACCCTTAAACACATTTAAGTTCTCCTGAATATTGTACAATACGGATATTATCTAAACACAAGTCAGACTATTAAATTTTGATTCTAGGACACAACTACATATACTAAATCAGCAGTAGATGGACAACCTACATTACCCAAAAACATTACATGCTTCAGAGCACGTTATAGTACCTCAAAAACAAGTCCTGATGTAGAAAGTCTGACGGTTTCCATGAGACAATGGCACCTTTCACGCTTTGATGAAGCACTATTAACCACATGCCAACATGCCTACACAGGAACTATCCTGTGTGGAAAGCTGCCTAAGAACAGATATCATGCAACACCAAAAAGGCTTTAATCTAGACCCCTTACAAAACTCATGTCACTAATTCTATCCAGAACAACATAAATTAATAAATTAAAATTTTCAGGACAAAGTCAGCCACTGTTAAGATGACAGACACCACTCTGCCACCCAAAGCAGCCATTACCTTTCTCTTTGACCAGGTCTTTGAGAGATTGCCACTTCACATCAAATGGAATATTTGTGATAAAAGCTCGATATCTTTTAGCAGGGTTGGCATACGGCTCAAAACGATTTCCCCCTCTTTTGACACTTTTCTCTTTCCTTTTTTCATTCTGGCTTGGTCGTTCACCTTCACTGCAAGAAAAATACAAATATTCAGACATCGTATTAGCAATTACAGCATTAGATAAAGTCAATATATCATACCTTTAAATACATAAGGAAACAGTTCATGCACATATACCACTATGTTGTTTGAGACCATAGCAATTAGTAACTAATATTAACTTCAGTTCACAAGTTTTGGTTTGATAATAAGAGTATGACTTGAAGGTTGTCTCATTAATTTTAATTATTAAACAGCTGCAGCAGCTCAGATCAGTAGGTCCCAGAGATTATGAACTGTCTACCACCTGGCCACATACAACTTTCTTGCCTCAAGTGGGACATAATTAAACATGGAAAAGAAAAAAGAACCAACCATCCACTACACATACACCTATCTCAATTTGCAACCCTTTTATGATGTCTTTAGTACAGCTGAGCACATTTTTCACAAAATAGAAATTTTGCCAAAAAAAATTTTTTTTGGTACTCCTAAACTATTTTGCAAATTCAGAGAGAACTCAAATAGTTTCAGCCAAAAATATTTCATATGGAAACATTTTGACTTTCTTTCAAATCAGCATTTCATTTTCAAATTTGGTCAATTTTTAAAAACAAAGGGTGAAAAAAGCACCAGAAAATGGCCAAATTGAAACAAGATTTTTTTTTTTGGTAGCTTCAAAATGAGTGTGTGTTTTGTTTGATTAAAGTTTTTTTAAAACTGTTTTGGTTTGAATCAAATGAGGTTTTTTTTGTTTGTTTTTTAAATTCAGCTGCCGAACTGAAAAGTCTATTATTCATTCAGCTCTAGTTTATAGTGAGCCTGAAAGGAAAGTTTCTCACCAACAGCAGTATTTTAAAAAAATTGAAAGTTTAATTTTTATCTACCCTGGAAGAGTCCATGGGTACAAAGGAAGTGATTTTTATTCACTCTTTACAACTATTTTTAACGTTACTCCTGAGGGAATTCTGCACCACTGCACATGCCCAGAATTCATGTCCCCCACAGATTTCTTCGCTTCCCCACAGAAAAATGACTTTCTGACAGGGAAGTAAAGGAAAGCTGCCAGAGCAGTGATGCACCAAATCCCTAGCAACTGCAGGTACATCATTTCAGGCAGCCAGTTGAGAGGTAAATCACCGCGGGGCTGGGGACACCCCAGCCAGTGGCTCCTATCCTGAGCCAGGATCAGCTGCTAGTCCCAGTTGGGCTTGAGGCAGGAGAGGATGGAACTTCCTCTTCCCCTGCAAGGAGTTGCTACGGCTATGTCAGATCCACCCCCAGAAACCGCCAGCTGCAAGAAGCTCAGCATCCTCCCCGGCTTCCCGCCAGACTTCCCATACCCAGACACCCCTGCCAAGCCTCACTCAGTACATCCAGAACCGCCCCTAGCCCTCCATACCCAAATCCCACCTAACCTCAACCCCTGAATCTGGAGCCCCCATGCCTCCGGACCCAAGTTCCCTCTAAGCTGCACAGCTGCCTATTTAGCACCACACAAGCGCTTAGGGAACCCCTCCCCCAGTCTCCACTTAGCCCAGACCCCAAACTGCCCCTGCCCCAACTCATCCTATGACCTGGATCCAGCCGTGGCCAGAGCAGCACGGACCCTGGCACGGCCGGCATGGCACAGCCCGACCCTGGAGCAGCTGGGGCGGCGTGGAGCAGCCTGGACCCAGGAGCAGCCTGGGCAGCCCTCCCCAATCCCAGACCTGCTGGGGCCCCGCGGGGGAGGGGTGCCTATACTGCAGCCCCAGTGCACCCACAGTGGGGACAGGCGCCTCTCCCCCCAGCCCAGGTGCTGCTGCGGGGAGAGTGGTCTCTCCTCACTGTACCACTGGAGCACCCTCCTGCACCCCAAACAACCTCATCCCTGGCCCGACCCCATAACCCACACCCCCTGCATCCAATCCTGGGCCCCACCCCAGAGCCAACACCCCCAGCCGCAGCCCTCGCACCTCAACCCTCTGCCCCCTCCCACAAGCATTCCTCGGCCCCACCCCCACCACATGAATTTTGTTATGTGCACCAATATGAAGGTGATGAGTCACATCACCTCCATATTGGTGTACATAACAAAATTCATTCTGCACATGATGGGAAAAATTAGAGGGAACACTGCTCTGGACCCCCACTCCTGCAGCCAGGCTCCCACCCCTGCAGCCAGACCACCCCCTACTGGAGCACCCTGCACTCAAACCTGCCACCCTGATGCCTCACCCCCTGCACCACCCTGAGCCCTCACATCCAGACCCCCATGCCACTGACCCCCAACTAGCTGCACCCAGACCCCCTGCCCAGTCCCACTCTCCTAGCATCCAACCCCACCCCACCCCCCGCTGAGCCCCCCACACCCAGACCCCTCCACTGAGCCCAACCACCTTCACCTGGAAGCCCCTGCAGAGTCCCATTGACCCAGCACCTGGAACCACCCCCCCACACACACACAAGCCTCTGTGCACCCACATCCCCCCACTAAGCTGCCTGCACCCAGACTGTCCCACACAGAATCCTCTCACCCCATACCTGGAGCCCTTCACACAGAGCCCCTCCACATTTGGATCCTGCCTGCCCGAGGCTGCCTGCCCCACACCTGGGTGCAGATGGGCAAGACCCCAGGGTGTTTCTTGGATAGGCCCAGGCCTTGTGCTGTGTCAGGGTCGGGTGCAGGGCAGCAGATTGATCTCCCACCTTTGTGCATCCAGTGCCCTGTGCTCCTCACTGCCATGCTGGAGGTCTGCATATATTTATTCATAAATAAAACTTGCAGAATTTTAAAATATTGTGTACAATTTTTCATTTTTTGGCATAGAATGCCCTCAGGAGTATAATATGTATTTGACCAAACCATTTGGGAGACAAGCTCCATTGGATTCAGCACCTTCACTCCTTCACCTTGGATCATGAATCTTCAATCAACATGTAAGCCAGCCCACTAAAGCAACTAACAAAATGTAACACTGCTGGTTTAAATTGTGCTTTTGCCAATATTTCTAAGATAAAAACTGAAAGCCTTCCAGGCCTTCCTTATGCTACAACTAAAGCTTAGAGGAGGGCATAGCCCCAATGTTTTCCTCTACACATCACTTAACTGACACTAAGCCTGTAGAAACAGTAATATGGCAGTTATTTTGAAGGCTTCTACTTGCCTTAGGTTTCCCATTTTTCTGCTTCAAATCTTGAAGTACCCAAGGTATACAAGACAATTTCACTATCACTTGTTAAAATGCATACTATTGGAAACGTGGGGAGAAAGAAACCCTCTATACCTACAATTTTGTTTCAACACCACATTGCAGCTTGAATCTGACCAAAGCTTGAGATTGCATCTGGGTCTAATTCCATTAAGAAAAATGGAGACTGGAAAGCAAGCAAACTGCAGGCTTTAAGCTCCTATGGGGTTAAAGCGATTTATATTTAAATTACATGCACAAAACAAATGAGAGTTCATGTTGCGAATGGATAAACAAACCTCAAAGTCAGGAAACACTAAGTTAAGGTACATACTACCCCGACATTGCATATTAGATTCTGCTCTCTTTCAGCACCACCACCTATTAGTACTCTGCCCTTACAGATACTACTGAACATTTTGGTCAGTATGTGAGCTCTGTATAAGAGTCTAACTTCTTTTTACCAAAAGGAAACTCAGGTTTAGGTCTGGCACAGCAAACAGGATATGCCCACAATCCAACACTGACCCTATTCCACACAAAGCACAGACTTGTACCACCCTCTTCGCTCTGATCTTGAGGATTTCTTCTGAGACATTAGCTTCACTTAACCCTCATTAAGTCCCAGAGACCACTGTCATGTCAGACTGCAAACAATATCTACGCCAAGAAAACCCCCAGGCACCTCTGACCACCTACAGAACTCACTGCTGAAATGAGGCATATAAAGAGAAGAGGAAGTGTATCAGTGCCAGCTCTGCCAACCTGCTCTAACTAATCCCTCCACTATTCAATACAGCTATCCCTACAGTGAACACAGATGGAGTGCATGCAGATAATCACTGGAATTCAAGTCTGTGGAACACACTGGGGGAAAAAAGGACATTTTCTTAGTCCTTCCCATCTACTTATCGATTCAGTTGTTAAAAGCTAGAGGGGAGTGGGGACCCAATCAGATCCCTAGTCTGACCTCTTGTATAACAGGTCAGAAAATTTCATCCAGTTACCTACTCCTGTTCTGAGTCTAATAACTGTTTAAGCCCCTTCCAGAAATGCTTCCAGTTCCTATGGTATCTGAAAACTCCACAAGATGGAGAAACCACCACTTCCCTTGGTAGCTTGTTAACTTTTGCGCTCCCATTAATGAATCATTCCCCAGGCTACTGCAGAGTGAAGGTTGTTTATCATAACTCTTCATTTCCTGGTTTTCAGAGGTTTAAGTCTAGCTGCTCTCTTCATTCTACAACAGCAGGAGGCACCACTGGCCAATCTTAAGTGTGTTTAAATTTGGGGACATTTAGTTCCTTTTTTTTTTTTTTTTTTAAAAAAGGATTTCTCAGCACACCCCACCCCCCTACCTTCCAACATACCATTGCTCTCCCACTTCACTGCCTCTGGCTCCTTGAAACTGATTAACCTAGCCATAAAATACACTGGCTTAAAGTTAGTCCCTTTACTGCCCCACATCTCCTTGTCCATTTTTCTGCATGTCCAGCATGGGCTGGTTCTGCCTCTTCCCCAAGCAGTCACTGGCATGAGACCCACAGGCTGAAGAGCGGGTTAGAAGATGCATGACAGTGTAAGGAATAGCATGGAGTTGAAGACTTTTTTTGAAGGGAGGAAAAATCGGTATAATCTGCCTCCAATACTTCCTCCTTTCCACTCCATTTCCCCACGCTGCTCAAAAAAACCCCTATGTTAGAGGTGCTGTGTATCAGGAACACCTTGGCCAAGTGACCCTACAACTTGCTTTTGATTACTTACTTCCACTGTTCGGGATGATTATGTTACCCTGATTGCTTACTAGAGTCTTTAGAGAGACAAGGTGGGTGAGGAAATCTCTTTTATTGGACCAACTTGTTAGTGAGAGAGAAGATTTCAAGCTTACACAGGGACCTGAAGAAGAGCTCTGTCTAAGCTGGAAAGCTTGTCTCTCCCACCAACAGAGAGTAGTCCAATGACCTTTGTTATCTGATATTCTCTCACCCACCTTGTCTCTCTAGTATCCTGCAATCAACATGGCTACAACAACACTGCGTTCTAGAGTCTTTAGTTTAATTAATGCTAATTTCCTTGACAATACTATTAAAGTAAAATTGGAGTCTGCATGAAGATTTTAGAGCACTTACAGTAGTCCACCTGGAAACAGAAAGTAACGCTTAAACTTAACTACAGAAGAGAGGCAGCTCTGCTATAATAGATATTAAAAAGTAAGTCTGAAGATGGCATTTTTCTGGTAAACTAGGTGAGCATTTAGGCCTAAAATTCACCCTCCATGCTATATTAACATAAGGCCAATTGTCACTGATAAAGTGTTAGATCAAAAAGCCATTTAAGAAAGCCATAGGATTGCAAGCAAAAAGGACATCAATTTAAGAAGTCACTCCAGTGTGAAAATGTGTAGTAATCCTGGATGCAAGGAGGAGGATGTGAAATATTTTTCCAGTTTATTTTGTGCATTTGACAGCAGTGCTCAAAGAGAAAATGGAAAGAAAGAAAGAAAAAAGTTGTGAACTACAGAAATTGGTAAAAAGACTCAAACGTGTATCTTCCATAAATTTTAATTCTAAAATTGAGTGATCTGTCTCTTTAAGCACACAGAATTAAGGTTCGTACAAGTAATCCTAGCTTTTTTCTCCCACAGATGTGAACTTGTGGAAGTCTCCAATATATACTATTCTTTCCATAGGACCCCCCCATGTCATTCGGTGCACAGGTCAGATGTTGTGTAGTGAAATAAGCAAGCATTTTATTTTTTATGTCCACATTGAGCAGACCCCTCATTTTCACTACACACTCTAGTACTATGCTCTCCAATCCAGTTCTGCTCAGTTGCACTGGTGTATATTAGAAGTAAAATAATTTCAATACATTTCCTCCACTTACAGTTTTAATTGCAAGTGAGGCATAGATCCACAGGACTCCTTTCAATTGCTGCACACCATCTAGCCTCCATACCTAATCAAGCAGGAGAACAGTAAGAAACGAGGGTTGGAAGAGATTTATTAAACAAAGTGAGTTACAGAAGAAATGTCTTATTTTCTCTTTAGCGTTTGTGCTTGACTAAAAAGTGTCACTTGAGATGTATTTTTCTCTAGAATACTTTTCACTAAACTTTAGGAGGAGGTGCAGCCTCAGTAAGGATTGCAATTCAGCTTCAAAGTAGTATTCTCCTTTAAACTTTGGCTAGGGCTCAAAACTCTCTTTTTGACACCATGTTCCTTCTTTGTATGAAATGCTTTGAGTATCAACACACGCTGGAACATCAGTTGCAGTTTTTAACACCATGAGAGCTCAATTTTAGATGGCATAGCTACTGCTTCATCAGCTCCTCAGCCACTCTCCAAATACTATCCAGGCACTTTTCATTCCCCCCCATTACAAGCAAGTCCAGTTTATACTTATAAAAACTCAAGTGCTTCAGTTTTACAGATGCAAGGTTTCATTTGCTAAGACAAATCCCAGTACCTGTGACTGTAAACACTCCTCCTCCCTTCATAGTAAGGTTACATCTACAGTCTGAGTCTGAGGTATAAATTGCAACTTGATGCATCTACCTTAGCTAATGAAGCTAGCTCACTAAAAATAGCAATATAGCAGCAGTGGCTAGTCCTGCCTGCCATGATGGCTACGCTGATATTTTTAGCGTGACAGCTTGATCAGAACTAACATAGGCGTGTCTCCTCAAGGTAGGATTTATCTCAAACTCAAAGGTGCAGACATACCCATAGGCCTTGTCCACACTACAAAGTTTTGACAAAAAAAAGTCAGCTTTGGTGAACAAAAAACAGTGGAGGTGTACACACTACAATGCTCCTTCTGCCAACAAAACTCTCCTGCTTTGCTGACAAAATAAAACCACCTCGACAAGAGGCATAGAGCTTTTTGCAGCAAAGTTATATCGACAAAGTGTCAGTGTAGACACCGGATTTGGTTATGTTGCTGTAAATGGCCTCCAGGAGGCATCCCAGAATGCCCATCCTGGCCGCTCTGGTCAACAGTTCAAATTCCACTGCCCTGCACCTAGACACACAGGCTTCCCTTTAAAGGCCCAAGAATTTTTGAAATTCCACTTCTGTTTGTTCGGCATGGACAATTCACATACCATCTTCCCAGATGACCATGGTGGCTCCACGTAGCAAATACTCTCACACTTGGAGCGCACTTGTGTTGTTGGATCTGCTGGCACAGTGGGGAGAGGAAGCTGTGCAGTCCCAACTACACTCCCCCTAGGAACTTCAACACCTACAGACAGATTTCTCGTGGAATGTTGGATACAGGCTACGAACGGGTCATACATCAGTGCCGCCCGAAGAAAAAGGAGCTGAGGCAGGCATACCAGAAGGCAAGGGAGTCAAACCGTTGCTCTGGTGCTGTGCCAAAGACCTGCCGTTTCTATAAGGAGCGGAATGCCATTCCCAGCGGTGACCCCACCTCCACCGCCAAGAGCCCCATGGATACTTCAGTGGGGCTGGAGACAGCCAACAGCAGACTCAATCCCAAGGACGAGGAGGTCGAGTTGAAGGATGATGTGGAGTACATGACATGGTCATCTGGTGGCACGACAAGTCAGGACCTCTTAAACTCTGGAGGGGGTCTAGCCAATCCCAGCAGTCCGTCTCTGGCGCACATGATGCAGGAGAGAAGAGCCCTGGTAAGTGATCTTTTTTAACTGATTCCACTCAGTTATGAGGTAGAGCTGTCCTTTGCTTTGTATATTCTAGAAGTGGGTGAAGGGATAGAAATGTACAAGACTAGCTGTGTTTGCATGTGCTTCACATTCCACTGTGCAACTAAGCAATGCGGCAGAACAGTGTGTTAATGAACACAGAGATTTCACAGGAATCCTCCAAAGAGATCTCTAGGAAACTTTCCTGAAGGTACCCACCAATCCTCTGCCAAAGATTCCTTGGCAGAGCTGCTCTGTTCCTTCCCCGGTAGTAGGAAACTTTCCCATGCCAATCAGCAGTCATTTGTACAGGGACCAAAGCAGTACACAGGCGAGCAGCATAGGCATCTGGTCTGAAGCCGCACAAATGCAGGAGATGCATCCTTGTTTACCCTCAGGAGTGACAATATTGGCTTCAATGACCCCTGCCTGTGGCAAGTTGTGGCAACATTTACAATACAAAACAAAACACACAACGAAATCCTTTGCCTCCTCTTGAGCGCCTGCTTCCCTCCCATCCCCGAACTCACCATGTTTAGGGTGTTCAGTGAAGTTGTGAGCTTGCCAAGGGACAGTGAGAAACTGATTATGTAAAAGGAAAAAGAAAAAAGGGGGTGCATTTTACTATAATGATTTGATGTGGTGCATGCACTAACAATCATGATTCTGTTTGTTTCTTGTGGTTCTGCACATGTGGCCTTCGGGGCCTTCCCTACACAGCAGTGGAGTCCCTCTGCCAGATAAGGAAGCGACCAAGGAGGGCATCTTTCAAGAGGTGCTTTAATCCTCAGAAGCTGAAAAACAAGAATGCAGGGCATGGAGAGATACTTTAAAAGAAAATTATAAAATAGGCAAAACAGAAAGAAGAGCCAGGAGCAAATTTTAATGGGCCAGGAGCAGATGATAAAAGTGATGGAGGAGCAAACTAAGATGTTGAAGTCCCTAATCATGTTGCAGGCTGAATTAATGCATGCTCGGCCCCCCTCCAGCCAACACAGAACTGCTTTCCATCCCTAAACCCCTCCCACACATTCCTTGCAACTTCCTGGCCCCTCTCGGTACCCCGCTCATTCCACCCCTTCATCTTCCAAAATGATAGCTGGACTTACACACAGCTATAAGAGCCTACACTGCCCTTCATTGTTATCTCTCTTCCCCAAAGCCTTGTGTGTGTGTTAATTGGTATTTAATAAAAATATACTCTCTGAAAGATAACCAATCTTTATTTGCCTCCTACACACAGTGGCTGGTGCTGGAATTAATACCCAGAGGCGATTTGATCATTTGCTGAGTACAAATCACGGTGAGGAATCAACATTTTCATGCAAGGTGGCAAGTTAAAGCATTGTAGAGTGCTGTACAGAAAGACATGACTGGAGCTCATTGTCAAAATGGTGCCTCAAAGCCTCCCTGATTCAAACGGCCCCCAGTGTGACCCTCTAATAACCCTGGTATCTGGCTACTCAAAATCAGCTGCCAGGCAATCTGCCTCTGCACACCACCACAGGGAAAACTTAAGAACGTAAGAATGGCCCTATTGGGTCAGACCAAAGGTCCATGTAGCCCAGTATCCTGTCTTCCAACAGTGGCCAGTGCCAGATGTCCCAGAGGGAAAGAACAGAACAAGTAATCATCAAGTGATCCATTCCGTCGCTCATTCACAGCTTCTGCCAAACAGAGGCTAGGGACACCATCCCTGCCTATCCCAGATAACAGCCATTGATGGACCTATCCTCTATGAATGTATCTAGTTCTTTTTTGAACCCTGTTATGGTCTTGGCCTTCACAACATCCTCTGGCAAGGAGTTCCACTGGTTGACTGTGCGTTGTGTGAAGAAATACTTCCTTTTATTTGTTTTAAACCTGCTGCCTATTAATTTCATTTGGTGACCCCTAGGTCTTGTGTTATGAGAAGTAGTAAACAACACTTCCTTATCTACACCAGCCATGACTTTATTGACCTCAATCATATCTCCCTTTAGTCGTCTCTTTTCCAAGCTGAAAAGTCCCAGTCTTATTAATCTCTCCTCATACAGAAGCCATTCCATACCCCTACTCATTTTTGTTGTCCTTTTCTGAACCTTTTCCAATTCCAATATACCTTTTTTGAGATGGGGCGACCACATCTGCACACAATATCAAGATGCGGGCATACCATGGATTTATAGAGGCAACATGATATTTTCTGTCCTATTATCTATCCCTTTCTTAATTATTCCAAGCATTCTGTTCGCTTTTTTGACTGCTGCTGCACATTCAGTGGATGTTTTCAGAGAACTATCCACAATGACTCCAAGGTCTCTTTCTTGAGTGGTAACAGCTAATTTAGACCCCATCATTTTATATGTATAGTTGGGATTATGCTTTCCAATGAGCATTACTTTGCATTTATCGACATTTAATGTCATCTGCCATTTTGTTGCCCAGTCACAGTTCTGAGAGATCCTTTTGTAGCTCTTCATAGTCTGCCCGGGGCTTAACTATCTCTAGTGATTTTGTATCATCTGCAAATTTTTCCACCTCACTGTTTACCTCTTTTTCCAGATCATTTATTAATATGTTAAACAGGACTGGTCCCAGTACAGACCCCTGGGGGACACCACTATTTACCTCTCTCCATTCTGAAAATGGACCATTTATACATACCCTTTGTTTCCTATCTTTTAACCTGTTACCAATCCATGAAAGTACCTTCCCGCTTATCCCGTGGCAGCTTACTTTGGACAAGAGACTTTGGTGAGGGACCTTGTCAAAGGCTTTCTGAAAAATCTAATTATGCTATATCCACTGGATTCCCTTGGTCCACATGCTTGTTGACCCCCTCAAATAATTCTTTTCACCCTTAGCTTCACAAACATTATGGAACGCACAGCAGGCTGCTATGACCATGGGACTATTTTCCTCATTTAGGTCTAACCTACCATAAAGGAGCACCAGTGTGCTTTTAATCTGCACAAGGAACATTCTATGGTCATTCTGCACCTGCTCAGCCTTGCTGCATTCTGCACCTGCTCAGCAGCATTGTCGCCTTGCTGCTGTCCAAGTTTCCCATTTAAGGCTTCATGAGACATGGTAGTATAGGGTACACTAGGTCTCAGGATCACTATGTGCATTTCAACATTCCCCTCCCCCCCATTGGAATCTTCTGGTCTGGAAAGTAGTGTTTGCTTCGAGATTTCTGTACAGGCCAGTGTTCCTGAAGATGCGTCAGTCACGCACTTTCCCAAACCACCCCACACTGATGTCAGTGAAATCATATATGCAAGACCACAGAGAAGTACCAATTTCTATTGATGTCCTCCATCGCAAGATGGCCCAGGGCCAAAATTGGGACATGCATGCCATCTATCTATCACCCTGTTGCAGTTAGGGAATCCTGCAAAGCCATCCATCATTTCATGCATTTTGTCAAGAGAGTCAGAGTCCTTCATAGCAAGATGTGATTAATGGCTCTGCACACTTGCATTAACGCAGCCCCAGCAGTCAACTTTCCAACTCCAAACTGATTCACAACAGACCGGTAGAAGTCTGGAGTTGCCAGTTTCCACACAGCGATCACCATGCAGTTCTCCACCAAGAGGGCAGCTCTCATTTTGGTGTCCTTGTGCAGCAGAGCTAGAGCGAGCGCCGCACAAAGTTCCAGGAAGGTGGCTTCCGCATCCAAAAGTTCTGCAGCCACTGCTTATCATCCCAGACCTGCATAACACTGTGGTACCACCACACAGTCCAAAAGTGATAGTCCATGTGCACCTGTTCCATGAATACCAAAAGTAATCTGGTGTTTCTTTCCATGGCACACAGTAGACCAGGAACCTCTGATTCCTGTTCAGAATGGGTGCTCACGATATACTGCATGACCAGCCACAATGGGTTCATAACAGCGACCACAGTAGTTGAGAGCAGTGCAGGATCCATCCTTTCAGACAGAGATGGCAGGTGCACAGTAAACTGGGGTTGTTGAAAAATGCCACGAAATGCAGTCAGAAACCCATGGAACGATAAGACGGAAAAAAAACTGCATCATGGGACATTGAGCCCACACCCATGATGCACTGCAATCCATTCCACCTTCCCACCACACCCATGATGCACTGCAATCCATTCCACCTTCCCACAACTCCTAGCTGCAGAAGGTGGCGAGTAGCACAGTGGGATAGCTACCCACGGTGCACTGCTCTCCATCAATGTCAGAGCACCAACTGTGGACACTCTCTGCCAACAGAAGCAGCATTGTACCAACATGCACAAGCGCTGTGATCATACTGGGTTTTGATCATCAGCGTAACTTGTGATGACAAAACTCTGTAGCATAGACAAGACCTCAGTATAGTTTTTTAGGATGATTGACTATAGGGATCCAAATTCTTTGGGTGAGTACAATCGTGGCAAACATGCTCAGCTCTCCTAGAAACCAATGTCTGTTTGGACAACCAACCTCAAGCAAGTGGCTTCAACTACTTTCTTTCAAGTGATTTAGGAAACTTTAACTTGATGCTCTGAAGTGGGGAACATGAGCAGGGATCCATTTTGGCAGTCTAAAAGTCAGTAACTATGGTATTTAAGAGTTATTTTCCTTTAAGAACTGTCCCCATGAATCCCCAACTCTTGGAAGAACAAGCCATAGTAGCCCCCCCCTCCCCCCAAGGTGAGTTTAAGTACCTCCAACCCTCCCTGAGACATCACGAATACTGCAAAAAAAGCCAGTGAGGTAGGTAAGCTGGAAATCCCAATAGCAATGTTCCTCCTTCATCCCCAACAGAAGAGAATCTCTAATATTCTGAGGTACTGCAGCACAGATATCCAAGTGGTTAAGGCACTACACCATGCAGACTCCCAATATGTAGCCTGGTAAATAGTGTCACATGAACACAAGGCTTACCACCTGTAGAAAAAATGCTACAGGTTTACATGGGAACCTCTCAAAGGACACTGTCCCCCTAACAGTATGAAAAATCCTGTTAAACAAGCTTTTCAGCTATGGCGCCTCTTAAGGCTCCAGTGAATTCAGCCTTTTGTGATGGAAAGGGAGTGGACTTGTTTAGGCAAACCCTAAGGACTCAAATCCCTCGGACAGAGATAAACACCTACAAAATCTCTATCAAGCATTCTTAAACCTACAATACCCACCTGCTGAAGTGAAAAAACAGATTGACAGAGCCAGAAGAGTACCCAGAAGCCACCTACTACAGGACAGGCCTAAAAAAGAAAATAACAGAACACCACTAGCCATCACCTACAGCCCCCAACTAAAACCTCTCCAGCACATCAAAGATTTACAACCTATCCTTAAAGATGATCCCTCACTCTCACAGATCTTGGGAGACAGGCCAGTCCTCGCTTATAGACAGCCTCCCAACCTGAAGCAAATACTCACCAGCAACCGCACACCATACAACATAAACACTAACCCAGGAACCTATCCTTGCAATAAAGCCCGATGCCAGCTCTGTCCACATATCCATTCAAGTGACACCATCACAGGACCTAATCACATCAGACACACCATCAGGGGCTCGTACACCTGCACATCTACCAACGTGATATATGCCATCATGTGCCAGCAATGCCCCTCTGCCATGTACATTGGCCAAACCGGACAGTCTCTACGCAAAAGAATAAATGGACACAAATCTGACATCAGGAATCATAACATTCAAAAACCAGTGGGAGAACACTTCAACCTTTCTAACCACTCAGTGACAGACTTGAAGGTGGCAATTTTGCAACAAAAAAACTTCAAAAACAGACTCCAAAGAGAGACTGCTGAACTTGAATTAATATGCAAACTAGATACAATTAACTGTGGTTTAAACAAAGACTGGGAATGGTTGGGTCATTACACCAATTGAATCTATTTCCCTATGTTAAGTTCTCCTCACACCTTCTATGGGCCATCTTAATTATCACTTCAAAAAGTTTTTTTTCCTCCTGCTAACGATAGCTCATCTCAATTGATTAGACTCTGCCTGTTGGTATGCATACTTCCACCTTTTCATGTTCTCTGTATGTATAAATATCTCCTGTCTGTGTGTTCCATTCTATGCATCCGAAGAAGTGAGCTTTAGCTCACGAAAGCTCATGCTAAAATAAATTTGTTAGTCTTTAAGGTGCCACAAGTACTCCTGTTTTTTTTCCTAAGGACTCAGGATGCTTTACACACTTTTCTGAAGGCTTGTCTACACTTGGAGTGCTACAGTGGCACAGCTGCAGCACTGGATCTATGCCACTGTAGCACTTCAGTATAAGCACTTTTCCCATCAGCATAGCTAATCCGACTCCCCGAGAGGAGGTAACTAGGCAATGGAAGACTTCTTCCAGCAACCTAGCACTATCAACTCCAGGGGTTAGGTTGGCTTAACTACGTCATTCAAGCATGTGGATTTTTCACACCCCCGAACAATGTAGCTGGGTCGACTTAACTTTTGAGTGTAGACCTGGCTGGCCTGAGGTACATCTTACAGTGTGCGCGCTAGGTACAGTCAGATACAAATAACCAGACACCCAAGAAAGCCCATTGCCACAGGCAGAAGTTTCATGAAAAGCTGGTGGTGAAGACACCAAAGGTTAGAAAGCAGTATTGGTATTTGCCTGGACAAGGTTGGAGATATATTCAATAACGGTGACGTTCATATCTTGACTCAACTTTGCTCTACGGAGCTTGATCCAACTGATGGCCTGCCCCTAGAGGCAGAGAACCTCCCTCTGGAAAAAAGTTCAGTCTCACATGAAGTCAGGAAGAACTCTGCCTCTCTAACCAAAAAGTAGTGGATGTCCTTATTTTGATCCTCCAGCAGCCAAATTTATAAAGCAGCATGTCTCACTGAAGGCAGTCATCTTGCCATCACTGCTCAATAACTGCCAAGTCTCACCTACAAAGTGGCCAAAAACTAAGCTTACATCCCAAGATGCTCTGGTCACTACCAGAGCTGAAAGGTCATACAAGTGAAAATATTCAAGCCTTTCTCAAAGACCAAATTTGGTGTGCTTGGTTCTAAAAGGGAGGGGAGAGTGAGGGAGGAGAAAAGACACTGGGGGTAGTGAGCTACATATAAGGTGGTCACATCCTCAATTGCTTGTTCTGCAGAATATAAGAAATCTGTGGGCTTTTTTTTGCTGAATCAGTGAGTTCTAAGTCTAAGACCTCAGAAAGGCCTTCATATCGCCAGAAGGGGAAGCACTGGCTGCTTTTCTGGTGGAGACAAAGATGAAAGAAGTGTTTCTGGCTCAGCCTCCACATTCTCATCTTCCTGTTTTACTGAGCCCCTAAGACTGAGATGACAGCTGTTTATAAGCCAAATTTTGGTTGCCATAAATTTATGGCAGGTCAGAAAGTCCAGAGTCAATATTCAGAACTCTTCCAGCTCCAAGGCAACAAGACAGTCCCATGATCTTATTTCAACCATAAGGACTCATGGACTCCAAATTCCAAAGCATGGCAAAAGACAGCTGTTCACCGACAGGACAAGGAGTCAAGGATCTGGCAAATTATATGCTAGACTTGGCTACCGTTGTACACTGGCCTCCAAACGGCCTTTCCTCTCTATCACACACAATCTCCTCAGCAACAGTGGCTCCCATTATTACATCACACCTATCCTCTGCTCTCTACACTAGCTTCTCATAGAATATCAAATCAAGTTCAAGGTCTCTGTCCTTATCCTCAAGGAATTTGATGGCCTGGGCCTAGTACATCTAAGAGGTTGCCCTAAAGTTCTAAGATGAAGACCATTCTTAACCCCTTCACTCCTCAGGAACAAGTGAACTTTCTACAATAAGGGAAGGTGATCTATTACTCCTGGGGGAATTCTCCATCACTGCACAAGCGCAGAATTAATGTCCCCTGCAGATAAATTCATTCACATGCACCTTCCGAGCAGTGGGGGGAGGGGGAAGGAGAGAGAGAAGGGGGCAAGTCTGGTTTGGGCATCAGGAGCAGCCAGGGGAGATGTAAATCACCACATCAGGAGGTGGGGGTGGGGGGAGACAGGGACAGGACTTCCTCCTCTCCTGCACGGGCTGCTCCTGGGGTTGGGTCAGACCCACCTCCAGGAACCTCCCCCACTTCAGAAAGCTCTGCACACACACCCCACTTCCTGACCCCATCGCTCCCAGTGACGGGGGGGAGGGGTCACTGTGTGGGGAGCTGCCCCTCATGTGCCCAACCCCCCTGCATCCAGACCCCCCCTGCACCTGGACTTCCCCTCCCACACCCATCCTCCCTCCCACTGAGCCCCAACCACCTTCACTTGGGCCCGCCCCCCAGGAATTCCCATTCCTCCTGCACCTCCGAGCCCCAGTACTTCCAGATTCACCTTGCACGCACATCCTCCACCAAGCCACCCACACAGAATTCATCCCACACATCGATCCCCCTCCATACACTAAGCCCCTCCACATTTGGATCCTGCCCGGCTGGGCCTGTTTGCCCGACACCTGGATGAGGAGGGCAGGGCTGGGTATGCATGACTGTCACTCTGGCTCACTGTGAAACCACAGAGATGTGCTAATATGCCTAGTAAGGAATCAAAAAACATTTCCTGAATCTTTTTTGTTGTTTGTATTGTTACAAACATACTTGCTGATGGGTATTTTAAACAACTGAAAAAGTGATTATATTGTGTTATTTTGTTAAATAAAATATGCAGAATTTTGCAAAATTTTAAAATATTGAGCACAGTACTTTTAATTTTTTTAGCACAGAACTCCCTCATGAGTAATCTCTGCAGGAGACAGAACTCAGTGGCTGACCCAAGACTAGAATGAACTCCCACAGGAATTAAGGACTGTCTCATACCTCCCCACCTTCCACTCAAAGTGCAAGGCACATCACTTTAACCTTCCTTTGTTTAACAAAAATAGCAATTATGTGTATATGCATATTCAAAGAATTCCAAAACAAGACATCACTGAACACCCTTCTCCCCCTCGAGAGAATGTGAGAACACAAAACATGGCAGATGTTAGTGCATTAAGCAACATGACTGTTGGAAGGTGCTCAGATAGTATGGTGATGAGTTTGGTATAAGAATCTATAGTTTAAACCCCAAAGATAAACACAGAGGCAAAGTTAATACTGCTTAAGAGTAATGACTCTGATTATGATCTAACTCAATAAAGGTAGGATAACAAGGCCTGACTGATTCAAGGCATCAGGAAACCATGGCACAAGCTGCATCTAACACAAGAGGAACCAGCATCTCTCTTTTCCTGATGCTGAAACATACAAAATAACTGGTAGCAGCTAGGCTTGACTGAATATGACTTAACTAGTCTTTTTTAGATCAATAGGGGCACATTAGTATGCATTCCTCAGTCTTTCTAGTGGAGGAAACATCAGAGGTTACTAGCAGAGCTTCCACAGTCCCTGATACCAAGACAGCAACACAGAAGAAACACTAGCAGTGGATACCAAGACCTGCACCCTCGTTTACATCAAGATGGGAGCAAGAGAATTTGTCAGCACCATGACTATTCTGCTTCACCCTCCAGCTAGGGAAGTGTCCAGATGCCAAGAAACTGTTCTGAAGTCCCAAACCTGCTTAGCAGACTCAATAATGAAGAGTAGAGATTTATTAAGATCCCACCTGATCATAGAAATCAAAAACATGGGACCCTAATGACATTACTGCATTGCATGAAACAGGTCTCAATTTAACATCCCTAGCTGCCTCGGCCATGCCACTTAGCCCAAAACAGGCAAAATGGCTATTCAATCAAGTACTCTAGCAGGACCAGCATCAGGAAAAAGTAACAAGCCTAAGAGGACAGTGCCCCAAGCAACGCCCATTCACACTTTTCTTTTTAAATAAAAATGCAGCAAGCTAATCTTGCGGGGAGGGAGAAACACCAATGCCATCCCACCCCAACCGCCCTCACTCAGACAGACCCCCAGGCTCCCGCACCACTGCCATCCTACCCCCCCCGTCGTGCCCGCACTCAGCCAGTCCCCAGCCTCCCGCACCACTGCCATCCTACCCCCCACCCGCCCGCACTCAGCCAGACCCCCAGGCTCCCGCACCACTGCCATCTTACCCCCCCCCAGTGCCCACACTCAGCCAGACCCCCAGGCTCCCGCACCACTGCCATCCTACCCCCCCCGTGCCCGCACTCAGCGGGATCCCCAGGCTCCCGCACCACTGCCATCCTATCCCCCCCCGCGCCCGCACTCAGCGGGATCCCCAGCCTCCCGCACCACTGCCATCCTATCCCCCCCCCCCGTGCCTGCACTCAGCCAGACCCCCAGGCTCCCGCACCACTGCCATCTTACCCCCCCCAGTGCCCACACTCAGCCAGACCCCCAGGCTCCCGCACCACTGCCATCCTACCCCCCCCCGTGCCCGCACTCAGCGGGATCCCCAGGCTCCCGCACCACTGCCATCCTATCCCCCCCACGTGCCCGCACTCAGCCAGACCCCCAGGCTCCCGCACCACTGCCATCCTACCCCCCCCCAGTGCCCACACTCAGCCAGACCCCCAGGCTCCCGCACCACTACCATCCTACCCCCCCCAGTGCCCTCACCGATGGCTCCCCAGCCTCCAGCACGGCCCTTGCTCCAGCTCTTAAACCCCCATCCCGCCAGGCCCGACACCCTCACTCAGCCAGGCCGCTGCTGTCCGCACCGGCTCCTTCCGCCCACCGAGCCCTCCGCCTCTGAAGCCCCCCGCCCGCAGCCGGCCCGAGGCCCCGGCCCACACACGCGGGGACGCGGCCTCCTGCTCCCCCGACCAGGCGGCCACCCGCGACGCGCCAGGGCCCGAGCCCCGTGGGGTCGGGGCTCCGCCGGCGGCGCCTCACCTCTTAGGGGGCCCGTCCCCGGCGCTGCCCGCCCCGTTAGCCGCCGCCGCCTCCTCCATTTTGCCGCTGCCCTCAGCCCCCACGGCCGCCATTTCCTCCGCGCAGCCCCTTTGTGTAACAGCGTCCGCCCCGCGCTGTGCCCCGGAGCACGCTGGGAAAGGGGCGGGGCTGAGACCCTGGCGGCTGCGCCCCCGTGCGGCCGCGCTGAGAGCACGTGGTTCGGGTCGCTGACGTCACGGGGGCCGTTCCCGGGCTCTGGGTGGGGTCAGGGCGGAGCTGGGGCCGGCGGCGGCGCTGGGCCTGAGGGGCGGGGTTCGGGCCGTGCCGGGAGGGACAGTGCCTGGAGGGCATTCGGGGCGGGTGACACAGCGGACCCATTCAAATGGTGCACACTTTTTCTCAATTCCTTGAGTTTTGGAACCTATGTCCCCTGCCTAGCAAGTGCTGTTGAGTTGAGGGTGAGTTGCTCCGTCAGGGTATACCGGGTACAGTTCTGCTGCCCTCCGTTTGCACAACAACCCTTTATCACTCCTGCCCCAATAATGGGGTGGGGAGGGGAAGGAATCCAAGATCAGCCATAAATGATAATTGGGGCAAGCAATCCCATCATGCTGAGCACCTAGGCAGGTGGGTGTGTCCATGAAAACAAGATCAGCTCCTGAAGTCTTTTTCCCACAGTTCACCACTGGGGCCCGGCGGCGGCACTGTGCCTGAGGGGGGGTTCGGGCCGTGCCGGGAGGGGCCCTGCCTGGAGGGCGTTCGGGGCGGGGCGGGTGACACAGCGCCAGGGACAGCGGTCGTGCGGTGCTTCTGGGGGGCCAAGTCCGGGGGTCGGTCCCGCGCCTGCTGGAACTGCGGGAAGAGGGAAGAGCTCATTCAGAGTCTGCTTACATGTAAATCACCTGAGTTTAGTTACTTGAGTGCACAGGAACAAAGGACTGTAATAAAGTCTTCATGTGCAAAAGTCAGTTTGTTTTTTCAGAATCAGCCTAACACAATTTCACTAAGACTTAAGCTCTATTTAAAAAAAAAATAGGCTTCAAACAAGCCTCAGAAATGTCAACACATAAGGCTGATTGTATAAATGCCTAAAACTGAACATTATAAGAGAAGATAAAGAGCTGACCTAGGAGGAAAGGCCTTAAAAGCCAGAAGCTAAGCGACCAAGGGAAGCTAGCAAACAGGGGACTTTGAGAGGGCGAGTCATAATATAATCATGATGGTTAGGAAGGGCCGCTTTGCCAGTGCTAATATTACTCCTGTCTCCTCCACCTGTGGCTGTATCCAGACAGAGATCCTAACCATGGATGCCTCTACCCAGATCCTGGTGTGGATTTGCAGCCTGCATTTCCCACTTACAGAAAGCCAGGCTGGGCAGACCATCCAGTGTGAGAAGTGCCTGCTGGTGGAATCTCTTAGGAAGCAGATGGGAGAGCTACAGGAGGAGGTGGCTAGGCTGAGGAGCATCCGTGCACGTGAGGAATTCATTGACAGTTTTCATATGGAGACTTCCAAGGCTGAGGAGGCTACCCAGCGAGAGAGGACTGCTGTCACGCCCCCCAGGAGGATGATAAGACTCTGGTACAGGGAGGACACTCGCTGCTGGTTACTTCTGGCAGCAAGCAGTGCTCCACCCCTACTCCCAACCCACCCACCATGGTGATGGAAAACCGTTATGCTGCCCTGGCAATGAGGAATCACCCCCAAAAGGAGGAGGAGGAAAAGCTGGGAGGATCACAGACATCACTCCCAGGAGGAAACATATGGTGGTGGCAGTTGGTCACTCTCTTTTGAGGGGGATGGAGACACCCATCTGTTGCCCTGACATGGCATCCCACGAGGTACACTGCCTGCCAGGGGCCATAGCTGAGACGTTGTGGAGGGATTGTCAAGGATCATCCGGCCCTCTGACTAGTACCCCCTGCTACTCATCCATGTGGGCACTAATGATACTGTAAGGTATGACCCTCCGCAGATCAGAAGTGACTACAGGGCTGTGAGAGTAAGGGTGAGGGAGTTGGGAGTGCAGGTGGTGTTCTCTTCAGTCCTTCCAGTCAAGGATAGGGGCCTCGGCAGAGACAGATGCATCCTGGAGGTGAATGCCTGGCTGGGAGGATGGTGTCGCCAGGAGGGCTTCGGCTTCCTTGACTACAGGATGCCGTTCCAGGAAGAAGGACTGCTAAACAGAGATGGGGTCCACCTATCAAGGAAGGGGAAGAGCATATTTGGCTACAGACTAGCTAACCTTGTAAGTAGGGCTTTAAAACTAGGTTCAACGGGAGCAGGTGACCAAAGCCCACAGGTAAGTCAAAAACCTGGGAGAAGGGTTGGAATCTGGGGGGAGCATGGGCTGTTATAGCAGAAATAAGGGAGAAACAAGACAAAACTTTGGGGGGAAAATTAAATCAGTATCTTAGATGTCTGTATACTAATGTGCGAAGCATGAGGAATAAGCAGGAAGAACTAGAAATACTAGTAAACAAACAACTATGACATAGTTGCCACCACAGACACTTGGTGGGATAATATGCATGACTTGAATATTGGTATAGAAGGATACAGCTTGCTCAGGAAAGACAGGCAGGGGAAAAAGGGAGGAGGTGTTGCCTTATATATTAAAAATGTACACACTTGGACTGAGGTTGAGGTAGAAATAAGAGAGACTTCTTGAAAGTCTCTGGGTAAGGATAAAAGGGGTAAAAAAAAAAGGGTGATGTCATGGTAGGGGTCTACTGCAGACCACCAAACCAGGAAGAAGAGGTGGATGAGGCTTTTTTTAAACAAAAAAAAAAAAATCATCCAAAGCACAGGAACTGGTGGGGGGGGGGGGACTTCAACTACCCAGACATCAGTTGGGAAAATAACACAGCAGGGCACAGATTATCCAACAAGTTTTTGGAATGAATTAGAGACAATTTTTATTTCAGAAGGTGGAGAAAGCTACTAGGGGAGAGGCTATTCTAGATTTGATTTTGACAAATAGGGAAGAACTGGTTGAGAATTTGAAAGTGAAAGGCAGCTTGGGTGAAAGTGATCATGAAATGATCAGTTCATGATTCTAAGGAATGGTAGGAGGGAGAACAGCACAATAAGGACAATGGATTTCAAGAAGGCAGACTTTAGCAAACTCAGGTAGTTGGTAGGTAAAATCCCATGGGAAGCAAATCTAAGGGGAAAAACAATTGAAGACAGTTGGCAATTTTTCAAAGAAACATTAAGGGCACAAGAGCAAACTATCCCACTGTGTAGGAAAGATAGGCAGTATGGCAAGAGACCACCCTGGCTTAACCAGGAGATCTTCAACGATCTAAAACTCAAAAAACAGTCCTACAAAAAAATGGAAACTCGGAATACAAGTATGTAGGGACAAAATTAGAAAAGCCAAGGCACAAAATGGAAGGAAACAAGAAAACATTCTACAAATACATTAGAAGCAAGAGGAAGACGAAGGACAGAGTAGGCCCGTTACTCAATGAGGCAGGAAAGATAACAGAAAATGTGGAAATGGCAGAGGTGCTTAATGCCTTCTTTGTTTCGGTTTACACCAAGAAGGTTGGTGGCAACTGGATGTCTAACATAATAATAATTAAAATGAGGTAGGATCAGAGTCTAAAATAGGGAAAGAACAAGTCAAAAATTACTTAGACAAGTTAGATGTCTTCAAATCACCAGGGCCTGATTAAATGCATCCTAGAATACCTAAGGAGCTGACTGAGGAGATAGCTCAGCCATTAGTGATTATCTTTGAAAAGTCATGGAAGACATTCCAGAAGACTGGAAAAGGGCAAATATAGTGCTCATTTATAAAAAGGGAAATAAGGACAACCCGGGGAATTAGCTTAACTTCTGTACCCGGAAAAATAATGGAGCAAATAATTAAGCAATTTGCAAACACCTAGAAGATAATAAGATAACAACAGTCAGCATGGATTTGTCAAGAACAAATCGTGTCAAACCAACCTGATAGCTTTCTTAGACAGGGTACAAGCATTGTGGAAAGAGGGGGGCGGGGAAGCGGTAGACGTGGTATATCTTGACTTTAGTAAGGCTTTTGATACTGTCTCGCATGACCATCTCATAAACAAACTAGGGAAATACAACCTAGATGGAGCTACTATAAGGTGGGTGCATAACTGTTTGGAAAATCATTCCCAGAGAGTAATCATCAGTGGTTCACAGTCAAGCTGGAAGGGCATAATGAGTTGCATCCTGCAGGGATCGGTTCTGGGTCCAGTTCTGTTCAATATCATCATCAATGATTTAGATAATGGCATAGAGAGTTGTAGGGATATTAAAGAAGGTTTATATTAGACATGGTTTATATGAAAAATGATTTATTGTTAATTGATACTTTATAACTGAAGGTTTATATTAGAAGTAAATGTGATTCCCAAGATTTAGCCTCTAACCTGCAAGCCACCAGCTGTGTCTGTGTGAAGCCTGCTCAAAGAAATACTTTGTATAAAACTTGTTAAACATGAATTAACTCTAAGTAAGCCAAAACAGTAGCTGTTATAGTATATAGATAGAGACCCCCACCCTCTGTAAGTTTTCATCTCACTTTATTTTTGAATGTTAAAAGACAGGGAGTCTCACATAAATTGGTAACACCCCAAAAGGTAAAGAGACAGTGAAATAGATGTAATTAAGATAGAGACTGTATGTGAATGAGTGCCTAGTTTAAATAATGAATGAATGGTTAGGGAGTTACCAGCCTGAAGAATTCAGTGTCTGCTGAAGAAGGTGTCAAGTGGGATCAACCAGATGACACACCCCCCCCGAGGGCAAACTGGAATCCACCCCACCACCTCAAAGGAAGGAAAAACAAAACATCTGACAACATGGAGCCAGCCACCTGCTGATTGATTTAGCAACAGCAGAATGAAGCAACTCTCATGGACTGACATAGGAATAAATTCCTATAAAACTGGACTCTGAAGACTAAGGACTTTGAGTCTATGGTTCTGCTGCCAGCCTCCAGGAGCATCAGGTGCATCTGACACAAACTCGGCTCCATCCTCATGACCAAGATACCTGGCCAGTAACTTGGCATGAGCAATGTCTAGGCTGGTAACTATAACACCTATACAGAACCTGAATGAATATATATATATATATATATATATATAAAATGTGTGTATAAGAAATAAGTAGTAAAACAACGTTGTTTGCTTTTATCTTTTGCTTTACTATTATATTTACAATAAATGTGGCATCTTTGCCTTATCCCTCTTAATAAGATCCTGCTGGTTTTTATTATATTGGTATAACATTTTGGTGGAGAATAGCGAAAGGGGGATTATTGTATTTTTGCCTCAGTTATTGTAAACCAATCTGTGCGCACACAACCGGCTCTACAGAGCACGGTTCTATTCTTGGTTAACCAAACCTGGTGGCCTCCGGATAGGTAGCAGGAAAATAAAGAGCTCATAGAAACTTTAAGCTACAATTAATCATATCCAAAGTGTTCACTGAAAAATCAGGGGTAACAAGAGCCTATATGCCAAGGTAAAGCTGCTCGCTGAATGAGATCAGGGGTAGCAGGATATGATAATTTAGGCTGTGTCACTCGCTGCAAGGGTTCAGGGGTGACAAAGGAAACTATACACTCGCTGCAAGGGTTCACGGGTGACGAATAAAACCATACACATGTTAAAAATGTTTAAGAAAAGACAAGGGAGAACAGTCTCGGAGGGAGGAATGCAGTTTGAAGGAGCTCCAACCTCACCTTTTGTAAAAGAAATAACACCCTTTAAACAAATCCTTCAGAAATATGGGCACAGTCCTTGGACTGAACAAGCCCTCGCAGATGCTTGGTCTATATTGGATCTAGAGAATAGATTGGCCCAATGTATCCTCATATGTAAACCCCCAAATGCAGCAAAAAGAGATGCTGCAGGGATCTGGCTGCTGTGGGAGGCTTGTAATGACAGCTACCTCTGCCTAGCAGCCTGTAAAGAGGAGAAAATATCTCTAAAAGAAAAACTATCCCAACTGGAAAAAGGGGTAGAAAATTGGAAAGTAATGGCTCATTGGGAAAAAGAGGCTTGGGACCCCCGGGAAACGTGGGAAGAAAATATATGAAACAACTTTTGTAAGCTGCTCTTTTAGGAATTAGGGGTTATAGTGCTTAATATTTATCAATTTGGTTTTGTTGTGGTTGGTTGTTGTTCACAACTGTTGGGAAAATGTTTAAGAAAACACTGTCTAAAGAGATCCTTAAAAACAAAAACAAACTGACTAGGTACTTATTAATATATAAACCCTCAACTCCGATGAAAAGGAAGCAGCTGCAGTTTGGCTTCTATGGGAAACCTGTAATAAGGTATTCCTTCAATTGGCTAAATGTAAAAATAAAAAACTGCACCAAGATTTACAAGCCTCTGCTGCAAAAGCAGCGAAATGAAAATGTATGTAGTACTCAAACCCAGTTAAGTGCCCTTAAGGTTGGGTACAGAGAGTTAAAACAGCACTCTCACATCTTACAGCAGCAGTAACATCAGAAGAAGGAACATTTGAGACCCCAGAAGGGGCAAATTTTTGGGACCCCTCTGGAGAGTGGAAAGGGGAATATTTGGGTAGATTCCTCCTCCCAGGGCCAGAATGCCATTGCAACAGTAACAACAGTGCCTGCTTCTGCCTCAGACCTCCAGGCCATGGCAAAGTGGCTGGAAATTTTAAAATGAAAATTTTTTTGCACCACTTAATTAGCATTTGTGCAGCCCCAAGTACCAAACACACTGTGGCAGAGACTAAGCAGGGTCTGCCATGTGGAAGCACTGTGCTAATTTATTTCTAAGCTTTTATCTTTCAGGCTCTAAAACCAGAACATCAGGAGAGCTGGTACCAGCTGAAGAGTTATAAAATACCATGGTTATAGTGTCGCGACAAAGTCTGTGTTCAGTGTTCTGTGTTGCATGTTCTGTGTCTGTCTCTAGTGGTGTCCTGTGCTAGCATTGGGTCCAGAAAAAAAAATACTACACTAGACAGAGCAAATGTCTTTTCCTCTCTCTACTTCCCCCATGTCCATCCAACTTATCAATCACCACTTGTGTCCAAAAGACTTTGGTCCCCAGTGCATCAGGTTTATTTTTTGTTAGGTTTAATTAATACATTTGTATTGTTAGTTACATTTGCTTGTATTGTTAATTCCACACTTTTCTCTATGCACTCTGGTTCTACTTCCCCAAGTCCTAAAGGGTAGTTCTTGGGCCCCCATAACCTGTAAGACCTTGGCCCATAATTGCAGGGCCCCATCTTTCAGGTCCCCAAAAACCTCTTAAGTACAACTGTTAAAAATAGGAAATTCTGCAACATTTTAGCAAATAAATGTTAGTTTAAGTCCAAATCAGCTTAACCTTGCATGACAGCTGTGGTCCTCCAACAAAATCTTATTTGTTGTGTGTGCTTAAGGAGGTCCTGACCTCAGTAACTTTTATTGTTTGATGGCCATTGCAGCATCAAACTTGGGCCTCATCTTATGTGTCAATGTACCCGATTATTGTAATGGTTATAGTTTTATTGTATTCCCAATTATTATAACTATAATTGCTTGGATTTGTGTTTAGGTTCTATCTGGTGTTTAGTCAATTGTAATGGTTTTAGTTATATTCACCTGGTTATAATTGTTTGGTTGTTTGCAACAAATCACCTGTGCCCTGCGACGACAACAACTACTGTAATGATCATAGACCAAGGGGCAGAGTGCTAGCAGCCCCCCAGTAGATGAATGTAAATGCAATGTCAGTACTGTTTTTACTAAAAATCACACTTACTATTTACTGCGGCCAAAAAAGTCTCAGCTAACACTAACTGCTGAGCTGGCTGACTTCTCGATTGACCTTGGAATTAAATGGCAAAACCTTACTGATAGCCTAATTAAAAGCAAAGAAGTGACCAAATTTTTAAAAGACAGATGACCAAGTAGGAAATCGGACTATTAATATCATACATGCCAACGGGGACATGTTAAGAATTGCCACTGCAGAGAAACAAATAACTTATCATTGGTATGATATATTCTCTGGATGGTCCCCAACCACCACTGGCATTCTATCAGTAATGCTACATCCCTTAATAGTTGTCTTGGTATTGAATTGTATTTGTATTATTGGAATGTTTAGCATGTGCTTTTGGATAAGAAGGATGTACAATAGATTGAAATCACAAACCCATGTTGCCTCACAGTACCTTCTTTTAAACAGGTTACATAGAAAGTGACACTAACGAGTATATGTATATCGTAGTGTCAAAAGGGGGATTATGTAGGGATATTAAAGAAGGTTTATATTAGACATGGTTTATATGAAAAATGATTTATTGTTAGAAATGATTTATTGTTAATTGATACTTTATAACTGAAGGTTTATGTTAGAAGTAAATGTGATTCCCAAGATTTAGCCTCTAACCTGCAAGCCACCAGCTGTGTCTGTGTGAAGCCTGCTCAAAGAAATACTTTGTATAAAACTTGTTAAACATTAATTAACTCTAAGTAAGCCAAAACAATAGCTGTTATAGTATATAGATAGAGACCCCCACCCTCTAAGTTTTCATCTCACTTTATTTTTGAATGTTAAAAGACAGGGAGTCTCACATAAATTGGTAACACCCCAAAAGGTAAAGAGACAGTGAAATAGATGCAGCAAAGAGTCCTGTGGCACCTTATAGACTAACAGACGTTTTGCAGCATGAGCTTTCGTGGGTGAATACCCACTTCTTCAGATGCAAGTGGGTATTCACCCACGAAAGCTCATGCTGCAAAATGTCTGTTAGTCTATAAGGTGCCACAGGACTCTTTGCTGCTTCTACAGAACCAGACTAACACGGCTACCCCTCTGATAAGTGAAATAGATGTGATTAAGATAGAGAATGTATGTGAATGAGTGCCTAGTTTAAATAATGAATGAATGGTTAGGGAGTTACCAGCCTGAAGAATTCAGTGTCTGCTGAAGAAGGTGTCAAGTGGGATCAACCAGATGACCCCCCCAGAGGGCAAACTGGAATCCATCCCACCACCTCAAAGGAAGGAAAAACACATCTGACAACATGGAGTCAGCCACCTGCTGATTGATTTAGCAACAGCAGAATGAAGCAACTCTCATGGACTGACATAGGAATAAATTCCTACAAAACTGGACTCTGAAGACTAGGGACTTTGAGTCTATGGTTTTGCTGCCAGCCTCCAAGAGCATCAGGTGCATCTGACACAAACTCGGCTCCATCCTCATGACCAAGATACCTGGCCAGTAACTTGGCATGAGCAACGTCTAGGCTGTTAACTATAACACCTATACAGAACCTGAATGAATGATTGAATATATATATATATTCATACATTCACATGTGTGTGTGTGTATAAGAAATAAGTTGTGATAGAAATAAGTAGTAAAACAACATTGTTTGCTTTTATCTTTTGCTTTACTATTATATTTACAATAAATGTGGCATCTTTGCCTTATCCCTCTTAATAAGATCCTGCTGGTTTTTATTATATTGGTATAGCAGAGTATGCTTATAAAGTTTGAGGACAATACCAGTACTGCGGAAAGGGATCCAGGGGTCGTAGTGGATCACAAGCTAAAGATGAGTCAACATTGTAACACTGTTGCAAAAAAAAAAACAAAAACAAAAAAAAAAACACCACACCCATTCTGGGATGTAGTAGCAGGAATATTGTAAGTAAGACACGAGAAGAAATTCTTCCGCTTTACTCCGAGCTGATTAGGCCTCCACTGGAGTATTGGAGTTCTGGGTGCCACATTTCAGGAAAGATGTGGACTAATTGGAAAAAGTCCAGAGACGAGCAACAAAAATGATTAAAGGCTTGGCAAACATGACCTGTGAGGGAAGACTGAAAAAATTGGATTTGTTTAGTCTGGAGAAGAGAAGACTGAGGGGGGAAACATGATAACGTTTTCAAGTACATAAAAGGTTGTCACAAGGATGACAGAGAAAAATTGTTCTTAACCTCTGAGGATAGACAAGAAGCAATGGGCTTAAATTGCAGCAAAGGCAGTTTAGGTTGGACATTAGGAAAAACTTCCTAAATGTCAGGGTTGTTAAGCCCTGGGATAAATTGCCTAGGGAGGTTGTGGAATCTCCATCATTGGGGATTTTTAAGAACAGGTTTGACAAACACCTGTCAGGGATGGTCTAGATAATACTTAGTCCTGCTCTGAGTGCAGGGGACTTCCAGTTCTAGGATTCTATGATAAAAGCCTTCTACTGAAACCGGTTACTCCATGAGCTCAAGACAACTGTGCTGTGGATCTAAAGATCCCAGCCTGTTGGTGACACCCAGGGAGGGGTCAGTGTGGTTCCACAGGATGGAATTTTTGTATTTGTCAAATTCTAAGTTTTTTAAAAGAATTAGGAAATCACATTTAAAAAAAACTTAAAGGAATGTTAAGGTTGCAAAGTCAGGAACTCAAAAATAATGAAGTGCCAGATTAAGGATGCCTGTTCAACCTTAATTCGGCCCCCTTGTGTGTATGCATTATGATACTTCCACTGGACCCTGCCTGCCTTGAACAGGCATGCAGCAGCAGGATACGACTCCATGGGCTGCCGGATTTCAGGTTCTTGTCTGGTTCTCCTGTTCTCCCCCATACACACAATGTTGTCCTTATCGGAGAATGCCAGGTCAGTGTCCCAGCTAGGGTTGCCAGGCGTCTGGTTTTCGACTGGAACACCTGGTCGAAGGGACCCTGGTGGCTCCGGTCGGCACTGCTGACTTGGCTGTTAAAAGTCCAGTCAGTGGCGCTGCAGGGGCTCAGGGCTAAGGCAGGCTCCCTGGCTCTGTGCGGCTCCTGGAAGCGGCGGCCAGGTCCCTGTGGCCCCTAGGCACATGGACAGCCAGGGAGGCTCTGCGAGTTGCCTGCACCCCAAGTGATGGCTCTCTGACCTCAGGGATGCTTCTGGGTTCCTCTCCTTCCCATGTTGTCTCTTGAATCCCTTTCTATTACTTTATAGCTGTTTTCTCTCATTCCTTCACTCTGCCTTCTTGGCCCCTGTGGCCAAGAGACTGCACAGAGGGGCTCAGTTCCCAATGGGAGCACTGGGCAGTCCTCCAGAAAGGTGCGAGGTGGCATTGCGCACTCAGGCCCAGTGCTGATCTCAGCACTGACCTCACCGTGCTGACAGCATGGAGTCACAGTGCAGAGCTGAGATAATCTCAGTCCTCTCTCTCACATGTAGCCAGGAGTACATAGTGTGTCTAGCAATCGCACTAGTGGTCGCTGTGCCTCTCCTGCCTAGTCTGAGCAGGTGTCCTATGGCCAGGGACTGAGAATCCTGTTAGTACTGGAAATAGCTAGTGATAAAAATCCACATTTTCCCCTGCACCAGCTGTCCAATTTGCCAGGTACATCATGATATCCCCATTCTGGATCAAAGGATCTATCCCTGCTGCTGGCTTCACATGCTCTTGCAGGGGTAGACTGGCTGGACCCGATTCCTCTTGCAGTGACACTGGTGTCAATCGTCAATAACTTTGTTGAAGTCCTTGAGATTACACTGGTGTAAAATCTGTGGGCTCATAAGGCTCATAATGTTTATATTAAAAAAAAAATCTAGGGTTTTGTGGTAACAAGATTGTTACAAAATCAGACCCCTCTGTAACAGAAGGGCACCTGTCTCCATTTGTATGTAGTCTGGCAGAAGAAAAAAAGAATGAAAAAAATAATCACATCTCCCCCAGAGGCTGCTGAGAGGAGCTTGGAGAGCCTGAATCTTTGGAAAGGGCAAGAGGCAGAACGCTATCTATTGTCCTTAATGACATGCGGAGGCTGAATTTCTACATCATCCTGTGGAGGGGCAGATGACCCGTCCCACACCAGCTGTTCAGAAGGGGTTAAAGGACTCCTGTGGTCAGCTTCAGCCCCCGTCCATCGCACCGGTGAGGCATGTCAGGCCTGGTTCTTGTGGGTGACAGTTTGGGGTGGTGCTGGGAAGCAAGCTGAGCTAGGGCCCTGTGATACTAATGGAAGGGTGGCTTGAGGATGGCACCTGCCCGAGCCCCTGAGGAAGAAGCTGGGCCGCAGAACTAAATCCCAGCCCAGCCTTTAGTAATGCCGCAGAGTGGGTGCTGAGCTGGCCTGCAGCTTCCCACACCCTGGCACGAGGAAGGGGCCTGACCTCCTGAGGGCTGTGGAAGTATTTTCCTCTTGTTAGGATTCTCCATAGCACTGGCAGGGGGTGGACTCACTTACAGATGCAGCTGGAGGGCTGTACCCCATGTCCCAGAATGGGAGCCTAGGGCTGCTGCTGCCTAGAGAATGACATTTGAGGGAAATGAGGCACCTGTCCTCACCACAAGGGGGCCATCTTGAGACATAACCATCAACACCCCCCACCTGTAGGAATGAAGCAGAACATGTCTAAGGAAATGAATGAGGCAGGATCCTATGGAAAAATAGTATGTGATCATGTAATTAAAGGCTGTATCATAACGCACACCCACCATGGGGCCAAATGAAAACACAGGCACCTTAATTCTGGCATTTCCTAACTTTTGAGGGCTCAGTAAGGAGTTAGACACAATTCTGCCTATTTCATTTTTTGAGTAAACTTAATTTGTTTCAAGAGCTCCCAAGCGAAATCAGTCATTCAGTATCCACCTGTTCATTCTTTCATTATCTTTAGAAACAATTTTCTAGAGAGCCATTTGCAATAGCAGTTAATGATTAGGTAACACACACCAACTCATCTGGCAGTATCTCTGCACTTTGTCAGACAAGGCCATTTTCAATGGGGACCGGTCACTTAGGCTGTCCTATGACATGCCTAGAAAGTATAAAAAAAGCATTTATTTAAAAAAGTGTCAGTGCATGCACATGATCATTCATCTGTTCATAATGTAGAGGCTTGTATGAGGCAGTTTGCTCTCTCTGTCTGTGCAAAGGGCTGGGAGTTTGCTTCCAAAGATGACTTAAGAAATGTAACTACTCCTTATTCCTAGGAATGGTGAAACAAAACACAAGTTAATTCTGTGAGACATGTGTAGTAGCTCAGCGTAATTAAATAGTAAATAACTAAATTACTTAAGTATATTTTTGCTTAGTGTGACAAAGCTCTGTCCTGGTCTCTGTGGGTCCTGTGTTTCCTAATGGATTTTGCTAGCCTCAGAGGCTCACTGTGACCCTCCCCTGAACCCTTCTCTCTAGGGTCACAGTCTACTGAGCCATTTTCATCATAAGCCAGGGAGGGAGGTGAGGAGAAGTTCTCCTCCCTTGCACAGTCTCTGTTGTCTCCTAGTCTCAGTGATTAATCAGGGGGCAAAGGGTGTGTGTGGGGGGGAGCCCAGGCCCACCCTCTACTCCAGGCTCCAGCCCAGGGACACTAATAGTATCAGCTATAGTAGCTGACCTTTTAGGACCAGGACACATACAATTCCCTTGGCTACTTCCCCACAGCAGCCCCCACTTCCTCAAGCTCCACTTCACCCTTACCTCAGGGCCTCCTTCCTTGTACCTGATATGGTGTCTGCAGCTCAGCTCCCAGCACAACTTCTCACAGCTCCTGACACACACACACCTACCTGACTAACTGGGAGGCTTTTAACTAGTTTCAGCCAGTCCCGATTGGCTTCAGGTGTCCCAATCAACCTAGCAATCTCCACTGCCTTCTGGAAAGATCTTAATTGGCCCCAGGTGTCTTAATTGACCTGGAGCAGCTGCCATTTACTTATCCTGGTACCATGGATTTGTTTAACCTGGGGCTAATATATCTATCTCCCACTACTTTTCTGTAGCCGTCTGGCCTTGCCTCCCCGTCACATTAGTAATTGAATTATTTTAAAATTACTAAGTAATTCCATTTCTTTTGAGAATGACAGTATTAACAGTACTACAGAATGGACAAATCGTTAGCTAACTAAGAGCTAATAGTTGTTATTCATTATAATGGCAACACAACTCACTGTATACTACAGACAAGTAAAAACTACATTAGAAGAATGCTAAGGTTGCGAAGTTAAACAATCAAAGTTACCCGGTTACAGAATGGCTTTTTGCCTGTGGAACCAGAGGGTCTGAACTGGCCGAGGTGCTCAGAAAACCACCTTCCAATAGCTGTGCAGCCTCCTGTCTTGGTTTTATAGCAAGGCTCCTGATCTTTGGTGATTTTTCTAAAGCCCCAGTTTCTGGAGCCACACGAGTACCCAAGATGCTCCAGCTTCCACAGAACCCCAAAGACTCAAAAACCTGAAGATCCCCAAATAATTAATTTTTAAAATCTCATGATTTTGGGTGCCCTGACTCAGGATTTCTGAGCCCTGGGGGGTTGGCGAGGCTGTGATAGATCAGGCACCCCCAGAGCAGGTATATGGGCTCAGCCCGCGAGTAAACCACTGAGCCAAATTCAGTCCTGGTGCAAATGGTGCCCCCCTCCACCTCATTCCCCAGCTAAAATTCCCAAGTAATGAAAAGCAGCCCAAAGCATTGCCTTGGGCTGGGTCGTGCCTCTCCCAGCGGGAACAGCAGAGCCCTGGGCATCAGCACACTGTCCCTAGCAGGCCCTGGTTTAATGGAGATGGGGCTGGAGGCAGGTAGGGTGACCAGACAGCAAGTATGAAAAATCGGGACGGTGTGTATGTGGGGGGGGTGGTAATTGGAGCCTATATAAGGAAAAGCCCCCAATATCGTCACTGTCCCTATAAAATCGGGACATCTGGTCACCCTAGAGGCAGGACATACCCTTGTCTCTGGAATGTGCTTCCTGCTCCGAATCTCCAAAGCCTGGTGGGCAGAGGAATGAAAAACAAAATAGAAATAGGGGGGAATAAAACTTGTAAGTGATTCAGCTCCGTCAAGCTGTGTTCGTCCCAAGCAGGGGGACACCCACCCCCGCTCCTGTCATAAATCAGGGCCTGAGCCTGCAGAGACGTAGGGACTCCTCATGTGAGTAAAGCAATGTGTATGAGCCTTGTAGGATTGGGCCCTTGGGCTCTAAGGCCAGGAACTGTGGGCTGGGTTCAAATGCAGAGACTTGAATCCAGCTCCCAGGTGAGTGCCCCCAGCCACTGGGCGACAGAGCCAGAGCCCAGCAACTGTTTCATTCTTCATGCCAAGAGGGACACCTACAACAGGAGAGACCGAATGAGAGCCAGCCCAGAACCACCACCAGGCTGGTTCAATCCACTCGGCTTGATTTGGAGCTGGGATTGGCGCCTGGGTCCCCCCACGCCCCAGGTGTGGGCAACGGGCCTGGGCTCTCGCTCACTCTCTGTGTGAGATGGGGCTGACTTGGAGAGGGCGCTTCGTCTCTCAGCTCCTCAGGCTGCGGTCAGTAGGAGTGAGGTGTCTAGGTCCCTTGGGGGATCTGGGCCCTAAGCCTTCCCCTGTTCTCGGCATTGCCCACTGGCTGGCTCAGGCAGCTCCCAGCGCAGTGTGCTGGCTACTGAGAATCCCTTTCCAAGGCGCTGACTCTCCCAGGCATCATACAGGGAGCCTGGGTGCCCGTCTGGGGCTGGGAATCACACTGGGCGGCAGTAGGAGGGAAGTGACTTCTAACAGCATAGAATCATAGAATCATAGAATTCAAGATCAGAAGGGACCATTGTGATCATCTAGTCTGACCTCCTGCAAGATGCAGGCCACATAAGCCGATCCCCCCACTCCTTTAGCAAGCGACCCCTGCCCCATGCTTCGGAGGAAAGCGAAAAACCTCCAGGGCCACTGCCAATCTACCCTGGAGGAAAATTCCTTCCCGACCCCAAATATGGCGGTCAGCTGAACCCCGAGCATGCGGGCAAGACTCTCCAGCCATACCCTCTGGAAAAAGGTTAAGAATATCATATCATTGACCCACTGTACTATTTACCAGTGTGGCACTTAATTGACCTATTGACTAAGCCCGTTATCCTATCATACCATCTCCTCCATAAACTTATCCAGCTTAATCTTAAAGTCATGGAGGTCCTTCGCCCCCACTATTTCCCTCGGTAGGCTGTTCCAGTATTGCACTCCCCTGATGGTTAGAAACCTTCGTCTAATTTCAAGCCTAAATTTCCTGACTGACAATTTATATCCGTTTGTCCTCGTGTCCACATTAGCACTGAGCTGAAATAATTCCTCTCCTTCCCTGGTATTTATCCCTCTGATATATTTAAAGAGTGCAATCATATCTCCTCTTGTCCTTCTTTTGGTTAAGGAAAACAAACCGAGCTCCTCAAGTCTCCTTTCATACGACAGGCCTTCCATTCCTCGGATCATTCTAGTGGCCCTTCTTTGTACCCGTTCCAGTTTGAATTCATCCTTCTTAAACATGGGAGACCAAAACTGCACACAATACTCCAAATGAGGTCTCACCAACGCCTTATATAACGGGACTAGCACCTCCTTATCCCTACTAGAAATACCTCGCCTAATGCATCCCAAGACCGCATTAGCTTTTTTAACGGCCACATCACATTGCCTACTCATAGTCATCTTACGATCAACCAGGACTCCTAGGTCCTTCTCCTCCTCCGTTACTTCCAACTGGTGCGTCCCCAGCTTATAACTAAAGTTCTTGTTAGTCATCCCTAAATGCATAACCTTACACTTCTCACTATTGAATTTCATCCTGTTACTAATACTCCAGTTTACAAGGTCATCCAAATCTCCCTGGAGGATATCCCGATCCTTTTCCGAGTTGGCAATACCTCCCAACTTGGTGTCATCCGCAAACTTTATCAGCCCACTCCTACTCTTGGTTCCCAGGTCAGCAATAAATAGATTGAACAAAATCGGACCCAAAACCGAACCTTGAGGAACTCCACTGGTAACCCCCCTCCAACCCGACAGTTCCCCCTTCAATACTACCCTCTGCAGTCTCCCCTTTAACCAGCTCCTTATCCACCTCTGGATTTTCATTTCGATCCCCATCTTTTCCAATTTAACCAGTAATTCCTCATGCGGTACCGTATCAAACGCCTTACTGAAATCCAGATATATTAGATCCACCGCATTTCCCTTGTCTAAAAAATCTGTTACTTTCTCAAAGAAGGAGCTCAGGTTGGTTTGGCACGATCTACCTTTCGTAAATCCATGCTGTAATCTATCCCAGTTGCCATCGGCCTCATGCTCCGTAACCACTCTCTCTTTTAAAATTTTTTCCATGATTTTGCATACTACAGATGTTAAACTAACTGGCCTGTAGTTACCCGGGTCACTTTTTTTCCCCTTCTTGAATATAGGAACTACATTAGCTAATCTCCAGTCAAACGGTACAATCCCCGAATTTAGGGATTTATTAAAAATCATCGCTAACGGGCTAGCAATATCACTCGCCAATTCCCTTAATATTCTAGGATGAAGATTATCCGGGCCCCCCGATTTACTTCCGTTAAGCTGTTCAAGTTTGGCTTCTACCTCAGATACCGTAATGTCTACCCCCATATCTTCATTCCCATCGGTCCCTCTATCACTATTCCTTAGCCCTTCATTAGCCTCATTAAAGACCGAGGCAAAATATTCGTTCAGATATTGTGCCATTCCAAGATTATCCCTAATCTCCACTCCGTTTAAAGTTTTAAGCGGTCCCACTTCTTCTTTCTTGGTTTTCTTCCTATTTATATGGCTAAAAAACCTTTTGCTATTGATTTTAATCCCCTTCGCTAGGTCCATCTCCACCCGTCGCTTTGCCTTTCTCACTGCTTCCCTACATCCCCTGACCTCAATAAGGTAGGTTTCTTTGCTGATCCCTCCCATTTTCCACTCCTGATACGCTTTCTGTTTTTTCTTAATGACCCCTCTAAGACGCTTGCTCATCCAGCTCGGTCTAAAACTGCTACCTACGAGCCGTTTTCCCTTTCTCGGGATACATGCCTCTGACAACTCCTGCAACTTCAACCTGAAGTAACCCCAGGCGTCATCTGCCTTTAGATCCCTAAATATGTTAGTCCAGTCCACTTCCCTAACTAGTCGCCTTAATTTAGTAAAGTTAGCCCTTTTGAAATCGTAAACCTAGTCTCAGATGCAATATTGATTATCCTCTCATTTATTTTGAAACGAATTAGCTCATGATCACTCGAGCCAAGGTTGTCCCCTACAACTATTTCCTCAACAAGGTCCTCGTTACTCACCAAAATCAGATCTAAAATGGCATCCCCCCTCGTCGGTTCAGCAACCACTTGATGAAGGAATTCATCAGCTATCACGTCTAGGAAAAGCTGAGCCCTATTATTATTACTAGCATTTGTTTCCCAATCTATATCCGGGAAGTTAAAGTCCCCCATGATCAAGCAGTTCCTATTAGTATTTACCTCCTTAAAAACATTAAAGAGCTCTCTATCCGTCTCCAAGCTAGATCCCGGCGGTCTATAGCACACCCCAATCACTATCCCGGGTGAGGCTCTGGTAGTTTTCTTCCCCAATGTGACCATTGCCCAGACAGACTCCATATTATCCATTGCATTGCTAGTTATTTCATTACATTTCACCTCATTATTGATATACAATGCTACTCCCCCACCTTTACCTTTGCATCGGTCTTTCCTAAACAGCACATACCCTTCCATACCTGTACTCCAGTCATGGCTACCGTTCCACCATGTTTCGGTTATTCCTACGATATCCGGTTTCAATTCTCGGACCAGGAGCTCCAGTTCCTCCATTTTATTACCTAAGCTTCTTGCATTGGTGAACAAACATCCTAATTTTTGCTGATGGGCTCCTCTCACTCTTTTCACCCAACTCGGTAGGGACACAGTACTACCAGTATGACTTGTCGGTCTAGTATCCGTCCCCCCCCTCTTCCTTACACCTAACCGTCCCCCTCTGGCTATATCTGTTGTTATCTTGTTGTTCTCACTCCCAATGTATAAATTTGGCGTGGAGAGCACCAGGACCTCTCCCAACCGTCTCCCCCCAGTGTCTAGTTTAAAGCTCTTTTAATCAGATGAGCCAGCCTCCCTCCTAGAAGTCTACTTCCTTCCCTACTCAGGTGGAGCCCATCCCGTGAGAACAGTTGTCTGTCCCCAAAAGCCTCCCAGTGCCCATACATCCCAAAGCCCTCCTTGTAACACCACTCCCTCAGCCAACTATTAATCGTCACGATCCTCTCACCCCTTTGGCGCCCTTCCCTAGGGACAGGTAGGATCCCACTGAAGATCACCTGAGCCTCAATTTCCTTAAGCGTCTTACCCAACCTGGCATAGTCTCCCTTGATCCTTTCTAGCGAGAATCTAGCAGTGTCATTCGTTCCTACATGAAGGATGACCAAGGGGTTCTTACCTGCTCCTCTTAGGATCCTTTTCAACCTCAGGTCCACATCCCGTATTTTAGCGCCCGGTAGACAGCACACCCTTCTGTTCTCCGGATCGGCCCTGGTCACAGGCCTGTCCAACCTTCTCAGTATGGAATCCCCAATCACGTAGATCTGCCTTTGCCTGGGGATAATGCGGTCCTCTAACCTATCCCCCGTTCCCCCTGGTTGCAAGCTCCTTCCATTCCTATCATCCCTTGTGGTTCCCCTTAAGCCATCCTGTATCCTCCCTGGGCCCAAACTTGGTGTTGCCTCCATAGACTCCTCCCCTCTTTCTATGGGACTGGCCGCTCGTCTCTTTTCCCTTGGCCTCCCACCGTCAGCTACCATCTGCTTTACCCCTTCCTCATTCTCCAAACCTTCAAACCTGTTCCTTAGCTCTATTTCCCCCTCACTGGCTCTCCTTTTCCTCGGCCTGCTTCTCACGGTCACATGCTTCCATCGCCCATCTTCCTCATCCGGCTGTGCCCCCTCACTGGCCTTAGCCCCTGCTTCCCCCTGTACTCCTGGGCGTTCCCCTTCAGTTACTGCTTGCCATTGCTCCATCAGCTGCTCGAACCCCCTTCTATTCTCTATCAGGGATCTAAGTCCCATTGTGAATCTAGCCCCTGTCTTGCCATGCGTTCGTACAGCACCTAGCGCAGTGACTGGGCCTGTGGGTCCCAGGCTCGTAGGGATGTCTTCCCCCAGGCTTCTCCTGGGAGAGGGATGAGCTGGGGGGAGCAGAGGGAGGGCTCTGGGTGGGCTCTGACTCGGGGGCCTCAATCCCCAGTGCAATGCTGGGATAGTCAGGCCCATTGATACCTGGTGACTGTCCCGTGCTGAGCTCCTCCTCCCCTTCCCCCCGCCAAACGCCCCGCTGTCCTGACTCACCCAGGAAGGAGACAGGGTTTCCTCTGGCTTGTTATCTGCTGGAGTCAGGTGCCAGCCCTGCCCCGCTTCCTCCCTTGGCGCCTGGAGCAGCAGCTCAGCAGCCAGCGCCTGCTGTCTGTGCTCAGGAGTCACAGGTATCCGCATGGAGCAGATCCCGTCCTGCAGCTCTGGCTCAGGCTGACAGGACAGCAAGTCTTCCTGATGGGAGCGGTGCATTCCCCAGGGCATGGGAACTGGTAACAGGGGGTTCCAGTTGCTATCCTCCCCGGGGATTATAACTAGAATCCTGGAATACTGGGGCCTCCAGGCAGGGACCTTTGACCCCGGGGCAGAAGCCATCTGGGTGTGTGGCCATGTGCTGATGGGGGGATGTGATGGTACATGCCTAGCCCCACCACCCTGGGGACCCACAATACAGGGAAGCCAGTGAATGGGTGGCACACAGGGATGGGCTCAGGGCACTGTGTGAGCACTGGCAGAGGGTCAGAGCTGGGGTCTGCATGGGGGAAGCTCCCCTCCCCAACCTGCTTTACCCAGGATTAGCAGTAACTCTGCTGGTAGAGGCGCAGGCATGGGCCGTCCTCACCCTGGATCGGCAAAACCGTGGAGCAAACAGCTTCATTGGGCGTTGAGGTCAGGCAGGGGGAGGACGTCTCTGGTTTTGCTTTTTAGATCTTACTTCCAAAGCAGGACGAGTGGAGAAGCGCCCAGCCACATCTCACCCCACCCCTGAGAATGGGAATTCCCCGACGGCCAGGGAGCAGCGGACAATGAGCACACGGGGAACCACCCAAACACAAAGGAGAGCGATCGCGAGGCAGAGGCTGGCCAAAGGAAAAGGCCTTCCTGAGCTACGGCAGGCCTGCCAGGGTGGGGGGAGATGGGAAAGGTGCACTGGGTAAGATGTAGTGAGCACGGGCGGGGGCTGGGTAAGCCTCGCTGTTGGCCCCAGCACTGGCAGTCTTGTGCCTAGCACCGCAGTAAGACGGACACGTGACGTGTGTGTATGGTGGGGGGGGGGTACACAGGTGTGTGTGTTTAACAGGAGTCAACAGACAGAGACACATGTTGGATCCCAGGCTCATAATGTGCCCCCTGCATGGCTGGGTCCAGGCACAAGGTGCTGACTCCGAAAGGGGCGCAGGGTCTGGCCACCAGGGGCAGGAGGGTGGCATGCGCCAGGCACCTGCTGCAGAGCTGGGCAAGAGGGGCCTCGGTGGCCCCTCAGGGGTGGCGAGTGAACGAGACGGCCCAGGGCCCCAGGGGGATGCTGGCACCTTCCTGGTCCCGGCGGTGCTCAGCTGGGCAAAGCGCTCTGAGGAAAGGCTGAAAGCTCTGACAGAGGGAGCTGCGGGACTGCAGGGGGAGGGGGATCCCAGGGATTCGCAGGAGGATGGATCTGAACTCAGCAGGACAGGACAATACATGGATGCCCTGGCGAGGTTTAGAAAGGCAAAGGAGCCTGGATGGGCGCTGCCCTGCAGAAGCCAATCCCCAGGCGCAGGAATGCGGGGACAGTGGCATGGGCACTGGGGCAGCAGCACTGGGGGCCCCAGCTGGGATTCAGAGGCAAACGCTAGTGAGGCCTGTGCACGAGTGAGGGGCAGATGCTCTCCACAGCCAGGCTCCACGGGGCCACTGGCCCTGGCACATGGGGCAGCGCTGGCAGAAAGGCCCCAGCCTGTGTCCCTGATATGTGGGGCAGCCCTGGGAGAGGGGCCCTGGCCAGTGGTGAGCTGGAGCCGGTTCCCACCGGTTCGCGGGAACCGGTTCGAAAAGGGCTTTTAAATTTAACAAAAGCCCCAGCAGCTCCCTGCCCTTCCCCCGCCCCCAGCTCACCTCACTCCGCCTCTGCCTCCTCCCCCGAACGCTCCCCCGGCTTCTCCTCCCCATTCCTGGCTTCCCGCGAATCAGCTGTTCGCGCGGGAAGCCTGGGAGGGCTGAGAAGGAAGCAGCAGCTTCCCGCAGGTGAGCTGGGGCAGGGGGGTGGGGGTGTGAGGACGGCTCCAGGCGCCGGACGGCTCCGGCCTGGCCCCCGACCCCGTCCCCGGGTGGCGCGGCTCCGGCCCGGGCCTGACCCCGACCCCAGCCGGTGCGTGTCCGGCCCAGCCCCGACCTCGGCTGGCCGGGTGACGTGGCTCCGGCTTGACCCCGACCTCAGCCAGCCGGGCGGTGCGGCTGCGGCCAGCCAGGCAGCACAGCTCTGGCCTGGCCCCGGTCCTGGCCAGCTGAGCGCCCCGGCTCCGCCCGAGCGGCTCCGGTCCCAACCCCGGCCCCGGCCCTGGCTGAGTGGCTCCGGCCTGTGGCCCCGGCCCGGCCACCACCTCCAGGCAGCGCGGTAAGGGGGCAGGGAGCAGGGAGGGGGTGTTGGATAGAGGGCAGGGGAGTTGGGGGGTGGATTAGTGTCGGAGCGGTCAGAGGGCAGGGAACAGGGGGATTGAACGGGAGCAAGGGTCCCGGGGGGGCAGTCAGGAAGGAGCAGGGGTTGGATGGGGCGGTGGGGGGCAGTCAGGGGTAAGGATTCCAGGGGCAGTCAGGGGACAAAGAGAAGGGGTGGTTGGATGGGGCAGGGGTCCCGGGTGGGCCATCAGGAATGAGAGGAGGGGTTGGATGGGGCGGCAGGGGGCAGGGAAGGCGGGTGGATGGGGCAGCGGTCCCGGAGGGGGGGGCTGTCAAGGACCGTGGGGGTTGGATGGGGCAGGAGTCCCGGGGGGTTGGGGGGGCATGACCCCCTCGTGGGGTGAGGAGGAGGGAACTGGTAGCTCATCACTGGCCCTGGCCCGTGTCCCTGGCACGTCAGCTCGGGGGGAGGGCCCGGCCCATATCCCAGGCACATGGAGCAGCGCTGGGGGAGGGGCCCTGTGATGGGGAGGCTGCCCCTCACTGGCAGAAAAGGCATTAAAAGCAGCCCTAGGGAGGCCACACCCCAGAGGCAGCCAATCAGAGAAGGGCTGAAGGGAGCAGCCAATCAGGGTCAAGCAGGCCCATATAAAAAGTCAGGCTCACTGGCCTGTAATTGCTGGGATCACCTCTGGAGCCCTTTTTAAAAACTGGCATCACATGAGCTATGCTCCTGCCGTCTGCTACAGACGCTGATTTAGATGGTAGGTTACAAACCACAGTCTCTCAGTCCCGGCATGTAGCCCCTTCCTGTGGAGTCCCAGCGCACAGCCCCTTTCTCTTCCTGATACTCTTACGCTCAACCGGCAGCCCACATCTTCTACTGAGTCTCCACAATCCACCTTTAAAAAGTGACAGAAAGTCCCAAAGCACCTTATAGACTAACAGACGTCTTGGAGCATGAGCTTTCGTGGGTGAATACCCACCTCGTCGTCCAGACTAACACGGCTCCCCCTCTGATACAATCCACCTTTAGCTTCTCTGCCCCTCACATGCCTCAATCCCAACACACAGCCCCTGAGTTCTTATGAAGTTACACACCAGCCCTGACAACTCGACCTCTGCCCTCTTTGAGCAGCGTCCCAGCCAGCCTCTGCCAGACATCACAGCACTTTATCTGCCCAAATGATATGCAGCACTGCAGGGATCTTCCACAATCCCCACCTGCCAGGGCTGCTGGGCTCCGTCCCCAGCAGAACTGGCTGGATTGGAATCATGGCCCTCTGCACAGCAGGTCCGTCGGTGCTGTCAGAGCTCTGGGATGCTGGAAGAGACTCCTCGTGTTAGCTACAGAATAAGTCAGAAACATTCAGTCAGGAACATTTCTACCAGGGCAATTCTCCATTGAGATCCCCAGGGATGGGAGGGTTCTCTGTCATTCAGACTCTTTAAATCAAGACTGGACATTTCTCAAAAGATCTGCTGTAGCTCAACCACAAGATATGGGCTTGGTACAGGACTCCCTGGGTGAAACTCCATGGCAGCTGGTCAGAGTGGATGGTCATAACAGTCCTTCTGGCTCTTTGACTCATTGATCTAGGGAAAGGTGCAACATTTCTCCCTGACTCTGCCTCGCCCAAGTTTTACTGGATAAAGTCATCCACAGCTGCCAGTTCTGCATGAACGAGCCACTGTCTGAGCAGCAGCCAGGGAGGGACCCTTCTCTGAGATGCACCAGCTCCCTACAGCACTTGACTCTGGCCAACCGGCAAAGGGTGGCAGCCGAGCCATGTCGTGTACACTGTGTTCACGCAGTAGCCACAGGGTGAACTGAAACAGAATCCTGGTAATGGGACAAACTTGGGCGGGGGGTGGAGCCATGTTTCATGCACAAGATTGAAGTGGGGGGTGGGGAGAGGCTTTAGACCAGAAGACTAAAGACCAATTCTGATAGTGGCCCCTGATTTAAAGTGCCTCAAGTTCTGGGCACCCAGGTGTCATGGAGTCATTGCTTCCAAGCCAGGCAAGACCGTTAGACCCTCCAGCATCACACGAGTCAGAGACGTGCCACTGCCAAGCCTGTGACTTTGGTGAATTATAACTCCAGGAATAAACAACCTCCTGCTTTCCTGTCCTGGGCCGTCTCACTGACAGTTGCGGGGGTTGGAACCAGTACCTTAATGGGGAGGCCTGTCTGCCAAGTAAAAGGCTTTTAGACAGTTTTGCTGAGTGTCCAAAGTTTCATCATATCCCTCCATCTGCTCAGCAACATCCCATCACTCCACAGCATCTGAGACCCAGGAGATGGTGACACTGACTTGCACACCAGGCAGTTTTCAAGGGCAAGAACAGGAAGAGGCTGCAGAAATTTGAGACTTTCCTTGAAACTAGACATGATTTTCCATCAGCGAAGCAGCTGGAGCCAGAACCCTGTTGCCGGGGAATGTTTTCCTAGCTGAGCTCGTAACCAGCCAGGGCTGCTTTTCAGGAAATGCCGGGAGCTGGGGCGGTGACTCACTTGTCCTGTCTATTCAGGGATTCATTAGCTGCACAAGTGGAAAAAATATAAAACACCCGGCTGCAAACTGGGAAATTTCCTTATCAGCTGCAGGCAGGTCCGGGTGCCCAGGGCAGAGGGATTGTGGACGTATGCAATGTAATGGCCCTGCAGGGGCTCTGCGTACCCTTTGGGTCCTTGTTAGAGCAGCACAACGCCAGCACTGCACAGCTCCCAGGGAGGGAGCGGAGCCAGACTGCAATGAGACAGGCAGGCCTATGTGGCGCCCGGCTCAGTCTCTCCCCAGAGCAGGCTGATGCTTCCTGGGGGAAGGTCAAGAGTCGCATGGGAGGGATGTATCTGAGGGAGGGACAGGCCATGTCTGTACAATGGACCCCCAAGAATGGTGGCATCGGCAGTGTCAGTGATGCCCAGCAGGTGGTGCTGCAAGGCAGGCACTTGGATTCAATGTCTGTTTGGGGTCTATACCGAGTGTCCCTCCTGCAGCTAGTGCAGTTTCTGAGCCCGCTGGGAGAAGGCTGCGTCTGCACTTGACTGTAGTGGAAAACCCCACCGCACTGCACTAGCTCCAGCACCTGCACAGCTGCAACCCCAGCTGGGGGCGCTAGTGTAGACAGGCTGCCAGCCTCATTGCACCACAGTAGATGCTGTTACAGGCTGCACGCGGCCCTGACTCACTCCCACCCCTGGGGCTGTCCTGGCACTGGTGGAACAGCTGGCCATGTCCCCAATCTGCCAGGGGTAGCTACAGTCACAGGGCGCTGCAGGGAGTTACCAGCTTCCGTACTGTGAAGACCCCCGTCTCTCCCCAGCTGCGTCCGCACCGGGCTAAAGCTGCCTGGGCTGTGAGTGCCTGCAGTGGGGGCCAGGCGCAGGAGCTTTGACTCCTGGGTTGTCTGGTCGAGTGGAGACGCACCCCTGGGCTGGCAAATGGCACCATTTCTGCTGCTCAGACAAACTGTGACAGCCACACACAGTCCTCTCTCCAGCGATTGCAGCCCCAGTGCATTGTGGGACCTATTCCACAGAGGCACATTGTGGGACTACACAGGAGGGTCAGTGCAATGGTCCCCTCTGCAGGCTACACTGGCCCTGTGATGTGAAGGGGGCCTGAGGGAGGATCCCGTCCTCGCGAGCCTTGCTCTAGGCACTGGCTATTACAGCAGGACAGGGTGGGGCACCACTGCGGGTGCTTGGGGGGGGAGACGAGGGTGCCACAGGTGTGTCAGGACCCCCCCCTCCACCTTTCACATTATAAATGGGATGGGGGTCCTGGCTAGGTCCTGGCAAGTCAGGCAGGGGCTCCAGGGACCCCGGGTGGAAAGCCTGGGTGACGGCAGAATACTCTCAGCATGGAAAGACTGAGGAATGGCTCCGAGTCCGGGAGCTGCCCCTCTGGGCAAACACACCAAGAGCTGCCCCAAGCAGCCAGCACGTCCCTCTGCGTTTGATGCTCCATCGCCGGGTGTGATTGTTACTAGATGTGACCAGAATGGGATGCTCCAGGGTCTCTGCTCCTTTGTGGGGTCAGCTGGATGCCGTGGGGCTGAAAGGCCCAGTCAGCGGCACCTCACTGCTGCTTCCTCCTGTAACCTCTGCTCTGCCAGCCAAAGGTCGGTTTCTCTCTGTGCCATAGGCTGCTGGGCCCTGCTACTGCTTGGATCCACCCGGCACCTCAGTGTCTGGGGCTACCAAGCCAGCAGGAAACTGGCCTTTCTTGTTTTGTTTCTAAGCAAGGTTTTTGTAGAGGGTCAATTGCAGAGAAGGGCCAGCCTTATGGGGTGTATTCACTCAGCTCTGTTCAGCTGCCAAGGCAGGATGCTGTGTGCGTCCCAGGCCATCCCCAAGCCGCAATCACAGAACAGCGTTGCCCAGGGGTTAAAGGAAATGCCTGGAAGCCAGGAGACCTGTGGACTATCCCCCGCCCTGGGCTGTGGTTTCCTTCTGGGGAAGTGGGGCAAACACCCGTCCCTCATAAGAACATAAGAAAGGCTGTACCGGGTCAGACCAAAGGGCCATCTAGCCCAGTATCTGTCTACCGACAGTGGCCAATGCCAGGTGCCCCTGAGGGAGTGAACCTAACAGGCAATGATCAAGTGATCTCTCTCCTGCCATCCATCTCCATCCTCTGACAAACAGAGGCTAGGGACACCATTCTTACCCATCCTGGCTAATAGCCATTTATGGACTTAGCCACCATGAATTTATCCAGTCCCCTTTTAAACATTGTTATAGTCCTAGCCTTCACAACCTCCTCAGGTAAGGAGTTCCACAAGTTGACTGTGCGCTGCGTGAAGAAGAACTTCCTTTTATTTCTTTTAAACCTGCTGCCTATTAATTTCATTTGGTGACCCCTAGTTCTTGTATTATGGGAATAAGTAAATAACTTTTCCTTATCCACTTTCTCAACATCACTCATGATTTTATATACCTCTATCATGTCCCCCCTTAGTCTTCTCTTTTCCAAACTGAAGAGGCCTAGCCTTTTTAATCTTTCCTCATATGGGACCCTCTCTAAACCCCTAATCATTTTAGTTGCTCTTTTCTGAACCTTTTCTAGTGCTAGAATATCTTTTTTGAGGTGAGGAGACCACATCTGTACACAGTATTCGAGATGTGGGCGTACCATGGATTTATATAAGGGCAATAATATATTCTCAGTCTTATTCTCTATCCCCTTTTTAATGATTCCTAACATCCTGTTTGCTTTTTTGACCGCCTCTGCACCATGCGTGGACATCTTTAGAGAACTATCCACGATAACTCCAAGATCTTTTTCCTGACTCGTTGTAGCTAAATTAGCCCCCATCATGTTGTATGTATAGTTGGCGTAATTGTTTCCAATGTGCATTACTTTACATTTATCCACATTAAATTTCATTTGCCATTTTGTTGCCCAATCACTTAGTTTTGTGAGATCTTTTTGAAGTTCTTCACAATCTGCTTTGGTCTTAACTATCTTGAGTAGTTTAGTATCATCTGCAAACTTTGCCACCTCACTGTTTACCCCTTTCTCCAGATCATTTATGAATAAATTGAATAGGATTGGTCCTAGGACTGACCCTTGGGGAACACCACTAGTTACCCCTCTCCATTCTGAGAATTTACCATTAATTCCTACCCTTTGTTCCCTGTCCTTTAACCAGTTCTCAATCCATGAAAGGACCTTTCCTTTTATCCCATGACAGCTTAATTTACGTAAGAGCCTTTGGTGAGGGACCTTGTCAAAGGCTTTCTGGAAATCTAAGTACACTATGTCCACCGGATCCCCCTTGTCCACATGTTTGTTGACCCCTTCAAAGAACTCTAATAGATTAGTAAGACACGATTTCCCTTTACAGAAACCATGTTGAATATTGCTCAACAGTTTATGTTTTTCTATGTGTCTGACAATTTTATTCTTTACTATTGTTTCAACTAATTTGCCCGGTACCGACGTTAGACTTACCGGTCTGTAATTGCCGGGATCACCCCTAGAGCCCTTTTTAAATATTGGCGTTACATTAGCTAACTTCCAGTCATTGGGTACCGAAGCCGATTTAAAGGACAGGTTACAAACCTTAGTTAATAGTTCCGCAACTTCACATTTGAGTTCTTTCAGAACTCTTGGGTGAATGCCATCTGGTCCCAGTGACTTGTTAATGTTGAGTTTATCAATTAATTCCAAAACCTCCTCTAGTGACACTTCAATCTGTGACAGTTCCTCAGATTTGTCACCTACAAAAGCCAGCTCAGGTTTGGGAATCTCCCTAACATCCTCAGCCGTGAAGACTGAAGCAAAGAATCCATTTAGTTTCTCCGCAATGACTTTATCATCTTTAAGCGCTCCTTTTGAATTTTGATCATCAAGGGGCCCCACTGGTTGTTTAGCAGGCTTCCTGCTTCTGATGTACTTAAAAAACATTTTGTTGTTACCTTTGGAGTTTTTGGCTAGCCGTTCTTCAAACTCCTCTTTGGCTTTTCTTATTACACTCTTGCACTTAAGTTGGCAGTGTTTGTGCTCCTTTCTATTTGCCTCACTAGGATTTGACTTCCACTTTTTAAAGGAAGTCTTTTTATCTCTCACTGCTTCTTTTACATGGTTGTTAAGCCACGGTGGCTCTTTTTTAGTTCTTTTACTGTTTTTCTTAATTTGGGGTATACATTGAAGTTGGGCCTCTATTATGGTGTCTTTAAAAAGGGCCCACGCAACTTGCAGGGATTTCACTTTAGTCACTGTACCTTTTAACTTTTGTCTAACTAACACCCTCATTTTTGTATAGTTCCCCCTTTTGAAATTAAAGGCCACAGTGTTGGGCAGTTGAGATGTTCTTCCCACCACAGGGATGTTGAATGCTATTGTATTATGGTCACTATTTCCAAGCGGTCCTGCTATAGTTACCTCTTGGACCAGCTCCTGCGCTCCACTCAGGATTAAATCTAGAGTCGCCTCTCCCCTTGTGGGTTCCTGTACCAGCTGCTCCATGAAGCAGTCATTTAAAGTATCGAGAAATTTTATCTCTGCATTTCGTCTTGAAGTGAAATGTTCCCAGTCAACATGGGGATAATTGAAATCCCCCACTATTATTGGGTTCTTAATTTTGATAGCCTCTCTAATTTCCCTTAGCATTTCATCATCACTATTACTGTCCTGGTCAGGTGGTCGATAATAGATCCCTACTGTTATATTTTTACTAGAGCATGAAATTTCTATCCATAGAGACTCTATGGAACCTGTGGATTCGCTTAAGATTTTTACTTCATTTGAATCTACACTTTCTTTAACATATAGTGCCACTCCTCCCCCTGCACGGCCTGTTCTGTCCTTCCGATATATTTTGTACCCCGGAATGATTGTGTCCCATTGATTGCTCTCAGTCCACCAGGTTTCTGTGATGCCTATTATATCTATATCCTCCTTTATCACAAGGCACTCTAGTTCACCCATCTTATTATTTAGACTTCTGGCATTTGTGTACAAGCACTTTAAAAACTTGTTCCTGTTTATTAGCCTGCCTTTTTCTGATGTGCCAGATTCTTTTTTATGTGACTGTTTATCATCTGATCCGGCCCTTACATTATACTTCTCATTCCTCTGCTCCTGACTATAACCTGGAGATTCTCTATCATCAGACTCTCCCCTAAGAGAAGTCTGTGTCCGATCCACACGCTCCTCTGCAGCAGTCGGCTTTCCCCCATCTCCTAGTTTAAAAACTGCTCTACAACCTTTTTAATGTTTAGTGCCAGCAGTCTGGTTCCACTTTGGTTTAGGTGGAGCCCATCTCTCCTGTATAGGCTCCTCCCATCCCAGAAGTTTCCCCAGTTCCTAATGAACGTGAACCCCTCCTCTCTACACCATCGTCTCATCCACGCATTGAGACTCTGAAGCTCTGCCTGCCTACCTGGCCCTGCGCGTGGAACTGGGAGCATTTCTGAAAATGCCACCATAGAGGTCCTGGATTTCAGTCTCTTCCCTAGCAGCCTAAATTTGGCTTCCAGGACATCTCTCCTACCCTTCCCTATGTCATTGGTACCTACATGTACCACGACCACCGGCTCCTCCCCAGCACTATACATAAGTCTATCTAGATGCCTCGAGAGATCCGCAACCTTCGCACTAGGCAGGCAAGTCACCGTACGGTTCTCCCGGTCATCACAGACCCAGCTATCTACATTTCTAATAATCGAATCTCCCATTACTAACACCTGCCTTTTCCTAGCAACTGGAGTTCCCTCCCCCGGAGAGGCAACCTCAGTGCGAGAGGCAACCCCAGCACCATCTGGAAGGAGGGTCCCAACTACGGGAAGGTTTCCCTCCGCTCCCATTGACTGCTCTACTTCCCTGGGCCCTTCTTCCTCCTCAACAGCACAGGAGCTGTCTAAGCGGAGGTGGGACAATTCTACAGTGTCCCGGAAAGCCTCATCAACATACCTCTCTGCCTCTCTCAGCTCCTCCAGTTCCGCCACCCTGGCCTCCAAAGTCCGTACATGGTCTCTGAGGGCCAGGAGCTCCTTGCACCGACTGCACACATACGCCACCCGCCCACAGGGCAGGTAATCATACATGCGACAGTCAGTGCAATAAACTGGATAGCCCCCACTCTGCTGCTGGGCTTCTGCCTGCATTGTCTCCTAGTTAGTGAAAGGGTGGTTTACGGAAAGTAGTTTTGGAATGTAGTTTGGTTTATAGGTTTTAGGATTTTAGGGGGGGCCACAGGGAAGGGGTTATGGCCGGCGAGGGACTCCCGCTCCCTTCCCAACTCCCTTGCGAAACTCCCTGTTAGCAGCCCCTGGTCGCTTGTGCGCGGCTTTATAAAGCCCTGGCCTGAGTGAATGCCCCGCCCACTGATTAAGGCTCAGCCAATTACCAGAGGCTTCGAGCTTTCAAACCTGCCTCCAACTGCCAGCCAGAGCACATGGTCCCTCAAACAACCAACCAAACAAACAGACTGACAAACACAAGCTCAGCACACAGCAAGTAACCCCCAAACACAAACAAACACACACTACAGACAGTCACTTACCCCACAGATGCTGTATTAGCTCCTCCTTCACCTGGAGAACTCCCTCCTCATAAATCCCTCTGAAACCTTGGAGGGACGGGGGCTGCAAGCATCAACTGTTGCCAAGAACATACCAAGCATCAGCTCAGTGGGAGGGATAGCTCAGTGGTTTGAGCACTGGCCTGCTAAACCCAGGGTTGTGAGTTCAATCCTTGAGGGGGCCACTTAGGGATCTGGGGCAAAAATCTGCCTGGGGATTGGTCCTGCTTTGAGCAGGGGGTTGGACTAGGTGATCTCCTGAGGTCCCTTCCAACCCTGATGTTCTATGATCAAAGAGGGACTGGACACTTCGGTGAAGAACAGGAATCGTCAGCATTATAACAGGTGACACTAAAACACAGAGCTTGGCAGGAGAGTGGCCACCTCTTGCTTCAGCCAGGCTCTAACTACTAGAGGCCAGATGAGACCGGCACCTTCCCCTGGATCATCTGGTGTCGCTCACCCAGACAGGACACTGCACTCGGGGTCTGATCCAGCCAGGCAGCTCCTACCTTCTGAACCAGCACTAGCCCCACAACCCAGCTGCTCTCAGAGGTGAGGCAGGTGCTGGTGGGAGCAGGCCCAGGCCCCATGGCAAGGGCCAGAATCGACACGCATTAGGTGAAATGTACAAGGAGGTCAGTGTTTGCCACAAGGAAAGTGGATCAGCTTGGGAGGGAGGAGACAGGAAGCTTGGTCCAGTGGTTAGAGCTCAAGACTGGGAATCAGGAGAACAGGTCTATTCCCAGCTCTGCCAGTGACTTGATGGGCGACCCTTGTGCCTCAGTTTCCCCACTTGTGTAATGGAGATGATGCTACCTCCTCACCTCACAGGGCTCTTCGTTCATGTTTGCAAAGGGCTGCAAGGTCCCTGCATGCATGGTGCTGGAGGAGGGCAGACAGTGTAGCTTCTCACTGAGGAGGCCAGCCGCAGAAGCCAGTCAGAAAAGGGAACTGAGAATCATAGACTATGAGGGTTGGAAGAGACCTCAGGAGGTCATCTAGTCCAACCCCCTGCTCAAAGCAGGACCAAACCCAACTAAATCATCCCAGCCAGGGCTTTGTCAAGCCAGGCCTTAAAAACCTCTAAGGATGGAGATTCCACCACCTCCCTAGGGAACCCATTCCAGTGCTTCACCACCCTCCTAGTGAAATAGTGTTTTCTAATATCCAACCTAGACCTCCCCCACTGCAACTTGAGACCATTGCTCCTTGTTCTGTCATCTGCCACCACTGAGAACAGCCGAGCTCCATCCTCTTTGGAACCCCCTTTCAGGTAGCTGAAGGCAGCTATCAAATCCCCTCTCACTCTTCTCTTCTGCAGCCTAAATAAGCCCAGTTCCCTCAGCCTCTCCTCGTAAGTCATGTGCCCCAGCCCCCTAATCATTTTTGTTGCCCTCTGCTGGACTCTCTCCAATTTCTTCACATCCCTTCTGTAGTGGGGGGACCAAAACTGGATGCAGTACTCCAGGTGTGGCCTCACCAGTGCTGAATAGAGGGGAATAATCACTTCCCTCGATCTGCTGGCAATGCCCCTACTTATAGAGCCCAATATGCCGTTAGCCTTCTTGGCAACATGGGCACACTGCTGACTCACATCCAGCTTCTCGTCCACTGTAATCCCCAGGTCGTTTTCCGCAGAACTGCCACTTGGCCAGTCAGTCCCTAGTCTGTAGCAGTGCCTGGGATTCTTCCTTCCTAAGTGCAGGACTCTGCACTTGTCCTTGTTGAACCTCATCATATTTCTTTTGGCCCAATCCTCCAATTTGTCTAGGTCACTCTGGACCCTAGCCCTACCCTCCAGCGTATCTAACTTTCCCTCCAGCGAGCTTGCTGAGGGTGCAATCCATCCCATCATCCAGATCATTAATGAAGAAGTTTAACAAAACCGACCCCAGGACCAACCCCTGAGGCACATCGGTTGATACCAGCTGCGAATTAGACATGAAGCCGTTGATCACTACCCGTTGAGCTCGACGATCTAACCAGCCTTCTATCCACCTTATAGTCCATTCATCCAGCCCATGCTATCCACAGAGCCAGTTATCTCCTCAAGGAAGGCAATCAGGTTGGTCAGGAATGACTTGCCCTTGGTGAATCCACATTGACTGTTCCTGATCATCTTCCTCTTCTCCAAGTGCTTCAAAATGGATTCCTTGATTTTTCGAGGGACTGAGGGGTCTGCAGTTCCCCAGATTCTCCTTCTTCCCCTTTTTAAAAATGGGCACTATATTTGCCTTTTTCCAATTGTCCAGGACCTCCACCGATCGCCATGAGTTTTCAAAGATAATGGTCAACGACTCTGCAATCACATCAGTCAACTCCCTCAGCACCCACGCGTACATTGCATCCGGCCCCATGGACTTGTGCATGTCCAGCTTTTCTAAATAGTCTTTAACCTGTTCTTTCACCACTGAGGGCTGCTCACCTCGTCCCCATACTGTGCTGCCCAGAGCAGCAGTATGGGAACTGACCTTGTCTGTGAAGACCGAGGCAAAAAAAACATTGAGTTCTTCAGCTTTTTCCACATCATCTGTCACTAGGTTGTCTCCCCGATTCAGTAAGGGTCCCACACTTTCCCTGATCTTCTTTTTGCTACTAACATACTGGTAGAAACCCTTCTTGATACCCTTCACCTCCCTTGCTAGCTGCAACTCCAATTGTGCTTTGGCCTTCCTGATTACACCCCTGCATGCTCGAGCAATATTTTTAGACTCCGCCCTAGTCATCTGACCAAGTTTCCACTTCTTGTAAGCTTCCATTTTGTGTTTAAGCTCACTGAAGATTTCTCTGTTAAGCCAAGCTGGTCGCCTACCATATTTGCTATTCTTTCTGCACATCGGGATGGTTTGTTCCTGCTCCCTCAATAAGGCTCTTGTAAAATACAGCCAGCTCTCCTGGACTCCTTTCCCCCTCATATTAGCCTCCAAGGGGATCCTGCCCATCATTTCCCTGAGGGAGTCAAAGCCTGCTTTTCTGAAATCCAGGGTCCATATTTTGCTACTCTCCTTTCTTCTTTTTGTCAGGATCCTGAACTCGACCATCTCATGGTCACTGCTGCCCAGGTTGCCACCCACTTCTACTTCCCTTCCCAATTCTTCCCTGTTTGTGAGCAGCAGGTCAAGAGGAGCACAGCCCCCAATTGGTTCCTCCAGCACTTGCACCAGGAAGTTGGCAGACTTTAGAAAACTCAGGGAGATGGTAGGTAAGATCCCATGGGAAGCAAGTCTAAGGGGGAAAACAGTTCAAGAGAGTTGGCAGTTTTTCAAAGAGACATTATTAAGGGCACAAGAGCAAACTATCTCACTGCATAGAAAAGAAAGGAAGTATTGCAAGAGACCACCGTGGCTTAACCTGGAGATCTTCAGTGATCTGAAACTCAAAGGAGAGTCCTACAAAAAGTGGAAACTTGGTCAAATTACAAAGGATGAATATAAACAAACAACACAAGTACGTAGGGACAGAATTAGAAAGGCCAAGGCACAATACGAGATAAAAAACATTCTACAAATACATCAGCAGCAAGAGGAAGACAAAGGACAGGGTAGGCCTGTTACTCAATGGGGGGCGGGGAGAGAAACAATAACAGAAATGTGGAAATCGGAGACGTGTTAAATGACATTTTTGGTTTGGTTTTTCATCACAAAGGTTAGTAGCAATTGGACATCTAACATAATGAATGGCAGTGAAAATGAGGTAGTATCAGAGGCTAAAATAAGGAAAGAACAAGTTAAAAATTACTTAGACAAGTTAGATGTCTTCAAGTCACCAGGGCCTGATGAAATACACCCTAGAATACTCAAGGAGCTGACCGAGGAGATATCTGAGCCATTAGCGATTATCTTCGAAAAGTCAAGGAAGACGGGGGAGATTCCAGAAGCCTGGAAAAGGGCAAATATCCTACCCATCTATAAAAAGGGAAATAAGGACAACCAGAGGAATTACAGACCAGTCAGTTTTAACTTCTGTACCGGAAAGATAATGGAGCAAATAATGAAGCTATCAATTTGCAAACACCTAGAAGATAATAAGGTGATAAATAACAGTCAGGATGGATTTGTCAGGAACAAATCATGTCAAACCAACCTACTAGCTTTCTTTGACAGGGTAACAAGCCTAGTGGATAGGGGAGAAGTGGTAGACGTGGTATATCTTGACTTTAGTAAAGCTTTTGATACTGTCTGCATGAGCTTCTCATAAACAAATTAGGGAAATACAACCTAGATGGAGCTACTACAAGGTGGGTGCATAACTGCTTGGAAAACTGTTGCCAGAGAGTAGTGATCAGTGGTTCACAGTCATGCTGGAAGGGCATAATGAGTGGGGTCCTCCAGGGATCAGTTCTGGTCCAGTTCTGTTCAATATCTTCGTTAATAATGTAGCTAATGGCACAGAGAGTACATTTATAACGTTTGCAGATGATACCAAGATGGCAGGGGTTGCAAGTGCTTGGAGGATAGGATTAAAATTCAAAATAGGGTGACCAGATGTCCCGATTTTATAGGGACAGTCCCAATGTTTGGGTCTTTTTCTTCTATAGGCTCCTATTTCCCCCCACCCCCTGTCCCGATTTTTCACATTTGCTGTCTGGTCACCCTAATTCAAAATGATCTGGACAAACTAGAGAAATGGTCTGAAGTAAATAAGATGAAATTCAATAAGGACAAATGCAAAGTACTCCACTTACGAAGGAACAATCAGTTGCACACACAGAGAATGGGAAATGACTGCCTAGGAAGGAATATTGCAAAAAGGGATCTGGGGGACAGTGTGGATCACAATCTAAATATTAATCAACAATGTAACACTATTTCAAGAAAAGTAAACATCATTCATAGCAGGACTGTTGTAAGCAAGACACAAGAAGTTCTTCTGCTCTACGCTGCGCTGATTAGGCCTCAACTGGAGTATTGTGTCCAGTTCTGGGTGCCACATTTCAGGAAAGATGTGGACAATTTGGAGAAAATCCAGAGAGGAGCAACAAAAATTATGAAAGGTCTATAAAACATGATCTATGAGGGAAGACTGAAAAAAATCAGGTTTGTTTAGTCTGGAGAAGACAGAGCGGGGACATGATAACAGTTTTCAAGTACATAAAAGGTTGTTACAAGGACGATGGAGAAAAATTGTTCTTTTTAACTTCTGAGGATAGGACAAGATGCAATGGGCTTAAATTGCAGCAAGGGCGGTTTAGGTTGGACATTAGGAAAAACTTCCTAATTGTCAGGGTTGTTAAGCCCTGGGATAAATTGCCTAGGGAGTTGTGGAATCTCTGTCATTAGAGATTTTTAAAAGCAGATTAGAGCAACACCTGTCAGGGATGGTTTAGATAATACTTAGTCCTGCCTTGAGTGCAAGGGACTGGTTTAGATGACCTCTTGAGGTCCCTTTCAGGCCTACGATTCTATACATTCACATTTAGCTGTAGTAAAACCCATATTATTTGGTTGCACCCAATTTCCATGCAATCCAGATCGCTCTGAATCAGTGACTTGCTCTCTATTATTTGCCAATTCCCCAAATTTTGTGTCATCTGCAAACTTTATCAGTGTGATTTTATTTTCTTTCAGGTCATTGCTAAAAATATTAAATAGCATACAACCAAGAACCGATTGCTGCAGGGCTCCACTGGAGAAACAGCCTCTCGATGATAATTCCTCGTTTACAAACACATTTTGAGACCTATCAGTTGGCCAGTTTTTAGTCTATTTAATGTGTACCATGTTAATTTCATATCACTCTAGTTTTTTAACCAAAATATTGAACAGCCCCAGGTTAAATGCCTTGTAGGAGTCTAAGTATATTATGTCAACACTATTACCTTTATCAACCAAACTTTGTAATCTCATAAAAAAAGCATCAAGTAGTATGACAGGATCTATTTATTATAAACCCATGCTGATTTGCATTAATTACATTACCCTGCTTTACTTCTTTATTCATTGAGTCCCGTATCAGCTGCTCCATTATCTTGCCTGGAATCGACATCAGATTGACAGGCCTATACCTACCCAGGTCATCCTGGTTACCCTTTTTAAAACCTGGCACAACATTAGCTTTCTTCCAGACTTCTGGAACTTCCCCAGTGCTCTAAGACTTACTGAAAATCAACATTAACAATCCAGCGAGCTCCTCCACCAGCTCTTTTAAAACTCCTGGGTGCAAGTTGTCCAGGCCTGGTGATTTAAAAATGTCTAACATCAGTAACTGCTGTTTAACATCCTCCAGAAATACTAGTGCAAGGGAAAGAGTGATACCACCATATGATGAGACTATATCATGGTTTCCCCCCAGCTACAGAACAGAAATATTTATTGAAAATGTCTGCCTTTTCTGCATTATTGATAATGTTACCATTTCCATCTAGTAATGGACCAATCTCACTGCCAGGTTTCTTTTTGTTCCTAATATATTTTAAAAACTCCTCCTTATTGTCCTTAACTCTGCTGGCCACAGATTTCTCGTTGTGTCCCTTTTCAGTCCTAACTTCTGATTTATGGTCATTACTATAAATCTTTCCTTTTCTTCCATGTGTTATATCGTTTTCTTATAGCTGCCATCACTTCAACCTGGTTTAGAAGGGTTTTTTTTAACCAGTACAGCCTTCTTTTGGACTGTGGTTTTTTGGACTCTGAAGCAGAGGAAGGCAGCTTTCAGCTGTAGCCTACCAGCGCAGGGGCTTTACAGAAGCAGGGCTGCGACAATCTTCACAGCGCTCTATAATCATGGCCTGGCTAAGTGAGACTGGAAGGCTGTTTCTTTCCAGCAAGCATTTGTCCCTGAGCACATCCTGCCTCTTCCAATAACAACACAACAACCCAAAAGTTGTTTCACTTTTATTTACATAATCACATGGTGTGTTTCCTCCGGGACACTAGAACGTGCGAGAGCAGAGACGCTGATTTTCCAGACTCCACAAGAGCTAAATGTCTCCGCTGGGAAGGAGGAGGCCCTAGAGGATTAAAAAGTGAGTATCACCATTTTACAGGGGCACATGCAACAACTCAGATTACTTGGAAAGTACTATAAATACAAGGATGCAGAGAGAAAATAAAGCTACGGTGCCATGGGAGAGGATCAGCCACCCCTATCACCTGAGAGAGGGACTCCCAGGTTTCACAGTTGCAGACTTGTATCAATGCTGGGTTTCTATTTGAAAGACTGGTTACATTAGAGTCATTACTATTATCAGGAATGCACATGACTATGGGCTGAATTTTGAGACAGGTCTGTGCTAGATGTGTCATAGGAACCACCTTCCAGGGGCTGGTTGGATCTGGGGAGGTCAAATAAAAGGGAACACATTTGGAGAAAAATGCACCCAAGACACAGGTGTCTGCACAGTGAATGGCTGTAACCAGATCTCACACCCCGGGGGAGGAATGGAGCAGCATGTGCAACACACGAATGCAGAAAACAGCAAGGAGTGGGCAGCAGCTTCTATTCTACTGAAGAGCAGTTAAGCCTGGAAGTGCGGCTGTGCTTTTCCAATAACCCAGCAGCCAGTGTCAGTGAGTTCTGGTGGCTCTTGGAAAGCACTAGAGAGACCTGGCCAAACCTGTGGAGCAGCCTGCAGCTGCATTCAGGAGCTGCCAGGAGTCTGAATGGGCTCCTCGTGATTTCACACAAACGCTAACAGGATTTTGATTACTGTTGTGCAGCCACCCACTAGTCCCTCAGATTGCACCTCTGCTGAAGAAGCCTTTCATGTCTCACCAGGGCTGGAAGGAATTCAGTAGGGTATGCCAGCCCCCTTGGAGAGTCTAGATTGAACTGAAGGGGTGAGGGAAGGCTGTTCCTAGAATGAAGGATAACCAGCAGAAGAGACGAGACAAGGGCCTTCCCAGGAAGTTGGGGAGAACGGCAGCAGTGGGAAGAGGGGAGCAAAGCCTCTGGACAGTATGGATGTGACAAAGGAGAGAACTATTGTCCCAGGTACCAAGGAACAAGGCACACTTGCTCAGCTATCAGATGAGAGAAGAGACTTTCCCTCAATCAGTGATGGGAACATGCACAAACCCGCAGAGAACCCTGGGAGAAAAGAGTGAAAGATGTTCCACAGCAACCTACTGCCCAATCACAAATGAATAGTGCAAGGCAGACACAGGAGGGAAGCCAGCCACACAGCAAAGCCCTGCCACATGGAACCATTGACCCCAGTAGAGAGAGCTGAGCATTTTGCATGGTCAGTTAGGCAACCATTGCCCATCAAGGATTTTTTTAATTTGATCCAAACTGAAAGGGAGGGGAGGGGGCCGCTCTGGCGAAAGGATCCAGCTCAGCCAGACAGGAGAGAACACGGAAAAGGGGAGGTTGGATTTAGAATCCAGCAATTTGGGAACTATGGGGCTAAGGCCCAGAACTGTGCTATCCAAGCTAAATTCCATCTCCGGAGTCAGCGACTCGAGTCTCAGAATCATGGCGCATGGATGCAAGTATAGGGCTACAATTCAAGCCTGCCTACTCTTTGCTATTTCCCTTAACAGTTGCAGTATTTGGATCTCAGAATATTGCTCTCCGAAATAGCTCTCTATAATTAGAGCACTTGCCAAGGCTGCATTCGCCTAGACCATGGTGACAGAACACCTGCAGACTAGATCTGTTCTGAGATGTGGAAGCAAAGCACTGTGCACAGTAGAATATTAAATAGAGGAGGGATTATTTGAGGGTCACGGAAGTGGGGGATGGAAGAGGATGAGGCAAGGACTGAAGGCCAAAGAGGAAATAGGTAATAATTGGAGATATACCAATCTCCTAGAACTGGAAGGGACCTTGAAAGGTCATTGAGTCCAGCCCCTGCCTTCACTAGCAGGACCAATTTTTGCCCCAGATCCCTAAGTGGCCTCCTCAAGGATTGAACTCACAACCCTGGGTTTAACAGGCCAATGCTCAAACCACTGAGCTATCCCTCCCCCCCAAACATTTACACTAGCTATTAAGGAAGAGTTGCTGGAAATCCCTTGGCAGATCTTCCACTGCAATGTGTCAAGGGCCATTTGCTAAGCTTATTGCAGAGGCAACTGGATGCACCAGGTGGCAAGAAGAGGAACCCATGTCCTGCACTAGAGAGTGACTCAGGAGCCCATTCAGCCCTGAAAACACAGGAAAATACCTGTGTTAGGGCCACCAATGGTCCAGGCAGTGATTTCAGTGACTCTCCAAATAGCAGCACCAGGGGCTGTGTGCACAGAAGGTCACTATGCAGGGAGTCCTAAGGCTTCCCCTCCCTGCTGCTCAGGATGCAGAACATGAACATGTCTAGGAAGGTACATGCAGGAGCTAATGGTAGTGTAGCTCCCACTTCTAGCAGCGTATATGTTGATCTTAGGGAACATGAACAGGATACATTAGCCAATGAGAACCCAGCTCTGCTCTTTTGGGGGTGGCGACAGCTCCTCTCTTAGCCTTCAGATAGTTTTAAGCAAATAAGGGTCTCCTGAATGGGCTGCCTCTGGCTCATGCAGTGATTTTTAGGATCATATCCTCTTAGCACCTGGAGTCACTCGCTGTGTTATGTTTAGCAGAAATAATATTATACCAACAGCTGAACACAGCAGAGTCCTAGGGATAAAGTGATAATTTCATATTTTATGAGCTCACAGCTTCAAGTGAGAGTTTTCATATTCTGAAACATTGTGAAATTTTCAAGATTATAGTATTTTACAATACAAAATGTCTCCATTCAGTATTATGTCATTTTACTCCTTCTGGGATTATAATAATTATTAAAAGCACACACAACCTTGTCAAAAGGACAATACCACCACTACAGAAAACAAAGGAGAAAACCTGCTGCAATGATCTCAAAATCCATTTAGTGCAAAGGACAGGGGAACTTTTAGCAATGTCCAATGAGAAGTGTTCTTTATATGCTCATATTGAGAAACGGCCCAGATTCAACCTCTGAGTGAGATCAGGCTGCCAGCTTCTATACTGAAGCTTAGAACAATGTCTATATCAACACAAAAGGACTGAAACACAATATGCATGGCCATTAAAAATAATATTTATATATAGCTATATAGAGGGATTTTTTCCACATCATGTATTTAGTTTTAAGAAAGAATTCTGGCAGCTAAACACACATGGCTTTCTGTCTCTATGGACTCAGAGCCCTTTGGGGCCATTTCACACAGCCAAATGTTTATCATCTGTTTGTTTGCCTCAAACTGAAGTATTGTACTCGCTGAGTGCAAAGTCCCTTTGGTTGGGATGATTGTTTTGCCAGGTCGCTGCAGCTTCCACACACCTTTGTCCACAGAAAAAGATTCAATCCGCTTCTCTGGCGACATTCCTGCAAAGCCGCTCTCGTCCTCTCCTTGCTCACAGCTGCCCCATTCGGAGGATACCTGGCATGGGGTAACTCACACAGTTGTTTCATCTGCATTCTTCTTCATGAGCTTGGTGGAGAGCAGGGAATGCTGGACAGGATGAGGGCTCTTGGAGTCAGGAATCATTAAGCGGACTTTCTGATTGGTCCTTCTCCACTCCGAATACAGCTGGCAATGATAACGGAATGAAACCTGATGGACAACAAAGTATCAGTCTGATTACTGAGCTGCCGGGGCCTGCCACAGAATGGATGGGAGGTAAATGCCTGTGCCCAGTAGAGGACAATGCTAGTGAGATATAATGGCAGCACTAGCTGCTTTCCTGAGCCCTGCAAAATGGATTCCTGCACTCTTTCCACAGCCCACGGAAGCTAAGGGAGACAAAGCTGTGCCGGAAGTGGCTGGGACACATCACTTCAGGCCTTTGCTGAGGAATTTTACTGATTGTTTGCAAACTCAAGACCTTGATTTCTGTTGTTTTCTTATTTTAAGAAATTGTCCCTAACTAGTAATACAGACCAGCTGGATTTGCTGAGAGCACACATTCCTGGGCCAGAGTTTGCTTGATTTGGTTTACACCAGTCCCAGTGCCCTCTGGAGAGGATCTATGGAGATGCCATGGAAGTACAGGGTGTCTCTGTAAGGGACTGCAACAGGAATCTTAGTCCTGTGCATGAGTTAACCAGAGCGCCAGATCTGGGGTTAGAATGAACGTCCCACTAGGCATTCTGGGAGGGAACATTCAGCAAGGCTCAGGATCAGGAGGGTGAGTGAATCTCATATGGTCAAATCCCTACAATTGGCAGGCGATGGTGCAGCTTGGCCCCAAGCTCGGTTTTTTGAAGTTCTTGCAGTAACTTGTTTTCCTGTCTGCAGTTACTACACTTCGGTTGCGCTTTCAGCCTTTCCTCATTTCCCTCTCTAAACATTCCTGCATGACTCAGCCTGAACCCAGAAGTGATGCAACTGAAGTTTGCCAGGCTGGATGGAACAGGAACCCCTGAAGCAGGCTGGGATGATGGACATGGGACTCCACAAACTGTTTCAAATCAGGACGCTGCAGCGCGATTTGGGCTAAGTTTTCACACCGGACCTGGGGTTCCCAAAGCTGAAGGGGAGGGGAACACACTTGCCGTGGCCCACCCACAGAGTTGTGAACCATCACCTGCCTGTTTGCTCTCCACCTCCAACGTTCTCCTTTTCTGGCCATATGGCAGCAGAGACAGCGGGTGTGTGTTTGGGGAGCGGAAAAGGGATGGAGAGAGAGAACGAAAACAAAATAAAGAGCCACATCCACAAACCCACAGAGAAACTGGACAGAAAACAGAGGCACCACAGCACAGTGAGGGGCATAACACTGAAGAAAGGGGGCAACAATCTATGTGGGGAGGGGAAGGCTCCAACCAAAGAAGGCTGGGAACTCAGCCCCAGACTTTGGTCAGTTCTTTGTGTTTCTGAAAGAGGGGGTGGGGGTGGGCACACAGATACAACATGACATGACACTGCCTTTAGATGTCACATTCAGACTGATTTTCCCCCTCTCTCAGGCCATGTGCTCCTGACTGACTTCGCCAACATGCCCTGGAGGTGGGCAAGTGGGGAGCATGCAGGAAGATCCTGTTCCCAGTAACAACGCCCTGAGCATCCCATGCACAGCTGAGGCAGAGAGCCCGGAAACAGTGCCAGTTACAGATTCCCAGTAGTCTATGGGGCCTTGTTAACGCCAAGGCAGTGACAGACAATTTTAAGGCAGTATTGCTGGGCTGCTCTGCTACAACAGAGAACTCTGCGTACTGTGAGTAAGAAAAAATGGTTACTAACCTTTTGTAACTGTTGTTCTTCGAGATGTGTTGCCCGTGTCCATTCCATTGTAGGTGTGTGTGCTCGCCACATGCACTGGCGCTGGAAGTTTTTTCCTCAGTGGTATCAGTAGGGGACCGGCTCTGGCGCCCTCTGGAGTGGCGAGCGTATGCACTGGTATAAGGGGCACTGCTGGCCCCCTCCCACCCTCAGTTCCTTCTAGTCAGAACTCCGACAGCGGGGAAGGACGGTGGGTCATGGAACGGACATGAGCAATACATCTCGAAGAACAGTTATGAAAGATTCGTAACCGTTTTTTCTTCTTCAAGGATTGTTCATGTCCATTCCATGGTAGGTGACTCCCAAGCAGTACCTCTGGAGGCGGGCAGGAGTTCATGGCCGTGTCGACTGCAAAACAGCTTTGCCAAATCCAGCGTTATCTCTGGCCTGCTGAGTAATGGTGTAGTGCGTGGTGAATGTATGTACTGAAGATCATGTGCCAGCCCTGCAGATGTCCTGGATAGGAACATGCATCAGGAAGGCAGCCGAAGACGCCTGAGCCCTAGGTGAGTGAGCCTTCACTGTCTGTGGAGGTACAGCCTGCGCCAACTCGCAACAAGTGCAGATGCAGGTGGTGATCCAGTTTGAATTTGAAGACCCTTCATCCTGTCAGCTATCGCAGTAAAGAGCTGAGTTGATCTGCGGAAGGGCTGGATGCACTCCAAGTAGAAAGCCAGGGCATGCCTGACGTCTAGAGTGTGCAGGTGTCTGTCCTCGTTGGTCTTGTGAGGCTTGGGACAGGACACTGAGAGGAAGATATCCTGATTGACATGGAAGCACAACGCCACCTTCAGCAGGATAGGGCTGCAGCTGCACCTTGTCCTTGTAGAACACCGTATACGGGGGCTCCGAAGTGAGGGCTTTAATCTCGGAGACTCGCCTCACTGAAGTAATGGCTTCAAGGAATGCGACCTTCCATGACAGGTGCGAGAGAGAGAGAGCAAGAGGCTCGAACGGAGGACCGGTAAGCCTGGAAACGACTAGACTGAGGTCCCATTGGGGAATCGGATCCCAAACTGGCAGGGCCGTCCAGAGCGGGAGCAAGTGGGGCAATTTGCCCCGAGCCCTGCAGGAGCCCCATGAGCCCTGGCCTGGCGGCGGTCCGGGTCTTCGGCAGCATTTTGGCGGCGGGGTAACCTTTAGTGCTGCTGAAGACATGGAGCGACTGAAGGGCCCCCCACTGCCGAAGACCCGGACTGCTGCTGGGTGAGTACAAGTGCCACAGCTCCCCCGCTTTGCCCCAGGCCCCCTGAATCCTCTGGGTGGTCCTGTGGACCGGCGGAAACAGCCTCTTGAGGGCCTTGAGGAACCTGATCATCTTATGTGAGAATACTGATCTTCCCTGGATGTGCGGATGGAAGGCTGATATGGCTGCCAAGTGCATCTGGATCGATGAAAAGGCAAGGCCCTTGCGCTTTAGATGCAGGAGGTAATCTAGGATTGATTGTAAAGAGACACTAACAGGAAATATTCCACTCCAAAGCCTAGCAAGAGAAGTGTTTCCACTTTGCAAGGCAGTCAAGTGTCAGAAGGGAGCCGTGTTAGTCTGGATCTGTAAAAAGCAACAGAGAGTCCTGTGGCACCTTATAGACTAACAGACGTACTGGAGCATGAGCTTTCCCACTTCATTGGATGCATGTGGTAGGTGGCTCTAGGGGAGGCTTTCTGCTTTCCAGAAGAACCTGATGGGAAAAGGCCTGCTCCTTGGGGCTCAGCCACGCAGCATTCATGCTGTGAGGTGGAGAGAAGTGAGGTTCAGGTGCAGCAACCGTCTGTGATCCTGAGAGAGCAGGTCCGGACGGCCAGGAAGAGTCCATGTGGCTGCCACTACCAAGTCTATGAGAGTGCCGAACCAATGCTGGTGAGGCCAGGCTGAGGCGATCATAATGACTTATGCCTGGTCCCTCTTGATCTTGGAAAGGACCCTGCTGATTAGCAGGACCGGTGGAAAGGCACCCTCTGACCACGACAGAAGGAAGGCACCCGACAGCGAGCTGCTTTCGAGGCCTTGTAGTGAACAGAATTGGTGGCATTTCCTGTACTGTCTTCTGGCAAACAGGTCCACTTGGGGAGCTCCCCATCTCTGGAAGAGCATCTGGGCAACCTCTGAGTGGAGGGACCACTCGTAGTGAGAGAAGAAGGACCTGCTGAGGCGATCCGCCAGCATGTTCCAGACACCAGGGAGGTTCGAGACTTCCAGGTGGATAGTGTGCTGGATGCAGAAGTCCCACAGGTCAGGACTGACCACCGGGCTCCCCCTTGTATGTTGACATAGAACATGGAGGCCGTGTTGTCTGTCAGCACCTGCATCACTTGACTAGGGATGTAAAATGTTAAACGGGTAACCGATAAGCATCAGTCTTATCAGTAAGGTATTCCAGTTAACGTTTAAACTGCTGCGGGACTCTGCTGCCGGCCCCCAGCACCCTGGCTGTTGGCCTCCCGGGTCCGGGGTCTTGGCTGCCGACCTGTGCCCCAGTGTCCTGGCTGCCGGCCCTGCACCCAGGGCACTGCGTGGGGGATGCAGCGCAGCCAGGATCCTAATGGTTAAATGTTTAACCAGTACAATTTTAAAAGTTTAAACGTTTACTTTTTTAAACCACTATTTACATTGTTACACTTGACCAGATAGATGGGGGAAGAAACACCTCACACACCAGGCAAATGGCCCTGAGCTTTCTGACCTTTATATGAAGCGACAGCTCCTCCCGCGACCATAGTCCTTAAGTTTTGAGGGCACCAAGGTGTACTCCCCAGCCGAGGCTGGACGCATCCGAGACCAGGGACACTGTGGGCCATGGAGCTGCAAACGGAACCCCTTCCATCACCGGATTCGGGTTGCACCACCATTGGAGGGAGGTGAGTAACTGGGCCAGGATCATGAGGAACCCCTCCAAGAGGTGTCTGGCTGTGGAATGACAACCACCTTTGAAGGGACCTCAGCTGCAGTCTTTGATGCTGGACTACGTAGGTGCACGCAGCCATGTGCCCTAGGAGTCTGAGACAGACCTGAGCTGTGGTGACCGGGTGTGTGATGACTTGGGCAATCAGATCTGACATTGTTCTGAACCTGGCTTGTGGTAAGAACTTCTGGCTTGGGTAGAGTCGAGGACTGCTCTGATGAACACTATCCTCTGAGCGGGGACCAGTGTTGATTTTTGTTTATTAACAGGCCCAGGGCATGACAAGTGGTTTGCAACACCTCGATACTGCACTGCACCTGCTTCTGGGAGCAACCCTTGACGAGCCAGTCATCCAGCCAGGGATAGATCTGGACCCCTCGATGTCTGAGGTAAGCTGCAACTACTGCCATGCACTTTCTAAACACTCTTGGTGCTGTTGCTAGGCCGAATGGGAGCACTGCGAACTGGTAATATGTCTGACCAACCACAAAACGTAGAAATCTCTTGTGTCCGGGAAATCTTGAGATGTGAAAGTAAGCACCTTTTAGGTTGAGGGCGGCATTCCAGGATCCAGGGAGGGGATGATGGAGGCCAAGGAGACCATGTGGAATGTCAATTTCTTGAGATATTTGTTGAGGTCTCGCAGGTCCAGGATGACCCTAGCCCTCCTTTGGCTTTCTGAATGAGAAAGTACCGGGAGTAAAAACCTTTCCCTCTTCATTCTGCTGGAACTTCCTCCATGACCCTCAGCCACAGGAGGGCTTGCACCTTCTGGGTGAGCAATTGCTCGTGAGAAGGGTCCCTGAGGTGGTACGGGGAAGGGTGTGGGAAGGGGGGATAGAACAAAATTGGAGGATATACCCCGCTGCCGCTGTATTGAGGGCCCAGACCGTGATCTAGAACAGTGCCGGTCTGCTGTGCCGACAGAGGGTGGCCGAATCAAGGCCGGCTTGCCTATAGACTGTATCGCCCACACCGGCGGTGCCGGGGGCGGAGGCAGCGTCGACTCTGTCATCAAAATCAGATCCCTCGCTGTTGAGAACGTCTCCAGCGTGGAAGGGATATTAAGCTCTACCACGGGTCTAGCCGGGGAGCTGACAGGCACCGGACTCGACGGCCCTTGTGGGACCAGAATCGACGGTGCAGACGTCGTCGGGTGTCGGCGCCAGGCGGTCCGACTTGGACGAGCTCTCTGGCTGCGGTGCAGGTGACACAGAAGCAGCAGGAGTCTTAGACTTCCTCGACCTCGGGGAGAGGGAGCGGCGTCGAGCCGGCCTCGGTGCCGGCGACGGGTGGTGCCAAGGAGCCTTGGCCGTACCTGCGCGGTCCGGTGCCGAGGAGGTGCTTCTGTTCAAAGAGTGACCAGCGCTCAGTGCCGAAGGCTGAGGGGTGAGAGCCGCCTCCATGAGGAGCTGCTTTAGCCTAATGTCCTGCTCCTTTTTTGTTCTTGGCTTAAAAGCCTTGCAAATGTGGCACTTAGCTGTCAGGTGCGACTCCCCGAGGGACTTCAGACAGGAGTCGTGCGGGTCTCTTGTCGGCATCGGCCTGCGGCAGGCCGAGCACGGTTTGAAACCCGGTGAACCGGGCATGGGCCCCGGCACCACGTGCGGGAAAGGGGCTATTCCCCAAGCCCCTATTATTATACTAAATATACTATAAAGTAATAAACTAAAGTGAATTATATAAAAAGTTTTTAACTATATACACAACAAGGAATGAGAGAACTACGAGTAGCTAGGGAAGTGGAGGTCAGCTAAGCCGCGCTCCACTGTTCTAACGACCGACACGGGCGGTAAGAAGGAACTGAGGGGCGGATGGGGCGGCAGGGGTATATATCTGGTGCGATAGCGGCGCCACTCCAGGGGGCGCCCAGCCGACCCACCGAGTGTTGCTAGGGTAAAAATCTTCCGACGAACGTGCACGTGGCGCGTGCACACCCTAATTGGAATCGATATGAGCAAGCACTCGAAGAAGAACTTCTAGCACTGGTGCATGTGGCGAGCACACACACCTACAATGGAATGGACATGAGCAATCACTCGAAGAAGGAAGGACTGCTCTGCTACAAGGGACTTACTGTTACAATTTCTCAAGTGAGAAGAGGAGGGCAGGTCTCCTCCAGCTTGGCTGGAGTCTGACTTTTAAACAGACCACTTTGTGGCCCCTGGCCATTTTCTCAGAGCTTTTAAGAAATCCTTTTGATAGCTATTGGAATTTCAGTGACCCCAGCTGATCTCCAAGAGGAGTCCCACAAACCATTCTATACGCTTGTGCTCCTTTTCCCTCTTCGCCATAACAGTGCTGCTCTTAGACAGAGCCTGACTATACCTCACTGCTATATTTTATACAGCCTTTGACCAGGCTGATAGGAGTGCAGATTCCTATGCTCTTATGGTGTCTCAGACAGTATTTTATTCACAGTATTGTTTTTACCATAGTGCCAAGATTCAGGGATTTTTATTTGAAAACAGGAAGACAAAGAACAGCTGGGCTTCTTACTCCTCTCCCCATGCTTGCTAACCACACCGGTCCCCATGCTAATGTCAGGCTTGGTCTGTCCACTTCTACATCCCACACTGCACACACTGCACCAAAAAGGCATGTTGCCCTAATGTCCATCTGCAGACGTTCCTGATGATGTGCAGTGAGTTAGCATGCACGGGCAGAAACTCATTGTCAAGTGTCATTGACCTCAGCAGGTTACGTTTTAAAAATTTATTTATTTGTATTTAATGGGAACAGCCAACGATGTGCCTCTTGGTTTGGACTAAGGGCTGGGCAGCTATGGAGGAACTGCAGACACAGCCATGACTGAGCTCTGGGAACACAAACTATCCTCCTGGGATACTCTGCTTTGAATTCCCGTAACTGAGAAACACCTTTAAATGTAACAGGGCCCTGGGCTCAGGCACTGGGTGGCATTTTGCTGTTCACTCACCAGTGTCCAAAGGACGTAGATAGTAAAAAGTGCAATAGTAAGTGCTATCAGTCCAATGGCTTCCAGCCGGCTGTTGAACTGCAAGTGATCCTGGGCACCACGAAGACACAGCCAGCCCGAGATTGCCGCCAGGGGAGTAATGAACAGAAAACACACCATGTCACAGAAGAGGGTCCTCTTCTCATTACGAGGGCCAGGATCCTTCAGCCACTACAGGAAGAAGAGGAAAGAGGTGATTAGGCAGTGGCACACAAGAGCTAATACATATGCATGTGTGGGAGCGAAATAGGAGTAGTGTGTTCGGCTTCTCATTATTTGCATCCTATAAATGCACCTGGTGCTTTATAACAATAACCCACAAGGCCTCATATCAAACATGCCACAACAGTCAAATCAGAGTAGAGCTGGTTAGAACATTTCTGACAAACCCGCGGACAGTCTGATTTTGCTGAAGGTTAGATGGAATTCAGGCAGGGCTCTGATGGAAGCCTGCCTGGTTTACTGCCAACTTGCCCTGCCTGGTGGGCTGTTGGGGACCCTTGGCTCCCAGGTCCACAGCCCAGCAGCCGGACAGCCCGGAAGTGGGGCGCCATTCCCATCTGGAGAATCTAAACATTTTGGGGTTTTGTTCCTAATTAAACCAAATTTCGAAATCCTCCGTGAAATGGAATTGCCTTTCTCCATCAGCTCTAAAACTGAGAGATCTTCAAGACTTCGCTGCAGTCCATTGCCCCTGCCGATGCTTACCCAGACCCTTCTGTCTAGGGGATGATTAACTCCAAATAAGATATTCTCGATGCCGCCTCTGAGGCGAGGACAGCAAACTGGGGGGAGGGGAGAATCCCTGCTGAATTAACTAAGTAGGAAACCAGGATGAGAAGGAAAAAAAACAAAAAAAATCCCCATCACGCAGGATGTGGACTGAAAGCCTCTTGCCTGAACAGGGCAGGCTGGCTGCTGAGTGTCAGAAAACCAAGTACAGTCAGGGGAAGGCGACTCAGACCCACCTTCTCTTACAGCGCAGCCTGTGTCAAAAGCTCTGACTCAGCTGTAAAATGACCCTGTTTACTAGGGAAAGCTTCCCCCCAAGGGACTCGACTACTCTTTCCCCCGGTCTCAGCCCAGCCACATAGGCTGGGGAAGGGATTTTGCTATTTGCACAGATAAACTTGTGGGCAAAGGAGTTGAAATCTTTGTTTCGCCCTGACAAAGCTCAAAGTCAATGTCATTTCCATTGTGTGAGGAGCCATTGGCAACCGCATTGCACAGCCGTCCCGAAGACACCGTCAAAGCAAGGGCTACGGGCCACGAGACACTCACCAGACAGACACTCTTTGCCAGGACACTCTCCCTTCTTTACAGACTTGCTCCCTTCCTCCCTCTGTGCATTTGGTGATGCGGTGATCCCCCCGCAATGAACCCTTGTTCTGTGTTACGAGGGTGAGTCTGCATAAAGGTTCTCTTTCTACTGTTCCAACCCAAAGGTAGGAAGCTGTTTTAGTAAGAACCCTCCAGACAGAGGATGCTGACACCTCATTATTTGTTTCTTCCAGAATGGTCTTGATTTAGTAAAAGTGCTGGGTAATTTTTATGCTGGACACCAAGTTTTACAACAGGAGTTGCTCTCCTCCGAGGATTATACTATATTTAACCTTCTTTAAAGAAAAAAAGAAAAGAAAAGGACGGAAGGAATCTGTAGGTGCTAGCGTTAGCCAAGGTTTCTATGGTGAGGTGTAATGCAGACCAAGCTTTTGGATTCCTGCTTGGTCCATGCTCCAGAACTGTTGGGTTTCTTCTCATTCAAAAATTATTAAACAAACAACAAAACGAGACCAAACCAACAGACAGAGCACCACAGTCCCGGGAAGGGAAGACATGCCAAAAGAGCCAGTGGCCATCCAGGCATAAGAACTGTAACAGAGAGGATTGTAGTGGGGTGAGTTCCATGGTAGGGTCACTGGGAATAAGAGAGTCCCAAAAAGCAGTTATGCTGTGGGTGACTGTATAATTAAACACTGCAGGGTAATGGCAGCTTAAGCGAACGTAATCTCTGTCTCAGTGGGAGCTCCTTCCGCAATGGATTCCCTGGGTACCCACTGCTGCAGAGGCAGACTGAGGCGACAGCGCAGTGGTCAGGCACCCCACGTGTACAGGCTGAGGACATTGCAAACAGGGCTGGTGATTTGCTAAGAGAAGGGGAAATGAGAGTGGAATTAATACAACAGAGCCACTTAAACCGACAGCGGCTTAGAGAAGTGGTTTGCACTAATCCATTGATGTCTCCCTGTTCTTCAGAAGTGGTTGAAGAGGATTATGGCTCAATAGCCCACTCCTCACCCTGTCCATCACCACCACCACCACCCTGCAGGCCATCCCTCCACCGCTACTCCCTCCACCTGGGCACTGCTTGGCCAGGCCCCGGCAGTGACGCTCTCACTCTTCCCTCTTCCTGGAGTATTTTGTTGCTCACCACGCTACAGAAAGTGGGATCCTGCTCATTGCCCTCCCCCTTCACAGTGTGCTTCCCTGGGCCATACTGCAGCCACTGGCTTCCTTCAATACATTCCTTCACTGAGTGGCACCAAGCAATGCTCCAAGCCCCATTCCTATCATGTGGGGCTGGGTATTCCACTAGAGGAGACTGCAGTTTTGTTTCGATTCCAGCTGAAGGCATTTCCGCCTACTGGGGAGGGAGTAGCCGTGCTGCAGGCGGAGTACTCCAGCAGTGAGAGGGAGGGGACAGAGAGCTGGGGCTCACTGCTATCGCGGCCCAGAGCAGTGGCACAGCTGCTCCAAGAGGGCAGAACAAGGCAAGGCCTGCTGCTGGGGCTCCGCTCTCTGACCAATGCCAGTGCCCAAGAGACGTGCCAGGACCCCTCCAACCAGCCCTCCCCTAACTCGGCAGCACATGGATGTCTGATGGCCTGCAGGGTGGTGGTGATGGACAGGGTGAGGAGTGGGCTATTGAGCCATAATCCTCTTAAACCACTTCTGAAGAACAGGGAGACATCAATGGATTAGTGCAAACCACTTCTCTAAGCCGCTGTCGGTTTAAGTGGCTCTGTTGTATTAATTCCACTCTCATTTCCCCTTCTCTTAGCAAATCACCAGCCCTGTTTGCAATGTCCTCAGCCTGTACACATGGGGTGCCTGACCACTGCGCTGTCGCCTCAGTCTGCCTCTGCAGCAGTAGGTACCCAGGGAATCCATTGCGGAAGGAGCTCCCATTGGAAACACGGGTTACACTAGAGATGCTAGGTAGGGTGGGGACAGGCTGTGAAGGGCACTGAATGTGAAGACAAGCAGTTTATGTTTGATGTGATAGAGAAGGGGAAGCCAATGGACGGATGCAAAAGGAGGAGAGACATGGCCAAAGCATCGGTCTAGGAGTATGATCTTTGCAGCAGCATTCTGAAAGATATGAATGAGGCAAGATTGCATTTGTCAAGGCCAGAGAAAAAGATGTTGCAATAGTCGAGATCACAGGGTATATCTATAGAGCAAAGAAAAGCCAGAGACTGGCCCGTGACAGCCGACTTAGGTGTGCGGGGCTGTCTCATTGCTGTGTAGCCTTAGACACAACTAGGGTGACCAGATGTCCCAATTTTATAAGGACAGTCCCGATTTTGGGGTCTTTTTCTTACAAAGGCTCCTATTACCTTCCAACCCATCCAGATTTTTCACACTTGCTGTCTGGTCACCCTAACCACAATGGTCATCTAGTCTAAACCCCTTCTGAGATGCAGGATTTCTTGTGTCTAAATCATCCAAGGCAGATGACTATCCAGCCTCCTTTTGAAAACTGCCAGTGAAGGAGTGTCCACAGCCTCCTGAGGAGTCTGTTCCATTGCCCTACTGTTCCTACAGTTAGGAAGCTTTCCCTGAGATTTAACTAAATCTGCTCGGCTGTAGTTTGAACCTGTTCCCTCTTGTCCTGCCCTGTGGGGCAAAAGAGAACGTTTCTCCATCTTTTTTATGGCAGCCTTTCAAATATTTGAAGACCGCTACCTTGTCCCCCCTCAATTTTCTCTTTTCCAAATTAAACATACCCACTTCCTTCAGCCTTTGCTCATATGGCTGCTTTCCATCCCTTTGATCATCTTTGTAGCTCACCTCTGGATCCTTTCCAGTTTCTCCACATCCTTTCTATACACTGGTGACCAAAATTGGACACATACTCCAGGTGAAGCCTAACCAGCACCGAGTAGAGCAGTACTATCACCTCCCGTGACTTTCATGCTATGCCTCTGTTCATGCAACCTAAAATTGCATTTTTTTTTTTTTTGCAACAGCATCAAACTACTGATTCATGCTGCTGCCAAGTCAGTTATCCCCACTCTGTATTGGTGTATTTGTTTTTTCTTCTCTAAGGGTAGCACCTTACATTTGTCTTTGTTGAATTTCATTTTGTTGTCTACAGCTCAGTTCTCCAATTTATCAAGAACCCTCTGAATTTTAGATCTATCCTCCAAAGTGCTGGCAGCCCTGCCCAGCTTTGTGTCATCTACAAACTTGATCAGGATGCTTTCTGTTCCTACAGCCAGGTCTTTAATAAAGATATTAAACAACATCAGACTCAGAACAGATCCCTGTAGAACCGCACTTGAGACCTCCCTCCAATCTGCCATCATTCCATTAATAGTTACTCTTTGTTTGCAATTTTTTAACCAGTTACGTATCCACCTAATGGTTGTTCGGCCAAGCTGGCATTTCTCCAGCTTACCTATCAGAACGTCATGTGGGACTGTGTCAAAAGCCTTGGTGCAGTCCACATTCCCCCATTCTCCAAACCAGTTACCCTGTCAAGGAAGGAAATCAAGCTGGTTTAGCATGATTTGTTCTTGGTAAATCCATACTGGCTGCTAGTGTTACCCCCTTCATCTGCCAGGTATTCACAAATTGAAAGTTTTATACATTGCTCTAGTACCGGGTTTCTCAAACTGTGGGTCAGGACCCCAAAGTGGATCGTGATCCCATTTTAATGGAGTTACCAGCGCTGGTGTTAGACTTGCTGGGACCTAGGGCCCAAGCCCGGGCCCCACCGCCCGGGGCTGAAGCCAAAGCCTAACCCCACTGCCTGGGGCTGACACCTGAGGGCTTCAGCTCTGGGAAGGGGGGCTAAGGTTACACCCCCCCCTGCCCAGGGCAGAAGCCCTTGGGCTTTAGCTTTGGCCCCCTCCCGCACCCAGGGCACCAGGGCTGGGCTTGGGTCTCCCCTCCTGGGCTCATGCAGTAATTTCTGTTGTCAGAAGGGGGTTCACGGTGCAAGGAAGTTTGAGAATTGCTGTTCTAGTAGCTTCAAAGTCAGGCTGACTGGTCTATAAGGCCCTGGCTCTTCCTTGCCCCCCTTTTTAAAGATGGGCGCTGTCAGCCCTCCTCCGGTCTTCCAAGGCCTCTCGTGGAAGGGCTCAGGCTGAGCTCTTGGACCCTTCCATCCCACAAAACCTAGAGCCCGCGTTGGCTAGCACAAGCCAGCTGTGGGTGTCTAGGTGCTGTGTAGACTTACCCCAAGATGCTGAGAGTTTGGGTCAGAGTTTAAGCTTTGTGGATGGAGGGGAAAGGTCAGTGCTACTGGAACAGGGAAGGGCTGGAGGGCAGGGAGGGGCTTGGCCCATCCATTTTTCTCCAGGGTGGACATTGCCTCCTTCCCCTCCTCTTCCCCGCAAGGCCGCACCCCCCGGCCAGGCCAGCAGCTGGTGGAGCCCAGCCTGGGAGCCTGGGCAGTTGTGGGAGTCGCAGGGACACCTTATTTGGGGTAGGGTCTAAATCAGCCCCCTGCCCAAGTCCCTGCCTCCCAGGCTCCCTGCCCAGCCTTGGGCAGGTGCAGGTGGAGGATCCAGACGCTGACTCCCCACAGCTGCCTGCACAGCTCTTATCCTGACCCAGTTTCAGCCGAGGGGCAGGGCCTCAGAGCTGCAGCCAGGCCATGGTGGGGAGCTGCAGGAGACCCTCCACCTGGCCATGGTGTGGGGGGTCCGAGCAGCCTCCCCAGCCCATGTCCCCACCGTGGGCAGGTGGAGGGTCCACACCGCAGCCCCCTATAGCTGCCCGCGTGGCTCTTACCATGGCTGGGCTGTGGCTCCAAGGCCCTGACCACCAGCCAGAGCTGGGTTGGGGTAAGAGCTGTGGGGAGCCTGTCTTCCGCCACCTGGGTAGGGAGCCTGGGGGGCAGGGACAGGGGGCTGCTTTTGGCCCCATCCTGGACAGGCTCCTCATCTTCTCTCGGCTTCCAGGTTGGCTGGGGGCAGGGCCTTGGGGAAGGGGCAGGGGTGGGACCACAGGGGGTGGCCCCTTGATCCCCCTGCTTTTGGGAAGGCTCTGCCACCCTTGGGAAAGGCTATCTTAGAGATGTTATGAAGAAAGAATCAGTGAAGTTTAGACATAACCTGGGTGTGAGGATCTAGAGAGAGGTCTGAGTCAAAGATGACACCCAGGTTGAGTGACAGGCAGGATGGTGGGTTTTTAACAACGATCAAGAAAGGAGAGACTGGGGCGTGGTGGGGAGATTAGACGCTCTGTTTTAGCCATGTTGAGCTTGAATGATGGCTAGACATTCAGGAGGTCTCAGTGACAGACTGAGATTTGAGTTTGGACAGAAGGAGACAGGTCTCTTGTAGAGAGGTAGATTTGCATATCATCAGCATAGAGATGGTAACTAAATTTGTATTGGTGGATGAGATTGTCCAGAGATAAGGTGTAAAGAGAAGGGGACCAAGGACAGAGCCCTGTGGAATCCCCCCTAGAAAGTTGTTGTTGATGGTGGTGAGGAGGAGATGAGGAGATTCACAGATTGCAAGGCCAGAAGGGACCACTATGATCATCTAGTCTAACCTCTTGTACAGCACAGGCCAGAAAACTTCATCTTGATTTAAAAATTGGCAGTAATGGAGGATCCACCATGATCTTTGGCAGGTTGTTCCAATGGTTAATTACTCTGTTAAAAATCCTTAAAAGGATCTTTCAGAGGACACACCGAAGGAGCAGCGAGAGGCAGGAGGAGAATTAGGAGAGGACAGAGTCACAGAAGCCATGTGAAAACAAGATTTCAAGAAGAGGAGCATGGCTGACGGTGTCACAGTCAGCGGCCAGGTCAAGGAGGAGAAGGATGAAGTACTGGTTCTGAACTTCAGCTTGGAAGTGATCATCAGAGATTTTGGTAAGAGCTATTTCAGTGGAATAAATTGGAGAGGAATTGGAAGAGAGGCAACAATTGTCAAGTGTGTTCAAAGGGCTTAGAGATGAAAGGGAGAAGGAAGATGGGGAAGTAAGTAAGGTCAAGCGAGAGATGTTTTGTTTTATTTTTTGGGAGAGACTAAAGCATGCCTGTATTGTGAGGGGAAGAGGCAGAGGAGAGAGAGAGAGAGGCCCAGGAGGAGAGTAAGGGAGTGGATGAGAATGGGTGCAAGGATGATCAGGAGATGGGATGGGAGAGGTCACTGGGGCAAGTGGAGGGGCTAGAGGAGGACAGTAGACAAGAAACATCGGCATCTGTGGAGGACGACAGAGTTGTAGAACAGGAAGGTCACATTGTATTTTGTTAATTTTCTCTTGGAAGAAGTCAGCAAGAACTGGAAAGGAACATGGCAGAGAACCAGAGGAGGCTGCTGCAGTGTTTCCAAACCTGACTGGAAGCTACTGACATTAAAAAGAAAATAAGAGAATAAAATCCTCCACCTGTTGTTACAGTTCCAGGAGAGCGCTCCCACTTGGCCGCTCCTCAGACTGCTCTGAGGGGATTCAGCTGCTGGATCCTTGGGCGTTTTAAGCTTTCAGAGTTTCAGCAGAGTCCAGGTACTGCCCCTCTCTTGAGGTCCCTAGGCACAATCGGAGTGCAGAACCTCTCTCTAGCACCCCCTCAGAGAACTGTGCCAAGTGACCCATTGCCCAGCCCTGGGACAGTGATGAGCCTTCAGACACCCCTCCCGCCCCCGCCATAATTTAAACACACAGTCTTCCAGAATTTCAGCCATGTGGGTATTCTGGGCAGACAGTTCATGTCTTTAAGGGGCACATGGCAGGTATAATGCATGAAATGCACAGCCACTCTGCACAGGATTCTAATACTGTCCTTTAATCACATGAGAAATACACTGATCTGTACAGAAATAAACTGCACACATTTCTCGGCCTCCTTTTCCTCACCACTCCAGAACATTCGTTGGGCTGGGGTCAGAGTCGTCTGGGGCATCCAGGATCCTCTGCTGCAGTGCATGGCTTGTGTTTTCAAACATGGAGCCTTCTCTCCCCAGCCCACCTTCTCTGACCCTGGCTGATCTGTCCCCTTCCTCTCTCCTGCCCAAAACTCCCTGCATGGCTCTGTCTTCCCTCTGTGATTCCTTTATAAACCTCTGCTTGGTCACCTTTGTCTGCTTTGTTTGGGAGCTGTCCACTGATGTCAGCCCCCAGCAGATAAGCAGCAGGAAGTGGCTTCTCCCTGAATAGGAGGCTGCTGGGTTCTAAGGACCTTGTTTGACCAGTGTGACCTGGGAGTGCTTTGTTCCAGCTGGGCCTGACTGTTATAAAAAGGCAGTCAGCTGCGAACCAGCTGAGCAGCGAACAGCAGAGGGGCAAACAGAAGGAGTTCGCCTGGAGAGAGCCTACCGAGGCCCCCCCTCCCGCAGGTTTCTCTGAGTAGCTTCTGCCACAAGTAAGGAAGCTCGTAGAAGGAAGAGACTATGGATGCTGAGCGATCTGCCGTTGTGACCTGCACAGGATGCGTCATGTTTGTCTTCCCTCCACAGGACAGAAGCGACTTTGTCTGTACAAAGTGCAAGCTGATCTCCATCTTGGAAGAGAAGATTCAAGGTCTGGAGAAACGAATAACAACCCTGCGTTCCATAAAAGAAAATGAGGATTTCCTGGATAGACGTCAGGATCAGCTGCAGCGGGCACAATGTTCTGAAGATTCAGAGCAGGCTACGCAGCGGGGACAGAAGGCCAGCGAGGATAATTGGCGGCATGTGACTTCCAGAAGGGGAAAGAGTACCAGAAACATCCATGTACCAGAAACACAGATGCAGGTGAGCAACCGTTTTCATGTTCTCTCCGCAGGTACTAGTGCAGAGAGTGGAGTGGATGACACACCTGAGGGAACAGAGCAGAAGGAGACTCCACTGATTGGAAGGCATGAGATGCGCTGTCCTAGGGATGGGGGTTCCACAACCACCACTCCCAAGAGGAGGAGGAGGGTGGTGGTGGTCGGGGACTCTCTCCTCAGGGGGACTGAGTCATCTATCTGCCGCCCTGACCGGGAAAACCGAGAGGTGTGCTGCTTGCCAGGGGCTAGGATTCACGATGTGATGGAGAGACTGCCGAGACTCATCAAGCCCTCGGATCGCTACCCCTTCCTGCTTCTCCATGTGGGCACCAATGATACTGCCAAGAATGACCTTGAGCGTATCACTGCAGACTACGTGGCTCTGGGAAGAAGGATAAAGGAGTTTGAGGCGCAAGTGGTGTTCTCGTCTATCCTCCCTGTGGCAGGAAAAGGTCAGGGTAGAGACCGTCGAATCGTGGAAATCAACAAATGGCTACGCAGATGGTGTCGGAGAGAAGGGTTTGGATTCTTTGACAATGGGATGGTCTTCCAAGAAGAAGGATTGCTAGGCAGAGATGGGCTCCACCTCACGAAGAGAGGGAAGAGCATCTTTGCAAGCAGGCTGGCTAACCTAGTGAGGAGGGCTTTAAACTAGGTTCACCGGGGGAAGGAGACCAAAGCCCCGAGGTAAGTGGGGAAGTGGGATTCCAGGAGGAAACACAAGCAGGAGACTGCAAGAGGGGAGGACTCCTGTCTCAGACCGAGAAAGCGGGACAATCAGCGAGTTATCAAGTGCCTATACACAAATGCAAGAAGCCTGGGGAACAAGCAGGGAGAACTAGAAGTCCTGGCACAGTCAAGGAATTATGATGTAATTGGAATAACAGAGACTTGGTGGGATAACTCACATGATTGGAGTACTGTCATGGATGGATATAAACTGTTCAGGAAGGATAGGCAGGGCAGAAAAGGTGGGGGAGTTGCGTTATATGTAAGAGCAGTATGACTGCTCAGAGCTCCAGTATGAAACTGCAGAAAAACCTGAGAGTCTCTGGATTAAATTTAGAAGTATGAACAACAAGGGTAATGTCGTGGTGGGAGTCTGCTACAGACCACCGGACCAGGGGGATGAGGTGGACGAGGCTTTCTTCCAGCAGCTAACAGAAGTTGCTAGATCGCAGGCCCTGGTTCTCATGGGTGACTTTAATCACCCCGATATCTGCTGGGAGAGCAATACAGCAGTGCACAGACAATCCAGGAAGTTTCTGGAAAGTGTAGGGGACAATTTCCTGATGCAAGTGCTGGAGGAACCAACTAGGGAAAAAGCTCTTCTTGACCTGCTGCTCACAAACAGGGAAGAAATAGTAGAGGAAGCAATAGTGGATGGGAACCTGGGAGGCAGTGACCATGAGATGGTCGAGTTCAGGATCCTGACACAAGGAAAAAGGGAAAGCAGTAGAACAGAGACCCTAGACTTCAGAAAAGCAGACTTCGACTCCCTCAGGGAACTGATGGGCAAGGTCCCCTGGGAGAATAACATGACGGGGAAAGGAGTCGAGGAAAGCTGGCTGTATTTTAAAGAATCCTTATTGAGGTTGCAGGAACAAACCATCCCGATGTGTAGGAAGAAAAGTAAATATGGCAGGCGACCAGCTTGGCTCAACAGTGAAATCCTTGCTCGTCTTAAACACAAAAAAACAGCTTATAAGAAGTGGAAGATTGGACAAATAACCAGGGAGGAGTATAAAAGTATTGCTCAGGCATGCAGGAGTGAAATTAGGAAGGCCAAATCACACTTGGAGTTGCAGCTAGCCGGAGATGTTAGGAGTAACAAGAAGGGTTTCTTTAGGTATGTTAGCAACAGGAAGAAAGTCAAGGAAAGTGTGGGCCCCTTGCTGAATGAGGGAGGGAACCTAGTGACAGAGGATGTGGAGAAAGCTAGTGTACTCAATGCTTTTTTTGCCTCTGTCTTCACAGACAAGGTCAGCTCCCAGACAGCTGCACTGTGCAGCACGGTATGGGGAGGAGGTGACCAGCTCTCTGTGGGGAAAGAAGTAGTTCGGGACTATTTAGAAAAACTGGACGAGCACAAGTCCATGGGGCCGGATGCACTGCATCCGAGGGTGCTAAAGGAGTTGGCCGATGAGATTGCAGAGCCATTGGCCATTATCTTTGAAAACTCATGGCGATCGGGGGAGGTCCCGGATGACTGGAAAAAGGCTAATGTAGTGCCCATCTTTAAAAAAGGGAAGAAGGAAGATCCAGGGAACTACAGGCCAGTCAGTCTCACCTCAGTCCCTGGAAAAATCATGGAACAGGTCCTCAAGGAATCAATTCTGAACCACTTAAAGGAGGGGAAAGTGATCAGGAACAGTCAGCATGGATTCACCAAGGGCAAGTCATGCCTGACTAACCTAATTGCCTTCTATGATGAGATAACCGGCTCTGTGGATGAGGGGAAAGCAGTGGATGTGCTATTTCTGGACTTTAGCAAAGCTTTTGATACAGTCTCCCACAGTATTCTTGCCAGCAAGTTAAAGAAGTATGAGCTGGATGAATGGACGGTAAGGTGGATAGAAAACTGGCTAGATGGTCGGGCTCAACGGGTAGTGATCAATGGTTCCATGTCTAGTTGGCAGCCGGTATCAAGTGGAGTGCCCCAAGGGTCAGTTTTATTCAATATCTTCATTAACGATCTGGAGGATGGTGTGGACTGCACCCTTAGCAAGTTTGCAGATGACACTAAACTGGGAGGAGTGGTTGATACGCTGGAGGGTAGGGATAGGATACAGAGGGACCTAGACAAATTAGAGGATTGGGCCAAAAGAAATATGATGAGGTTCAACAAGGACAAGTGCAGAGTCCTACACTTAGGACGGAAGAATCCCATGCACTGCTACAGACTAGGGACCGAATGGCTGGGCAGCAGTTCTGCAGAAAAGGACCTAGGGGTTACGGTGGACGAAAAGCTGAATATGAGTCAACAGTGTGCCCTTGTTGCCAAGAAGGCTAATGGCATTTTGGGTTGTATAAGTAGGGGCATTTCCAGCAGATCGAGAGATGTGATCATTCCCCTCTACTCAGCACTGGTGAGGCCTCATTTGGAGTACTGTGTCCAGTTTTGGGCCCCACACTACAAGGAGGATGTGGATAAACTGGAGAGAGTCCAGCGGAGGGCAACAAAAATGATTAGGGGGCTGGAGCACATGACTTATGAGGAGAGGCTGAGGGAACTGGGATTGTTTAGCCTGCAGAAGAGAAGAATGAGGGGGGATTTGATAGCTGCTTTCAACTACATGAAAGGGGGTTCCAAAGAGGATGGATCTAGACTGTTCTCAGTGGTAGAAGATGACAGAACAAGGAGTAATGGTCTCAAGTTGCAGAGGAGGAGGTTTAGGTTGGATATTAGGAAAAGCTTTTTCACTAGTAGGGTGGTGAAGAACTGGAATGGGTTCCCCAGGGAGGTGGTGGAATCTCCTTCCTTAGAGGTTTTTAAGGTCAGGCTTGACAAAGCCCTGGCTGGGATGATTTAGTTGGGTTTGGTCCTGCTTTGAGCAGGGGGTTGGACTAGATGATCTCCTGAGGTCCCTTCCAACCCTGAGGTTCTATGATTCTATGACCTACCACTGTGCCTGGTCTGAGGTAGGACTGCCTAAAGCAGGGGTGGGCAAACTATGGCCCCCATGACTGCATCTGGCCCTTGAGCTCCTGCCGGGAAGCAGGGTCGGGGGTTTGCTCCACGAGGCTCCTGGAAGCAGCGGCACATCCCCCCTCCAGCTCCTACACATAGGGGCAGCCAGGGGTGTCTCCACGCTGCTCCTGCCCCTAGCGCTGCCCCTGCAGCTCCTATTGACCAGCGAATGGGGCCAATGGGAGCTGCAGGGGTGGCGTCTGCAGATGGGGCAGCGTGTAGAGCAGGGGTCGGCAACCTATGGCATGCGTGCCAAAGACGGCACGTGAGCTGATTTTTAATGGCACGCTGGGGCCTGCCGGGACGCCAGTGTGCCATTAAAAATCCTGCCGGCACAGCAAGCCGCAGGGTCCGCACTCCCAGGCCGGAGCGTCTGGCCGAGTGCAGCAAGCCTGAGCCAAACATCCCCACCCTGAGCACCAAACGGGAGCTCCTGCACCCCTCCCCCCACATTCCCACCCACAACCCTCCCACCAAATGGAAGCTGCTCAGGTAAGTGCCCCCACACCCAAACCTCCTGCCCCAACCCTGAGCCCCCTCCTTCATTCTAGCTCCCGGCCAGACCCTTCACCCCCAGCCGTGTGCTCAGTGCACTCCCACCCTCAGTTCAGTGCAGAGAGAAGAAGAGAAAGAGCCAGAACCAGGGAGAAGGTAGGTACCCACTGTATGTGGGCAGGGCCAGGACCCCAGACCGGCAGCAGGGTGAGCGGGTCCGGCAGCCGGGATGGAACCCCTGAGCAGCAGTGGGCTGAGCGGGCCGGCGGCAGCGTAAGATCAACATTTTAATTTAATTTTAAATGAAGCTTCTTAAACATTTTGAAAACCTTGTTTATGTTACAATACAACACTAGTTTAGTTATGTAATATATAGACTTGTAGAGAGAGACCTTCTAAAAAACGTTAAAATGTATTACCAGCATGCAAAACCATAAATTAGAGTGAATAAATGAAGACTCGGCACACCACTTCTGAAAGGTTGTCGGCCCCTGGTGTAGACCCACCTGGCGCACCTCCGCATAGGAGCCGGAAGGGGAACATGCCGCTGCTTCCAGGAGCTGCTTGAGGTAAGCCTTGCCCAGAGCTTGCACCCCTAACCCCCTCCTGCGCCCCAGCCCCTTGCCCCAGCCCTGATCCCCCTCCCGGTCCCACCCTCCTGAACCCCAGAGCCTGCATCCACAGCTGGAGCTCTCACCCCCCCACACACCCACACCCCAACCCCCTGCCCCAGCCCAGAGTCCCCATCTGCACCCTGAACTCCTCATTTTGGCTCCACCCCAGAGCCCACACCCCCAGCCGGAGCCCTCACCTCCTCCCACACCCCAACCCCCAATTTCATGAGCATTCATGGTCCGCCATACAATTTCCATACTCAGATGTGGCCCTTGGGCCAAAAAGTTTGCCCACCCCTGGCTTAAATCCTGGTCAGCAGTGGAGAACACACAGACAGAGGCACTCCATGATACAGCAATTTCATAACTCCACAACACTGAACAGAATTCATCAGTTGTAGAGATTCCCCAAATCACCACTGTTGGCAGGCCCATGCAACACGCTGCAACTGGAGCAGAAAGGGGAATGAAACCACAAGACAAACTCATTTAAAAACATCAAAAATACTGAAATTCATGCAAGACAAAAAAACACTGACCTTCATAAAATAACTAAATTAGGTGAATTTGACAGTTAACAGGACTAATTAGAGACTGAATTATTTGTAGTATAACTGATAACCAGGTCAAAGCAAGGTTATTTCAACGTTAAGTTAATTTCTTGCAAAGTACAGCAGATAATTGCAGGGTGTGTGAAAACTGTGCTTCCTAACTGTTTGCATGCAGTGAAAAAAATCAGAGTGCATTTAATTTAAAACAGATGCTATGGCATAAAGACAGAACGGAAGGGTACACAAACTGCAAACCCAGATTTGTGTGTAACAAACATGGAAGCAAGTTCAACATGGTGCAAAGTGACCAGTCCAAAGGTTACAGTGTCATGAATGCAATGAAAGCAATCACTTTGCAGTGAAATAGAAGAACATACAATAATAGACATACATTTGGAGGACAAAACTGATGATGATACTGATGATGATACAGAAATAGAGCTCTTTGTTGGGTTGCTTCATACATTTCAAAGCAAGGATTTACAAGAGATTAGTTTGTAATGTTGTAAATACGTGAACAAGGTCTGAATGTCAAAATATTGGGTGACTGGCAAGAGAAAAACTTTTTGGAATTTAAAATGGTTATTGAAACACACATATTGAAATATTTGGATTTAACAAATACCCTAAGACCTTAGTTTCACTGGGGAAAGACCAGAGATGGTTCAGGGTGGATTTTATCACCCAAACATGATACCTTTAGTAAAGTTATGGCCCTTCAGCATGAGTCTCAAAAGTGTGTGCCCATTCTCTCACCGGCCCTGACCTTCACATGATTTCTCTCTCTAGGTACTTAGATAACGTGTGCTGCTCTTTCAGTTGGACTGATCTGTCATTGGGCTTGTTAACAGCTGCTGCTGTGAAGTCAACAGCGCATCTGCCAAACCCAGGAATGAGAGTAGGAAATCAGTTCAGACACCAGTTTTGTTCCCCCCTGGAAACCCTGATTACTCTGTGCAGGTCAGCATTACCAGGAGCATGAGCTTCCCAATGACAGGAGTGAGTTGTTATATTTAGGCAGCACTTATAACTGCTGGGAGCTTCTAGGGCTGCAGCTTGTACCAAAGGAGACTGGAAATCATCCATTCCTGGATCAGGAGGCTGGCAGTCAGTGGCAGCCTCTCACTGACTTAGGTATCGACCGGGTGGTATGTCCTATTAATAGCAGGTAGCTAGGCACAGTTTCTAGGTAGCCCATTTACAACACTGCAGCAGAGGACAGGAAAGGGTTAAAATGATTTAAAATGTTTAAATAAATAGTTAAAATAAAGAGGAGCGAATTAGCCTTAATAAATAGCCTCCAACAGGAAACCAGCAAAGGGCTCCAAACTAGGGATGTAAATATTATTTTAAAAAGTTAACCGTTTAAAGGATTAAAATTATATAGTTTAACTGGTTAACTGCTGGGACTGGGGCTGCTCTGGCCGGCCCGGGACTGAGGTCGCTCTGGCGCAGGGCCGGCTCCAGACTCCAGCACGCCAAGCGCGTGCTTGGGGCAGCCAAGCGCGTGCTTGGGGGCGCTCTGCCGGTTGCCGGGAGGGCGGCAGGCGGCTCCGGTGGACCTCCCGCAGGCGTGCCTGTGGAGGGTCCGCAGCTTCGGTGGAGCCGCGGGACCAGCGGACCCTCCGCAGGCACGCCTGTGGGAGGTCCACCAGAGCCGTGGGACCGGCAACCGGCAGAGCGCCCCCCACGGCATTCCACCCTGCTTGGGGCAGCGAAATATCTAAATATCCACCCTGCTCCGGCGGCCTGGCTGCCGGCCGGCACAACTGGGGTTAATGCTTAGGGTGGATTAACCAGTAAGACTAATGCTTACCAGTTAACTGGTGAACTGGTTACTATTTTACAGTCCTACAGCAAATACAAGAGAAATCACAGATGGTTACACACTCAGTGACAATCTGAGAGCCAGGAAGGGCAAACGGGCAAGGCTCAGGCACAAATGGGGAAAACAGACAAAGATTAAAACCATTTACAAAAAGAGAAAAATAAGTATCAAAGTATTTTGGTGGATCCTTTCCTCCCCCCCCCCCCCAGCCAGAAAAGGGGAGAGGGACACAGGGAGGGGTGAATGCAGAGGGAAGTACCAAAGCATTTAACAGACCACTCAGTGCTTTGGCAGTAAGCAGCAGCCAGAGAGATTAATGAAGTCCATGCAGAACAGTGATATTTTCCCAGAAAAGGCTGCCCGTGTCAGTAGAAACAGAGACCCAGCAGCATCTTGGAGAACGGCCCCTAAGGAGAAAGGAAGCGCAGACTCAGCAATGAATGACTCAGCTCACATAGTTCTGCCTGAAGCCCTAAAAGAGAGAGAGCTTCTACAGTTGTCACAGTGCATCCCCAAAGAGCAAACGGACTCCACAAACAGACTAACTGATGTACTGGGCTACTACAACTGATCAGACCAAAGACTTCTTTTGGTCATAAGCAGCAAACCTCTGGAATGAAGGAGTTTCCTAGTTATTGCAAAACCTCTCTGAACACCTGAAATATTAGATGTGTTTTCTAAGATGAATCCTGCGGAGTAATTATTCCTTTTGTTTGCACTTGACATGGTTTTACTAAAGTAGAAACATCTGGTTCAAAGCAATTCTCTGCACTTTGACTTCTTATAGTCAGGGGTCTATTCTTAAAGGCTCTAAAGACTGAAAGACCTTGAACAACACTGGCTGGAAACCAGTGTGCTCAGATCACAACTATAATCATACAAAACACTATGTTTAAAGATCACTCATGTAGCAAAGGCAAGCAAACATTAGGAAATGCCAGAATTAAGATTGCCCCTTCAACCTTAATTCACTCCCACTCTGTGTATATGCATTAAGATATAGCGTGTGATCACGTAATTGAAATCTTTCTTCCACAGAACCCCTGCCTCATTTAGGGCATAGGCCAGATGGCGTTCACTTAATGAGAAGGTATTCAATATTTTGTTTTATCATTTTTCAGCGTGTGATTCCAGGACTTATCTGTACATTATTCAAATCCTGCTCTGAACAGAGAATTATTAATTTCCTCAAGGGCTTTTTCATGGTGCTCCTCACTACAGTATCTGAGGGATTCACAAAAATCTAGTTACTTTCACAACACTCCTGGGAGATGACTGGATATTATCTCCATTTTACAGATCAACTGAGGCACAGAGAGGTGAAAAGTTTTGGGTGTCCAATTTGAGATGCTTAGAACCAGATTCTTCATAGTTCTTAGCATCGTACAGCACTGTACATGTTCAAAGCCCAGCTCCCATTGATTTCAGTTGCAGCTGTGAGCACCCAGCACTTCAGCAAATCAGACATTGTGGTTCCAAGTCAGGCACGCAGAAAATGAGGACACACAATTGGTGATCCACTGGTGAAAAATCTGGTTGAAGTGACTTGCCCAGCACCATGCAGGAACTCTGCGACAGAGGCAGGGACAGAATCCAATTCCCCAGGGCACCATTCGACTGCCTAAACCATGAGACCATCCTTTCTCTTCCTGCAATCCTCTGCCTTACTCGCTGCACACTTTCCAATACTCAACTGTGGCCTGGGCTTAGTGGTTCCTCCCTCTTTGGTGAGGGTTAGGCCTTTAATTTTGGGCAGGCCTCCTGCCTGTCCCTGTTCTGCAAACAACAACATCTTCCAACTTCTGCAACAAATAGATAAGGTAGAGGACCTATACACAGACAACAGGCTCCTTCACTATCCAACCCTGATTCACTCACCAGAGCAAGTCCTTCCTGTGCACTCAGTGAGATGGAGCATGCGGAAAAAAACAGTATGTGATCATGTAATTAAAGACTCAGTCATAACGGTAAGAGGGAAAACATACAATGAAGATAACGGATTTCAAGGAGGCAGACTTTAGCAAGCTCAGAGTTGGTAAGTAAGATCCCATGGGCAGCAAATGTAAGGGGAAAAACTGTTCAAGAGAGTTGGCAGTTTTTCAAAGAGACATTAAGGGCACAAGAGCAAACTATCCCACTGTGTAGGAAAGATAGGCAGTATGACAAGAGACCACCCTGGCTTAACCAGGAGATCTTCAGTGATCTGAAACGCTGAAAAAGAGTCCTACAAAAAGTGAAAACTAGGTCAAATTACAAAGGATGAATATAAACAAATACCACAAGTATTTAGGGATAAAATTAGAAAGGCCAAGGCATAAAACAAGATTAAACTAGCTAGATACATAAAGGGTAACAAGCAAACATTCTACAAATACATTAGACGCCAGAGGAATACCACGGACAGGGTAGGCCCGCTACTCAATGCAAGGGGTGGGGGGAGGGAATAACAATAACAGAAAATGTGGAAATGGCAGAGCTGCTAAATGACATTTTTGTTTTCGTTTTCCTCCAAAAGGTTAGTAGTGATTGGACGTCTAACAGTAAATGCCAGTGAAAATAGGGAAAGAACAAGTTAAAAATTACTTAGACAAGTTAGATGTCTTCAAAGTCACCAGGGCCTGATGAAATACATCAAAGGGTAGGTCTATACTACCTGCCGGATCGTCTTTGCTGTATCAGGGATTGATTTATCGTGTCTCATCTAGACGCGATAAATCGATCCTCAAATCGACGCCTATAATCCACCTCGGCAGGAGGAGTAAGCAGAGTTGACAGTGGAGCCGTGGCGATCGACTCGCCGCTGTGAGGACGGCCAGGTAAGTCAAACTAAGATACTTCGACTTCAGCTATGCTATTCGCGTAGCTGAAGTTACATATCTTACTTCGAACCCCCCTGCTAGTGAAACCCAGGCCCTAGAATACTCAAGAAGCTAACCAAGGAGATATCTGAGCCATTAGCAATTATTTTTGAAAAGTCATGGAAGACGGGAGAGATTCCAGAGGACTGGAAAAAGGCAAATATAGCGCCAGTCTATAAAAAGGGAAATAAGGACAACCAGGGGAATTACAAACCAGTCAGTTTAACTTCTGTACCCGGAAAGATAATGGAACAAATAATTAAGCAATCAGTTTGCAGACACCTAGAAGATAATAAGGTGATAAGTAACAGCATGGATTTGTCAAGAACAAATCACGTCAAACCAACCTATTAGGTTTCTTTGACAGGGCAACAAGCCGAGCTTCACATCTAGAATAACAGAGGGCTTCTTCACCTCCTGGTGACCACAACTGAGATGTGTGTCTCATTTGGATTTAACCATTTTTAGTTGTAACCACAAAACTTTGTTTTCTTTCACTGCACTGCCTCTGTGTTTTTAGAATGTATCCTTACTATGTCATCATGGCTGCAGAATCCAATTGGGCAGAGCGTGTTCCTTGAAGCCATCAATAAGAATTTAAAGTTTATCATCTTTGGCTATTAATTCATCCACCTTGGAATTTAAAGCACTCATCCTTTCACCTGCTCTGGCCTCTTATCAATGGCCATCAGAAGTACTTGCATGGTCAAGCAATGGCTCTGTTGAGATCCACACCCAAATGCAGGCCTCTCCCAATGTTGACTTGAATAAATAGCAAAAGCAGCAGTGAGTTTCCTCACCATTAGATTTTGCAAAGCTATTTTATGTCTCCTCAAAACCCGTACCAATCACAAACCTGAAAGTGTCACTAAAATAGATGGCTCTCAGACATAAAGTGCCTAAACAGGATGTCTAAATGCTGTACTTAGCTCACATCAACATATATGTTTCTGTTTTATGCACTTTGATGCTTTTACTAGCACTTAAGTGCAGGATTTGGATGTCCTATTTAGGTACCAGATATGGAAAATTAGGCCCTGTGTAAGGTTAAATAACCCAAGTGCTGCTGGGCATATCAGTATCATCACAGCTGAGATACAGGCCCTGCCCTAGTAAATGTTATAGAGTATATGATCTTGTGAGCTCCAAACCACCAGGCTATGTAGCAGAATCCTTGGGACAAATACATTTCTACTGTAAGCTGAGTTGCATGTATCCCATTCTATAACCCTGCTTGGGTGGAGCAAGATCACAATGAAATCCCCTGGTGGGGATGGGAGCACACACAAGGGGAGAATTATGGGAACTGCGGGCACCTCAACTAGATCTCCAGATTCTTCTATTGTGGAGTTGTCATAAGTAGTTAGTTAAGGGTTAAGGTCTACCTGTAAAGGGTTAACACAGACCTGGTGAAACACCTGACCAAAGGACCAATCAGGGAAGAGAATTTGAAAATCCCAGAGAGCGGGAACTTGGGTCTCTGTGTTCTTTGTTCTGAGTTCTTAGCCGTCTGGACCTACACCAGACCAGACGCTTAACCAAGTCTGCTCATCTTTCTGAACTAATTTCTTCTATTCAAGCTAGTGAGTATTAAAAGAACTGGGTAATTGCATATAAGAATCCTGTGTCTGCAATTCTGTGTGTTTGCATTGATTATTCGTAATTTTGCCTGTATTGTTTGTACTGAGGAAAAGGGAGAAATTTCTCCAGGGATTAATAAGATTAGACCCTATGAATGTCTATCTTGGATTCATAGAGATTGTGTATTTTTTCTCTTCTTTCTTTTATTCTTTTAATAAACTCTTTCAAGTTCAGGACTTGGTTAAGTTCCTTACCTGTGGATTCAGGGGAAGGAAGCTAGGCGCCACTCTGTGGAGACAAGGATTGTCTCCAAGCAGAGAGAGAGCAGGAGAGGGAGGGGGGAAGTGGGCTGCTTCCCTGTGTGTAGAGATTCAAGGGGTTTGAATCTGGGTTCCCCAGGGGAAGCTTGGGGGACAGGCAGTGCGTCAGACACGTTAACCTGACTGGTGGCAGCGAGAAGGAATCCTACCCTAAGGGTTAGAGTGGGGGGAGAATACCTGCGGGTCCCCATCTTTGAACCCACAAGCTCAAAGTGGGGGTGAGATCCCAGGACATGGTGGCAGCGGAGTTTCGAATCCATTGTTAGAAGGAGTTTTTTCAGCTGGGCTACGCTGAAGGAAGCTATTCTCTTCTTCTAGAGCAGGAAAGCAACCTGAGAGAAGAGGTAGTTTACTAGTCTTCTGTTTCTAAGTGGTATTGTTAGAAGCAGTTCCAGCAGTTTGGCTGGAGGGAATTAAGTTTCCAGCAGGCTTTGGTGAAAGCAGTTTCTTTCGGGTGGCATAGAAAAGCACCTTGGAGGAAAAGAAAGTGTGTGCATTCCTTAGGTGGGGGGAAGTGCCCTCACAGGTTGCAAGGAGGTGTGTCCCTCCTTTGTGTGATCAGGATTCCTTGGGTGGGGGGAGTGCTCCTCCGAGCTCATCCCGTCCAACAGGGAAAACAGGTTTGGCGAGGAGAGAAAGCTCCTGAAGCCAGTTTTTTTGTCCTGTGATTTTTGAAATGCAGAAGCCAGGAAGCCGAGATTTTCACTAGTCTTTTCTCACAGAGAGACAGAGAGTTTTTTAGATTTTCCCTGTTGCTCAGTACAGAACAATAGAGAGTTGCAACACACAATTTGCTATACACAGAATTAATTACCCTTTCTCTACTCAAGTTATCATAAACAGGGAGGGGGTGTCCAGCACCCCAAGACACAGATATGACGGAAACAAGTGACCAACTAGAGCTTGCTCGATTGCAAATAAAAATCCTGGAAGCCAAAGAGAGAGAACACCAGATGGCCATGGCGGCCATGGAGGCAGACCAGAAAGCCAGAGAGGCAGACCACATCAGACAAATGGAATTAAGAGAGAAAGATCTGGAAATCCAGAGGCAGGCTCTGGAAGTAGAACAGGCTAAGCAGCATAATCCACCACCCCATCCACCTACTGATCACACTTTTCGGAAAAAATTTCCCGCCTACAAGGCAGGGGATGATGTTGAGGCCTTTTTAGAAAACTTTGAGAGGGCCTGTATTGGATACCATCTTCCTAAAGACCAATACATGATGGAGCTGAGGTCACAGCTCAGCGGACAATTATCCCTTGTGGCAGCTGAAATGCCTAAAGACCAGATGGACGACTTTCCACTGTTCCTAACCAAGGCCAGACTCAGAATGGGCATCACCCCTGATCACGCCCGTCAGCGTTTCAGAGCCCAGAAATGGAAACCAGAGATGTCATTTCCAGAGCACGCTGCTTACCTGGAAAGACACTATTTCTCCTGGATATCAGGATCCAAGGTTGAGGAGCTAGACGACCTACACCTCCTGATATTGATGGAGCAGTTCCTAGATGGTGTTCCTGAGAACATTAGACGCTACATCCAAGATGGTAAACCTAAAACTCTCACTGAGGCAGGAGAGATTGGAGCCAGATGGATGGCATCGGTAGACAACACGAAAGCTACTGCCAAAGGGAGCGATTCACACAAGGTACCCACCGAGACTAAACCGTACCATCGAGGGCCAATCAAGCCCACACCTACAACCCAAGCACAGTCACACCCTACCTCTTCTTCTACCTCACCAGTTTCCAGTAAACCAACACCACCCCGTGACCCATCAAGTGGGCGATGTTTTGGATGCAATGAACTGGGGCATATCAGAGCCAAATGCCCAAAGAACCTGAACCGGGTCCAACTCCTTGCATCTGCACACCAAGGAAACCCGGAAGTAGATATCTCTCAAATACCCGTATGCTTTAGGGAAACTTTGAGAGTGGACGGAAAGGAAGTTATCGCATGGAGAGACACTGCAGCACATGTGTCAGCTATCCACCGAACCTTCGTGGACCCCAAATTCATCAACCCGAAAACCAAAGTGACAGTTCGCCCCTTCATGTCAAAACCTGTAACATTACCTACAGTGCGTTTACCTGTCCAGTACAAGGGCTGGTCAGGGACGTGGACTTTTGCTGTCTATGACAATTATTCTGTCCCCATGATACTGGGCAACCACTTGGCCCATCACGTTGAGCCGCCAGAAACAGAGGGAGTGGTTACACGCAGCCAAGCCAGACGAGCTGCTGCACCCATACCTGTTCCTGAGCCATCCACCAAGACCCCGTCTGTGTTACCAGAGACCCAGACAGAGGTGGTGGAACCGGATCCCATGCCAACACCTACAGCAGCCATACTACATCCAGTCCCAGAACCGGAACTGGAAGAGCAACCAGCGCCAGCGCCAGCGATTACAACTCCACCGCCAGAGGGCGACAACGGGCCTGAACTGGAAAAACCAGCACACAAGCCTACCCTAGAGGCTCAGCCGGAGCCTGAAATAACACCTCGTGGACCAGCGGAGAGCGGTTCACAGTCAACAGAAACAATCTCATCACCTACATCACTTCCAGAGGAACTGGTGTCTCCCGCCTCAAGGGAACAGTTCCAGACGGAGCAGGAAGCTGATGACAGCCTCAAGAAAGCATGGGCGGCGGCACGCAGCAACCCACCGCCTCTCAGCTCCACTAACCGATCCCGGTTCGTTGTGGACCAAGGACTTTTATACAAGGAAAGTCTTTCTGGTGGACACCAGGAGGGCTGGCATCCTCAAAAACGGTTGCTAGTTCCGACAAAGTACCGGGAAAAGCTCTTAAGCTTAGCCCATGATCATCCCAGTGGCCATGCTGGGGTGAACCGAAGCAAAGACAGGTTGGGAAGGTCCTTCGACTGGGAGGGGATGGGCAAGGACGTTGCCAAGTATGTCCGGTCTTGTGAGGTATGCCAAAAGGTAGGAAAACCTCAAGACCAGGTCAAGGCCCCTCTCCAGCCACTTCCCATAATTGAGGTCCCATTTCAGCGAGTAGCTGTGGATATTATGGGTCCTTTCCCAAAAAAGACCCCCAGAGGAAAGCAGTACATACTGACTTTTGTGGACTTTGCTACCAGATGGCCGGAAGCAGTAGCTCTAGGCAACACCAGGGCTCAAACGGTGTGCCAGGCCTTAACTGACATTTTTACCAGGGTGGGTTGGCCCTTTGAGATTCTAACAGATTCGGGAACAAATTTCCTATCAGGGACCATGAAAGACCTGTGGGAAACTCATGGGGTGCATCATTTGGTTGCCACCCCGTACCACCACCAAACTAATGGCCTAGTGGAAAGGTTTAATGGAACATTGGGGGCCATGATCCGCAAATTCGTCAATGAACACTCCAATAATTGGGATCTAGTGTTACAACAGTTGCTGTTTGCCTACAGGGCTGTTCCACATCCCAGTTTAGGATTCTCACCATTCGAGCTGGTATATGGCCATGAGGTTAAGGGGCCATTACAGCTGGTAAAGCAGCAATGGGAGGGGTTTACACCTCCTCCAGGGACTAACATTCTGGACTTTGTAAGCAACCTTCAAAACACCCTCCGAGACTCTTGGGCCCTTGCTCGAGAGAACTTAAGAGATGCTCAAGCGGAGCAAAAGGTCTGGTATGATCGACATGCCAAGGAGCGGTCCTTCAAGGGAGGAGACCAGGTCATGGTCTTGAAGGCGCAACAGGCCCATAAGATGGAAGCGTCCTGGGAAGGACCATACATGGTCCAGGAGCGCCTGGGAGCTGTTAACTACCTCATAACATTCCCTGATTCCTCTTTAAAGCCTAAAGTGTTTCATGTTAACTCTCTAAAGCCCTTTTATCCCAGAGAATTACAGGTCTGTCACTTTACAGTTCAGGAAGGAGATGACACCGAGTGGCCTGAAGGTGTCTACTACGAAGGTAAAAGAAATGGTGGTGTGGAAGAGGTGACCCTCACCACAACCCTGCAACGTCTGCAGCGGCAACAGATCAAGGAGCTGTGCACTCACTTCGCGCCCTTGTTCTCAGCCAACCCAGGACGGACTGAGCAAACCTGCCACTCCATTGACACAGGTAATGCTCACCCGATTAGGACCCCACCCTACAGGGTGTCACCTCATGCCAAAGTTGCTATTAAACAGGAGATTGACAACATGTTGGAGATGGGTATCATCCGCCCTTCTACCAGTGCATGGGCATCTCCAGTGGTTCTGGTTCCCAAACCAGATGGGGAAATACGCTTTTGTGTGGACTACCGTAAGCTCAATGCTGTAACTCGTCCAGACAACTATCCAATGCCACGCACTGATGAGCTATTGGAAAAGTTGGGACGTGCCCAGTTCATCTCTACCATTGATTTAACCAAGGGATACTGGCAGGTACCACTAGATGAACCCGCCAGGGAAAAATCTGCCTTCATCACCCATGCAGGGGTGTATGAGTTTACTGTGCTTCCATTCGGACTGTGGAATGCACCTGCCACCTTCCAAAGGCTGGTGGATGGTCTACTAGCAGGATTGGAAGACTGTGCAGTTGCATACCTCGATGATGTGGCCATTTTCTCTGATTCATGGCCTGAACACCTAGAACATTTGAAAATGGTTTTTGAGCGCATCAGGCAGGCAGGACTAACTGTTAAGGCCAAAAAGTGTCAAATAGGCCAAAACAGAGTGACTTACCTAGGACACCAGGTGGGTCAAGGAACCATCAACCCCCTACAGGCCAAGGTGCAGGCTATCCAACAGTGGCCTGTCCCAAGGTCAAAGAAACAGGTCCAATCCTTCTTAGGTTTGGCCGGATATTACAGGCGATTTGTACCACACTACAGCCAAATCGCTGCTCCACTAACTGATCTGACCAGAAAAACCCAGCCAAATGCAGTTAAGTGGACTGATGAGTGTCAGGAAGCCTTTATCCAGCTTAAGGCGATGCTCATGTCTGACCCTGTATTTAGGGCCCCGGACTTTGACAAACCCTTCCTAGTTACCACCGATGCATCTGAACGTGGGGTAGGAGCGGTACTAATGCAGGAAGGACCGGATTACAACTTCCATCCTGTCGTGTTTCTCAGCAAGAAGCTGTCTGAGAGGGAAAGCCACTGGTCCGTCAGTGAAAAAGAGTGTTACGCCATTGTGTATGCTTTGGAAAAGCTACGCCCATACGTTTGGGGACGGCAGTTCCAGCTACAAACCGATCATGCTGCACTAAAGTGGCTTCATACTAACAAGGGAAACAACAAAAAACTTATCAGATGGAGTTTAGCTCTCCAAGACTTTGATTTTGAAATTCAACACATTTCAGGAGCTTCCAACAAAGTTGCTGATGCACTCTCTCGTGACAGTTTCCCAGAATCTAGTGGCTAAAAAGTGTTCTTTACATGTTATATGCTTAGTAGTATATGTAATAGTGCATGTGGTTATTACTCTGTTGGTTTTGCAGTTTAGGAGGAAATCGCCGCCAGTGGATCCCACTGTGACGATTTGGGGGGCGTGTCATAAGTAGTTAGTTAAGGGTTAAGGTCTACCTGTAAAGGGTTAACACAGACCTGGTGAAACACCTGACCAAAGGACCAATCAGGGAAGAGAATTTGAAAATCCCAGAGAGCGGGAACTTGGGTCTCTGTGTTCTTTGTTCTGAGTTCTTAGCCGTCTGGACCTACACCAGACCAGACGCTTAACCAAGTCTGCTCATCTTTCTGAACTAATTTCTTCTATTCAAGCTAGTGAGTATTAAAAGAACTGGGTAATTGCATATAAGAATCCTGTGTCTGCAATTCTGTGTGTTTGCATTGATTATTCGTAATTTTGCCTGTATTGTTTGTACTGAGGAAAAGGGAGAAATTTCTCCAGGGATTAATAAGATTAGACCCTATGAATGTCTATCTTGGATTCATAGAGATTGTGTATTTTTTCTCTTCTTTCTTTTATTCTTTTAATAAACTCTTTCAAGTACAGGACTTGGTTAAGTTCCTTACCTGTGGATTCAGGGGAAGGAAGCTAGGCGCCACTCTGTGGAGACAAGGATTGTCTCCAAGCAGAGAGAGAGCAGGAGAGGGAGGGGGGAAGTGGGCTGCTTCCCTGTGTGTAGAGATTCAAGGGGTTTGAATCTGGGTTCCCCAGGGGAAGCTTGGGGGACAGGCAGTGCGTCAGACACGTTAACCTGACTGGTGGCAGCGAGAAGGAATCCTACCCTAAGGGTTAGAGTGGGGGGAGAATACCTGCGGGTCCCCATCTTTGAACCCACAAGCTCAAAGTGGGGGTGAGATCCCAGGACAGGAGTTTTCCTTCTGATAGAGTAGTCACTAACAGATCTGGGGAAAACCTCCAAGGGGAGACTTTCTTCAGTTTACAAAAACAGAAGACGATAAGAAATAAAACCTCCATGCCAGCTCTCCTCTGCAGCTGCACAAATAGAATCATAGAATCTCAGGGTTGGAAGGGACCTCAGGAGGTATCTAGTCCAACCCCCTGCTCAAAGCAGGACCAAACCCAACTATATCATCCCAGCCAGGGCTTTATCAAGCCTGACCTTAAAAACCTCTAAGGAAGGAGATTCCACCACCTCCCTAGGTAACCCATTCCAGTTCTTCACCACCCTACTAGTGAAAAAGTTTTTCCTAATGTCCAACCTAAACCTCCCCCTCTGCAACTTGAGACCATTACTCCTTGTTCTGTCATCTTCTACCACTGAGAACAGTCTAGATCCATCCTCTTTGGAACCCCCTTTCTGGTAGTTGAAAGCAGCTATCAAATCCCCCCTCATTCTTCTCTTCCGCAGGCTAAACAATCCCAGTTCCCTCAGCCTCTCCTCATAAGTCATGTGCTCCAGCCCCCTAATCATTTTTGTTGCCCTCCGCTGGACTCTCTCCAATTTATCCACATCCTTCTTGTAGTGTGGGGCCCAAAACTGTCTTGATAAAGGCCCCATCCGCTCCTTCTCCAAGCTGCCCAACCCGAATATGAAGCGAATAGTGGGGGGAGAAGTTTACAAGGAATTTCCTTAGTTGATGGGATAGATCAATAAGATCCACTAAAGGTGAGTGTTCCACAGACTCTTTTGAAGGACTCTCAGCCAATGGCTCACCAAGCTAAGCAACGTCTTGTCTGGTGATCTGGCAATATGACACATTTTTGTTGTTGCCACCATAACTAGTAACAACAGGCATTATCAGACTATCATCTAGTCATGTACCGATTTGACTGTGTGTGTGTGTGTGTGTGTTTGTTTGAAAAGTGTGAATTGGAAGTGCTTTGTTCCAGGTGGGCCTTGAGTGGTTGATTGAAGTGTGAACCAGCAGATGCTTTGAGGGGCAGCTGCTTCAAGCCAGCAGTCTTATAAAAAGGCAGCCAGCTGCGATCTTAAGGAGCAGCGAACAGAGGAGAAGCAAACAGAGGGAGTTTGGGAACCATCCAACAGGAGCTACGGTGAGTGTTCTTGAGGTAGGTGCTGTATTAGAGGGGCTGTGTTGTTGGCTGGTAGGGTGAATATCTGAGTATCTGTCTGCTGTGACCATTTGTTTGATAAGTCCACCAAATGAGAAAGAGGAAGTGGAGGAGTCAATCTACAAGCAGGTAACAAGATTAGTTAACACACATGAGCAAATATTAATGGGGGATTTTAACTTCCCTTATATCTGTTGGAAGACTATTACAGCAAAACTTAATATGTCCTGCAAATTCTGAAAATGTGTAGGAAACAAGTAGAGGGTCATCCATTGTGGATCTGGTTTTGACGAACAGAGACAAATTAGTTGCAAATGTGAAGGTGGTCAGGAATTTGGAAAGAAGTTATTATGCTCTGATGAATTCAAGATCCTATGGAAAGGAGGACATGAGAACAGCAAAACAAGGACACTAGGCTTCAGAAATGTGGATTTCAACCAATTCAGTGAAATAGTAGGCACCATCTCATGGAAAGATCAATTAGGAAGAAAAGGAGCCAAAGGGGGCTGGCAGTTCCTAAAAGATGTAATACTAGAGCAGGGGTTGGCAACCTATGGCACATGTGCCAAAGACGGCACATGAGCCGATTTTTAATGGCACGCTGGGGCCTGCCGGAACTCCAGTGTGCCATTAAAAATCTGCTGGCGCGGCAAGATGCAGAGTCCACGCTCCCGGGACGGAGCGTCCGGCCGAGTGCAGCAAGCTGCCAGTCCCTCCCCCGCCTTCCCCCCCTTCCCCTGGAGCCCTGCCGCTACGCGCACAGCGCTCTGGGGGCTGGGGCTGCGCGCTCCCGTGGGGCAGTGTTTGTCTCTGTGGGGAGGGAAAGACGCTCCCCGCTCATCCAGAGCCCTGCCGTCGCGCACGCAGCATTCTGAGGGGCGGGGCTGCGCGCACGGCGGCAGGGCTCCGGATGAGCGGGGAGCCTCATGGTAAGGGGGCCGGGGCCAGGAGGAGGGTTGGATAAGCAGTGGGGGCAGTCAGGGGACAGGGAGCAGGGTGGGTTGGATGGGGGGGGGATCCCAGGGGGGTGGTTAGGGACAGGGGTCTCTGGAGGGGGCAGTCAGAGAGCAGGGGGGGTGGATGGGGCATGGGAGTCCCGGGGTATGTTAGGGGGCAGGGGGTGGATAGGGGTCAGGGCAGCCAGAAGACAGGGAGCAAGGAGGGTCCTGGGGGGGCAGAGTGCGGGGTCTCTGGAGGAGGTGGTCAGGGGACAAGGAGCTGGGGGGGTTGGATGAGTCGGGAGTTCTGGAGGGGGCTGTCAGGAGGTAGGGGTGTGGAGAGGAGTTGGGGCAGGCGGGGGGGGTGTTGTATGGGTCCATAGTTCTGGGGGGGTCCTGTCAGGGGGCAGGGAGCGGTTGGATAGGCATGGGAGTCCAGGGGGTTCTGTCTGGGTACGGAGGTGTGGATAAGGGTTGGGGCAGTCAGGGGACAGGTAGGGGGTAGGGTCCTAGGGGGGCAGTCAGGGGACAAGGAGCAGGAGGCTTAGATAGGGGGTGGGGTCCTGGGGGGCGCAGATAGGGGGTGGGGTCCCAGGAGGCAGTAGTCAGGGGACAAGGAGCAGGGGGGTTGGGGGTTCTGAGGGAGGTTGGGGGTTCTGAGGGGGGCAGTCACCCAGCCCTGAGCCCTGACCCCCCCCTCACACACACACCCAGCCCTCTGCCCTGAGCCCTGCACCCCCACCCACCCCGCAGGCCCCTGCCCTGAGCCCTGTACCACCCAGCCCTCTGTTGACTCCTTCACCCCCCCCCCATGACCCCAGCCCTGACTCTGGCACCCCCACACATCCCCAGCCCCCCTGCCCTGACACCTGCACCCCCCTCACATGCCCCCAGCCCTCTACCCTGACTCTTGCACCCCACATCCCCAGCCCCCCCACATCCCATGCACCCCGCACATCCCCACCCCCACCCTGAGCACCGAACAGGAGCTCCTGCACGCCCCCCTCACATTCCCACCTGCACCCTCACAACAAATGGGAGCTGCCCAGGTAAGTGCCCCCACACCCAAACCTCCTGCCCCGACCCTTCACCCCCAGCCCTGTGCTCGGTCCACTCCCACCCTCAGCTCAGAGAGAGAGGAAGAGAATGGGCCAGAACCAGGGAGAAAGTAGGTACCCACTGTATGTGGGCAGGGCCGGGACCCCAGACCGGCAGCGGGGTGAGCGGGTTCGGCAGCCGAGATCCCGGCTGGCAGGAGCCGGTGGGGAACCCCTGAGCGGCAGTGGGCTGAGCAGGCCGGCGGCGTAAGATCAACATTTTAATTTAATTTTAAATGAAGCTTCTTAAACATTTTGAAAACCTTGTTTATTTTACAATACAACAGTAGTTTAGTTATATAATATGTAGACTTGTAGAGAGAGACCTTCTAAAAAACATTAAAATGTATTACCGGCATGCGAAAGCTTAAATTAGAGTGAATAAACGAAGACTCGGCACACCGTTTCTGAAAGGTTGCTGACCCCTGTACTAGAGGCTCAACATCAAGCTATTCTAGCGCAGAGAAAAGGTAAGAAGAGCCAGAGGAGGCCAACATGGCTGCACAAGGAGCTTTTTAAACAATCTAAAAACCAAAATGGATACATACAGGAAATGGAAGGAGGGGCATTTCACCCAGGAAGTATACACGGGAATAGTACAAGCGTGTAGGGACAAAAATCAGAAAAGCCCAGGCAAAGAATGAGTTACAGCTGGCAAGGAATGTTAGAGACAACAAGAAGTGGTTCTTCAAATATGTCAGGATGGTGTGGATCTGCTGCTCAATGGAGAAGGTGAGCTGATAACGGAAGATGATAGGAAGGCAAAGCTGCTTAATGCTTACTTAGCTTCAATCTTCTCACAGAAAATAGCATGTGACTGGACGACCATAGTGAACTTACCATAGACAATAAAGGGGAAGGGATGCAGATCTGGATAAGCAAAGAACATGTCAGAGATCTTCTGACCAATTTGAACGAATTCAAATCTGTGGGACCAGAAGCTATGCACCCGAGGGTACTGAAGGAATTAGCTGAAGAAATCTCGGAGCCACTGGCAATATTTGCAAAAGCATGGACGACAGTAGAGGTCCCAGAAGACTGGAGAAGGGCTAATATAGCACCCATTTTTTCAAAGGGGGGAAAGGAGGAGCCAGGGAACTATAGACCAGCCAGCCTAACCTTCAATACCTGGGAAGCTACTAGAGCAATGTATAAAATATTCAATTTGCGAATACCTGGAGGATGTGGGGGGTAACACTAGCAGCCAGCATGGATTCACCAAAAACAAATCATGCCAAACCAGCTTGACTTCCTTTTCTGACGGGACAACTGGGTTGGTGGCTGGGGGAATGCAGTGGACATAATATATCTGGACTTCAGCAAGGCTTTTGACACAGTCCCACATAACATTCTGATAGGTAAGCTGGAGAAATGCAAGCTTGGCAGAACTACCATTAGGTGGATACATAATTGGTTAAACAACTGCAAACAAAGAGTAACTATTAATGGAATTGTAAAAGCAGCAATGTGTCCTGTGGCACCTTATAGACTAACAGACGTATTGGAGCATGAGCTTTCATGGGTGAATACCCACTTCGTCGGATGCATGTAGTGGAAATTTCCAGAGGCAGGTATATATATGCAAGCAAGAAGCAGGCTGGAGATAGTGAGGTTAGTTCAATCAGGGAGGATGAGGCCCTCTTCTAGCAGCTGAGGTGTGAACACCAAGAGAGGAGAAACTGCTTTTGTAGTTGGCTAGCCATTCACAGTCTTTGTTTAATCCTGAGCTGATGGTGTCAAATTTGCAGATGAACTGAAGCTCGGCAGTTTCTCTTTGAAGTCTGGTCCTGAAGTTTTTTTGCTGCAGGATGGCTACCTTTAAATCTGCTATTGTGTGGCCAGGGAGATTGATGTGTTCTCCTACAGGTTTTTGTATATTGCCATTCCTAATATCTGATTTGTGTCCATTTATCCTTTTACCTAGGGACTGTCCAGTTTGGCCAATATACATAGCAGAGGGGCATTGCTGGCATATGATGGCATATATCACATTGGTGGACGTGCAGGTGAATGAACCGGTGATGGTGTGGCTGATCTGGTTAGGTCCTGTGATGGTGTCGCTGGTATAGATAAGTGGGCAGAGTTGGCATTGAGGTTTGTTGCATGGATTGGTTCCTGTGTGTAGTTACTGGTGAGAATATGCTTCAGGTTGGCAGGTTGTCTGTGGGCAAGAACTGGCCTGCCACCTAAGGTCTGTGAAAGTGAGGGATCATTGTCCAGGATGGGTTGTAGATCCCTGATGATGCGTTGGAGGGGTTTTAGCTGGGGACTATATGTGATGGCCAGTGGAGTTCTGTTGGTTTCTTTCCTGGGCTTGTCTTGCAGTAGAAGGCTTCTGGGTACACGTCTGGCTCTGTTGATCTGTTTCTTTATTTCTTTGTGTGGGTATCGTAGTTTTGAGAATGCTTGGTGAAGATTTTGTAGGTGTTGGTCTCTGTTAATGGAATTATGTCAGATTGGAGGGAGGTTTCAAGTGAGGTTCCACGGAGGTCTGTTCTGGCTCCAGTGATGTTTAACGTCTTTATTAATGACCAGGATGTAGGAACAGAGAGCATACTGATCAGATCTGCAGATGGCACAAAGCTAGGGGGGCTGCCAACACTTTGGAGGACAGAACTAAAATACAAAGAGATCTTGATAAATTGGGGAACTGAGCTATAGACAATAAAATAAAATTCAACAAAGACACTTAGAGAAGAAGAAAAAATGAACAAAGTGTGGGATAACTGGCTTGGCTGCAGCACTGTTGAGAAGGATCTGGGAGTTGTGGTGGATCACAGCCTCAACATGAGTCAGAATGAGATGCTGTTGCAAAAAAAGCAAATGCAATTTTAGGTTGCATTAACAGAGGCATAACATGCAAGTCATGGGAAGTGAGAATACTGCTCTACTTGGTGCTGATTAGGCTTCAGCTGGAGTATGCGTCCAATTTTGGTCACCAATGTATAGAAAGGATATGGAGAAACTAGAATGAATCCAGAGGTGAGCAACTTCAAATACTTGAAAGACTGCCATAAAAAAGATGGAGCAAAGTTGTTCTTTTTTCACAGAGGGCAGGACAAGAGGCAATGGATTCAAACTTCAGCATAACAGATTTAGATTAAATCTCAGGAAAAACTTCCTAACTGTTAGGACAATGGAACAGACTGCCTAGGGAGGTTGTGGAAGGTGCTCTGTTGGAGGTTTTCAAAAGGACGCTGGAGCCATCTGTCTGGGATGGTTTAGACACAATAAATCCTGCATCTTGGGGGAGGGGGGTAGACTAGATGACCCTTGTGGTCCCTTCTACCCCTATGATTCTAATAAGTTTCAAATCTATTTAGCTTTGAAAGCTCATCAGGCCTATTTAGTAAAATCATGTTTTCTGACTAACTCAGCTACTGCCCCCTTGCACTGTAACTCACAATTTATTCATTCATCCCAGGGGAAACATCTGCAAGCTCAGTGATGTTTTAGATATGCTCACCCTAAGCAAGAGGCCCAAGCTCTTCAGCAGGTATAGTATAGTAGCTGCACAGCAATTTAATAAGTCTGAAAGATCAGTTGGTCAAAGATATCTTCCTCTCCTGTATGGAATGACCTCTACAATGATCAGGAGATGTGACACTACAAACAGCCAGAACAGACCTATCTAAAGAGGGGAAGGAACCGAACTTTCTGACCTACAAACCAAATGCTTTCGTGTGTGTCAGGGTCACTCACCAAGGACTGGTCCATGACACACAGCATCTAAAGTATACCATGCCTCATATTTATGGGCAAGATACACCAAGGAAATTAAATGCAAGAGAACTAAGTTAATGCAACATTGAGATATTAGATATCAAAATACTGGGGAGGATAGAGAAGGAAAAATTACACTTCTCGAAGCCACATTACACATGAACATTAAGTTAATAAAGGGGACACCACATACAACAAGACAGAATTCTACCTATGTATGGACAACAGGGCAAATGAAAACAACAATTCTGCATTTCCACAGTGTTTTTGTTTGTAGTCTCAATCATAAAGGCAAATTTATAGTTCTCTGGCCTCCTCATTCACCCAATTTTGTCTGCCTCTAAGGAGGCTAACAACAAATATCCTAATCCCCATTCTCCAACCCTCCTCTACGGGATACACCTAACTCTCAGCCAACTCCCGGCCAGACCAAAGGCATGAACTCTGCTCTTCCACAGATTTCTTACAGCTCAAGTTACTATGTCAGGGCATTTTTATAATGTGTCATATATTCTCCTCACATTATATTAGTTTTATTAAAATTGAGGAAAAATGACTATTTCCTAGTAATTTTTTTAATCAATGCTGGTTATAGTGCATTAAAAGATATGATCAAATTGTCTATGTCCAAAACAAAGCTCTGGTTAAGAATGATCCACCATGTGACTCTGGGAGACTGTTTCATCTATATGTAGGGCCTAAACTAAGTTATTCAACCTTTAAAAATAAACTATGCAGGTTCAATTTTAAAAAACACACTGAAGGAAAGAGATGGTTCCTGTTTTGCTAAATACACAGCTTTACAGACAAGCTGAATGCAGAGCCTGACGGTACCCCAGAGTACCGAATTAAAAACTGTTACATCAGTCATTTTCCTTCAAAGGTAAAGAAAATAACACATGAAAAGCCAAGCAGGAGGAAAGTGGTACCTCTGTGAGGGGCCTTGGTCTTCTCTCTACGACAAACTCAGTGTGGCAGAGCTCACAGTAACTAGTGTTGGAGGAGGAGAGCCATTTTTCCAGGCAGCTCTTGTGCACGGTCCCCAGTGTTCCTGTGCAGTCGCAGGGAGAAAGCAGCCCCTCCCCATTTCCACCTTCATGGCAAATTCGACAGATGGGACCATCACTAAAGAAAAAGGCAAATAATGGGATGAAATTGCTGTCAGACTGGGAAGAATGGCACAGCCATGTCCAGAGAACATTGAGACACATCCCGCCATGCCCTGCAAGAGCATGCTAATGCTAGACAAGGTGCTGCATTGTGCTGGAGACTGGGGGACTCTTCAAAGCAAACTGCTGTGGCAGCAGCAGAAATAGCTTGAAAAAGACACACAGTAAATGACTGCATGTGGGCCATGTCAATAACTGCAAGGGCATTACTAAGAGTTACGTCTTAGTCTACGTTAGTACGTAATGAAGGAGCAAAAACTACAGTGGCCCAGAGTCCAGAATGGCTACCTGTACTGCTGGGGAGGCTTCTAAAAAGCACCAGATTAAGATGCTACGGACCGATTCAGAGTCTTCATTTTCAAGCGTATGCTGTGAACAGAAATATCTCACTAAAGAGTTTAGGGTCTGAGCTCTATGGCATACACAGCAATCATGCATATCCAAGTCATGAAATCGCAATGTTAAAAATCAGATCATTGAGACCATCACTTGCTTTCCCCCTTCCCACCTACTCATGTTCAGATGTGATTTTGGCAGCTGCTTTCTCAAAACCAGCTAGAACTAAAGACCAAGGTTGCATTTGAAATAAAAACAGATCAGAAGCCATGCTCCCAAAAGGCATATCATGTGCTAATAAATAAAAGACCACGCAGCAAAATTAGCGGCATATTAAGCTTCTCTGTCCACCACACTGCAATCAATTCCACCCTCCATTTGTAGACTGTCCATGTATAGTATCTGCTCTGCAGGGCTACGGGGCTATTTCTTCCTACATGTCTAGAAGAGGCCGGGCCTAGTACACAGATTGCACTTTAGGAATAATACAATGCATTAATCATTCCCCTAGCGGTTTGAAATCTCACATAAGACAGACATATTGGAATCAAGTGTGGAGGAAGCCAACACAGTAATCAGAGAGATTTGATTTTAAAGGTCAAGTATCTTCTGACCTGCCAGGACTAGAAAAGCTTTGGAAGACTAGTACAAATACTTTCAGGGCCTTTTAAATTTTCCAAGCAATGGTCCTGGGTTGTTGATGGAAATGAAAATAGTTCAGTTTGTTCATATATTCCTGAGAGTACCTTTCTCTGGGTCTTTCTGGAATTATGTTCTTGTGCACTGTTAGCACCGTCCAAGTAGCTCATAAGCGCATTTACAATTACAGAAAGAGAGAGACAGAGAAGCACAAAGGAATGGGCGGTGACAACAAAATCTACAGAGAACTGGCAAAATGAGGCAGAATTTCTGCCTCAAAGATTCACATCGGCTTAGGTAGAATTTGCATTTTCAGTGATGAATCAATGCAACGCATAAAATTAAATTGCATGGAAGTGAAATGTCAGTTCCAGAATGCAAACAATTTGTCTTCAAGGAGTCTGGCCTGGTCATGCTGACTGCCTGCTTACGTTGCCCTTTCTCCCTCTCGTGGATCTGGTCTTACATTTAAGTGTTAATTGTTATATTGCCAAGGGTTTAAATTCAATGTAAATATAAGAAGTATTTTAGGGATCACAATGTGCCAGAAACAGAAAAAGACATAGTGGAATCCCCCCAGGCACCTCTCCACAGCATCAGGAAAACACTGCAGTGAAACTGCAACAGAAAGAGCATGTTGGGGGAAGTGCCAAGGAGCACAGGGCGGGGCAATGTGGCAGGAAAGTCCCATTCAGGAAAGTTTTCAAAGTAGCAGCCGTGTTAGTCTGTATCCTCAAAAAGAACAAGAGTACTTGTGGCACCTTAGAGACTAACAAATTTATTTGAGCATAAGCTTTCGTGGGCTACAGCCCACTTCATTGGATGCATAGAATGGACCATATAGTGAGGAGATGTATATACATACAGAGAACATGAAAAGGTGGGAGTTGTCCTACCAACTCTAAGAGGCTAATTAATTAAAGAGAAAAAACTTTTGTAGTGATAATCAAGATGGCCCATTACAGACAGTTTGACAAGAGGTGTGAGGATACTTAACATGGGGAAATAGATTCAATGTGTGTAATGGCTCAGCCATTCCCAGTCTCTATTCAAGCCTAAATTGATAGTGTCTAATTTGCATATTAATTCAAGTTCAGCAGTTTCTCGTTGGAGTCTGTTTTTGAAGCGTTTCTGTTGCAAAAAGAACAGCAGTACTTGAGGCACCTTAGAGACTAACAAATTTATTTGAGCATTTGTCTGGACAGTCTCTACGCAAAAGAATAAATGGACACAAATCTGACATCAGGAATTATAACATGCAAAAACCAGTAGGAGAACACTTCAACCTCTCTGGCCACTCAGTAACAGACCTAAAAGGTGGCAATTTAAAAAAGGGAAGACGGAAGATCCAGGGAACTACAGGCCAGTCAGTCTCACCTCAGTCCCTGGAAAAATCATGGAACAGGTCCTCAAGGAATCAATTCTGAACCACTTAAAGGAGGGGAAAGTGATCAGGAACAGTCAGCATGGATTCACCAAGGGCAAGTCATGCCTGACTAACCTAATTGCCTTCTATGACAAGATAACCGGCTCTGTGGATGAGGGGAAAGCAGTGGATGTGCTATTTCTGGACTTTAGCAAAGCTTTTGATACAGTCTCCCACAGTATTCTTGCCAGCAAGTTAAAGAAGTCTGGGCTGGATGAATGGACGGTAAGGTGGATAGAAAACTGGCTAGATGGTCGGGCTCAACAGGTAGTGATCAATGGTTCCATGTCTAGTTGGCAGCCGGTATCAAGTGGAGTGCCCCAAGGGTCGGTGCTGGGGCCGGTTTTATTCAATATCTTCATTAACGATCTGGAGGATGGTGTGGACTGCACCCTTAGCAAGTTTGCAGATGACACTAAACTGGGAGGAGTGGTTGATACGCTGGAGGGTAGGGATAGGATACAGAGGGACCTAGACAAATTAGAGGATTGGGCCAAAAGAAATATGATGAGGTTCAACAAGGACAAGTGCAGAGTCCTGCACTTAGGATGGAAGAATCCCATGCACTGTTACAGACTAGGGACCGAATGGCTGGGCAGCAGTTCTGCAGAAAAGGACCTAGGGGTTACGGTGGACGGAAAGCTGAATATGAGTCAACAGTGTGCCCTTGTTGCCAAGAAGGCTAATGGCATTTTGGGTTGTATAAGTAGGGGCATTTCCAGCAGATTGAGGGATGTGATCATTCCCCTCTACTCAGCACTGGTGAGGCCTCATCTGGAGTACTGTGTCCAGTTTTGGGCCCCACACTACAAGAAGGATGTGGATAAATTGGAGAGAGTCCAGCGGAGGGCAACAAAAATGATTAGGGGGCTGGAACACATGACTTATGAGGAGAGGCTGAGGGAACTGGGATTGTTTAGTCTGCAGAAGAGAAGAATGAGGGGGGATTTGATAGCTGCTTTCAACTACCTGAAAGGGGGTTCCAAAGAGGATGGATCTAGACTGTTCTCAGTGGTAGAAGATGACAGAACAAGGAGTAATGGTCTCAAGTTGCAGAGGGGGGGGTTTAGGTTGGACATTAGGAAAAACTTTTTCACTAGTAGGGTGGTGAAGAACTGGAATGGGTTACCTAGGAGGTAGTGGAATCTCCTTCCTTAGAGGTTTTTAAGGTCAGGCTTGACAAAGCCCTGGCTGGGATGATATAGTTGGGTTTGGTCCTGCTTTGAGCAGGGGGTTGGACTAGATGACCTCCTGAGGTCCCTTCCAACCCTGAGATTCTATGATTCTATGAATTTTGCAACAGAAAAACTTCAAAAACAGACTCCAATGAGAAACTGCTGAACTTGAGGACAGGAGAGAAGCAGCCGGCGGGAGGGCCCCTGCTGCAGAGATGGGAGCATGCCACAGACACAAGAAATCCTATACCCCAAAAGGGCAGGGAATGGTGTGCACAAGCCACACAGACCTAGATACTGGGTACCCTAAAATACCCAAGATAGACAGGAGCTGGGACAGGGAGTGGGGAGAGCAGGAAGCAGCAGGTGCCACCCTGCATCCAGCTTCTCTGCTAGAGAGAGGGTAGGTCAGGGCCTTAAACAAAAAGAAAAAGTAGGGATTGGGGAGGTTCAGCACCACTCTCCCACTGCTGCCAGTGGGTAGAAATGAGGAGGTGCAGCTCTGTTCTACCCAGTCTGTGCTAGCACTGAAGGACGTCTCCCTTCCCCCATACTGCTAAGCCCTGGCTCATGCCATAGTTCGCTCATTGAGACTTCCATCAGCTGCTCCTCTCAGCCCTTGACTATCCAGTCTTCATGCCATGCAACAGTCATGTGCAGTGTCCCCGCTTTCCTGCAACTTTGACCACGTTGCCACACCCTGGCATCACTTCACCAACCCGTCACCTTCCACGTCAAGTTCGGAGCTCCCCAGGGCACTGAACGTTCCATAGGATACACATCCCCCACTGTATTCTGCCCATTCTCACTTCCTTGCTCCATCTACTCTCCATACTCTCACCTCCTTCTGCCTCCTGCTTCTGGAACCCTCTGCCAGTGTGCCACAAACCCTCACTCGCTTTCAAATCCTACTTGACAATGCTTGACTCCGTTCCTGGACCAGCTACTCCTCTTTTCTTGCCCTAGCCAGGCCTTGGATGAAAAAAAAACCCCGAACACCATAGCTTAAAAGCCTCATGCAAAACATAAAAGTATCTTGGCTCTCCCTACTTCTGCTCCTTTCTTTTGATCCACAGTGCAATTCTTCAGGGCACGGGGCAGCGTCTTATTTCAGTTAAGCACCAAGTCCAGTTATGGTGCTATATAAATATGGCTCAGATAAACTATAAGCAGCATTAACAACTGAGGTAGTAAAAATAAATAAATAAAAACACCCCATCTCAAATATTCTCATGCTTCTCTGTTATTTGCTAAGAATTGCATCTGTGAGATATTTTATCTACTCTCTTCCTGTTTGAGAAGTCTCAGATTTCCAGTGTCCTAATAGAACCTTGACTACCAATAAGCAATCCAGTGGATAACATCTGGAAAGCTTTTAAAATAAAAAGGCAAAATTTTGCTGGAACTACAAAGGAAATATTTCAAATGTGACTCCATTCTGTGGAGAAATTGCAACCCTGACCTAGCCCCTGTCTCTCACGGTTTTAAGATCAGTCACGCTGTTCCTGGTATTGTTTGGTTTCATGAGATCTTGAGGTCAGTTACTGTGGCAGGACACAGTCTACATTATCAGTAGCAATGTTCCTTCCCTCTCTTCCTATTTTGCTTTCAACAACTCTTCCATTTCACATACTTATCTGAGCCAAATAAATAAAGCAGCAGTACTAAGTACAGTAGAACCTCCGAGTTACGGACATCTCGGGAATGGAGGTTGTTCGTAACTCTGAACAAGCTGTTATGGGATGCTCCTCAGGGCGGACTGCTCAGAGCAAGGGCTCAGAGTTCTGCAGTGGCTTCCCAGCAGGTGGAGGTGAGGACAGACAGCTGGTTCTAGCCCCCTGGCTGCAAAGTTGATGAGTGAGGCACCTGGTATTTTAAAACTGAGCTGCTCCTCCAGAGTGCAGTGTGCAGGCAGGAGCTCTGGCTCCAGCTCCAGCAGCTTAAACTCCAGGCCATGTTTCAGTAGCAACTCGGAAAGTTTCTTTCCTAGACTCTGTAAAAGCAGCAAAGAGTCCTGTGGCACCTTATAGACTAACAGACATTTTGGAGCATGAGCTTTCGTGGGTGAATACCCACTTCGTCGGATGCATTCACCCACGAAAGCTCATGCTCCAATACGTCTGTTAGTCTATAAGGTGCCACAGGACTCTCTGCTGCTTTTACAGATCCAGACTAACACAGCTACCCCTCTGATACTTTCCTAGACTCTGAGCTTGCAAGCTTGTTCCTCTTCCAGCCAGGGGGGAGGGAGAGGAGAAAACAGCATTCACCACTTCCTACCTGTAAGTGGCTGCCCCAACCCATGGTAAGTAGGGAGTGGGGACAGGCAGTCCAGATGTGCCTACCTTTAAAATGCAATACAGGCATGGTACAGTATTGTATTTATTGGTTTGTTTGTGGGGGTGGGGGATTGTCTCCATTGCTGCCTGATAGCTTATTTCCGGTTCCCCATGGTGTCCAGTTGACCAGTCAGTCTGTAACTCTGGTGTTGGTATCTTTGAGGTTCTACTGTATTTCACTTGGTTCTGCGGTTACTTTGCTCTTGGTTTGGCCATGTTCACAATCAGGTTCAGCCACATGGCTCTGTTTGACTTCACCAACACCTTAAGTTAGGTGACCAGATGTCCCAATTTTATAGGGACAGTCCCAATATTTGGGGCTTTGTCTTTAGATATAGAGTCCTATTACCCTCTACCCCATCCCGATTTTTCACACTTGCTGTCTGGTCACCTAACCTGAAGTAGTTGTGAAAATGCAGAGATCTGAAACAGTGATGGCTGAGTAGGATTCCATTACAGCCACAGACACCCTCACACCAAGAGCCCTAAAAGCAGCACGCTTTACAGATACTATTGCATTTTTATGCTCTGGAATTCCAGACAGAGTTTGCTTAACTGAGCCTCATTCCCCCACCTAATTTAAAGGCATAAGCTGTTTCCCACCCACTGGGATGTCCCAAGTCTTGAATCCAGGCTTGGGAGTTCCCAGTCAGCTGCCACATCCTGGCCTCCACCCAGTGGCTACTGAAACTGGATGGGCTCAGAAGCGAGGGCTATAGCCCCAGCCAAGGCACTAGCAATGGGAGCTCTGACTGGAGGATTGCCTAGCTCCACAAATTGGTCCAGCTACGCTATTTAAACCAGGAGGAAGAACAGGAAGTTTGTCCCACCAACAAGGTGGTTTCCTGTTATGGCTGCATTGGACCCTGCTTGTGCCTGCTTCCTGCACCCAACCCTGTTCCTGCTCTGCTCCTGTCTCACTCCCGCCTTCACTCCTGTTCCCACTGTGCTCCTGCTCAGAGCTTGATCCTTGCCTCTCCTCCTGACCTTATGCTTCACCTCCAATACAGTCCTGGCTCCAGCCTGGCCTCAAACATCTGACCCTGACTCCCATCCAGTTTGACCCTTGGCTCTGGCAGTTAGCATCTGACCTCTATTCTGACCTTCAGCTTCAATTCCTGGTTCTGATTCTGGCTTGACTCCGGTTCTAGAAACTTGCAGTTGACTCTGGTGCTGCTTGGCTTCCTGCCCCACCCTATATGTCTGCTCCACCCATTAGATGTGTCTCCAGCTCTGCTAGGCCACACTGCCTGAATCCCAGTCCATAAGAGCTTGCTCAGACTGCTTCTTAGGGAGGGCCGAGCAGAATGGAATCAGCAAGGCTCACTCTTTCTTCGCAAAGGGAATTGGAGAACTGAGTGGGTACCCCACCTCCAGACAGACTACCAGGCAACACAGGCCTATCTTGCTCAGTTTACTGAGGCGAATCAGGCACTACACTAATGGGCTCTTCAACACTGACCTCTGGGTCCCACTTGCTGTGGCACCCCTCACGCAAGGACCTGTGACTCCATTGCTAGAACATTTCAATGGGCACCATGGAAAGTTCCAATGGTTTATAAATCAGTATCGCCTCCAGTTCCAACCTTAGCTGCAAATGTACTCTTCTGACCAGGCCAAGGTAGGCCTGGTAGTCAGCCTGCTAACGGGGGAGGCACTGGACTGGACCTCCCCACTATTAGAGGGCATTACTCCAGTACTAACCAGTTGGGACACCTTCCTACAGGTACTGTTGACACCCACCATGCTGGAATGGCTGAGGCTGCCCAGCAGAGGCAGGGTACTGCTGCCGCATATGCGGCCCACTTTTGCCAACTGGCATCGGACACAGAGTGGAATGAGGTGGACCACCTAGTCCACTTCCAAGGGGGTCTGAGTGAGGAGCTCAAGGATGCTCTGACCCCAGTGAAAACCCCAGCAGGCCTGGACACCTTTATAGAGCTGACTATACAACTTGACAACCAGTTGTGGGAAAGGCGTGAGAAGAGAAGTGAGAGTTTCCACTTACCCTGCATGCACCTGCTACAACCACCACACTATTCAGCACACCAAGCAGATGCAGATAGACTCTGCCCACTGGCAACTTAACCCTGAAGAAACCTCCAGGCTTGGGAGTCCCCAGACAGCTGCCATATCCTGGCCTCCACCCAATGGACATCACCTCAATCTATGCCTCTATTATGGCCAGCCAGGCCACTTCGTCTCCACCTGCCTGGCCTGAAAGCTGACTCAAAAGGGTCTGGAGAACAAGCCAACCCAGTCCTGGTCTGAGCTGGGCACAAAGGCAAGATATAACCCCAAGTCCCAAGGCTGAGTCCTGACAGGATCATGAACCGAATCCCACCAGGTGGGGGCACAACGCCAAGTGCCTGTTAGGCTAAGAATCCTGCACCAGACTTGACAACTCCCTGTGCATAAGGCCCTCATCAATTCAGGCACCGCAGAAAACTTTATGGACAAGACAACAGACCAGACCTTATAGTCCAAGTCTGTCCAGGACCTGATAGAAACCATTGATGGGGCCCCCCAATATCCTCAGGGCCTGTAGTCACTGAAACCATCCCCCTGGGAGGTCACAATCTGGGGGCATCAAGAGATGCTGCAATAGAGTGTAATATGCTCCCTACATTTCCCCCAATTCTGGATATCTCCTGGCTAATCCATCACAATCCCCTCATTCACTTGCAGGAGCCATGAGTCTCTCTTTCCTCAAAGTTCTGTCAACAGCACTGCTGGGATCTGATGGATGGGAAACACCCAGAAGACACCCAGGCCCCATGGGAGGTAGTGATTGGCCTAACAGAGATGGGAGGTGGAATCCTTGTTTAACTCCCCACCAAATACAGTGATTTTGCTAATATACGTGGACTCCCTACCTCCCCATCGGGACTACAATTGTTCTATAAACTTACAGCCCGGAGCAACAGTCCCATTTGGCTGGCTTTATGCCATGTCTGAACCTGAGCTAGCAACCTTATATGCATACCTCCAAGAGAATTTGGCCAAGGGTTTCATCCATAAATCCACCTCACCTGCTGGGGTGCCTTTTCTCTTGATGAAGAAGAAAGATGGCAGCCTCCATCTCTGTGTAGACTACCGGGCCTTGAACCAGATAACAGTGAGAAATCGGTACCTGCTCGAATATTCACAAAGCTAGACCTACAGGGCGCATATAACCTTGTGCACATTAGGCATGGAGACGAGTAGACGACCATCTTTTTGACCCACTATGGCCATTTTGAATATTTGGTGATGCCATTGGGCTGATGATGTATTCTTGGACATCCTAGATCAATACGTAGTAATGTACCTTGATGATACTTATTTTTTCAGACCGTTCCAAACAGCATACAACTCATGTTCGCACCATCTTGGAGAGGCTTCGCCAACATGGATTGTATGCCAAGTTCGAAAAATGTGCCTTCAACTGTGTTTCTGCTGACTTCTTGGGATTAAGCCTGTCCGTGGAAGGAGTTAAAATGGATCCAGAAAAGGTAAAGGCGGTCTGAAATTGGGTAGTACCTCGGAACATCCACAAAGTTCAGCGTTTCCTGGACTTCATGAATTTCTACCGCTGGTTCATGTTGAAATTCTCAGAGCAGACTGTTCCTCTGACCGCTTTACTCCATAAGAACATCCAGTTCAGTTGGACTCTGGAGGCCCAATGTGCCTTCCAGCACCTAAAACTTGCATTTACTAGCCCACCCTGATACTACACAAGCCTTAATTGTGGAAGCGGACTCCTTTAATGTAGCAACTGGAGCAGGGTTCTCCCAGAGGCATGGGTGCCAGCAAGTGATGCATCCGCATGCTGTTTATTCTAGAAAGCTCACTCCCACCAAGCAAAATTATGAAATCCTAGACAATGAACTTATGGCTATCAAACCAGCCTTCAAGGAGTGGCGACACTACCTTAAAGGGGCCTGACAGCCGGTCCAAGTATACACAGACTATAAGAATTTGGAATATTTATAGCAAGTCAAAGCCCTCAATCACAGACAGCTCCGATGGGTCCTGTTCTTCTCCCATTTTAATTTTACAATCTCCTATCATGCAGGTGGTGGGAATGGCAAAGCAGATGCCCTGTCCCAAAAAGTGGAGTACTATTCTGACCAGAAGAAACCCACCCAAGAGATCTCCTACATCCTAAAGTCCCATAACTTCCTCAGTGTGACAATGCTCCTGGACCAGTATGTCCTAATCTGCTCAGCCTCTGCCAATGGGACTTCCCCGACGATCAAGAAGCCATCGACCAGGAAGTGCATGAGCTCCAAGACAGACTGACCTTTGTGAAGGGACGCATATATGTTCCCCCTGGCAGTCTCCGTGTGGCAGCCCTGCAGATGTGCCATGATTCCCACTTGGTGGGGCATTTTGGCTGTTCCAAAACATAGTACCTGGCCTCCTATTTCTTTTGGTGGCCTCACAAGCACATGTAGCCTTCTGTGACTTACGTGTTTGCACTAAGGTGCCACACAACAAACCTTGTGGGCTTGCCCATCTCACTAGACTTAATCGTGCAGCTGCCTGAGTACAATAGAGATATAGCCATCTTAACTATTGTCAATCACCTGGTCAAGGATGATTCCCCACTCTGGCACTTCATGTGCAGAAGGTGGGGACCCGCAAGGATTTTAAAAATTAATACTGGTCACTCCAGACTTGTATTAAAATTTTAATGTTACAGTTTTTCTCTGATCGTAGATGGGTAGATGCTGCTGCCACCACCCAAGTGCAAAACCCCTTTGAGAACCCAGAAAGGTGCACTTGGGAATTCGTTCCTGTTGGGTACCCTCAAGCCCTTTCACCCCCTGCTCTGGGGAAGAGCGGGGGGGGGGGGCGGGGGAAGGAAAGGAAATCAGCTGTTGTCACCAGCTAATAAAAAATAATAATAATAAAATAAAATAAAACCCACATCTGCACAAACCTCTTGAGACAGAACACCAATCCTGTTCTTAAAAAAAGGTAAATTTTATTAAAAAAGAAAGAAAATACATTGGAAAACTCAGGCTATTGGTAGATTTAAAAAGAGCAAATACAAGAATTAAGCATCAAGAATAGCTTTCTTGAGGTGCAGGTTAAAGGTTACAAGCAAAACAAAAGCACCTGGGGTTAGCACAGAGGAATCCACAAGCCATAAATAAAAAAAGATAAACCTAATTGCGGCTTCCTAGACATTTCCTGATCTAGTTTCTGGAGAAGAATGATTTAGTTGGTGTTGGTCCTGCTTTGAGCAAGGGGTTGGACTAGATGACCTCCTGAGGTCTCTTCCAACCCTAATCTTCTATGATTCTAAGATGTAATCCCCTCCCATTGCTGCTTCACCAACTGTAATGGCCCCTTAATTTTGTGGCCATAAACGAGTTAAAAAGGGTGAAAAATACCAAATTGGGATGTGGTACAGCCCTGTAGGCAAAGTGCAACTGCTGCAACGCTAGGTCCCAATCATTGGTGTGCTTATTCACAAATTTATGTATCATGGCCCCCAAAGTCCCATTAAACTTCTGCACTAGGCCATGGTGGTAAGGGGTGGCAACCAAGTGGTTCACCCGATGAGCTTCCCAAAGACATTTCATGATCCCTGCCAGGAAGTTAGTTCCCGAATCCATAAGGATGTCTGATGGCCAATCTATCCTAGCAAAAATGTCTGCCAATGCCTGGCTCATGCTTTTAGCCCTGGTGGCAAAATTCATGAAGGTCAGTATGTACAGCTTTCCTCTGGGTGTTTTCTTAGGAAAAGGACCCAGAATATTCACAGCTACATGCTGAAATGGAACCTCAATTATGGGGAGTGGCTGGAGAAGGGCCGTGACATGGTCTTGGCTTTTCCACCCTCTGGCACACCTTACAAGACCAGACATAGGTAGAAACGTCCTTGCCCATTCCCTCCCGGTGGAATGACTTCCCCAAACAGTCTTTGGTCCTGTTCACCCCAGCATGGTCACTAGGGTGATCGTGGGCTAAGCGCAAGAGCTTTTCCCTATACTTAGTTGGAACTACCAACTGTCTCTGAGGATGCCAGTCCTCCTTGTACCCACCAGAAAGGGTTACTTTGTATAAGAGTCCTACTTCTACAACAAACCTGGACCTATCGGAAGAGCTGAGAGGCAGTAGGTCGCTCCGTGCCACCGTCCAAGCTACACTGAGGCTTTAATCTGCTTCCTGCTCTGCCTGGAACTGCTCCCTTGATGCTGGAGACATTAGTTCTTCACTGGGTTGTGGACTTGGACCCACTGGAAGCGATGCAGGTGATGGGGGTGTTTCCATCGATTGTGAACCGCTTTCCGCTGGTGCACTGGGTTGTATTTCAGGCTCTGGTTGAGCTTCTTCTGCCGGTTTAGCTGCTGCTGCTGCAGGCGCAGGCTCTGTGGCGCCCTTTGGTGCTGGCTCCCCTGACTCTGGTGGGGTTGCAAGCACGGGCTCTGGTGCTGACTGCTCCGCCAGTTCTGATCCTTGGGCTAGTTCTGGCTGAGTCCCAGGAACTGGATCTACAACTGCTGTCATAGACTTTGGTCTGGGGTCTGGTTCCACCACCTCTGGATGGGTCCCCAGGCCTGTGGTATCGGGGGACTCAGACTGGGTCCTTGTAGGAGGCTCAGGAATGGGGTTATGTAGGGAGGCCTCTTTAGCCTGGCTGCAGGAGACCATCCCCACCCTTTTTGTTAGCCTCGCATGGTTGGCCAAGTCTTCTCCCAGCAGCATGGGAATGGGATAATCGTCATAGACTGCAAAAGTCCATATTCCTGACCAGCCTTTGTACTGGACAGGCAACTTGGCTGTAGGCAAGTTAAAAGACTTGGCTTTAAAGGGTTGCACTGTCACTTGGGCCTCTGGGTCGACGAATTTGAGGTCTACCAGGGACTGGCGGATAGTTGACACCTGTGCTCCAGTGTCTCTCCACACAGTAATCTTCTTCCCGCCCACACTCACAGTTTCCCTTCGCTCTGTGGGTATTTGCGAGGCCTCTGGGCCTGAAGGCTCTTGGTGGGACCCCGGGGTGATGAGTTGCAGTCGGCCTTCATATGCCCCAGCTCATTACATTTAAAGCATCGCCCAGCTGACTGTGGGCTGGGGAGAGGTGGGTGGTTGGAGAGTAGGGTGGTAGGACGAGAGGGCATCTGGGGTTTTCCTGGCTGTGTGGAGGGCTCCTCATTGTGAGATGGGGCCTTGGGCTGACTTTGATGGTGGGGTGTTATTTTGGGTTGCCCCTTCTGGTATCTGCACCAACTGCTACTAGCTTTCTTCTCCGCCACCTCCACTCATTTGGCTCCAATCTCCCCACCCTCAATTACAGTTTTGGGCTTCCCATCTAGGATGTACTTTTTTATTTCCTCAGGCACACCCTCTAAGAACTGCAACATTTGTATTAGGAGAGACTGATATTCCAGAGACTTAACATTTGCTCCCAATATCCAGGCATCCCATTTTTTTACAATGCGGTAGGCATGTCAGAAAAATGTCACATCTGGTTTCCATCTTAGGGCTCTGAACCGCCGACGGGCATGCTCGGGTGTTAGCCCCATCCTAATTCTGGTCTTTTGTTTAAAAAGTTTGTATGCGTTCATGTGTTCTTTAGGCATTTCAGCTGCCACCTCTGCTAAGGGTCCACTGAGTTGTGGCCTCAGCTTCACCATATACTGGTCTGGAAGGATGTTGTACCCAAGGCAGGATCTTTCAAAATTTTCTAAGGTGGCCTTTGTATCATCGCCTACCTTGTATGTGGGGAATTTCTTGGAATGGTGAGTGGTACCTGGAGGAGGATTGCTAGGGCTACCTGGTTGACTCAGCTTAGCCTTTTCCAGCTCTAAGCGCTTCAGCTCCAGTTCCGCCTCCAAGCACTTCATCTCATTCCTTTCCTCCGCTTCCAAGCGCTTCTCCTCTGCTTCAGCCTCCAAGTGCTCCACCTCCAAGCACTTCATCTCTAGGAAGAAATTCCTGTCTTCTGCAGTTAGAACTCAGCCTGGGTTAAGGGCATCCCTCCATCCTGGCACCGGGATCTCGGGTTGGGGAGGGCTGACCCTTTCCCCCTGGGAAATTCCCAGTCACCCATCCCCTCCCTGCATTTCTGTCATGGAGCTGGATATCTGGGCTTGATCTGGGTCGGTCTTCTCTGTGGTGTACCACTTTCGGAAGACTGGTTGCTCTAGGGTTTCGGTGCCCAACCGCAACCTCGTGCACAGGCTGCCCTGTTGCCACAAAGCTAGAAAAAAAAATTAACTGCTTGTTGGGCTCTCTGGCTTGGTAGGCTGAACCCTTTGCATGCCTGTTCCCCCTCAGCCAGCAAAGAAAATAAATAAATAAATAAAAAACGCTCTGGCTTTGCAGGCTTCCAAAAGGAAAAATGTGTCCTTTTAAAATCCCGAGGTCTGTGCTTCTGGTTCAAAATGATCCCACTGCTCTGCCACCATGTCAAGGCTGATTCCCCACTCTGGCACGTCGAGTGCAGAAGTTGGGGGCCCTCAAGGGCTCAAAAAATTAATACTGGCCACTCCAGGCTTGTATTAAACTTTGAAGGTTACGGCTTTTCTCTGACCTTGGATGGGTAAATGCTGCCACCACCCAAGTGCAAAACCCCTTTGAGAACCCAGGAAGGCGCACATGGAAATTCCTTCCTGTGGGGTACCCTCAAGCCCTTTCACCTCCCTCCGGGGAAGAGCTGAGGAGGAAAAAAAACAAACAAAAAAACAAGGAAGTCAGCTGTTGCCACCAGCTAATAAAAAAAAAAGTATGTGCACAAACCTCTTAAAACACAGAGCTCCAATCCTGTTCTTAAAAAAGGTAAATTTTATTAAGAACGAACAAAAGAAAGAAAAATAAATAAATACATCGGAAAACTCAGGCTATTGGTAGATTTAAAAAGAGCAAATAAAAGAATTAAGCATCAAGAATAGCTTTCTTGAAGTGCAGGTTAAATGTTACAAGCAAAACAAAAGCACCTGGGGTTAGCACGGAGGAATCCACAAGCCATAAAGAAATAAAAAAGATAAACCTAATCACATCTTTCTAGACATTTCCTGATCTAATTACATCTCTGGGGTTTTAAAGAAGTAATTTTTAGGTATGATACAAATGATTTTTCATACGTGCCCCAAAGCTTCTTACAGTATTGCTGCTCTGTCCCCCTCTCCCCGGGAGAACCACCACAGACAGACAAAGGGGAAGATTTTTCTCAATTTTAAAAAGTTCTACCCTTCCCATTGGCTCTTTTGGTCAAGTGCCCACTCACTTCCTTTTACCTATGCAAAGCAGTAATACTTTTTAACTCTTTACAGGTAAAGCAAGTAAAGAATAGCTATTAAGAGAGATTTTATGGCTAACTGGCTGGCTGGATGTCCATAACAGGGAGCTACCCCCCACCTTCATTTATCACACACCTCATGAACATAGCCCACTTTGTGCCTTGTACCTGGTTACCTTCCTTTGAGGAGACCGCCTAGCTACAGGGAAACCAGGTCATCTGCCTTCTGGACTCCCTGAGTGCATTATTTCTGACAATTGTGCTCACTTAATTACTTGCTTTCAGCAGGAGGCCCTCCAATTGCTGGGAGTACACTCTTGTCTTTCTTCATCTTATCACCCGCAAACGAACGGCCAGACAGAAAGGGTGAACCAAATCCTGGAATAGTATCTCCAGAGCTACAGCAACCACCATCAGAATGACTGGCCCTCACTTTTATCCTATGCGGAGCTCACATATGACAACACTGAACATGCTTCCACAGGACGAAGCCCTTTTATTGCAAACTACACATTCCATCCCCAATTCCATCCTTAACTACCCCCAACCTTCCCTACTCCAGCCATTTCAGATCGGGTACAACTGATCCATTGTACCCAGAGGGAGCTAAAAACCCACCTGAGGAAGCCAAACAGGACAACAAGCGATATGAAGACCAATGGCAACAAAAAGGCCCCAAATTCACTGTAGGCCATAAAGTATGGCACTCAGTAGAGCTCCTCCATACCAACAAACTATCCCATAAACTCAGTCATCAATTCCTTGGCCCACATCGAATCCACTAACAGATCAACTTTGTCACCTTCAAACTCTACCTGCCTTGTTCCTTCAAAATCCACCCAGCATTTCATGAGTCCCTATTGAAGCCATATATGACTAACCCTTTTCCCCACCGGACCCAGCCACCTCCCATTCGGACGTGTGTGCAGGACCATGAAGAGTATATTGTCCACGAAGTCCTCAATTCTAAAACCAAGTAGGGTAAGCTGTGGCATTTGATTGATTGGGAGGGTTACAGGGCTGAGGGGCGTCCCTGGGAGCCTGCTGAACATGTCCATGCCCCCGAATTTGTAAGAACATTCCACAAGAACCATCCCATTGCTGCCATAAGAAGTGGGGTGATGTAAAGTCCCAGATCTTGAACCCAGGCCTGGGAGTCCCCAGACAACTGTCACATCCTGGCCTCCATCCAACAGCTACTGAAACTAGGTGGGTTGAGAAGCTACTAGGGCAATAGCCCAGTCAAGGCACCACCCATGGGAGCTCTGATTCGAGGACTGCCTGGCTCCACTGATTGATCCAATTACGCTATTTAAACAAGGAGGAGGAATAGGAAGTTTGTCCAAGCAACAAAGTGGTTTCCTGTTATGGCTGCACTGGACCCTGCTTGTGCCTGCTTCCTGCACCCAACCCTGTTCCTGCTCTGCTCCTGCCTTACCCAACCTTCGTTCCTGTTCCCACTGTGCTCCTGCTCCATGCTTGATTCTTCCCTCTCTTCCTGTTCCTGGCTCTTCCCTGCCTCACCTCCAATCCTCATTGACCAGTCCTGGCTCCAACTCCAGCTTGACCCTTGGCTCTGACATTTGGCATCTGACCTTGGCTCTGACACTCGGTTTCGATTCCTGATTCTGACTCTGGCTTGACCCATGGCTCTGGTAACTGGCAGTTGACTCTGATGCTGATCCTTGACTGCCTTCCCCACCCTGGACACCTGCTCTGCCCACTAGAGCTTATTTCTTCTCTGACTATTAGGCCAGACTTCCTACATCCCGGCCCATAAAACCCAGATGGTCTGTTTGCAGAGTGGAACATGAACTCCCATTGCAATTCCCAAGAAAAGAAATTCAAGTCTCACTTCCACCATTCTGCTCCAGGTTTGTTAGACAAAGCATTCGGTTTTGCCTTCGTCAATGTCTGTGTCTAGCTCTTCCTTCCACATATTCATAGAGTCATCATTTTCCACACTTCATCAATTCTTTACTCGTAGTTTATGGATAGATTTGAAATGGAATAGAATAACTGACACTCAGGTAGGATTTGAAACTAAGATCTCTGACCAACTCACTAGCTGAGTTGAATGTGATACCAATGTTCGCTGCAGAGCTTATCTGAGCTTTTTTCAAGCAAAAAAGTTTCAGCACATTTTGCTGCCATTTGCTTGTTGAATCAACAATCCTGGAGGTCTACTAAGACACAATTTAGTCTGCAGAGGACAAAACTGGAAGTCAGATGTGGAAAAAAGAATTGGCAAATGCTCTATAAAGATACAGCTTTAAATTTTACTAGCTTGGTTAGATTCAACTGACACACATCACCCTCTTTGACTCCCAGGCACATCAGACTGACCCTCTGTTCTGCCTGCTCATTTTTGTGAGTAGCTGGAATATTTAAATATGCAAGAATCCTACACTAGTTATATTTGAAGAAATCATGGTGTCCAGATATAAGTGCCCTGGTGTTCCAGTATGCTGGGGAGAAAGGACATTGTACAGTCTGCATGTGCACTTTTTACTTCACAAGCTTGTTGGAGCAAGGATTGTATTTTGTCTTATGTCTTTGGTGCTTAAATAACCATGACAGTAAGCCTAGTTCCTGGCCTTTTTTGGTGGTGGATGTCTCACCTTCACTGTAGCCCCAGCTGATGCCAGTTGTAGCACACACGGCCTAGGCTTGGTCAGCGCTAGGTAGTCTGGTTAGGATGCAATGGACATTTGAGAGCCTAATTAATTGTATGTATTTGATTAGTATTAGGTTCCATTTTAGGGTTTATTTCCCTGGACAGGTCTGGCTAAACAGATATCATCTCCAATGTTAGTTTACCATGAAGCTCCTGGGCAAATGGGCTGGGATATAATAACAGCTAAGAGCAAAAGGCTGATGCAGCCCAGCGCAAGCAGCGAGCAACGTTCCTTTACCTTTGTGCTCCCAGTGCTTTGATCACTGTTGAGAGCAGCCGGCCATCTTTTGCAGTCACTTGGGTGACATACTGTGGTCGCCCGATGTCGGAGTCCTCCACTGACTTAGACAAAGCAGCACTTCCTGGACAGTCACACAATGAGCCAGGTAGGTGGCAGCAGTCGCCTGTCGTCATGGCAACAAAGAGCACCTACTCCTTCAGAGACTGAATCTCAGAGTCATGATAGGCCTGGAACAAAACGAGACAAAGCCGATGAAGAGGTTTCTAAGCCATTTCACTCCTTGTTCAAGCTCCAGCTAGCTTCTCACACAACCAGCCTCTCCCCTTTCTCCTGAGGCATATAGCACCCATGCCATCAGACTCTCCTTCCCGCAGTGTGCTGTTTCTTACACTGCTCTACAAGTCTGTCACACAGGATTAGTTACCTGCAGTCAGTGGGCAAAGGCGGGACTGACTCCAAGTCGTTTAGGATCCTGCTCTGGCCTCAGCATCACTAACTGTGCTATTGTTACCTTGTCCTCCTACATACATGGGAACTGGAACCCTAAACAAAGCCTTGCACACTTGTCCTTACTGGCCCAGGCACAAAACTGACTTGTCCACCCTTGTGATAAAGAAAAGCCATTAATGATATTTTATTAGCCTGTACTTGTCCTTGAGATGTAGAAGTAGAATTTTGTGAGGCTGCCTTAACATAAAATTGAGGTTCCAGATGAAGTGGCCTTTTCATCCATTTTGGGGAGGATGTTATGGATTTTGCTCCCCAGGGAGAGTTCACAGTACCCGCAATTAGAATAGCCATCCTAGCTTGTGAAACTGAGCACACTGAGTGTGGAAATGATGGGACATTAATCAGGGAGCCCCATGGGGCCATTTTGGCCTTGTCTAGACTAGGATTTAAGGTGTGATGCTAGCATGTGTTAGCTAACATATTTGAAAAGTCTAATATAGACAAGTATCAGAGGGGTAGCCGTGTTAGTCTGGATCTGTAAAAGCGGCAGAGTCCTGTGGCACCTTATAGACTAACAAACGTATTGGAGCATGAGCTTTCGTGGGTGAATACCCACTTTGTCAGACGCATGTGATATAATGTAGACAAGGCACCTAATATACATTATTGTCTAATTAAAGCCCCCCTCCTCTCATTCTACCCCCAGACTTTAAGTGGACCACCCCCTCAGTGTGTAAACATTTCAGGGTCAAAACTCAAGGTGACACACACATGCAAAAACATGTTACCCCTCTGGCTTCTTGGAGGGCACTCCTTCGCCCCTGCTAATCCCTGCAAAGGGGGAGCTGCCATTCTGCCTCTCCTTTATCACTACTCCGTCGCTCTTCCCGTCTTCCTCTCCAGCCCACCCAGTCTTCTTCTTTACTCTCATCCCCCTCCAGGCTCCCTGACAGTGTCCTGCCTCCAGTCTATATTTACCTGCCCCCACATTTTCACTCCCTTTTCCTTTACAATACTGCACCTTTCACATTTTCCATCTGTCACCCCTACTCCTCTGCACCTCCTAAGCCGTATTCTGCTCCTTTTCAGTCTGCCTTCCACAAACCCCTGGATCTCCACACCCCTGCACTCCTTCAGTTTCCTCCATAGCTGTCAAGTTTTGTTCTGCTCCATATATGTCATTGTGTGCAAATTAATAAACTAATTTCCATATGTGCAAATAAATTGCTTATAACAATAAGCTTTCGGTCAATAAACCCTGCCACAAGCACTGGCAGGTTAGGACATGGAATAGCATAAAATGTGTCAGGCATGGCTGGTGTAGATGAGAGGTTGTTCAAAGGGGTGGGTGGTTGCTGGGACAAGTCAGTGTTTGGCAGCTGACTGGCATATCCGGGAAGGGCTCTGGACCTATGGGAGATCCTGAAATAACCGATTACACTGAAGTGAAATTGTTTTGCTTTCAAATTTCTGCACTATGGAAGTCAGCCAGGACCATGAACCAGCATAGTTTTATCAGTCACAGCTGGGCCTAAATCAGACTAAAACAGACAAAGAAAAATAATAGAGAGGCTGTTCCCTGGTTACATGCTTGGCTGGACATGCAGAGAAAAGATGAGAGCACGACTATTAAGGAGATTCTAAGAAGTCTTATTCAGAAGATTAAAAATGGAAGAACTTGTTTGGATGAACTTTCCTTTTCAGGAATTTACAACACCTTTAGTAAGTCCTGCACAGTGGAAAACCGTATCTTTCAGAATGGCTCTGTTGCCTTTGAACAGATCCAGGAGCAAATCTGCATCTCTACCTGACTTCCCTTTGGTTAGCAAAGGGCTCCCTCAATTCACAGAAAGTCTTATATGTTAATCATATTCTGAGTAATTCATAAATAATTCATTTACTCCCTGTACCCCCTGTCCCCATAAACACACACACCTCTGCTTTACTGATCACTCCACAAGAACCTCATTTGAGCGTTCCTGGAAAATGTCGGACACCAAAGGCCCTCAATAGGGAACTCATGAACAGTTTTCTAATGTTTCTGATTTGAATTGTTTAGCAAAACTATTTTTGGACAGCTATCTAGAGACCTTTCTCCACATCCTCACAGGAATCTTCCTGCACCACTGCCCAACCAGTTCCCACTGAATTTCACGGACTTTAATGTGAACTGGATTTGGCTATTTGGCTTTCACTCAACTCACCTCTGCCTCTTGGCAGACTGCGTCTGGGACTAGAAGTACATGTCTGTAACATTCTCTTGCTCTCTTTTTTTTTTTTTCCTCTTTTAAAAGAGACACAGGATCTCCCAGAGTCTAAAGAAGCAAAAAGTAAATCCCATCACAGATAATATCATTTACGGTGATTATCAAACCAGCTGCTTTGCAAATAATAAAAATGCATTCTTTTAAGTTTTTAAAATCTATTTTACCTAAATGGGTGAAAAATATATGCTCTTCCTGGAAAGGTCAGTTAGAGTTGCTCAGCCAAAACATGTGTTTTTTTGTTTTAAATCAGGAGAAAAATACCCCTTTGCACAAGACCTGTACTCCCTCCTAACATCCTGAGGATATTTAACACTGCATTTCTTCCATGTTCTGCATCTTGCTGAAATACATGCAGCACAGAATCTTCCCCACCCCCTGCCTCTATTCAGTGCTGCAGGGGAATTGACACACACTACAGTCTGTCAGGAAATGGGTGGCCGGTTACAAAATATTTGGGATTTTCCCAACATGGTCCATGGCAGGGTGTAGCCTGAAGTCACTGCCTTAATATGTATCTGACTAATGCCGTCCAATAAACGCAAAGGAAAAGCAGTTAGTATTTCACAGTTACAGTTAGTGGGGAAATAACTGAAGTCCATAGAGAACATCTCCAGTGCACTCCAATTCCAGTTTCATACACAGGTGAACATGTTGTATGCAAAGCCAAGTTTATCCCTTTCCTGACTTCCTAAGGACCTCAACCTCCTCGACACACTCACTCTCCTCAAGAATTTCCACAGCTCGTCATACCCAAACCCAATCCTATCATGGGAACACCAAGTGCTGTTTTCAAAAAACACCCCCTCCTTTTCAGTCACCCATAGCTTTCTCTAATAGCCCTTAGTAGCTGGAATTTTCCATGCTCAATGTCTGCCCAGAAATTTCTTTTTTTTTTAAGCTTACAAAATAAGATCTCCTCAGCTGTTCTGTGAGGGTGAATAAAGGTCTCCACAATGTTACAGATGGGAGTTTCACACACTCAACACCTGAACAGATCTGCAGCAAAACTGGTTTGGTTTGTAGAGCTCCCTCAGATTTTAAAAGGGCTAAACCACGTGTGTTAGAAATTCAGCTCAGCAGTGCGAGTTATGCCTAGGATTTCAGAATTCTCTCACATATACAGCGAGATTAGGTGGTTCTCAGATAAGTACTTTTTGTTTATTAATTTTATTGTAAAGCTGTTTGGGGCAGGGACCGAGCTTCCCTTTGTACAGCACCCAGCACACTGTAAGAGCCACTGAACAAACCACCAGTAATTCTTCTCCCCCTACCCCCACCCCATTTTACCTGGATGCAGTTCTTCCGTATTTTGGGAGTGGAGAGTGCTACCTTAGTGCATCGATACTAGAAACAAACTCTACGTTCAGGCAATGTTACAGTGGTGATTAGTGGCCAAATCCTGCTTGCCTTACTCACTTGAGCAGTCCCATTTGTGTGAATAAAGCAAGCAAGATTTGACACCTGAATACCATAAAGTAGGGAAATGTTTAAGTTCCAGTAACATTAACACACCCCAGAACACTATAAGAGTCACTGTGAACAAACCACAAGTAATTCTTCTCCCCCTACTGCATGGTGTCACTATAGAGCAGAATCAAGTGCCTTAATTATGCACTTCCCTACCTCAATATGCTTGGATAGCTTTGAAGTTAAACCATAACTGGATTTCCTGATGCTTGTTTTTTGGAATAATTACAACTAACCTGTGATTTTTTTCCCCCCTAAAATACTGGTAATTTCATAAAATCTCTGCTCTCAACCTTAAACTCCATGTTAACACGGTTTTATTCAAGAATACACTAGAAAGGTCTGCACTTTTTGCTGCAGTGTGACAGTAGGAACACTACACACACACGCTACAGAAGATAAAATCAGACCCTGGCGAAAGTCAAATTCTGGAGAGTCTTCCACAGACCCCTGTGCCTTTGGGTTTCTGAAGAGGGGAAGGCTGTTTTGAAATGGTCATCACCACCTCCCACCCTGTACAACTGATGGAGCTGGGGTAGTTCCAGACAGGTTCTCACAAAACTATGTTTTTGCAGATTCCTATAGCGCCCTGTAGTCATGTGCATTCTGGGGTGAGGAGATTTTGGTTTATTCCTCCCCCTTATTCCAGCATGTGCACATGTGTGTATTTCCAGATAGTCCTATGGTCGCAAAGCTTCAGAACTGGTTTAACCCAACTACAAACACTGGTCCCAAATTGCTGCAGAGAGTTTTATGGGCTGTGATTAATGATTCAAGGGCATAGCTTCAAAAAGCCATTCTCCTGCTTCAGCAACATGACTCATCTGGCTTAACCCACTGCATCATACTCTGAAAGCATTTGAAGAGATATCTGGCTGGGCCCCACACACATTTATATATAAATAATTTTAATACGTCTTTTAAACTTCGTTACAAACATGTACTCAGTAACACACACAAAGGAGGGATCCCCATCAGGAGATTACAAAAGTGAAACAAAAATGGAAGTTGCAGGAAAATACACCTGGAATTTTCAGGTCTCCAGATACTGGTTAACTCAAACTTGTAAGTCATAAGAATAGTACGGACCTGGAATGAGCATGCAATTGAGGAGAGCCCTTTCAGTATGAAGATAATAGTTCTATAGTGCTTTATGACATCAATCCAGCCAATCAAGCTCACGACAATAACTTACATTTGTACAGCAGCTCTCAGCCTGAAGGATCTCAAAGCATTTCTGTAGAGCACATGCATGGGATAATCACTCACCAGGCCACTTCTGGATTTCCTGGCTTGTGTTTATTTAATGCAACATTAAAGGTTGAGAATCTAAATGCACGAGAATCAGAACCTTTATGGAGTTAAGATTCCCATCATGAACTCACCTCTTTAGGCACTGCTTCATAGCAGTAAGTCACAGAAGGATAGAGCTGATCCAAAGATCACTGAAGCCAAGGGAACAAGTCTCCCACTGACTCAGTACACTTCTTATCAAGCCTTAGCTAAGGAAGAGGCTGTACCAGCACACCTTGCAGGCTCGAAAGGCAATGCCCACAGACTTAATGCCATAAGCTACTATATTTTTTCAGCAGGACTATTTGCCTCACTCATGGAGTGAAATTTCAAATATTCATAACAAATTACTCCAAAACATGACCTTCTGAAGAGCTAGCAAGCACTTTAGGGCAGGAACTGTCACTTTCTATGTGTTTGTATATTGCCCAGCAATCCGGCCTGGCTGGCTTCTAAGAGCTGCCACAGTGTTAGTGTGTTAAATAGTAATAAAATTAAGCCTGCCTATCTTGCAGTGGAGACAGATGACTACAACCTATAGTTCCTAGACAGGCCACTTTAGTGAGATGTTCCAGAGAATGTTTGAAGACTTGGTTTATTTATACTGTGGTCAGGCTTTAAATGGGCTTGTTTTCCAAACACAGATGAAGACAGTCTTCCATAGAGAATACAGTCTTAAAAAGATTAGAAAAACTAACTTGTCAAGCTCAAGCCTTGGCAGGATTTGATTTGTAGTGTATTTCAGTTTTTATGGGCAATATTGATCATTTATAATCAATATGTTTTATTACCAAACAATTTGAATCTTACATTTAGATATTATTTTCCAAATTAGACTGAAGTAAAGTATTTCATTTACTTGATTTCAATTGTCTTTGTTTCTGGAAACTAGCAGCTGCCTGCAGGTTGCAGTGTATTTTACCACTGCACTGTCACAGAGCTTGTAGTACATATTTACACACAGCACTCTCTTTTGCTCTTCAGTTTGGAGCCTACTGTGTATTCACACAGTGTACGCTTATTCCATAGAGGGAAGAGATTTTCTTGAAATCACCTTATATTGATATTGGTGGTTATAGCACAACCTTATCCCTGGATCAGTTTTTTGGGGTGCAGTCCAAATTGATAAATACTTACATTTACTAATTAAAACTGCATCAAATGGAAACTGTCTCACTATAAGAACTACGCTGTCATTACTATGGTTCCATAATAATTTCAAAACAGTTACAGTTAACTAATTATTTTAAGTGAATCAGACCTATGGTCTTCTCTTTGCATAACACTATTTAGACGCTGATAGGCCTTCATCGTCATAAAACATGAGCAGAGTATTGTTCAGTTGTCCAATCACGTTCATACACCTGTAGTTAATATTTTTACATTTTCCCAACATAGCAACACATATGCAACAGAATGTTAGGAACCATTAGCAAAGGGACAGATAAGTCAGAGACTATCATAATCATAGGTGCCAACTTCCCTTCTTTCCCATGGGTGCTTGACCCCCTCTCTGCCTCTGCCCCCGCTCCACCCCTTTCATAAGGCCCTAGCCCTACCCCGGCCCTGCCCTGCTCCCATTCCAACCCCTTCCCCAAAGTCCCCGCCCAAACTCCGCCTCCTCCCTGCCCCTATTCCAACTCCTTCCCCAAATCTCTGCCCCAGTCCTGCCTCTTCTCTGCCTCCTCCCCTGAGCGCACCACGTTCCCGCTTCTCCCCTCCCTCCTGGAGAGTGCTAACGCTGCCAAACAGCTGTTTGGTGGCGGCCAGGCGGGAAGTGCTGGGAGGTAGGCAGAGGAGTCGGGACGCAGCGCGCTCAGGGGAGGGGGAGGAGGTGGGGCGGGGCATAGAATCATAGAATATCAGGGTTGGAAGGGACCTCAGGAGGTCATCTAGTCCAACCCCCTGCTCAAAAGCAGGACCAATTCCCAACTAAATCATCCCAGCCAGGGCTTTGTCAAGCCAGGGCCTTAAAAACTTTTAAGGAAGGAGATTCTATCACCTCCCTAGGTAACCCATTCCAGTGCTTCACCACCCTCCTAATATCCAACCTAAATCTCCCTCACTGCAACGTGAGACCATTACTCCTTGTTCTGTCATCAGGTACCACTGAGAACAGTCTAGATCCATCCTCTTTGGAACCCCCTTTCAGGTAGTTGAAAGCGGCTATCAAATCCCCCCTCATTCTTCTCTTCTGCAGACTAAACAATCGCAGCTCCCTCAGCCTCTCCTCAGAAGTCATGTGCTCCAGCCCCCTAATCATTTTTGTTGCCTTCCGCTGGACTCTTTCCAATTTTTCCACATCCTTCTTGTAGTGTGGGGCCCAAAACTGGACACAGTACTCCAGATGAGGCCTCACCAATGTTGAATAGAGGGGAATGAGCACGTCCCTCGATCTGCTGGCAATGCCCCTACTTATACAGCCCAAAATGCCGTTAGCCTTCTTGGCAAAAAGGGCACACTGTTGATTCATATCCAGCTTCTCGTCCACTGTAATCCCTAGGTCCTTTTCTGCAGAACTACTTCCTAGCCGTTCAGTCCCTAGTCTGCAACAGTGAATGGGATTCTTCCGTCCTAAGTGCAGGACTCTGCACTTGTACTTGTTGAACCTCATCAGGTTTCTTTTGGCCCAATCCTCTAATTTGTCTAGGTCCCTCTGCATCCTATCCCTACCCTCCAGCATATCTACCACTCCTCACAGTTTAGTGTCATCTGCAAACTTGCTGAGAGTGCAGTCCACGCTATCCTCCAGATCATGAATGAAGATATTGAACAAAACCGGCCCCAGGACCGACACTTGGGGCACTCTGCTTGAAACCGGCTGCCAACTAGACATGGAGCCATTGATCACTACCCGTTGAGCCTGACGATCCAGCCAGCTTTCTATCCATCTTATAGTCCATTCATCCAGCCCATACTTCTTTAACTTGCTGGCAAGAATACTGTGTATCAAAAGCTTTGCTAAAGTCAAGGAATTACACATCCACTGCTTTCCCCTCATCCACAGACCCAGTTATCTCCTCATAGAAGGCAATTAGGTTAGTCAGGCATGACTTGCCCTTGGTGAATCCATGCTGACTGTTCCTGATCACTTTCCTCTCCTCGAAGTGCTTCAGAATTGATTCCTTGAGGACCTGTTCTATGATTTTTCCAGGGACTGAGGTGACACTGACTGGCCTGTAGTTCCCCGGATCCTCCTCCTACCCCTTTTTAAAGATGGGCACTACATTAGCCTTTTTCCAGTCATCCGGGACCTCCCCTATTTGCCATGAGTTTTCAAAGATAATGGCCAATGGCTCTGCAATCACAAAATGCATGAGGGGAGCTTGGCTGCTGGTGGGTGCAGAGCACCCACTAATTTTTCCCCGTGGGTGCTCCAGCTCCAGAGCACCCATGGAGTCCATGCCTATCATCATAGTGCCTCCATATAAATCCATGGGATGCCCACACCTTGAATACTGAGTGCCACTCTGGTCACCACATCTCAAAAAAAGATATATTAGAATTGGAAAAGGTACAGAAAAGGGCAACAAACATTATTAGGGGTATGGAACAGCTTCTGTATGAGGAGAGATTAAAAAGTTTGGGACTGTTCATCTTGAAAAAGAGATGACTAAGTGGGGATATGATAGAGATCTATAAAATCACGACAGGTGTGGAGAAAGTTAATAAGGAAATGTTATTTACTCTTTCACATAACACAAGAACTAAGGGTCACCCAATGAAATTAAAAGGCAGCAGGTTTAAAACAAACAAAAGGAAGTACTTCTTCACACAATGCACATTCAACCTGTGGAAACTCATTGCCAGGGGATGTTCTGAAGGCCAAAACTATAACCGGGTTCCAAAAAGAACTAGATAAGCTCATGGAGGATAGGTCCATCAATGGCAATTAGCTAGGATGGTCAGGAATGCAATACCAGGCTCTGAGTGTCCCTAGGCTCTATTTCCCAGAAACTGGGAGGGGATGGATCACTTGATGATTGACTGTTCTGCTCATTCCCTCGGAAACACTTGGCCACTGGTGGAAGACAAGACACGGAGCTAGATGGACCAAAAGTCATAACAATTGTTGGACAGACAATGACGGAGACATATTTGCACCTGAAACTTGTCTCACACATGGTCGATGTGTTGCAAAAGTTAAAATACCAGTTATGAACAAACGTGTTTGTTTGCCCAGGCAAAAATAATAATAATAATAATAAAATAAAAATGGAAGTGTCACTGTTCTGTCACAGGAAAAATAGAGTCATGTGTTAGTTAAAAATGGGGAAGGCGTGGCTCAACAGTATTTTAATTTTATATTGTTTTCCATGGAAAATTCTGAAGAAAGTCATTTATTCATGAATCAGAGGGGTAGCTGTGTTAGTCTGGATCTGTAAAAAGCAACAAAGAGTCCTGTGGCACCTTAAAGACTAACAGATGTATTGGAGCATAAGCTTTTGTGGATGAATACCCACTTCGTCGGACGCATGTAATGGAAATTTCCAGAGGCAGGTATAAATATGCAGGCAAGAATCAGTCTGGAGATAACAAGGTTAGTTGAATCAGGGAGGGTGAGGCCCTCTTCTAGCAATTGAGGTGTGAACACCAAGGGAGGAGAAACTGCTTTTGTAGTTGGCTAGCCATTCACAGTCTTTGTTTAATCCTGAGTTGATGGTGTCAAATTTGCAAATGAACTTAAGCTCAGCAGTTTCTCTTTGGAGTCTGGTCCAGACTAACACAGCTACCCCTCTGATTCATGAATAAATGACTTTCTTCAGAGACTAGAGTCTCATGAATAATGGACAATGATCCCTTGCTTTCACCGACCTTGGGAGGCAGGCTAATCCTCGCCCACAGACAACCCCCCAACCTTAAGCATATTCTCACCAACAACCACACACCGCACCGTAACAATTCTTACTCAGGAACCAATCCATGCAAGAAACCTCGATGCCAACTCTGCCCACATATCTACACCAGCGACACCCTCACAGGACCTAACCAGATCAGTTACAATATCACCGGTTCATTCACCTGCACATCCACCAATGTTATACGCCATCATGTGCCAGCAATGCCCCTCTGCTATGTACATTGGCCAAACTGGACAGTCCCTACGCAAAAGGATAAATGGACACAAGTCAGATATTAGGAATGGCAATATACAAAAACCTGTAGGAGAACATATCAACCTCCCTGGCCACACAATAGCAGATTTTTAAAGGGGTGACAGGAGCTACTCTGGACCTTACAAGATCCATATTTGATGCTGTGTGCTGCACTAATAAGAATATAAGAACTGCCCTTCTGGGTCAGACCAAAGGTCCATCTAGCCCAGTATCCTGTCTCCCAACAGTGGCCAGTGCCAGATGCCCCAGAGGGAATGAACAGAACAGGTGATCAATCAAGTGATCCATCCCCTGTTACTCATTCCCAGCTTCTGGCAAAGAGAGGCTAGGGACACCATTTAATGCACTAATATCCACCGCAGGTCCTCTGGTCTTCAGAAAGTCCATGGGAATTCAAAGCTGAGAGGTGGAGTTGGAATCATGGTGTGAAACTTTGGGAGCAGGGTAGTAGCAGGAAGCCAACTTGTGGCAGATTTTTTGGGAGCCAGGGGGGGCCATGTGGAGCTCCTGAATGGAAATTCACTCATTACTCCAAGAGTAAGTGCTGTGAGCTTGGGATGATTATACTGTATTTTTCACACATGAAGTTGAATCGCTGATATCAGTTCAACTTTATCTTTATAACGTAACTATACATTCACACACACTTTAACCCTGCAACCTTAACAGTGCATAACAAATTTATATTTTAAAGAGTTAATATTAAAGTTGTCCATACAAACCTTACCTCAGTTCCACTTTGTATCATGATACAAACTGCACAATCACATATTAGCTCTCGAATTCAATATTTCCTACATTTTCTTTAAATACACTCGTATAGCATCTTCACTGAAGGTAATTTAAAATTATCAGTACACAGAAAAACATAAGTCACGCTACATCTGCTGTATAAGAAGCAGCAAACAGTATTAAGTGTTAGCATACACAGGAAATTGCCATTAACTTACAATATTAACACTTTTCATAAGCCATGTACCAATCATCTTTCATTAACACATCAGTCTTTACACAACTACTATTTAATATAGTAACCAAAGTAAACCAATTTTATGTCAGAACTTTCTTGGAAAGAATTTAGTTTTCAATTTATTTACATCTGTCCTCTTAAGAATATGCCAATGACTTTTAAATCAGTAGCAAGTGGACCATATTGTACAGTACAAAGTCCCTTTGCACCAGCATTCTGCTCTGGGGGGGTAAGTGGCTGTTCCTGTATACCTGCCCAGTCTCAAGAGGCTCAGGGGGAGGGCTGAGCCCCAGATAGTCCACCCCTTCCAGGGGTTGTCAATAAACACAAACCAATTGCCCCTCAGATGTGGGCAAGTTCTCCCAACTAGGCTCACTGGCTAGTGTAAAGGCATCACAAGTGGATCCACAACAGGTCCTCCCTTCCTCCCTCCTGGGAGGGGTCACCAGGCAGTGATCAGCTGAGCAGTTTTTAATCTTTAGTTAGCCCTTGCTCCAGGAGCTGAAGACTGGAGACCTACTCTTCTCACAAGTGTGCCACTGACTGGGCTGGGCTTCTCACTTTTAAGCTCTTCCTTCTAATTCTGACATCTCTCACAGGTGCACTGGCAGGGCAGGGTAGGGTACCCTTAGCCATGGACAGTGCATGAGCCCCTGCTTCGGGGAGGCTAGCCATGCAGCCCCGTCCCTTCTGCCCAAGCCCGATCCCCCCAAAGCCTGCCAGAGCCCCGAGCCCACGGCTGGAGAAGCCCCATCCGAACAGTCCTGGTCTGCTTGCTGGCCCCAGTGCCAGGCTGCTCACTGGCCCCAACCACCTGCTGGTATCTGGCTGGAGCTGAGCTGGCACCAGTTTTGGGGAGCGGGCAGGGCCAGGGCTTGGCTTGGGAGAAGCTTAGCCTTCCCTGGCCTATTATACCTGATGCATTAGTTTATTAACTCTGTGTTGCCCAGTAGGGGGGTTGTACAGCCCACCACACCTAGCAATGAGATCACCTATTGGGACTGACCAGGTGGTCACCTGACAAAGGGCCTGGAAGGTTAAAAAGGGCAGGACGCTCCTTCAGCTTTAGCTTGTGAAAACGGCTGAAGAGAAGAGCTGCATGTAGGGCCCAAAGCGGAAGGCTGCTCCTCTGAATAAAGAGGACTTCCAAGGACTCCCAAGGGAAGGATGAGCTAGCCAGGGGCACTGCATTTAGGATGTTTGAGGTTTTCTAGATTATCTGTACTCTCTTATGCTTTATTTGTTAATTAAAGAGCAATGGTGTTAGACACTTTTATACAGAATTTTGTGCATGTTAAGTGTTACACCTACCACCAGCCCCCCTGAAGAGGAGAGAGACAGAAGGCTCACACCTTTGGGTGGTGTTCTCCTGTAGCTTAAACATAGCCTCTCCCAGAAGTCTGAGGCATCAGCACTGGTTCCAGGGACTGGACCGAGGAACCGCATGGTCTAAGCTATCCGAATGGGGGCGCTAGACAAGGGATCTGCATCCCAAGTGTGTGCCCCGAGACCCAAGACAGGGACAATGCCTGGGCTCTGTTCAGACTCCAGATGCTAAAAAACACATGAGTATTCAATGGTAGATCCCTTCACAGCAATCTGGAGGGCTGCCAGCAAGGGGAACCCGATTTGATCTGTGGCATCTTTTCTACGAACTTCGATACACATATATGATAGTATAAAGATAGAACATGAGATCATGCAACTGAAGATTGTTACAATGTTACAACAGAAGGCTACAGTTTCATGTTCAACCTTAACATTAGCACTTCCTGAAATGAGTTCTGAACTGTGCAACACTAGTGTTCATTAACAGGTTTGTTTTGCATTTAATTAATCTGAGGATGCTCTCATGAACTGAGTAACAGCCAATCTCATTCTCTGAGCTTGTTCAGCCAAGGAGCACACTGATTCTTTACAAAACAGGAAAGCCCCTTAAGTGTATACTTTTTAAAAAAAAGCTTAGCCACACAGTTACCCAAGCATGTACATGCATGCTGTGACATCTGGATTAGGATACACATACATGGCATGTATCCTAAAGATGGCTTAGCCGTCTCCTGCACCTACAGGAATCAGAGACTCCTTTCATCATTTGTACCTGCTGTGGCTCCCTTTGACAGCCACGACCCCATCTCTCCTGTGTCATTCCAGTTCAGTCCACTGTATCCAGTGGACACAAGATCAGAGGAGTCTGGGGGAGAAGAATCCATCACATCTCTACTATGGTATCTATACTGTAGAGTCTGCATGTCACATGTGTCTGAATTAATAAAATTCTGGTAAAGTGGTTTTCTGCTCTGGTAGTCATTAGAAAGTCCATAACCCGTAAGTGTATAAGAAGAGTTGTTGGAGAGCTGTTCAGACTAACAGGCCTCAAAAAACAGTTGCAATCCTCTTATCTCGCAGTCTACCCACCCAATAACCAGTCTCCCCACCCAATGAGCTGTCCTGTGAGGAAGAAGTGCCTCTGATGTCACAAACCCATCATCCAGCTGTAAGTTTGTCATTGGAGCAATGGACACAGAAGAGGAGAAGGAGCAGAGGACAGTGGTGATGGAAAGCAATACTAAACAAGTTCTCTTGGGATGGAGTACTTGCTAATCTTACAACATGGATTTACAGATTCCAAGTGTATGAACAATCAGATGTATAAAGGGAAGACTTAACTATTCATGATTGTACTGGTTCTGAGCTAGAGCTGTTATGAACTTGTGATCACAGAAAAAGCCCTTTGCAGGAACTTGTAATAGGATTGTTGGTGGGCTGGGATGCCTAGTGGTTAGCGTCCAGTCAGTTGTGGAGCAGTGGTAGGGGAGCCCAGGCCCACCCACTCCACTGGACTCCAAACCAGGGCCTTAGGAGGGTCGGCAGCATTCGACCTCCAGGAACACCCTCTAAGTTACCCTCCCTGAGTCTCTCCGCTTCTGGTCGCAAATAGGAAATAGAAAAATGAAGAGGAAACCAAACAGTCAGTCCCAGCCAGGCTCAGCATACAGTCCAGGTACTTCAAGGAGGCATCTCCAACCCTTTTGGCAGGGACCTTCCGAGTAGGTCTGTACTCCTCCCCAGCCTCCAGAGCTTTCTGAGGTGGCTTTTCAACCCTGTCTGCAGCTGGACTGTGCTCTGCACAGTTGGAGGAGCAAGGCTAATGAGGCCCAGTACTGTTCTTTAACCCCTTCTGTCCCAGTGTGGGGTTTGTATACCCCATCACAGGCCTGAAGGACTGACTCCTAACAGAGCCCTTGATGGAGTTGGGGGATAATCTCTGGTAAACTTATTAACATCGGTGTAGGTTCTTTTATTGTTTTTAATAGGTTTTCACTGCAATGCTTTCATCTTAAGAATAAATGTGCTTGCCTACAAAGAGCTGTGTGGTAACTTGTGATGCTGGCAGCTAAAGCTGATCATAACCTTCAGATAGAAAGCAAGGCACAGATGCTGGTCTGTTTAAGCAGTCTGGCTTGCTGGGGAAATTACTATCTAGGCAGAGAACTGTGCAGACTGGAAATACCTTAGTCAGGAGAGAGAGAGAGATGCCTCTGCCCGAGAGAGGTGATGGCTGAGAAGCTGGGAGCCCTCAAGGGACCACAAGAGGGGGAACATAGGTGCAATTGTACTCAGACTTTAAGGTCAGAAGGAACCATCATGATCATATAGTCCAGTGGTCCCCAACCTTTTCGTCTGGCGCCACTGCGGCAGTGGAGCACCCGCCGAAATGCCACCGAATTTCGGCTGCAACACCTCTCGATGACGTCACTTGTCGACGGCAAGCGGCGTCATCGAGAGACGTCCCCGCCGAAATTCGGGGGTGACGCCTCTCGATGACATCAGTTGTTGGAGACAAGTGTCGTCATCAAGTGGCGTCCCCGCCGAAATGCCGCTGAAATTCGGCAGCATTTCGGCGGGTGCTCTTCCAGGGTCCAGGATGCAGGCGCATTAAGATGCCATGGCGCCCGCGGACACCGCGTTGGGGACCACTGATCTAGTCTGACCTCCTGCACATTGCAAAGCACAGAACCTCACCCGCCCACTCCTGTAATAGACCTAAAACCTCTGTCTGAGTTACTAAAGTCCTCAAATCATGGTTTAAAGACTTCAAGTTACAGAAAACCAGCCATTTACTCTAGTCTAAACCTGCAAGTGACCATGTCCTATGTTGCAGAGGAAGGCGAAACTGAGCCGTGACAGGTAGTTCTACAAACAATCATATGTGTTTCTGTACTTTCGTAAGCTTGACCAATTAGTCAACAGCAACACAGTCTGACAAATGAGATTCAGTATGAGTCCACAGAGACAGGAGGAGACAACAGGCATACAAAACCAATTATAAGAAAAATCCTTTCAAATACAAACATAATATTTATGTCTGCATAAATTAAAGAACAAAGAATGAGTTTCCAAGTTCTTTCTTTGTTCAAAAAATGAGTATGATGCAGTGACACCAGACTGAAAGAGAAGAGGAGGATGTTATACTATCTTCCAAAACCTTTGTTACATACAGTATCAACATTAAATCATTAAGAGCCCACTTGTGTAATGGGTTGAAAGCCTCCCGGAAAGAGATGAGCACCCTCAACTCCCACTGACTTCAATGGGAACTGAAGATTCTCAACACTTTTTAAGCATATCTAGGGCCTACTCCTTAAAATATAGTGTCGGATACAAAATATTTGATTCTTGTTTTCAAAAGCTAATTAACCTCGTGTTAAACATGTCGTGCATGATGGCCCAGATTTTAAGAGTTCATACACTGCTGAAGAAGTGGAACATAAGGCTTCCTAGGAGGGGATAGAAATTGTTAGAATTATGTTAATTCTGGAAAAGCTACATTTTCAACATGTAATATGTAATCTCCATTTCCCTACAAGAGGCTAACACCATTAGGTCATAAGCGCCTCTCTGTAGGATGTTTACATGAAAGATTTGGGGGGGGGGGGGAAGAGTCCACTTGATTCATTGTTAAAGCTTAAGGAAGGGATATTGAGGTTGCCTGACTACACAGTTGTACTAACAAGTAGTAGATTACCGTCAGTCACAATACTTTGCACTTGTATCACTCTTCTGAAGACCACAAACATTAAGTCTCTGAACAGCCCAAGTGGTAGATGACCTTTTTTTGCAGATGAGAAGACTGAGCCACAGAGGGCTAAGTCGGTGACAGAACACCAGGATTTCCAGCTCTGTTCAGATTGCTAGACTACACACCTCTGCGGGCTCAACTGTCTTTTCTAGCAGATAAGTCTTCTAGTATGTGGTCTACAACACAAGAGGTCCCAATGTTTATTTTCAATAAAATCCTCATTACAACAAGCACAGAATCACAGAAGTGTAGGACTGGAAAGGACCTCAACAGATCATCTAGTCCAATCCCCTACACTCAAGGCAGGACTAAGTAATAACTAGACCATTCCTGACATGAGTTTGTTTAATCTGATCTTAAAAGCCTCCCATGACAGAGATTCCACAACCTCCCTCGACCATTTGTTCCAGTGCTTAACTCCCCTGACAGTTAGGAAGTTTTTCCTACCATCCAACCTAAACCTCCCTTGCTGCAATTTAAGACCACTGCTTCCTGTCCTATCCTCAGAGGTTAAGGGGAAAAAATTTTCACCCTCCTTCTTGTAACAACCTTTTATATACTTGAAAACTGTTATGTCCCCCCTAATATTAAATTGTCCTCCAGAATCTCAGATTTTATTTTAGAAAAGTGGTGGGCTACAGAGAAAAGTTACATTGGCTTAGCTAGGTCTCTCAGGGAGTGAAAATTCCACACCCATGAGCAACGTAAGTTAAAGTGTGGCAGTCTTCTTCCAAGCTCTGCCCATCCGAGATGCCAAAATAAGACACCACTCAATATAAAGTGAGCAAATACTAAAATATGACTGTGCTGCTCTCTGAGCTCCCCTGGACTCCTTAAACTGGATTCTCCTTTGGCCAGGCTTCAATACACCCATGCGCATTGCTGGCCCCTTGGATTTAGTTCCTTCTTGAATGGGGGTGGAAAAGTGGGATGGTATCTCCTAAATGCCACCCCCTTGTGGCACAAGGGCTAGTTCTAAACTGGAAACTTGCTGGTCCACACCGGCACTTTTGTCGTGAAACTTGTCAGTCAGGGGTGTGTTTTTTCACACCCCTGGCCAACAAAAGTTTTGCTGACAAAAGTGCTAGTGTAGATAAGGTCTTCGCTCGGGGTGTTAGATTTTTAAAATCTGAGATCTTGGAGGACAAGATAAGAGGATCAGACCAGAATATAGAGCAATATCCATCCTGACAATTCTGAATGAACTCAGTACCACTATACATATACATGCCTTAGGGTGCTCTGAAACACATCTGGACACTATTTCTGAAACAGATCCTTGCCTCTTCCAAGTAGAGAAAGTCAGTGAACAACAATGGAGCCATACAATGGAAATTACAACTCCTTGAGAGAAGGCAACCTGGAGAATGCAACAGTCCACCAGGTCTTAAAAAGCCAATCTTGTCTCCAACCTTCCCCATTGAGCCATGCTGACATGGACTCTCCACAATCAGGTTTCAACCCATGATGCGACACAGAGACAAGCCCTAAAATCTAGTCAACAACCTCTTTATGGCAACTGAAAGAGAAAAAACCTCAACACTGATACTATTCAGTCTCTTTGCAGTGTTCAAGGCAGTCAATTACAAGATGCTGCTGACCTTACAAGACCTATCCTGAGCGGATGGTGCAGCATTGTCACTGATGCAATAATTCCTCCTGAACTGGCCCGAGAGCATAGCTGCTCCCCATCCCCAAGAGCATTCACATGCACAGATCTGCAGAAATCAGTGCTGCTCCTGCCTCTTTCCCCTTCAATATGATAAGTTTCATGGATAAGTTGCAAGTAACATAGGCTCAATTGCCAACAACATACCAAAACCACCCAGCCTTGCATCTCCTCAGCAAACTGTATTGACTGGACACCACCAGGTGTCACACTGCCTATGTGAAATCAACACCTGGACAAAGGGAGGCTTGCTCACACTGATCCCAGACTAGAGCTGAAGAGCAGAGTCCACTATGGAGAACTCAAGATGAATCTTACTGTATTTGGGGACAGAACCCCAGAGAAGTTTGTGAGAGCACTCAATTGAATTCTGACTATGCTGGAGCTCACTTGAGTACTAAGAAAACAAGGTCCTACCCCCTCCCCCCCAACTGTCCTAGAATAAAAACAAACAAACAAAAAAACAGAAAGACAACACAACACTGGATGACAGAAATCAAAAGGTCTAATCTAAATGTTAATCTTGGAGAAACCTATGGCTTTTACTTCCCTACCTCACAAGGATATTGGCAGGAGAAATACATTAAGGACTGTGAAGTGCTTTGAGAGCTAATGAAAAAGGAAATTAAGAGCTAAGCATTATTATATTACATATTTTAATCATGGAACTAAATATACTTAAGACATCTCACTATTTACTTTGTAGATGCTTGGAAGAGGAGAGGTGTGAAAGCTTATCCAGCCTGGCAAAGGTGGGCACGTTAAAATCAGACCAAGTACCACTGTCAGCATTAAAGACAAAAGACCAGACCCTGAAATGGATGGGGGAACAACTACAGCTAGAAAGAAACAATTAGACACTCTAAGAGGCAGATAGGAATCCCAAATTTCACTGGGCAACTAGACAGACTGACAGCCTAGCAACCTCAGGGCAATGTGAGGCACCAGCTCCTGTCCCTTGCCCCAGAGCACCTGCCCCAGCCTAGGGGGGTTCAGGGCAAGAAGTATCCAGCTTAGACACTAACTGACTTGACACTGTCCCTCCCAGCTCCCCTGGGCCGGCGCAGCACCTCGGGCAGTGGGGGGAATGGGAGCCGCTTCTCCAGCACCAGTCCAGAGCCCCCCGGGGCAGCCCGCCCCCAGCCAGCCCTCGCCCCCAGCATTCCCCGCCTACGCAGGGAAGATGGTCCCGATCAAGCCCCCATCCTCTGAGGGCAGCTGTTAGCTCCCTAGGCCGCCAGCCCCCAGATCCCGCTCAACCCCACCCCGCTTCCCCTGTGCCCCCGGCTTCCCTCCGCTCCTGCCGCTGCTCCCCCGAATCCCCTCCGCTCCCCAGCAACGCCAGGTCCCCCTCAGCCCCGTCACCCCTCCCCGGGCTCCCCCCGCCCATCGCAGCCACGCACCGCCCGCCTGGAGCGCCCCCCTCACCGTCCCAGCAGCACCCGCCCGGGCCTATCGCACGACACCCGCCGGTCCCGGCGCCCCGGGCTGAGTCTCAGCGGGGCCTGGCCCGCCCCATATCCCGGCTCCAGCGGCCGCCGGGCGCCGCCTACTGCCTCCCTCCCGCTGTCACGGCGGATGGAGCAGCGCACGCGGATAGCCCCGCCCACACCATTACCAGCCAATCAGCGCACGGGATTACACAGACGGATAGACATCTCGCCCAATCGTCTGCCAGAACCGACTCTAGACGTCATGGTATTACCTTGATGGACATAGCCACCAGCTACTAGCAGCCTGGGGAAGGGCGTAATGTGGCCACGGACGCGCAGGCTGCCGAGTGGCGGGGACAGGTCAGGCTCGGCCCCGTACCGGGCTGGAGGAGGCGGGGCCTAGAGCTGGGGCAGGGCGTGAACCCCTCCCTCTCCTCCGCCCCCTAGCCCCGCCCCCACTGCTGGGGGAGGGGCTGCCTCGGGGAGCCCTGGGGAGGCCGGTCGGAGCTGGGTCTGGGGGCCCTGGCTAGGCCCACGCCGGGGCCCTCGGGCTGCAGCCAGGCCGGGCTTGAGGCCCAGGCAATGCGGACCAGCTGGGGCTGAGCCGTCACCTCCACCGCGGCCTCTGCCTCCGCCAGCCCCCGAACCCAAACCCAAACCCAGGGACGGTTTGGGGTCGCAAAACTTACCCACCACGGAACATTCCTGTCTGGACAAGAGAACGGACTGAACGTTTAACTCTGTGCCCGAGAACCTCTGGGGAGCCGGTCGGGGGGTCGGGATGGTTCAGGGTGCCTGAAGGGATGACTGAGAGGGGTTGCCACACAGAGGTGAAGGAGGTCCAGGTACTGCACTTTTTTGGCCATTAAGGTGCTATGAGGTTAACACTCGCTCCTTGTCTCAGTCTAAGCAAAGTTTTGAAGATGAGAGGTCTAGGTGGGTACGTGTAGAGCGGGGCCAGCATATTAGCAGAACATCTCCCAAGGAGTTGCAGCCACATCCTCTGAGGGAGCAGAGAAGTGACTGAATGTTAGCAGAATAGTTTAACTATTTCTCACTGGTTGATGTTGCAAAGAGGTATACATGTGTGAGGCTCCGGGTTTGGTAAATGCTCTGGAAGACAGTCATTGAGCTCCCACTCATGGTCCTGATGGAAATGCCTGCTCTTGCAATCTGTAATTGTGTTCTGAAGGCTGAGTAGATGATCAATGTGATGAGGGATGCATGAGTTCTATAGTCTCAGTGACTCTGTGCATAAGGACTGAGAGATCTTGCTCCCTTTTGATGGTTTATATAGTTTCTTCGTTGTCCAGCAAGAGTGGCCCTGTATGTCATGAAGGAAGTGCTGACAGGTATAGTGGACTGCCCTTAGTTCTAGGATGCTGTTAGGGAACAATCTCTTGGGGGACCATTTGCCCTCTGCTGTGACTTCTTGTAGATTGGCCCATCCACCCTGGAGAGAGGCATCTGTCATGAGAATTTTTGAAGGTGGAGGATGTGAAAATGGGCTCCCCCACAAACCTTCAGTGGGTCTTTCCACCACCTGAGAGAGTCTAGCACCAGCCCAGGCTCTGTGATTAGTTTGGAAAGACCCTGCCTATTTGGGGTCTACATAGTCCTTGCCCCAGCCTGACGACGTCTGAGGCGCAGTCTCACATGCGGTGTAACAAATATGGATGACAACATATGGCCCAGGAGTTCTAGGCAGGCCCTTGCAGTTGTATGAGGCTGTGCTTTAGAGTAGAGATCAGGCTGGTCATAGTGAAGAATCTTTCCTTGGGGAGATAAGCCTGGTGGATGGGGAGACTAGGGTGGCTCTGATGAAGTCTAGCCACTGGACAGTGGTGCAACTGGTTAGTGCACAGGGGAATACTGCTGGGGTTATGAGTTCAAGCCCTACCTGAAGCACTGGTTTCTATTACCCATGTAGCTTCCCCAACTTGTTTTAGGGAGGAGGAGGGATAGCTCAGTGGTTTGAGCATTGGCCTGCTAAACCTAGCGTTGAGAGTTCAATCCTTGAGGGGGCCATTTAGGGAACTGCGGTAAAAATCTGTCTGGGGATTGGTCCTGCTTTGATCAAGGGGTTGAACTGGATGCCCTCCTGAGGTCCCTTCCAACCCTGATATTCTATGATAGTGTAGACTTCCTTAGATTGATGCAAAAGCCCAGGGACTGAAATAGAGACTGAGTCTCTTGGGTGGAGCAGCCCCAGAGAAGTGAGCCATCCAGATATGGAAAGACTGTGATGCCCCACTGATGCAAGTGAGCCACTACTGCTGAAAACCCTCACTGCAGAGCGCCCAAAGGGGAGGACACGATATTGGTGTAATAGAAAGTTCTCAATTCTAAAGCATAGAAAGTGTTTGTGGGAGAGGACACTAGCAATATGAAAGTAGATGTCCTGAAGGTCAAAGGAGACAAACCAGTCCCCTGGATCTAGGGATGAGATTATGGTGGCTAGTGTTACCATCCTGAAGTACTGCAATAAGACATAGGTGTTCAAATTTCTGAGATCATATATCAGCCTTCAGCTGCTCTTTCTTTTGTGAATCAGGAAGCATTTGGAACAGAACCATCTTTGGACAATTTGGGGGGAACCAGCTCCATCACCCCAAAATGCAAGAAGGACTAGACTTCCTGCTTTAGGAGATCCTCATGAGAAGGGTCCCTGATGAGGGACAGTGAGGGAGTTGGGAGGGGAGAATAGAGTGGGAATGAATGGAGTATCCCCTAGTGACCACCTCCAGCATGTACTTGTCTGAGGTGATATATTCCCAGGTAGGTAGTAAGTGGGACAGGCAGTCTCCAAAAGGGGGGGAGACAGCAGAATTGTGCAGTAGAGGCTGTTTAAGGCCCTTGATGAGATTATCAAAATGGTCTCTTAGAGCAGTGGCTCTCAACCTTTCCAGACTACTGTACCTCTTTCAGATTTGCTGAAATGTCTCTTTGTTGGAAGCACATATATTCCCAGGAACCACAATGTTGCCCTTGAGATTTTAAGGGAGTGGGGCCAGGAATCCATGTCACTGCTGAAGAATTTGGGCCCTTCAAAGGAGAAGTCCTCTCAGTGTTTTACACCTCCTTCAGGAGGCCAGAGCTCTAGATCCAGTATTCTCACTGCATAACCACTGTGGTGGCTAAGGACAAGAAGCCATGTCAGCAGCATCAAGAGCGACCTGTAGGGTAGCTTTGGTGATTAAGGGACCCTCCAAAATGAGAGGCTGAAAATATTTGTTTTGGTCTTCTGGCAAATGTTCAATAAAATAAGTGAACAATGAACAGCTATTAAAATCATATTTTGCTATCAAGCCCTGGTAATTTATGACTCAAAATTGAAGAGCCAACAACACATAACAGTTCCTACCCAGGAGATCTAGGCATCTGGACTCTCTGTTGAACAGAGAGGATCTGGAGCATGCTTGACGATTCCTTTCATTGATTGTGTCCATAACCAGGGAGTTGGGGCTGGGATAGGAAAAGTAGTACTCCATTACCTTGGCCGGAATGTAACAATTTTTATCTGCCCACTTGCAAGTGGGTGAAATAGTGGCAGTTGGTTATCATGAAGTGCATGCAGGCAATAAAAGACGGTTACTCACCGTTGTAACTGTTGTTCTTCGAGATGTGTTGCTCCTATCCATTCCAGTTAGGTGTGTGCGCGCCGCGTGCACGGCTCGTCGGAAGATTTTTACCCTAGCAACACTCGGTGGGTCAGCTGGGCGCCCCCTGGAGTGGCACCGCTATAGCGCTAGATATATACCCCAGCCGACCCGTCCGCTCCTCAGTTCCTTCTTGCCGGCTACTCCGACAGTGGGGAAGGAGGGCGGGTCTGGAATGGATAGGAGCAACACATCTCGAAGAACAACAGTTACTACGGTGAGTAACCGTCTTTTCTTCTTCGAGTGATTGCTCCAATGCATTCCAGTTAGGTGATTCCCAAGCCTTACCTAGGCGGTGGGGTCGGAGTGAGACATGGCAGAGTGTAAGACTGCTGAGCCAAAGGCTGCATCGTCTCTGGACTGTTGCACCAATGCGTAGTGGGAAGCAAAGGTGTGAACGGAAGACCAGGTTGCTGCCCGACAGATGTCCTGAATGGGGACATGGGCCAGGAAGGCGGCAGAAGAGGCTTGCGCTCTTGTAGAGTGAGCGGAGAGATAACCAGCTGGAACCTGAGCGAGGTCGTAGCATGTCTTGATACATGACATCACCCAGGCCGAAATCCGCTGGGAAGAGACTGGCATGCCCTTCATGCGATCTGCTACCACCACAAAGAGCTGGGGCGAACGGCGGAAAGGCTTCGTTCGGTCTATGTAAAAAGCAAGGGCCCTACGCACGTCGAGGCTATGAAGCTGTTGTTCCCTACGGGATGCGTGCGGCTTCGGGAAGACGACCGGGAGGAAGATGTCCTGGTTCACATGGAAAGCCGACACCACCTTAGGCAGGAAGGTGGGATGTGGCCGAAGCTGCACTTTGTCCTTATGGAAGATAGTATACGGCGGGTCAGCCGTTTGGGCACGAAGCTCAGAGACTCGTCTCGCCGAAGTAATAGCGACGAGGAAGGCCATTTTCCAGGACAAGTAGAGAAGGGAACACGTGGCCAAGGGCTCAAAGGGGGCTCCCATAAGCTTGGCTAAGACCAAGTTCAAATCCCAGGTAGGAGTTGAGCGCCGTACCAGAGGGTATAAGCGTTCTAGCCCCTTTAGAAAACGGGAAGCCATGTGATTGGAGAAGATGGAACGTTCCCCTATGCTGGGCCTAAAGGCGGAAATTGCCGCCAGGTGCACTTTCAAGGAGGAGATCGCGAGGCCTTGCTCTTTGAGGGACCAGAGATAGTCCAGGATCTTGGGAATAGGGATCAGGAGAGGGTTGAGACCTTTCTGACTGCACCAGAGCGTGAAACGCTTCCACTTAGCGAGGTAGGTCGACCGAGTGGAAGGTTTTCTGCTCTCTAGCAGCACCTGCTGCACTACAGCGGAACAGTTCCGCTCTGCTCTGGTTAGCCATGCAGGAGCCAAGCCATCAGGTGGAGGGACTGCAGGTCCGGGTGGCGAAGCCTGCCGAAGTCCTGCGTTATGAGGTCCGGCCATAGCGGGAGGGGAATAGGATCCGCTACTGAGAGGTCGAACAGCAGGGTGTACCAGTGCTGTCTCGGCCACGCCGGAGCAATGAGAATGAGGTGGGCCCTGTCCCTCCGGAGCTTGAGCAGTACCCGGTGTATGAGGGGGAAGGGAGGGAAGGCATACAGCAGGCGATCCTTCCATGGGAGGAGGAATGCATCCGAGAGGGAGCCCTGGGAGGTGCCCTGGTAAGAGCAGAACAGATGGCATTTCCTGTTCTCTCTGGAGGCAAAAAGGTCTATCCGGGGAAAACCCCACCTCTGGAAAGTTGTGTGCACCACATCGGGACGAAACGACCACTCGTGGGAGAGGAAAGACCTGCTGAGGCGGTCTGCCAGTGTGTTCTGCACTCCCGGGAGAAACGATGCTACTAGATGGATGGAGTGGGCTATGCAAAAGTCCCACAGTTGCATCGCTTCCGTGCAAAGCTGGGAGGAACATGCTCTGACCTGCTTGTTGATGTAGAATCATAGAATTCAAGATCAGAAGGGACCAGTATGATCATCTAGTCTGACCTCCTGCAAGATGCAGGCCACATAAGCCGATCCACCCACTCCTGAACTAATTCTCTCCTTTGACTCTGCTGTTGAATGCTCCAAATCATGATTCTTTTTCCCAACCCGGTGCGGGCTCATGCCCAAGGCACCAGGATTTAAGCCGTGCTCGGCCTGCCAGCGAGCGGTTCGCTTGGCGTGCCAGACCTTTTGCTCCCAACTCCAAGGTCGCTGCGTGTCCGTCCTCACCGACAACACGACAGCTTGCTGGCACTTATAATCACTTAAAATCTATCTTTTGTAGTTAATAAACTTTTTTTTTTGCTTTATCTAAACCAGTGAGTTGAAGTGAAGTATATGGGAATCATAACTCAAGGGGCAAAGGCTATTGCATATTCCTCTCCACATTGAGGGAGGGGACGAACTTCATGACCTTATGCTGTACAGTTCCCTGTGCAGTGCAAGAGGGTATCATTTTGGGGTTATACTCCGGAGGGGGTGTGTACCTGGGGAGCTGGGAGTTGTCTTGGCTGTAGCCTTCCTATGCAGAGGCTAGTCAGAGAGCCTGCATGTAACTGCAGCTGGGTGTGTCCCTACCTATATGTATGCTGGTGAAAGTGCTGGCTGGAGGCTTTGGGAGCCCAGGCTGCTGGGTCGGGGCTGTGTTCCCTGTAAGCTGTGTGCTTGCGTGGCTGCCCAGGAGAGATTCAAATGCTACCCAGCTGATTAGCAGAGCATGCACAGCCAGCAGCATGTGTTCAGGTGCATTGATGCTCCAAAGATGGTACTGGGGGTGGGGGGAATAGCCAAGTGCCAATCTGGATGGTCTCCAGTTTTAGATGCATCTTGGTGCCAAAAGATGAGATGCTACTGAGATAGGGGCTTCTTGGTGCTGCTTAGCTGAAGGCTTTTCTGATTAGGACTTCTTAGATGGTACAAAAGCTTTGGTACTGGCATCAGCTGGAGCCTCAGTGGGACCCATTATGGGATGTGAGGTCTCCCAAGAGTCAGCTTGATGAGGTGACATATCCCACTTTCTAGAGTCTCTGGTAGATGAGATGGGCTTCTTCCTTTTAGAGATCTTCATCTCTGGAACCACCTCTGAGGCTCCAGAAGTCAGCAGAGTAGCCTGAGAGATTGAGGCCAATGTTCGGGGGTGCAAGTGAGTGGCCCCTATTGGACTAGGGAGTGTTCCACTAAGAGGAGCTTCAGCCTAACCTCTCTAACAAGACCTGCCTTTGAACTCCACACAGACTTTACACTTCAATGGGACGTGAGTGTTTCAGACAACGGAGACAACTAGAGTGCCAGGCATAACTGGACACTGCAAGATGGACATTCCGAGGGTTGCGTCTGAGGCCGGAGATATTGGCTAGTGTCATTCAGTTGCAAATACCTGGGAGCAGCTTACATGCCAGAGGCTGTGCGTGAACAGCCCAGGAGCGGGGTTCTCACAGCAGACCAGGGTAAGGCTGGCTCTGAGTCAAGGATTGGAATGACCTAGCAGATCACCGGTCCAGATAACACCAGAGGGGAACGTCACAACCTCCCAGTCCCAAATTTCCCCCAAATCTTCTGCCCAGTAGAGTTCAGCTCTATTGCTGAATGCTTACAGAAGTTATTCATTTGTTGTTCCCTTAAAGAGACAGTACCTAGCAGCTTATTACCTTAAGTGGCATTAACACACATTCTTTTAATCAAAGTACTGAACTGATTTATAGTAGAAGTAAAACAAATTTATTAAACAAAAAGTGAGAGGTTTAACTGATACCAGGTATAAGGAATGAAGATAGAAAGGGTGACAAGAAAACGGAAGTAAAAATACACCGCTAAGCCTAAACCCTGACTGCTCAAAGATGTTTCTCACTAAGTTTCCTTTCCAGCCTGGCTGACTAGACTCTGGCCCTGACCCTCCACAGAGCTCTGAGTGCTGGGTGCCTTTGTCTCCTCTGGTGAAGGCTACAATTGCTCCCCCCCCCCCCTTGTATCTTTCCAAAATCATTGACTCTGCATCCAGGGGCAGCAAGGCTTCCTCGGGGTGGAGTTTCCATCCCCTATCAAGATTGTTAAGTGGTCATCTTTCCCCACTTGCTCTCCTGATGACTTTGTTTCTCCTGCATGTAAATGTGCTTTTCTTTGTCACACCTTTCTTAATTTATATCAGAAACACATTCAAGCAGGTGGAACTACACTCCTTTGTCAGGAACAGGGATGTCCTGGGGGCTGCTTGCCAAATATATTTTGATAACATTTCCAGCATATATTTAGGTCCTTTGAGTTACCATATTTACATCATGAGAAAATATTAATTATCAGTGAGTTATTAGTTTTCCAGTGATATATACCCAAAAGGTGGCATGTAATAGCAAGACAACTGTGTGCCAGCTGATATTGGGGTGCTTTGAGGATCACAGCAGCAGACAATGCAGTTGTTCCATCTTGAGCCACAGCTGGTTGAGAAGGAACTGGAGGGGCAGAAGCTCCATGCTGCTTATATGTTCTTGCATGGGAGCATAAGGTGCTGCTCTACAGAGGCATGGATGCTGCTGTTTACAATCTCCAATTGAGAGCACAGGGGCACATACACAGCCTATGGTAGGACATATACTTGAAGGCAGGGACAGTTACAATTGCATGATTTTACCTTTCTCCTTTAAAAGAAGGGTGGGATGAGGAGAAGTAGGAAATTACATATGTTTTGCCCCATTGTGTGTTGCATTGTGATACAGTCCTGCAGTTACATGATCACATACTTCCCCCTGCACCCCACTGCCTCATTCGGGGCACAGGATGGATGCATAAGGGGGCATTTCTAGTACAGGGCAAGTGGCAAGGCAGGGATTTATGAACCTTGTTCGGATCAGTTGGAACTGAACATAGCTTTGTCTCTACACCCATCAGAACAGCCCTGGGCAGCTCGCATGCTATGGCTGACTGTTGCTACATTAGCCAGCCATGCAACTCAGATCAGGAGCAATGGAAGCTCCCTAAAAGTGGGGAGGTCATCAGTGCCTGCACCATGGCCCTGTACCCCTGCACCACCCCTTCCCCTGAGGCCCTGCCCCCACTTGCTCCTCTTCACCCCCTTCCCCCCCATCGCTCGCCTTTACGGATGGTAAAAAGTGTGAGGGCATAGCCCCCCCTTTTAAAAGTGATGAGGTTATGGCTCCCTGGTCCCCTGCCCCAACTAAGATCCGACTATAGCTACTGCTAATCTCTCTGCTGCCCTGACCTTTAGTTTTTAAATTACACATTCCTAATGTAAGATTTCACTTAACCATATGCAAGATGACCACAAGTTTTGCTAAGAAATTAGCTCACGACAAAATGATAGAAGCAATCTTTTTATTAACAGGGGGACTATCCAACTTCTGAGTTTCCATTTTTGTTATAACAATGGAACTGGAAAAGGAAAGACACTCAAGGAAATTCAAATTACTTTGGTCTTAAAACCAGGAAGGAAGACTGGCAGTTAAAGGGACTTTGTGCATTCAGAATGCAGCAAGATATGGAATTCTTTATCATTAACTCTTGTGATTTTGGCCCCTACTACAGTCTGTCTTGTGCCTCATAGAGCTCCAGCCCTTCCTGCAGCTTTCAGACTTGCCCCGGGGGAACCACCTCGAGGGGCTGTTTTCCCTACTTCCGGAGGAAGAGCAACCAGTGGCAGCTACTGCCTGAGCCTGATAGAGCATGCCCCGTCAGGGGCCCACAGAAATTTGGTATAGGGGAGGGGAAAGCCCAGCCAAAGCCACTTTCAGAAAGGGGAAGCAGTAACCACTAGGAGCTGGCAGCTCTCTTCCCTCACTGCATGGGACCAGGCCTGGGAGGCTGAAGCCACAGCCCCCTGTTAGAGCTGACCACCCCCTCAGATCTGGGAGACCTGCACAAAGAACCCTGAGACTGCCCCCACCCTCCCAGGGGGTGAAGCATCTTCACAGCTGCTGGAAGCCTACAGGTGTGCTTGAGGGCAACAGGTTCCATATCAGGGCTGTATATGCAGACAAAGTTGACATGGGACTGGGTGAGTACCCTTGGTGACGGTCTGGGGCAAATGAGAGGGGTGGAAGGACAAAGCTAATTGATGTGCATACTGGGGAATGAGGCTGGGTAGAGGGCAGGAGCAGAGAATTCATTAACTGGCATTTTGAGGACAAACTGGGAGCCCTCCACTACATCAGGCAGCACTTCATAAAGACCTGCCCAGATTTGGATAAGCTAAAGGTCTGGTTTTGGCCACAAGACGTTGACACACACAGATTTTGGAGAAGCAAAGGGCTAGGATCAATGTGTGTGTGACAATACCCTCGCTCAAAACAAGCCCAAAAAGGCTCTAAGCTTTCAGGCCCTCAAAAAAAAAAAAAAAAGTGCAGGGGGTAGAAAAGAGCATAAAATCCCCAGGCAGGCCCTGTTCAAGGCAGATTCTCAATGACATTACAATAGCTCTGTATAAAATACACACAGTGTGTGTGAAATCATTGCTGCTGCTGCAGAACCAACTAAAAAGTAACCACAAGAAGATTACACTTGTTCAGCTCCAGTAATTCAAAGGACAGAGAACACCTTCCCGGTGACTTCATGGCTCTGCCCACTTCTAGCTGGATTCCCCCTTACCCACACCAGGTCCCCACTGGATGTTAACATGCTCAGTTCCTCACTGAGCTGGAGTGTCTGGTATTGTTCAGCAGCCCCACTGGGCAGGCTGAGTGAGAAGGGATCATAAGAGGTTCCAAAGGCTCAGCTGGAAGGGGAGTGGTGGGCTCCCACTGCTCCAAGGGATAAGGGTCAGTCCAATGGCTTCTCGAGGAATGTCCTGAATAGCTCTGTGCTGTGAACTCCCCTTGACTCCGCACCACCGACTAATCAGACATCCCCTCCAATGTGATATCTGTTAACCTCAATTCTGGTAGTTCAGTCCTGTTACCCTGCCAGTTCCAAAGACAACAGATTCCCATCTTATTCTAAGAACAAAATAATTTACACACACAATTTGGTTTGGCAATCTTTATAGCCACAATACATAATAACCATGCACAAAAATCAAGTGATGCATATATATATTTACAAAGTGAATTGCACTTAACTGAACACATTAACCATGAATAAAAGTAAGTGACAGGAACCTCTTCCCAGTTGCATAAAGGTCCAGTGTGGTAGCCCACAAAGCCCGACAGACTACACTCTACCAAAAACTGATGATAGTGTAAATAACTGTAATGAAGCAGCCTTGGAATCACATTTGGAAATACCCCACTGATCATCATTCTGAACTACAAAATTCTACATTACAGTCCTGTTAAAGGTCTGCTCTAGAAGCCATGAGAATCCAAGCTCAGCCCTAACAGGCTGGAGACCAGAGAAGGACAATTTCAGCCTTCACTCCAAATTGCCTGATTTTTGCCTCTTTAAAAAGAGCAAGGTCCTTAATTAGTGTAAATTCCTTTACTGGGGCACGAAGGCCTCAGTAGGTGCCTATGAAATACCTTATTAGGTTTGTATTTTTCTACTGAGATCAAAATGTCTAAGGAAGGTATTCTTCCTTGACGCTCAGAATGGAGACTCTCCTATCACAGATGGGCTCCGTTTCACACCACTGATAGATCAAGGCCATGACAGCACTCTGTGCCCACAGGGCTAGCACACAGAAATCAAAATATTACTGGCCAAACAGAGAAGCAGATTTTTCAAAGCAAGTTGGCTTCTTTTAATGAGTGACCTATTCAAATAGCAAAGGCATGGACCTGTCCTCAAAATCAGACAGCAGCCTAACAATTCCAGTTGTCTTGCAGTGTGAAGATACCTCTTGATTCATATGCATTTCCCACTTTGCTCTTTTTTTTTTTAAAATGGACAAAGATACTAGGTCTTTTCCCACAGGCTGGGGGTTCTGTAGAGGCACCACATATAGTCAGCTCCCTCTGATATAGCTCTGATGAGCTGTGGGGGGTGGAAAGAAAGGAAATCATATTCCTTTCCCCTCAGCAAACACTTCTACAGCAGACACACACAGAGTCCTTTTAATAAAGGAATTCAACAATTAGAGCAGAGTCATTGTGGAGTTTTGCAATAACAATTTTAGTGATTTAAACTTTCCCCTGGACCACACTTGCTTGCTTTGCACATCAGAGATGAACTCCATAAAGACCGGCTGAGCTCCTATCTGTCACTGAACTCAGACATGTAGGCAGTTACTGAGACTTCCCCATGTGACAGAAATGAATGCAAGATTTAACGAGAAAACCCTGATCAGAATAGGATGAGCCAATGTAATGAGGTTCCACTGTGCATGTGTTCAATGACAAACATTGGGTGTTGGTTAATTTTGGTCTTCTGCCTCCTCTCCAAAACAGCTTCAATAGACAGCGATTAGCTAGTTATTTAATTAGTAAAAGATGCTGCTATCATGGCACCATCCAAGACAGAAATAAATTTAAAGTCAGCAGGGACCTTCAAAATGGACACAACAACCAGACCATCCACATTTGATGGTGGAAGTTGTTTTTGAAGTTAGTTTTAGCTAAGTTTTGAAAGCTAACACTGTTTGCAGTGTCTGGGTGAAGTAGGGACTTGGAGAACAAGCTTTGTGAAGATTTAACTTTAACTCCCACAGAACCTGTTTGCTTCCTTGAACAGGCAGCTTTCTGTAAAAAGGAGTTTTAATTTATGAGACAAATTTTGCTCTCACTGACATGCAAATGCCCCCACTGCAGACAAGTGACAGAAGTGTACCCCTTCTTGTTTTTCCTTGCACTACAATTTTGGGATATGGAGCTAATGAGGTTATGCCAGGGACTCCTAGGGAGTTATGCTGCAGCTAAGCTGAGCTCAATTTTTTCATGTCAAGAAAGTGTAGTAATAGCCCGCACTACTGTACAGCTTATTTAAAGGTTTGTTCTAGCTGCTCCAGGTCTGAGTATCAGAAAGCTGCCTTTGAATTCCTTTGTCTAGCACTCCAAGAGCAGGCACCTGCAGTGCTTTCTAATCACACTAAATTTCAGAAGTGTAAGGGATTGGCATGGGGGAGAATCAAGATACTTTAGATTACACGGTAACCCCATTAAGGTTTCCTAGCTGTAAGGTTTCCTAACGAGAGAAGAGGCAGGGAAGACATCTAAGAGCTATTAAGACTTAAGACTACAGTAAGTGCCCGTTCTCTAGTGCTAACGGCCTCTGGCATACCTTGGGCAAAATCATCTCATCCTCACAGGAGGGGGAAGAGTTTTGTGCTCTGCTGACTTTGCAAACAATTGCAGAACAGCCTGTGGGAAACAGTCCAGAACTAGGCTAATGAAGCAACCGACCAATTCAGACAAAAACAACTTCATGTCAAGTATGGGCTGGAGTGCAACCAGAAAACTAAGGGTATATGTCTACACTGCCCATGTTACAGCACGGTGACGTGGGCAGTGCAGTCACGCTTCATCACTGGGGGAGAGCACAACTGAGCAGCTCGTTATGCCAGGACCTCAGGACAGGTGGAATTAGCACAGGATCTCTTCAGTAAGCAGGATGCTTGGTTGTTTTTGAGCCCTGGACAAGGATTTATTAGGGCTCTGAGCCAAATTCCAGAGCGCTGTACAAATCCCAGGAGTAAAAGTGTTTCCATGCCAGAGCCTAGGAATTTAACCAATTCTGACCCCTCCTGCTTCTCTCAACTCTTCTGAAACTAGCCAGAAAACCCCTCACCTGCTAACGAGAGAAGAGGCAGGTGAAGTTCACCATTAGAAACAAAGGCTTTGCAGGGTAATCGCCGTATTAGTAAATTACCCCAGACTAAGGCCTCTTAACAGCACAATTCTTCCTCATGCCATCAAAGTACTCAGGGATGCTCCTCTCTCCTTACATCAAGTGTTCTGTTGAAAGAGCTTTTTAAAAAGAACAAAACAAAACAAAAAAAGACTCCAGCTCCAAGAGTGGCTGCCTGCTCTTGAAAGGAATATTTTCAAACCTTTGTGAGACTGTTTTCAATATATTATGCATGATGTGCTTCCCCTGCCAGCCTCCAAATACCAACTGCAAGTCACACAATGTCTCAGACGCACCAGAAGGAGAAGGTTCCAGTTCAGGCTTGCTAGGAGTCCTGTTCTCAGGATGTTATTAGTGCTAGTGTCATGTGCTGAGAGTGCTTCTAGCACTGGGAGTTTGCAGGGACAGCACCCCACCACTTCCCAGGAGAGATAAATACCTTCCCCAGGAGATGAGGATCGTTCAATGTCCTAGAGCATAGTCCCTCAGCCTGAAATGAACCCTGGCCAATGACTGTGGTGAATGTACTAGAAAACTGGTTAAGTTTAAATAATTTATGTTAAACTATGAAGTACTGAGACCATGTGACTGCTTAGCTTAAAACTCTGGCCTTCTATTTGTAAAATTTAATGCATTTGGCTGGACATCTTATAAAGAAAAGCCATCAGAGTTCACTGCCCTTAATTTTATTACATAACCAGATACAAAACAGTTGAGACTGGAATGTCAACTCCCCCCACCCCACCCCCCACCCCAAGCACACAATGTACAGTTTCAGATTCACTTTGTAACATAAAAATCAACAACTCACTGACATGCAAGGTAGGATGCGTCAAGTGAGGCCTGAACTCAGAATTTGGAAGCAAGTTGCTTTAGTTAGCCTCCCAAGAACAGCGGGTGCTCCCAACGCCTCGTTTTGATCATTTCACCTGGTACTCTTTCAACACAACACTGTTTACTGCTAAGATGCACAGTACCAGAACTGGTGACCGATGAACCCTTCCCTACAGAGGATTTTCACAAGCAAGCAAGCGACTGACAAGTTTGTGATAAAATTATTCCTATTTAACAAGTTTAATAGTTGTTAGCCCTACTGATGACAGATAATCAGTCATTTCATGTGAATTAGTCATTTGGAAGTTACAAGCTGCAATTCAGAAAACAGGCTAAGAGTGAAGTAGCAGGACAGTGTGTATTATGTGGAATTTTATACAGTTTAGTAGAGGTCAAGAAAAAAAATTAAGCACCAGGTCAATAGTGAACGATAATGGAAAGAAAATCCAAGATGCTATGGTTCTGCATAAGCTTTACAAAATGTATAAAGTATTGGGTTTCTCTACAACAACCAAAAAACCTTACAAGTGCAGGTATGGACATGACATGAAAAATAGTGCTTTACTCTCACTCAAACGGATTTAGGGATAGACCTAGTGAGAAAGCAGCATGCAAAAAAATTCTGGGACTAGAGATGATTTCTCCTCCAGACACTGATCTACAGTATAAAATGAACCTAGTTCTACAGCTTGCAAAAGGACCTTAAAATTAATATGCTGGCACTTACTGTACATTAATGTTAATTAACAAAGCCAAGAATAAATATTAAGCCACTTCATAGTGCCTGCCCAGAGCTGAACAGGCATCCATCGTGGCAAATAATGCAATGCAGACATACTTCATTGATCCCAAATAAAACAAATTAAGAGTAGAGAAGATTTCCCAGGCAGGAAACAGTAAACTGCACAGCCGGACTAACTCTGCATTCAGGGGAATTACATAATAAGTAAGGTTATTTTCAACACCACTCGTGTGTGCGGCCACTAAAAACCTCACTGTGATACTTCAGCTGGACAGAAAACAGAACATTTGGTAGACTAGGTATCTTCTAGTTTACAGAAACATAAGGGGCTGTGAAAAAGTCTGACTACGAGACAAATGAAAACCTAAATGTAGTTATTTCTTCAGCCATTCTAACCAAGTCCCCATGCCTCCTCTCCCACACAAAAATAAAAATATACATTTGAGGAGAGTGCTTCACGGGATAACATCCAGCAGCAGATGTTCCACAACAAGTATGTCTACCAGATCAGTGCCTACATTTCAAGCCCAAACGTCATCACATTCAAAAGGGAATTTCAGAGGCAAGGGAATGTTAGCCCTACAATTAAAGCTCTAAGATGACAGAAGGGGGCTGGGGAGGGGTGTGGAGAAGAGGAACACAGGGAGTCACTGAATCACAGGAAATATTTGAAAGAAGCCCACACAAGTTTCTAACTGAAGCACAGAAGATGTGAGGGGCACACAAACAGCATCTACAGGTCACAGGTTCTGACAGCACTGGAGTTTGTTGGATTTCTGTCCATCGGTGGTTGGCGGGACGCTGATATCAACTACATTGTTGCCGGGAGACTCATCGTGTGCAGATCGATCTGCAATCTGCTTCTGTGAGACGATGCGGTAGATTTCTGTACATGAGAACAGACTCATTAGCGAGAGCCTAGACAAACACATTTGCTTCAACAAGGTATTTGCACATTCCACAGAAAGGACATTGTAGAATGTGGTACTGAAGAGTTTCAAGGGTAATCTAGTCTGACCAGCCCCGGTGCTTACCCACAGCAGACCCTTTTGGCCCAAAAAGGAGGCTGTTTACCTTGCCAAAACGGTTTATACAGTGTTATCTAGCTAATCCCAAATCTCTTCTAGTTTAGTCATAAATTCTGGTTTTGCTTCGTCCAATACAGGGCAGAACGTTAATACCCACTGACACCTCTGAAAGCCATTATTTTTTTTAACAGCTTCCTCATCAGTTGTATAGCTGTATTCTTCTGCCCATGCTCTGTTAATAAGGACATCATGAAAACTAGATCTTTGTTTAGCGAAGTAATCTGCTCTTGCTGCCAACTCCTCCTCCAAACTGCTGCTTGACACCAATTTGCAGAGGCTATGGCTGATAGGCCTTTAGTGGGGGTATAAGCAGAAAGAGGAGATTAATTCCCTAAACAGAGATACTATTTTCAAGGGCATGTCCTATATAAAAGAGAAAAGGTCACACCATCTAGAAGCATTATTGTTAAACAGGATGTTTGTTAAACTTCTACTTATGCTTCAGCAACTCTTTCCAGTGGTCACTGCACACTTCTACTTTGGTCAAATGGTACAATAATATCAGAACGCTGTTATCGCTGTGCCGTAACAGCCATTGTCCCCCCCGGTGATCTAAACACACAGGTCAGTGGAAGCCAATGAGTCCCATAATGCAGTACTAGATCATAAAGTAAAGTAATTTCTTTCTGATTCAAAACTAATCAATTCTGCCCTGAAGCAGGAGGATTAATGGCCTTGTAACACTTCAGACGGAACATAGTCAGGTTAAAAGCTTTTTCAGCAATAAGCTTGTTTGTTTGTGTTATTATAGATTCATAGAATTGTAGGACTGGAAGGGACACAGATCATCTAGTCCAGTCCCCTGCACTCATGGGGTTATCTTCTAGACCAGGGGTCTCAAACTCAAATGACCACGAGGGCCACATGAGGACAAAGATACAAAAGCCCCCCACACTCTGCCCCCGGCCCCACCCCCACTCCACTCCTTCCGAGGCCCCACCCTCTGCCCCACCTCTTCCCACTCTATTCCAACCCCTTACCCAAAGTCCCTGCCTCCTCCCCTGAGTGTGCCATGTTCCCGCTCCTTCCCCCTCCCTCATGGAAAGTCCTAAGCACTGCCAAACAGCTGTTTGGCGGTGGGAAGCACTGTGAGGTAGGCAGAGGAGCGGGGATGGGGCATGCTCTGAGGGGCAGAGAGATGAGGAGAGCTGTGGCAGGCCACAGGAAATAACTCTGCAGGCTGCGTGTTTGAGACCCCTGTTCTAGACCATCCTTGACAGGCGTTTGTCTAAGGTGCTCTTAAAAATCTCCAATGATGGAGATTCCACAACCTCCCTCCGTAGTTTATTCTAGTGCTTAACCACCCTGACAGTTAAGAAGTTTTTCCTTAATGTCCAACCTAAACCGTCCTTGCTGCAATTTAAGCCCATTGCATCTTGTCCTATCCTCAGAGGTTAAAGAGAACAATTTTTCTCCCTCCTCATTGTAACAACCTTTTATGCACTTTAAAACTTATTGTGTCCCCTCAGTCTTCTCCGAACTAAACAAACCCAGTTTTTTCAAACTTCCTTCATAGGTCAGGTTTTCTAGACCAGGGGTCCCCAACCTTTTCAGGACCAGGGACCGGTCATGCCTGCGGAGGGAGCGCTCGTCCCGCGGCTCGGGTAGACCTCCCGCAGGCGTGCCTGCGGGAGGTCCACCGGCTCCGGTTGAGCTGCCGCAGGCATGACTGCGGACGGTTCGCTGGTCGCGCGGCTCAGCTGGACCGCCCGCAGGCATGCCTGCGGCAACTCAACCGGAGCCGGTGGACCTCCCGCAGGCGTGCCGGCGGGCGGTCCAGCTGAGCCGCGCGACCAGCGAACCGTCCGCAGTCATGCCTGCGGGAGGTCCACCGGAGCCCCGGGAGCAGCGGACCTCCCGCAGGCATGACTGCGGAGGGAGCGCTCGTCCCGCGGCTCGGGTAGACCTCCCGCAGGCCACTGGGTCGGTTCGCGGCCCGGTTTGTAAGAGGCCGCAGACCGGTACCGGGCCGCGGACCGGGCGTTGGGGACCCCTGTTCTAGACCATTAATCATTTTTGTTGCTCTTCTCCAGACTCTCTCCAATTTGTCTGCATCTTTCCTGAAACGTAGCACCCAGAACTGGACACAATACTCCAGTTGAAGCCTAATCAGCAGAGTAGAGTGGAAGAATTACTTCTCGTGTCTTTCTTACAACACTCCTGCTAATACATCCCAGAATGATGTTTGCAAAACAAACAAACAAACAAAAAAACCACACACCCAAAGAACAAAAAGCAACAGCATTACACTGTTCACTCAGATTTAGCTTGTGGTCCACTCTGACCCCCAGATCCCTTTCTGCAGTACTCCTTCCTAGGCAGTCATTGCCCATTTTGTATGTGTGCAACTGATTGTTCCTTCCTAAGTGGAGGACTTTGTATTTGTCCTTATTGAATTTCATCGTATTTACTTCAGACCATTTCTCCAGTTTGTACAGGTCATTTTGAATTACAATCCTACCCTCCAAGGCATTTGCAACCCCTCCCAGCTTGGTATCATTCGCAAACGTTATAAGTGTACTCTCTGTGCCAGAGGTTCTCAAGCTGTGGTCCATGGACCATCAAAACTTGCTGAGTTTTTGAAAGGCTCTAGAACATGCAGCCCACCAGGGTCTATGCTGGATATACTGGGAACCTTGAACCCATCCAAATGGCCCATCAGCTTCTACTCACAGCTCCCGAGTGTAATTCAATAAGGCTACAGAAATTCAGGTTTTAAAAACCCACCAGATTACATCTCAGGCCCATTCCCTTGCAATACCTTGAAGCACCTATATATTAGGGAAAGATGCCACAAAACCAGTCCCTCTAGACATCTGACACCAGGGAAGGAAAGCATTAGCATCAAATAGCACAAGGTCCTAGAGCTCAGGCCCATCTTAGTGATCTGCATCAGTAGAGCTGGTCAAAGAAAAGCTTAAGACAGCCAGCCTGGGGATCAATCTTGCCTTTTCTAGAGGAGGGTGACTTTTAGGCCTTGCTGATGCTCAGGCACTCACAGTAAAAGTATCTCACATTCAAGCATCATCTCATTTCATCTTGTTGTTGGGGCTGATGTTGGCTCAGCATGTTTTCATGAAACACAGCAGGAGATGTCACCACTGCCTGCTTCTGCACAGCCTGGGGGTGCAGGTCTTCCCTCTTCTGGAAGATAGGCTAATGAAGGACACCACTGTCCAAAGAGGGGCTGACTAGTGGTCTTATACTCAGATGCCTCACAGAACAAAGACAGATTTGTGCACTGTTTGGTCCTATTTGGGTAACAGCTAAGGGCCTTGTTAACCAATGTACGGACCCTGACAATCTGTGGATATGAATGAGCCTGGAAGACAGAGGCAGACCTGACTAACAAGTCAGAGGCTACTTTAGACAAGAGTCTGGGGCAGGACACAAACACACTTTGCATTCCAGAAGGTTAATGTTGGAAGCGTGGGGGAAGAGAGAATCTGTAAGGTTTTGGACCTCACTTGCTCTCCAGGGTGATGTTACAATGGGAAGAAGATATGGTAGCGATACGAGTCTGATAGTCTGAATGGGGGCTCCCCATCAGCTTTGTTAGAACCAGATTCAGATCTTGCGGTAGCGATTGTTGAAACAGACTATAGGGAGCGACTCTACACCCGCTTGCTATTTCCTTCTTTATACATACAAGGATCACATTAGCCCAGTGTGATGCTATGGCGAAAGAGAGTTTGGGAATCATGATTGAAAAGGACTTGTGGTTATTAGAGTCCTTCCTTTAATGACAGGGGACTATATTCTAACATATGGCAGACGCCCTTCATCCCCTGGTGTATGATCTTTCATCAATGTGTGTGAGGTTTCCTACAGTTTGGCTTGTAGCCCAAAGGGTTTAGTACAAAGTTTGTTCCCTATTGACTGTCCTGGCTGAGGATCCACATATCTGTTCCACGAAGCCAGATCCCGACACTACTCTTTGTGGCACAGTGGTGGAGGCTTGTCCAGGTTGTTCTCACTGCCTTCAGCCAGCTCTGGTCACCCACTAACCTGCCCTTGCATAGAGATGGTACTGCCCAGAATATAGGCAAGTTTGTGCAGATCGGTAGAATTTTTTTTTTTTTTAAGTTTGTATTTCCTTCTCTCATGTTTACCCCTTTGATCCAGAGATGGGAACCAGGAAGGCCTGGTCACTGGTGAGCAACTTCTAGTACAAGACTCCCTTTGTCTCCTTACTGTCTTTCTGCTACACACACTTAGTCCCTTGGGGCCTTTACTCCTGGGTGAATTTTGTACCAAAAAAAATTAAATTTCTGCACACAATATTTTAAAATTCAGCAGGTTTTATTTGTGAAAGACAACACTGTAATCACCCCTGTTTCACTTATTTTGGTTATTCATTTCAAAATACCACCCAGCAAGTATGTCTGTAACAATACAGACAACGAAAGAGATTCCCCTGGAGTAGTGAGTTAAAGAAACCCCTATGACAACCCAGTTCCTGTTTCTCGGTTATGCTTTTGTCAGGTGCCTCAGTCTGGGTCTATCACATGCGCCAGCTGGGCACATCTTGGGAGAAAACTCTGCCCCTCCAGTCTTTTAGTCTAGTCTCATTTTTTCACCCTGCACATGTAGTGTTGCCATATAAAGGTTCCCAAATAGAGGACACTGCTTGGGGGGAGGGGACGGGGGGACGACACACGACACCACACCTAAAGGGCTCTGAGTATTGGGAGAGGGGGTATTTGGGGGATACTGGAGGGGGCTGCATGGGACACCCCCCAGCCCATACCCCCATACCCTTCCCCCTGCAGAGATCCAGCTGCAGGGTGCCCCCCACCCTGACCCAGACACCTGTACCCCCTCCACCCCCAGAGATCCAGAGGGAGAAACAGCCTGATGCTGCTCAGATAGGACTTGTATGGGGTACCCTGTAGCAATTTCAGCATTGGGATGTGCAGGGCTGACACTCCACAGGGCCTCCACCCTGGCCAGGCTGGGTGCTCCACTCACTGCAGGGCTGTGGCCCACACACCACCTCCTTCTTTCAGGGTATGCTGGGAACTGCAGCTGCTGGGAACCCTCTAGTCCCCACCCCCCGCAGTGGCCTCTATTTGCAAGCTGGGGAGCCAGGCTCTGCAGGGTCCAGCAGCCCCTAGTGGCATCCAGCAGCTCCACAGCACAAATTCTCTGCGGGGGAAGTGAAATTCTGCACAGAACATTAATTTTGCATAAATTCTGCATTGTGCAGAATTCCCCCAGGAGTAATTTGTGCTTTGCAATTGCAGCAAGGTAAATAAATGGTAGGTAAAGCCCTACCAAATATATTTGTTTTTTATAATTAAAAGGAGGGACAGCTTTTTATATGTAAAGGACAGCTTCACATTGTTTTACTAGCATTCCTGCTTCTGGCTTCCCTTTCATACGTCTCATGTCCCAGACATGGATCTTCACCAGCTTCCCAATTACAAAAGCAAACCTGAATCCCAGTTTGGTATGGAACTGGAGCACTTGAGAGCATGAAATATTTTGTGAATGTGCAGGAATGTTGACATTTTATAGAGTGCAGGGGGTCCTAAAAGTCACCAGCACAGCCGAGGAAAACAGAATTGGGCCTGTCCCGCCTTTCCAAAATGCTTTTAATGAAAACATTGTTGTTAGAAATTCAAGTCTTGTCAACTACGCTGAATTACAGAACCGGTAGAATTATCCTAAAATGGGAGTGAAAAGTGATTGGGAAGGTGCTTTTGTTAAAAATCTCATCTTAAACTGCATTAATCACCTCCTGTAGACCTGGCCCTAAACATTAGAAACTTTAGCCTGTGTAACAACAGTGGTTAGGGTGTGATATTTTACTGGCTTTTTATACCAGCAAAAGCCCTAGTGTAGATGCATGTATACTGGCAGAGAAGTGCTTCTGCCAGTATAGCTGATTTCATGTGGTGAACTACACCAGCAAGAGCCCTTTGCTGCATCTCCACTGAGGCGGTTTGCTGGTATAGCTATATTTAGAAAATCTTTTCTAGTGCAGACTGGTCTAAGATTCAACACTTCCACTGTTTCACTACTGCAGTGTTTCCCAACCCACCAGTGGGTTGCAGGAGGGGTCTAGGTGGGTTGTATGTGCCCCAGAGGCACTCCCCCGCTGCACTCTCACTTCCCCTGGCCAGCGGGCAGCAGCGCAAGGAGTGGGATCTGGATGGCAGCAGCCACAGCACAGAGGAAGTGCCTCCAGGGCATGCACAGACTGCTGGCTGTCTGGTAGATGGCTCTGGCTGCTGCGATCATCTGGAGCCCACTCTCACTCCGCCTGGGAGCCGGGATTCAGGCAGCAGCAGCAGTTTGGAGCACACAGCCAAAGCCAGCAAGTGGCCAGTCAGCAGTGATCATGGCCCAGCCACAGACACACAGGTGCTGACTGGAGCTGCAGAAAGGGACAGAGCTGGGAGAACAAGAGCAAAGGGTTGGGGGAGCCAAGCAGAGGGTCTGGGAGCAGGGCAGCAGGAGTGTTCTCGCCTTGATGCCCAAGCAGACTGGCCCTGTGTGCCCCCATCCTTGCTGGGAGGGGATCCGTGTTTGGTGTCTGTTTCAGTTGGGTCCCCCAAGCATTAAAGGATCTTGAGAGGCTAATTCTCTCCCAGGAAAAGGACAGCCTGCAGGATGTTGTGTGTGTTCCTTTGTTTTGTTGTATGTAGCCTGCCCTCCACGCCCCCGTAAAGAAAGCAGCGATGACCTTAGACTACAGGGAGCACAAGCCCTAATAGAGTCCTCTATTCACAAGAGAGGGCGGTGCTGAGAGAGCAAGAGCAAGGGGGCTGGGAGGAGCTGAGCGGGGACAAGTCCAAGTTAGAGGCCGCCCCACTCCCCCTTTTAAATGGAGCTCCGCAGCCCTGTATGACAGCATGTACAGTGCTAGTGCGGCTAGCACAGAATTGTCGTTTTCTTTCATGTTTGAATTAAAAAACATTAAGAAAGATTCAATTAAATTCAGATTAAATTTAAAGACAGTGGCATGTGTATGCACCGGCACACTCAGTATATCTATAAAAAGGTGGGCCCCCAGAGGAGAAAATGCAGTTGGTGGGTCCCTTTAAGAGAGTTTGGTGATCAGTGCCAAGAAAACATCGCATACCCGAGTTCAAGCAAAACCAAATCCAGCCCTTAGTGCCCGGATTTAAAAATATGAGAACCTTTCTGTTCACTAGTATCCATCGGCAGCAACTGCAAGGACACAAATCCCTGCCAGGTCACCTTGGCATTATAAACCAGCAAAAGGGCTTCAGAAGTTGAACTGCTGTCCCTAATGGTCTGTCTCCACTGTACCCATCATCATGTAAGACTCCAGCCTTGTACCCAGCTGATAGGTGCCTTTCTTAGAGGTTCTCATGAGCTTTTCCCACATACTGTCATACTGCAGACACGCAAGCCAAAAAGCAAAGCCATACCTGTGAGGATGTTCTTGAAGGCTTCTTCTACATTTGTGGAATCCAGGGCCGAAGTTTCAATAAAAGATAAGTTATTTTTTTCTGTAAAAAGAAACAGATCATTCAGTTAAAGACTTTAGCAGCACTTTTGAATTATAGACCTTGGCTTAGATTTCTTGGTATAGCCGGCCTGGACCCCCGTCTTGTTTTCTGTGTGACAGGAGAAGCTCCACTACTAGCTCAAATGGATCTGGCACCCCAGTCCCAAGAGTCTGAGCACATCTCCCTCCTTTCAGTCCCTCTTCTGCCAGGCAACAGGGTCCCTGCCCTGCACATTATTTATTATTGCTCTACAGTTGCCAACAGCAGTTTGGAACTACACCTCTACCCCGATACAACGCTGTCCTCGGGAGCCATAAGATCTTACCGTGTTATAGGTGAAACCGTGTTATATCGAACTTGCTTTGATCCACCGGAGTGCGCAGCCCCGCCCCTTGGAGCACTGCTTTACCGTGTTATATCGGGTCGCGTTGTATTGGGGTAGAGGTGTACCAGTGTGCTGCAGCTCCCAGCAACACAGAAGTACCTCTGAGCAATAGCACAGGCACAGTCATGTAGATGGGTAACTGCAAGATTCATCCTCACTCCACTCCCAGAGAGACTGACTTGGAAAAAGCAGGACTTCTGTGACCCCACATCCAATAATTCCCTGGAGACACCACACTAGCAAGGGCAGGAAACAACGAAACAGGAGTGCCCGGGGCAGCAGGTTTGTATAATTTTTGGTGGTACCCAGAATGGGTCCAAGTGCCACCACCCCGCACTCCCCTAAGGCTCTGGGAGGGAGTCTGGGTGCAGGAGGGGTCTGGGCTAGGATAGGGGATTGGGGTGCAGGAGGGGGTATGGAGTATGGCTCAGGGGGTGGTTGCAGGAGGGGTGCTGGCTCTAGGCTGAGACAGGGGTTGGGATGCAGGAGCGGGTGTGGAGCTGGGATAAGGAGTTTGGGGTGCAGCAGGCAGGCTGCTCCAGCCCTCTCCCCACTGGCAGCAGCGCGCTCTAGGGAAGGGGGGGGCCCCTCCCTGGCATGACACTCACCCAAGCCCCACCCAGGCTGCTGCTCAGGAAGTCCAGCCAGGATACGCCCAACCCCCTACACCCCCAGAGTTGCCTCAAGAGGCATGTGCCATGCACCTCCTCCCTCCACAGGTGCAGCAGCCGCCTCAGCCTGCCCCCGGCACCACTCCCTTGTAGCCGGCAGCGGCAGGCGAGGGAGCGCAGCGTGGAGTGGCAGGGCAGCTGCCCAGGGCAGGCAGGGACACTTGGCGAAGGCGTGCAGGGGCGGCAGGTGGGGCTGGGGGAGAGAGACCCGGCCCCTTACATTGGTGGAGCTGGGCCCCTCCAGGCCCTGAATTTGCTGGAGCCTGGGGACCACGGGCCCATACAACTTGCCGCCCTTGGGAGTGCCTTCCCTCCACAGAGATCATGTACCACTGCCACCATCAACGTTTAAATGCTGCACATACGATGTTACAGTCCTGCCTGCCAAAATGTGAGACCTTAAATTGGAAGTTTGCATTGCAGCCCCCGCCCCCATCATTAACTATGACGGAACAGCCGAGGTAGGAGCTGCAGCCTCTCATTCCATATTGCACTGGGTTTCAGTAGGACACGCAGGGGAAAGACTCATTTAGTCTCTGAGATTTGTGACTTGCTCCGTTACATTGTGTTAGCCAACACCAAGGCAGGGAGGGTTTTAAACCATTTCCACAGCCAAAGGTAAGTCTCTGTTCAACACAAATATTTCGCTCTTTACTGAATGTAATACTCAGAGAACGTTTAGTTTTTTGGTGTTTTATGTTCTTCTTTATTCATCCCTCAAGAGCCTTTAAGATTGAAAAATGCTGCTGATAAAAACCATCCAGATCTTTGTTCCTATTTCCTTGTCAGCCTGGGGAGAGTAAGAGTCTGTGCTTCAAGAATCAGGCAGCCCAGGAACAGGATCATCACTGGTTTGCCAGACATCTTCCTAGCTCTGGGTCTCAAAAGAGTTCAGCCAAACACTGTTTGACCTTTAAGTGCACTTTTTCCATTGCCAGGTAGTTTTTTTTAAAATACATCACCCCTCACATCAGAACTTTGAAATGGAAGGCTGCCCCTTGTCCGAGATGCAGTACTGGAGTCTGCCACACACCACACGCTGAAGTTAAAACACCAGCTTAACAGATAAAACACACCGTCCACAAACCTGCAAAAGCCCGGGCCTCGTCGGTGGGCACAGCTCTCAGATGGCGCAGGTCACTCTTGTTTCCCACCAGCATGATGACAATATTGTTGTCTGCATGATCCCGGAGCTCCTTTAACCAACGCTCGACATTCTCATAGGTGAGATGTTTGGCAATGTCATAGACAAGGAGGGCCCCAACCGCACCACGGTAATAGCTGAAACCATGAAGAATACACTGCGTTAGAAGGAATTCAGCTCAGGGATCTACACAGACATTTTACAGTTCACCTTAACTGATCACTCGTTATAGTGTGTTTGGTAACACCCATTGTTTTGTGTGTGTGTGTGTGTGTGTGTGTGCGTGTGTGTGCGCGCACTGTATTTTCCACTGAATGCAACCGATGAAGTGGGTTTTAGCCCATGAAAGCTTGTGCTCAAATAAATTGGTTAGTCTCTAAGGTGCCACAAGTACTCCTGTTCATTTTACAGTTAGTTTTCCTATTTTAAATGTTTATTTTAAAAAAAAAGGGCACTACGGGTTTGGTTTTTTCTTTAAAAAGATAAAAAGAAGTTTCAACTTTAAAAATGGGATTTTCAGAAAACTGAAATGTATTTAACAAAACACTGAAGAATCTGAAGGCTATTTTAAGCAGGACATATTAGCAGGATAAAGGGAAACTCACTATCATTTCAAAGAATAAGATAGACAGGAGACTTCTGTTCAAAAGGTTTTGCTGAGTTTATGTAATCGATCTTTCCACTATGAAAATAAATTACTAGGAAAAAAAAGACCAATATGGACATTTGACTAACCCCTCCCCATCTCTCTCTCTCTTTAAATTTAAGAGATTCTCTGGGGTATTTGGACCCTTTCCCCCTTGGCCCATTATCCCAGAACCTGAGCTGTCCTTTCAACAAGTTTTTCACAGCAGCCAATTTCAACTCAATTTCTTTAACATTTGACTTCTACAGGGCAAGTGAATTGAGTGGCTAAAAGGGACAACATAGGGCTGGAAAAAACAAAAAAACAAACACACACAGCAGTTGAGGTGGGAGATGGGGTAGTTTAAAATAATCACTCCCTCCTTTAGTCAGGGGCTCTTTGCTCCTGCAACTTCCTCTCTTCACACCTATCCCCAAAGAATACCAAAACCCCAAAAGTCAACATTTCAGCCACACCCCCATCCAATGTAACACAATGGACATGGATGCTTTTTGTCCACAATTCAGTGACAAAGTCCATTGATGACATCAGAAAGGTCCAATCAGCTCATCAGAATGTGGCTTTGGATAACCCACCTCCCAACCACATTAGTTGTCTTCCTCTAAAAGAGGAAAGTCCTGTGTTTTGGGATGCCAGCATTCTGCCTGTATGTGACAGGCAAATTGAAATTGGGATCTGAACAGTCTACTTTTTTAAACAGAACATCCCCCCCCCAAATTAGACTCAAGTTTAAATCTTTAGGTTGTTTACTTGTTTCTCTCACGCTCCATTTCAAAACAGTAACATACACCTACACTCCACCAAGGCGCAGCATTCTCTGCAGTAGTCAGGATCTAGTTTCTATAGCGAGGCCTACAGATTTGGGGTCCTAGGAGCTATTGCAATACAAATATGTAAATTAATATGAATGGACAAACCACGCACTTATCTCAGTGTGCAACCTGCAGCAAAGCCAGCAGATATCATCAAGACATCCTTCACTTTTGAGAAGGCCTCTTATTTGAAAGGATCTCAGAACTAGGTGTCTAGAGAGACATGCCCAATGCTTAGCAGCCAACATTATCCAAACTGGCTTCCAGTTTTTGGGTGCTTAACTCAGTGACTCCAGAGGTATAGGGCGCCCACAGCTCCTACTGACTTCAAATGAATCTGTGATGGTTGGCACCTCTGAAAACTAAGTCCCAGGTGTCTCAGATTGGAAACCAAGTCAGTGGACACGTTTGAATTTTTTTGGGCCTGCATGCCTGGACTAAAGGATCAAATAATGCCCATTGATTAATAGAGACTATTAATGCGACTGAAACCCCTCACGAAGGTAGTACGTTTTAGGCAGCAAGAGAATCAGACAGAACTTTCGGGGTTACCTAATGGCATTAGGGATATAAACATGTAAAAACAGTAACCGTGTAACCCATTAAAATTCAGTTACACAATTAAACACTCACCTGGGGAACTAGGGGCGACAGGGTGCTGCAGCACCCTCATATTTTACACGGGGCTCCCTGCTGCCACCCTCACGCCCAGGGCTCCCCAGGCACCCATGGCCAGCAGCCAACAGGGACCCTGGACGGAGTTTAATTATTAACAGAAACTGATAAGCATCAACACTATTGGTTAACTGGTTAAACTCTTACATCCCAAAATGGCCTAGTCTACTTTAAATACAGTGTCATTCCAACTGAGCAATACTTTCCACCATATTCATCTAGACTCCTCCCCATCCCACCCCCAGTCATTCTTTTTATAGTGTTTGTGTACTCTGAAAAGAGACTGTACAAGTAGCGTTGTGGTGGTTCTCTACTGCAGTGTTCTCAGCTAGGGATATGCATACCCCTGGGGATATGCCGAGGTCTTCCAGGCAGTACATCAACTCATCTAGATATTTGCAAGGTTTTACAACAGGCTACATAAAAAGCACTAGTGAAATCAGTACAAACTAAAATGTCATACACAAAATGAGAAAGCAAGCAATTTTTCAATAGGTATGCTGCGACTTTTGTATTTTTAAGTCTGATTTTGTAAGCAAGTAATTTTAAAGTGAGGTGAAACTTGGGGTGTGCAAGATGAATCGGACTCCTGAAAGGGGTACAGTGGTCTGGAAAGGTTGAGAACCACTGCTCTACTGAGCCTCACTGACTGCAGATTTAGTGTGCAGATTAACCCTGGGAGTAGAAAGTAAAACTGGTTTTGTTCCTTCTCATGCGTTTCCACCAACAGCAGAAGTGGAGCAGAAGAGAGCTGCTGCTGGGTAATACTCACGCTGAGGTTATGGCACGATATCGTTCCTGCCCTGCAGTGTCCCAGATCTGAGCTTTTATCGTCTTCCCATCCACTTGGATGCTTCTGGTGGCAAATTCCACCCCGATGGTGCTCTTACTCTCAAGGTTGAACTCATTGCGAGTGAAGCGTGACAGAAGATTACTCTTCCCTACTCCAGAGTCCCCAATCAACACAACTGGAAGAAATCAAAATTAATCGTTTATCTTGATATTTGAGGGAGGAATTAATGATAATATTTTATGACTTGGGAAACTTCAACTCAATCCATGTGAAACGTGACCCAAGATTACTCTTCCCCACGCCAGAGTCCCCAATCAACACAGTTATCAGGCCACTCACTGCTTGCCCAGATGTGGAGTACAAAACCCCTAAAACAATTATTTGCAATCCCTTCAGTACAGGTTTCATTCTAAGAAGTTTCTGATCCTTAGGCATAAGGAGAGCCTAAGATAGTCAGACACTTACCACTGTGAGCAAGATCTGAAAGAAACTCATGTTTCATAGTGTAAAACTGTAATTCATCCAGCAGCCAGTTTCTAGTAGGTTACCTCTTTGTTGGTAAATGACCATTCGAAAGTCTCCACCTGAACGTGGCAAGGTTCCAACTAAACGTTGTAGAGAAATGGTATAAACCAGCAGTTCTTAACCTGCGGGCCAGTCAGCACACAGCTGCAGTCCATGTGACATCCTCAGGGCCATATGGGTCGTACAGGCCCATATAAAACACTTATCACAGTGGTAAATAGGTTGCAAACCACTGGTATAAACAGCACTGAAGAGATCTTTACTACAAAACAGATCAATTTTACAAAAATACTTGCAATTAGATTAAAATTAAATTAATGCCAGATCCCAATGCCGTTTCCTAAATCTGGGACCAGCCACAGTTAACATTACATGTATTCAGAGTAAACCCAGTCCTGGCTTGCACCTGTACTCACACTCTGAGATAAACAGGTTGCTCCTTTATTCTTTGGTCAGTTGATGACCTCCAGATACAATCCCCTCTCCCCCAAATCAACAACTTATTTTCTCAACCAGATTTGTCACACAAAAGTTTCTTTAACAGAACATTACAGGGACTTTGTAGGTAATTGCCTAAAATGTCTGTCAATCTCTTTGTGAGATCCTACCATATTAAGTTTATGCATCATTATGGGACAGGGATTATATATAATTCCATGGGGGAGGGTAAACACATCCTTTTAGGAACTACGAACAGCAGGGGGTAATTCGGCAAATTCCCTCACATTGTAACACCTCCAGAGCGAGGTACCACCCCCTGAGGAGGTTCCCTTTTATTAGTTCAAAATGGATTCTCCAGAGGCCAATGGACAAAAGGAAGGACTAGAGAGTCTAAGTTTAAACTTACTCAGTCTTTGTTCTGATCTAGCAAAACAGACAGGATCAGATTTGTCAAAGGGGAGGGCCCCAATCCTTAGGGAATGGTTGAAAGGACTGACACCAACTGGAGCTCTTGGAGAGATGATCTCTGTTAAGCTTATTGGTATCCATGCAAGCCTGTTTATTTTTTTTAATGTTCTAATGCTTTTACCTTAAGAATAAATGTACTTGCTTAGAAAGAGCTGTGTGGTAACTCAACTGCGGCAATTACACTGTTTAGAGCCTGCGGAGGTAGCAAAGTGCAGAAATAGGCCTGTTCGGCAGTCTGCCTTCCTGGAGCAACTCTCAGTGCAGGCAAGGAACTACGAAGACCGGAAAAACCCTGGTTAGGAGGGACAAAGACAAAAAGGTCTCCATCCAAGAGAGGTGATGGCTGAGGAGCCTAGAGTTGAGGCTCTTGTGGGACCATGAGGGGAAATTATAGGTACAAGGACTACTCTCTCTTTTTTTTTTTTTTTAAATCCCTACATTAGGGAGTGCACAAGTTAGCAAGCAATAAATGGAAACTCATGGTCAAATCAACAAAAGCCACCCTTACCAATCACAGCAAAGAATATGAGCATCATTCGCCCCTTTTCCAAAAGAGGTTACTGAAGTTGAAGGTGGGTCAAAGAGGCACAGAGACAGACAGACTGCAGGTGGGACATCCCGTTATTGCAATAACAAGGGTGAATTATAATGTGTGGGTCGCAGGTCGCCTCACAGACTTCCCTTCACTAAACGTGGTACTTCTGCCTGCTAGCCAGGAGCATACACCATATCCATACACATTTAAGAAATGTATATTAAGCAATATAATTGAAGAGTCTTAATTTTTAAATTTTTGTATGGTTAGAAAATAGGATTTTTTATTTATTAGATTATTAATTTCTCTACTCATGATCTATGTTAAACTGCATTTGGATGGTAATTTAAATTCAATTAAAAATACACAAGACATTTAAAAAAATGTTTTATTAGGTTATGCAAATATTTCTGGATACATAAGAAGTTTGAGAACATTTTATAATTTAATTTATTAAAAGGACGTATTATCTGTAGCCAGTGAATTGAACTGTTTCTGGTCCCCATAGCCTTGAAGATTTTAGAACGAAAAATTTTATTTCATCATCACAGACCTCTTTAATTCAGAGATTGGAAGCAGAAAATAAGCTTTCCTGCTTTTACAGCTTTGAATGAACTGAAATAAAAGAAAATATTCTTCTGCATGTTCCAGGTGCTTAACTGTGACTGCCACCAGTTCAGTGATTTGACTCTCTTTAAAACTTCAGCAGTAAACATGTACTGCTTGAATTATTTTTTATTTAACATCAACATACTATACACCAGACATTACTGGTGGCTTTTGGCCTCAAATTGCTCCCTCAAGGCATTCCTAATCCTTGCAGCCCGACGCTGGGCCCCTCAAATAGCCCTGTTCTCTGGCTGTTCAAATTCAGCCTCCAGGTGTTGAACCTCCGAGTTCCATGCCTGAGTGAATCTTTCACCTTCCCCTTCACAAATGTTATGGAGGGTACAGCACGCGGATATAACCGCAGGGATGTGGTCATTTGCCAGGTCCAGCTTCCCATACAGAGAGCGCCAGCGGTCCTTTACACAGCCAAAAGCACACTCCACGGTCATTCTGCACCGGCTCAGCCTGTTGAGCCGCTCCTTGCTGTTGTCAAGGCTCCCTGTGTAGGGTTTCATGAGCCACGGCATTAAAGGGTAAGCAGCGTCTTCAAGGATCATAATGGGCATTTCAAATTCCCCTCTGGTGATCTTCTGGTTTGGGAAAGAAGTCCCAGCCTGCAGCTTCTTGAACAGGCCAGTGTTCCAAAAGATGTGTGTCATGCACCTTTCCAGGCCAGCCTGCATTAATGTCAATGAAATGTCCACAGTGATCCACAAGAAGCAGCAAAGAATCCTGTGGCACCTTATAGACTAACAGACGTTTTGCAGCATGAGCTTTCGTGGGTGAATACCCACTTCTTCGGATGCAAGTGAATACCCACTTGCATCCGAAGAAGTGGGTATTCACCCACGAAAGCTCATGCTGCAAAACGTCTGTTAGTCTATAAGGTGCCACAGGACTCTTTGCTGCTTCTACAGAACCAGACTAACACGGCTACCCCTCTGATACAGTGATCCACAAGCGCTTGGAGAACCGTAGAGAAATACCCCTTCCGATTAACATACTCAGGGCTAAGTGGGCTGTGCCAGACTTGCAATGTGTGTGCCATCTATCGCCCCTTCGCAGTTATGGAAACCCATTTGTGCAAAGCTGTCCACAACGTCCTGCACATTACCCAGAGTCACCGTTCTTCTGAGCAGGATGCAATTAATGGCCCTGCAAACTTGCATCAAACACAATTCCAACGGTCGACTTTCTCACTCCAAACTGTTTAGCGACAGCTGTCTGGAGTTGCCAGCTTCCAGACTGCAATAGCCATCCGCTTCTCCACCATCAAGGTAGATCTCAATCTCGTGTCCTTGTGCTGCAGGGTGGAGGCAAGCTCCTTACACAGTCCTATGAAAGTGGCTTTTCTCACCCAAAAGTTCTGCAGCCACTGCTCATGATCCGAGACTTGCATGACGATGTGATCCCACCACTCAGTGCTTGTTTCCTGAGCCCAAAAGTGGCGTTCTACGGTGGTGAGCATGTCCATGAATGCCACAAGCAAACTCGTATTGTATGCATTACTCGAGTCGATATCGTCGTCGGAACCCTCACTATCACTTTGGATCCTAAGGAATAACTCGACCACCAAACCCTGGCGAGACTCGGCAGCATACTCAGCAGTTTGGGCTCCATTCCCGTAGACCGAAAGGGAAGACAGAGCGTACAGTACAAAAAACATTGAAAAATGGCACCAAATGTGGACAGAAGCACAGGGAATGCTAGGATGCGAACTGATGCATCACAGGGTTTGGGACAGGACCCAGAATGCCCTGCACCCCCCCACCCCCTTCCCACAAGCCACAGTGCCAGAATGGAAAGAGGTGCTCTGTGGGATAGCTGCCCATAATGCACTGCTCCCAATGCTGCTGCAAGTGCCGCAAATGTGGCCACGCCAGTGCACAAGCAGCTGTCAGTGTGGACAGACTGCAACACTTTCCCTACTGCACTCTCCGAAGGCGGGTTTAACTCAGTGCTCTACATCTGGAAGTGTAGCCATGCCCTGAGTCAGCTTCATGCAGCCCTTGAAGGCTAGTTACTACACAATGGCCCACCTCCCACTGATTCCAAGGGGAGTTACACTCTGGATTTTGGGGGTAAGCAATCTTAAATTTCCACAGACCATAAATGGAGTTTGCCCTATCCCTAGGGTGAGATTAACACCCTGATCTAGACATATGTTCAGTATTTTTGATTATCAGATTCATAGACAAATGGAGAAGGGGGGGAGGAAGGGGTCATTGCATCCATCCCATGACAAGCGAATTCAGGGACCTCCTAAAATTCTTAGTTCCCTAGTCTTGCCATAATCCTGCTAAGAGGGAGTGGCATTTCACCTGTATCAAGATTGTGTCATTGCACTCTATATGAATTTATGAAAGTATGCTGATGAGTGAATATAATGTAACTAAAATACCTTACAAGAGACCTTTTGCATGAAGCGTATCATTACCAAGCTTATAATCTGAGTGTGGTCATCCTATTTGTATAAATGTATTACTCTTGTATCTGAAACTAGAAATATGAAATATAACTCTGAGAGCCTATTGTAATTCTGCAAAGTGTGGGCCATTAATGGTGGTTTGGCATCTTGATGGCTCCCACCAACCAGGACAACTGACCGTTGATCGCTCTGTTTGCAGACAGGCCTTCCTGAAGGCTTGGGGGTCTTACCGTGACATGTGATCATGTCACCTGAACTGGAATCCATCTGTAACCTGGTGCTCTTCCATTGAGAAGGAGGGGTGGGAGCCTAGAGGGACAAATGATTCCTGCCTTATGCAAAAGAGATACAAGTGGGTGGACCTGAACAAAGGGGGTGGCCATCATAACAAACCCCCTAGCTACCCCCTGAGCTGGAACAAGGGCTGTACCAGGGGAAAGGATTGTGCCCAGACTAGGAAGGCGTCCAGTCTGTGAAAGAAACTTATGAAACACCTCTGAGGGTGAGATTTTATCTGTAATATTACTGTATTAGGCTTAGACTTGCATGTTTCATTTTGTTTTCCTTGGTAATTCACTTTGTTCTGTCTGTCACTATTTGGAACCAATTAAATCCTACTGTCTGTATTTAATAAAATCTCATTTTACTTATTAACTAACCCAGAGTATGTATTAATACGGGGGGGGGGGGGGGGGAGAGGAGAAAACAGCTGTGCATCTCTCTCTATCAGTGTTTATGAGTTTACCCTGTATAAGCTTTATGCAGGGTTAAAATGGATTTATTTGGAGTTTGGACCCCATTGGGAGTTGAGCATCTGGGTGTTAAGACAGGAACACTTCTTAAGTTGCTTTCAGTTAAGTCTGCAGCTTTGAGGCATGTGGTTCAGACGCTGGGTCAGCGTTGGAGCAGACTGGCATGTCTGGCTCAACAAGGCAGGAAAAGCAGGGGCAGAAGTAGTCTTGGCACATCAGTTAGCAGCCCCAAGGGGGTTTCTGTGATCCAACCCGTCACAAGGATATTCTGTGTTTTGAATGACATTTTGGTTAGAAAAGGGTCGATTTGCAAATATCAAGTTTGTTTTATCAGTCATTATATAATTTGGGTAAGTACTAGTTAGTATTTATACTACTTTTCATCCAAAGGTCTCCAAGTACTTTACAAACATCAATCCGCATAATAACCTTGTGAGTTAAGCAAGGGGAAGCAGAAGACAAAGGTTGAAGTGTGACCTTTGAGCAAGTCACACAACATGTCAAAGTCAGACATGAGTTTAGAATTCAGGAGGTTCCTAGCATCAGGAACAATTCAGTAGACAATGTTTGCTCTACTTCTATCAGCAGAGCTTTCTGGTGGAGTAAAATGATAAAATTTGTTTTGGATGTGGTGTGAAGCTTTTTTTATTATTATTTTTAATAATAAATTAACATGAAATAAGTAGGGCAAAACTCAAATTGTAAAGACTCTTTGGAGTAGGGACAGTTTGTCCTGTGTTTCTACAGGGCCTAGCACAATGGGAACCTGGTCTATGACTGAGTTCTAGGTGTTGGTTTTTTTGCAAAATTATACATCACTTTCAAATGCTCCTACACTGGAACATACCAAACCACAGTAGCATGAATGGGCTTTAAAAGTACTAAAAAAGTTGCACTGATCTAACTAGATAGATTTTTAATTTAGTTACATTAGGGATTTGCACTGGTTAAAGTGCATGTAAAAATCAGTTTAACCCAAGCTTGCATCCTCAACTACAGTGATGCTTACCTCTTTCCTGTACTTCCTTCTCTCTCCTAGCTACACGCTGCCATCAGTTTACTTTGTTTGGTACTTGTAGTAATGGGTGCTCTGTAAACACACATAGTACAGTAAGTGAGCAAAAGAAAGAAGGGGGCACAAATGGTAAACTGGTTGCTGAAATAGTCTGTTCCCAGGTCATTAAAGGCATTTAAAAATCTACGATAAGGACCCTGAATTGGACAGAGTTGAGGGTGTAGAAGAGATGTATTTTTATATTACACACACCCCAGCTTGTCCCACCCAGAAGGCAAGCTGCTGTGTGCTGGACAAGCCGGAACTGCAGACTGGTCTTGAAGGTGCATTGTGTAGAGGGAACTGTTGTGCGTTAGTCTAGAAGTAATGAATTAATGCATTATTGTTGCTAGGTCCTCATTCCAGAGAAGTGGTTGAAGCCTTCTGCCTATCTGGAGGTGCAAGAAACATTACTAACACTACCTAGCTCACAAAAAGAAGATTCAAGTCTCATACTGAATTCCAGATAACTGAAGTACCAATGGCGAAGTTCAGCCAGTAAGAACCAAAAATAGACATCCTGACTTTAAAAATACACATCTCATAGCAGAGCTAGAGCAGTAAAGACGGAAGACCGGATTTAAAAAAAAATTGAGCACAAAGACAAAAGTTGATTTTCTTACAGTTGTGCAGCTTAAATTGACGCTAATGACACTGTCATGGAATATCTCAGATAGTAGATAACTTCAGGAAACTCAGAAGCATGTTGAAGATAAACACCCAAGTAATCTTCTCTGAGATCCTTCCTGTCCCACAAGCAAAGGAAGACAGAAGATTGAGGAAGTCAGCCGCTGGATAGGTAAGTGTTGCATGATGGAGGGTTTTGGTTTTGTGGAACATTGGTCCACCTTCTATGGGGAGAAGGGACTATATAGTTTGGTTGACCTCTGCCTCAGTAGAAGCGGGACCAATCTCCTTGGGACAGGCTGGCTCGAGTAGTCAGGATGGGGTTAAGCTAATAAAAGGGAAGATATGAGTGCTCAGCACAAAAATTGAGATGTGGAGAAAATAATTAACCAAGGAACCAAAGGACATGGAGACATTCACTAGCCTTGAATTGCCTATGCACCAATGCTAGGTGTCTGGGTAACAAACAAGAACTGGAATTGCTCATTTATGCACAAATTCAGTCTAGCTGGTATTACTGAAGCCCACTGGAATGATTTGCACAACTGTAATGTTAACATCAATGGTTATAACCTAGTTAGGAAGGATCAAGTGGGCAAAAGGGGAGAGGGAGTGGCACTGTCAAAAACGGCATTACCGGTTTCAGAGTCACTGATAACTCAGAAGAAAATGATCCTTAATACTTACAGATCAATGTCTTAACAGATAAAGCACAAGATGGGGTATTAGTTGGTGTCTTCTATAGACCAGGGGTAGGCAACCTATGGCATGCGTGCTCAAGGCAGCACGTGAGCTGATTTTCAAGGGCACTCACACTGCCCGGGTCTGGGGAGCTGTGCATTTTAATTTAATTTTAAATGAAGCTTCTTAAACATTTAAAAAACCTTATTTACTTTACATACAACATTAGTTTAGTTGTATATTATAGACTTAGAAAGAGACCTTCTAAAAACATTAAATGCATTACTGGCATGTGAAACCTTAAATTAGAGGTTGCTGACCCCTGCTATAGACCATCATATCACACTAGGGAACATGATGACTACCTCCTTAGGTACCTATCTAGAATGTGCAGGAAAAAGTTCTGGGTGATCATTGGGGGGGGGGGGGGGGGGGGAGAGAAGAGAGAAGAGCAGGGAGACATGACTTCAATTGCAGTGACATATGCTGGAGGTATCATGCTGCCAGTATTAGATCATCCCTGGAATTTCTAAAATATATAGGAGGACAGTCTCCTAACTCAAGAAGTGTTGCAACCAATCAGAAGAATGTGAATGATAATTGGGATTATTTAAGAGCACCTTACTAGATGCCCAAAAAGCCACAATTGAGGAAGAAGGCTTTGCTGGTTAGATGGGAAGTGAAGGCAGATATTTAAAAAAAAAAGGGGGGGGGGGAGGTTGATAGTAATTAATATAAAATCAGTAGTTATTAATTTTCTACAATTCCTAAGGGATGCAAAGGAGCACAAGGGGAAATCTCTGGCCAGCAGAGTTAAGGCCAATAAGGGAGAATTTTTTAAAATATACTAGGAACAAAAAAAGATACCAATGTGAGGATCTGGTCCATTATCATTTGTAGAAGCATCAGAAATAATGCAGAAAAAGCAGAAATTTTCAATTATTTCAGTTCTGTATTTGGGAAAATACAGACTATACAGACTCATCACATGGTGATTAACAATTTTTATTCCACTGTAGAGTGGAAAACAGCAGCCACTAAAGGTAAACTTATCAGCAGGTCAAAATAGCTCTTTTAAAACTCTTGGATGCAAGTTGAGGAGCTTGCTGGACCATTAATGCTGACATTCAGTAAGTCTTGGAACACTGGGAAAGTTCCAGAAGATGGAAGAAAATTAACGTTGTGTCAGTTTTTAAAAACAGGTAAACAGGATGACCAGGGTAATTATAGGTTGGTCAGCTGACCAATCCCAGGCAATATAATGGAGCAGTTGACATGGGAATTGATTAATAAGTATTAAAGGAAATTAATGCAAATCAACAGGGATTTTTGGAAAATAATCCTGTCAAATTAACTTGCTATATTAAATGATTTTACAAGTTTGGCTGATCCAAGTACATTATATGAACACAATTACTTTTACTTCTGTAAGGCATTTGACTTGGTACCACAAGACATTTTGATTGAAAAACTAGAATGATTTAAAATTAATATGGCACACATTAAATGGATTAAAAACTGGCTAACTGATAGATCTCAAAGTGTACTTGAGAGCAGAGACTCATCATCAAGCGGGTATGTGTCCAGCGGGGACCCACAGTGATCGGTTCTTGGCCCTGCACTATTTAACAATTGTAGTAATGACCTGGAAGAAAACAAAACCACCACTCAAATCTGAGGATGACAAAATTGGAGGAGTAGTACATAAAGAGGATTGGTCACTGATACAGTGTGAAGTAGGTTGCTTGGTAAGCTAGGCCCAAGAAAACAAAATGCATTTTAACTAGGACTGTCAATTAATCGCTGTTAACTTGTGATTAACTCAAAAATTAAATTGTGATTAATTGCAGTTTTAATCGCACTGTTAAACAATAGAATGCCAATTGAAATTTATTAAATATTTTGGATGTTTTTCCTATGTTGACATATTGTATTCTGTGTTGTAGTTGAAATCAAAGTGTATATTTTTTATTACAAATATCTGAACAGTAAAAATGATAAACAAAAGAAACAGTATTTTTCAATTCACCTCATACAAGTACCATAGTGCACTCTTTGTCATGAAAGCGCAACTTACAAATGTAGATTTTTTTTTGTTACCTAACTGCACTCAAACAAAACAATGTAAAACTTCAGAGCCTACAAGTCCACTTAATCCTACATCTTGTTCAGCCAGTCACTAAGACAAACAAGTTTGTTTACATTTATGGGACATAATACGGCCTGCTTCTTATTTACAAGATCACCTGAAAGTGAGAACAGGTGTTCACACGGCACTTTTGTAGCTGTCACTGCAAGGTATTTATATGCTCCTTCATCCTTTGACTACCATTCCAGAGGACATGCTTCCATGCTAATGACACTCATAAAAAAAAATGTGTTAAATTTGTGACTAACTCCTTGGGGGAGAACTGTATGTCTCCTGATCTGTTTTACCTGCATTCTGCCATATATTTCATGTTATAGCAGACTCGGATGATGACCCAGCACATGTTGTTTGCTTTAAGAACACTTACACTGCAAATTTCACAAAACGCAAAGAAAGTACCAATGTGAGATTTCTAAAGAGAGCTACAGCACTCAAGGTTTAAGACTCTGAAGTGCCTTCCAAAATCTGAGAGGGACGAGGTGTGGCGCATGCTTTCAAAAGTCTTAAAAGAGCAACACTCCAATGCAGAAACTACAGAACCCGAACCACCAAAAAAGAAAAAAAAAAAAATCAACCTTCTGCTGGTAGCATCTGACTGAGATAATGAAAATGAGCATGCATCAGTCCACACCGCTTTGTATCATTATTGAGCAGAACCATCATCAGCATGGACGCATGTCCTTTTGGTATGGGGGTCAAACCATGAAGGGACATATGAATCTTTAGTGCATCTGGCATGTAAATATCTTGTGACAGTGACATGCGAATGCCTATTCTCACTTCCAGGTGACATTATAAACAAGAAGCAGGCAGCATAACCTCCTGCAAATGTAAACAAATTTGTTTGTCTGAGCCAGGGGTTGGCAACTTTCAAAGAAGTCATTTTTTTGTTTTTGTCTTTGACCAAAATATTTCGAGAGCTGCATCACACCCAAAGCTACTAGAGTTAGAATGTATCAACTAATAATAATTGAACATTTTCAAGTTATTACTACTCGCCAATACTTTTAATGCAGCTAGAATCGAGGTGCTTCAGCAAGGACTGTACCAGACTGCCCACAGCCTGGGTATGTGGCCGCAGTGTTAAACCATGCTGGGTCCAGGCCGTTGCATCTTCACAGATATCTTTAGCCAGGGTAGCTAAATTAAAGCTAGCAGAGCTGCAATCAGGAGCGTGATTGCAATGTAGGCACACCCCCTGCATTTGTACAGCACCTAGCACAATGGAGACCTGATCTCAGTTGGGGCCTACTGACGTTACTGATATACAAACAAGTTTGGACCCATCTCTCCTGCAAATACTTGCATTCACATTTGGGTTTGTTAAAATGCATCGCTACAGGGCCTGCAAGTGACCTGACAGTCCCTCAAGTGAGGCTCTGAATAAGGGCAGGGGGGGTCACAGTAATGCGCTCCCTGGAGACTGAGTGGTCTCTGCCCTTCTGAATCATGGGGTGCCAGAAGCATTGCGTACCTGAGACAACACCCATGCTGCAGTGCGTACGTGAACCTCCAAAGCCCCTGCATGCAAACCTCCCACCTCTTCCGCTGAGTGCCAGTCTTCCTTGATTACAAAGCAGGGGGATTGGGGTGCAGGGGGGGAGGGAACCAGCCAATGGGAGCTGAAAGGGCAGTGCCTGTGGGCACAGGCAGCGCATGAAGACCCGCTGTCCCCCCTCCCACCAAGGGGCGTGCAGAGATATGCCAGCAGCCAGCTGCTTCCTGGAGTGGCTTGGGCCAGGGCAGGCAGCCAGCCTGCTAAGCCCTGCTGCACTGCCAGCTGGGAGCCGCCTGTGGTAAGCACCTCCCAGCCAGAGCCTCCACCTTGCACCCCCTCAAAAAACGGTTGCCCACAAGGGGGCAGCCAAAGAGCCACATGGGGCTCTGGAGCCCCAGGTTGCCGACCCCTGGACTGAGCGATTGGCTGTACAAGAAGTAGGAGTGAGTGGACCTGTAATCTCTGAAGTTTTCTATTGTTTTATTTTTGAGTGCATTTTTTTTTGGTACATAACTACATTTGTAAGGTCAACTTTACTGCTATAAAGACTGCACTATAGTACTTGTATTAGGTGAACTGACATACTGTGTCTTTTGTTTCTTTTTTATAGTGCAAATATTTGTAATAAAATATAAAGTGAGCACTGTACACTTCGTATTCTGTTTTGTAACTGAAATAATACATTTGAAAATGTGGAGAACGTCAAAAATAATGAGAATACCATTTATTAAGTATTTAACAGCACAATTAATTGTGATTAACTTTTTTTAAAATCGCTTGACAGCTGTAGTTTTAACATGGTTAAATATCAGTTATCTATTCAGGAACAAAGAACATAGACCATACTTACAGGATGGGGGACTATCTGGGAAGCACTGAATCTGAGAAAGATTTAGGGGTAGGCTTCCAGTGTGCTGCTGCGACCAAAACAGCTAATGCAATCCTGGGATTTATAAAAGAGGAATCCAGAACAGGAGGAGAGATGTTATTTCACTGGTGTGACCGCTACTGGAATACTGTGTTCAGTTCTGGTGCACACAATTCAAGAAGGATATTGATAAACTGGAGCAGGCTCAGAGAAGAGCCACAAGAATGAGTAAAGTATTTGAAAACATGCCTTATAGTGATAAGCTAAATATATTGAGCTTTTTGAGGCTAACCAATCACTGGCCATGAGAAGGTCCATTTTGGTCAATTTCACAGTCACAGGATTTTTAAAAAGAGTGTCAGAGGGGTAGCCATGTTAGTCTGGATCTGTAAAAGCAGCAAAAAAAAAAAAAAAAAAAAAAAGAGTTCTGTGGCACCTTATAGACTAACAAACGTATTGGAGCATGAGCTTTCGTGGGTGAATGCATCTGACGAAGTGGGTATTCACTCACGAAAGCTCATGCTCCAATACGTTTGTTAGTCTATAATGTACCACAGAATTCTTTGCCGCTTTAAAAATAAATAAATAAATGTCATGATTTCAGCTATTTAAATCTGAAATTTCATGTGTAACTGTAGGGGTCCTGACCCAAAATGGAGATATGGGGGGGGGGGGGGAGGTTGCAGTACTACTACTCTTACTTCTGCGCTGCTGCTAGCGGTGGTGCTGCCTTCAGAGCTGGGCAGCTGGAAAGCAGCAGCTGCTGGCTGGGCAGCACTCTGGTCCAGCAGCAGCCCAGAAATAAGGATGGCACAGTATGGTATTGCCACCCTTAGTTCCGCGCTGCTGCTGGTGGGGCACTGCCTTCATAGCTGTCTCGAGCTGCCCAGCTCTGAAGGCAGAACAGCAGTAAGGGGACAATACCGCAACCCCCCCTAAAATAATCTTGTGGCCCCCTGCAACTCCCCTTTGGGTCAGGACCCCCAATTTGAGAAACACTGATCTCCCCGGTGAAAACTGTGTAGTATAGGGTAAAAGCACACAAAAGACCAGATTCCATGGTCCGTGACATGTTTTCCATGGCCGTGAAGATGGTAGGACCCTAGTAATACAGACATTCAGACTAGACAATCACAGTGATCCCTTCTGGCTTTGGAATCCATCAATAAATTTTTTGTTAGCATCTTTTAATTTTTTGCCTGTGGTATTTTGAACACTCTAAACCAGGGGCTGGCAACCTTTCAGAAGTGGTGTGCCAGTCTTCGTTTATTCACTCTAACTTAAGGTTTCGCATGCCAGTAATACATTTTAGTTTTTAGAAGGTCTCTCTCTCCAAGTCTATAATATATAACTAAACTATTGTTGTATGTAAAGCAAATACATTTAAAATGTTTAAGAAGCGTCATTTAAAATTAAATTAAAATGCAGAGCCCCCCGGACCTGTGGCCAGGACCCAGGCAGTGTGAGTGCCCCTGAAAAATCAGCTCATGTGCCGCCTTCAGCACGCGTGCCATAGGTTGCCTACCCCTGCTCTAAACAATATCAGAGCACATTTCCCATTAAGGCTTGCAGAAATAAGACTTGTTACAAATAATTTAACATATAAGGATGCCAAATCTTTGTGCATTTTTTAAAGTGGTTTATTATGAACAAACCTACCTTTACTACTACTGCTCCTACTACTAAAGCTTCAGTTATACCGGCCATACTTCCAAAAAAGCTGGAGGCAAATATTTCTCTACCTCTAGATACAGTTTCTTAAAGGTCAGCAATTTTTCCTTCCTGCAGCCTTCAACATTTTTATTTAAGAGTGAACTTTTCTATAAAAACTGATTTTCTTGTTAGAATACAACAGACAGCGTTTGCAGTTTTACAGGTACAGTGAATCACCTCAAAGACCATTTTGGGGCTATTATAAAACACTGAAGGACAACTATTAATGTATTTGACTCTAAACCAGAGGTGCACAAACTACAGTCCGCAGGCCACATCCAGCCCATGGGACCGCCTGCCCGGCCCCTGAGCTCCTGGCCAGAGAGGCTATCCCTGGCCCCTCCCCTGCTGTCCCACCTCCCCTGCAGCCATGCTGCTGCATGGGCAGTGCTCTGGGTGGCAGGGCTGCGCACTTATGCAGGGCAGCACAGCAGTGTGTCTGGCTCCAGCCGAGAGGGCAGCTCCAGACATGCTGCTCTGAGCAGCATGGTAAGGGGGCTGGGGCGTTGGATATGGGGCAGGGGGGCGGTTGGATGGGGCAGAGGTTGGGGGGGCAGGGGTGTGGATGGGGTCAGGGCAGTTAGGGGTCAGGGGGGTTAGACAGGGGTGGGGTCCGGGGGGCGGATGGGTGTGGGGGCCAGGCTGTTTGGGGGAGGCACAGCCTTCCCTATCCAGCCCTCCATACAGTTTTGCACCCCAATGTGGCCCTCAGGCCAAAAAGTTTGCCCACCCCTGCTCTAAATAGACCAGTGAACCCACCTGCTATATGTTCCATTTATAACTCAAAGCAAAAGGTTTCTGCTTTTTAAAATGTTCACACTGCAAGCTAATTTGCTAATAGAAAAATCCAAAGTTTCAGCTTTGTGTATTATTCACCAACAAGAGACTTACTTCAAAGTCCTTCACTGGCAATTTTAGTTCTGTTCTGCCACATGCAGACATCAGCTTGTTCTTCCCCAGCTAGAGCATAACAGACAAAGCTAGGGCAGTGCAGACAACGGGCAAAGTTTCATTTTGATCAATAAAAAAAAAATACAACAAAAAAACAGATTTGAGTGAAGATGCACAAACATGACACTAAAGATTATTGTACAGATATACTCTAAGAATGGCTAGTCCTCCAGAGCAGCTCTCTGACCATAACCACACTTTCACCCTCTAAGTACAAAAACAACAGATTACCTGAGGCCAGACTTCAGCCATCTTTCCATATCTACTACAGTCATATTAAAGAACAGCCACTCCCGCATACAGAAGACAGCCAATTCTTGCGTGAGGGAACACCAAAACAGTGAGCTGGCTGTAACAACAGCTCATGCTCTAGTTTCTCAGCCATTTTCAAATTCTGAACAGTCAGTTTACGCAATAATTTCATATAAAACTTTGCTGAATACCATTTTTGCAAACAAAAAAAAGTTACTGAAGTCAAAATTTCATAAAGGAAGTTCTAGAGCAGTAAATATTATAACAGTTGAAGTGTGATTCTGAAGCTTTTTTTTTTTAAAAGAAAAGAACTAAATAAATCTTAGTTATAAGCTTTGTGGGCTATAACCCACTTCATCAGATGCATGGAGTGAAAAATACAATAAGCAGGTATAAAATATACAGCACATGAAAAGATGAGAGTTGTCTTACCAAGTGGGGCGGGGGTCAGTGCTAATGAGGCCAATTCAATCATAGTGAATGTGGCCCATTCCCAACAGTTGACAAGAAGGTGTGAGTATCAGAGGGAAAATTATTTTTTGTAGTGACCCAGCCACACCATCAGGGGCTCGGCTCACCTGAACATCTACCAATGTGATATATGCCATCATGTGCCAGCAATGCCCCTCTGCCATGTACTATGGCCAAACCGAACAGTCTCTGTGCAAAAGAATAAAACGGACACAAATCAGACATTAAGAATTGTAACATTCAAAAACCAGTAGAAGAGCACTTGAATCTCCCTGGACACTCAACAACAAACTTAAAAGTGGCCATTCTTCAATAAAAAAACTTCAAAACCAGACTTCAACAAGAAACTGCAGACTTGGAATTAATTTGCAAACTTGACACCATCAAATTAGGCCTGAAAAGACTGGGAGTGGCTGGGTCACTACGAAAAATAGTTTTCCCTCTGTTGATACTCACCCCTTCTTGTCAACTGTTGGGAATGGGCCACATCCACCCTAACTGAATTGGCCTCATTAGCACTGACACACACCCCCACTTGGTAAGACAACTCCCATTTTTTTAATGCTATATTTATACCTGCTTATTGTATTTTTCACTCCATGCATCCAATGAAGTGGGTTATAGCCCACGAAAGCTTATGCCCAAATAAATGTGTTAGTCTCTAAGGTGCCACAAGGACTCCTCGTTTTTGCTGATACAGACTAACATGGCTACCCCTCTAAAACCTGACATTTTTAAGCCTCTTTAGGTCTACTAAGCCACTCCAATATGTAAATCGGGAGGATGATTAGTACATATCTTTTGCTAGCAAAATGTGTCTGTAAAACTAAAATTAGCGTTAAATTGTACCCTAAAGATGCACCAGGAGATAAATACCAGGTCTCTTTCAGAAAAAGTGGTTAGCGTATTCTGTCCCCTTAACACAGAAAGTAAAAATCAGAAATCCTTCCTGAAATGCAATCATCTCCTTCCTGCTCAGACCACCATATATATGGTCGCTGGAACAGAGGTAGAAACAACTCAAAAAGCCAGTGCACAGATAAAAATAAGGGCAGGTCAGAATACCAGCAAAAAATTCACTCAGACACCAGTTATTTCTTCAATGCCTGCACAACACATGATATATAGTTTCACAAGGCAGTGGGGATTGAAGTTGGTCTTACCCATTGTTTTTTATTACTTTTGGGGGCACAGCCTGGGCAGCAGCCCCATCTCTTTCCAGGTGAGACTCATAAGCCACTATATTATTCCTTCTCTGGTATCAATGATCCCATAGCTAGAAGGGGAACAGCACAACAGATTTTTACTGCTGGGCCAAGAGATAAATAATAAAAAATATCATCTAAGCAACATCAGTGCATTTCCAGCACCATTTGGCACATAGAAGACCTGGTCCCCACCCTAAGGAATTTAGGCTCTCAGCCACATAGAACAGGGTTCCCCCTCACTAAACAATGTTAGAAAGTACTTTACAATACAAATACAAAACCAAGTTCTTCCCTGAAAATATAAAGTCTAATTTAAGTTCAACTATTTCTCAGTGTAGATTTTTTTTAAACAAGATCCATGTAATGTTGTGTACTTTCATCTACGTATCAAATTATTTTTGAGGGGGAAAAGAATAAGACAGTTGTCAAGCTTTAAAGTCTTTGGATATTGAGTCATTTAGAAAGCTGATGGGATTTAGTACCAGGCCTGGCAATTTAGCATACTCTGGAAGTTAATCAATTGTGCTTTAAGGGAGGAGGGGAAAAAGAAAAAAGTTTTTCCAACTGTTTGGCAGCTCTTAAAATGAGTGGGTCATATAGTGCAATACATATTAACTATACATGAAAATAAGAGACAGAGTAAACTGCTTCTAATGGGAAAAAAAAACATAACCAAAAAACCCCCTCAATTTTCCCCTGGCAAGCAAAATATTTATGCATGGACACCAATGAAAAGAACAAGTGCTTGTCTATATAGCAAGTTCCAGCATGGCAAGACAGCGTGTTAATCTACAGCACACTAACTCACTGTGAGGACACTGTTACAGCAGGGGTCCCCAACGCGGCACCCGCGTCCTGGCCGGCAGTCGAGCATCCGCCGAAATTCGGTGGCATTTTGGCAGATGCTCAGCCGCCACCATGGTCCTTCATCTGGCGCCCACCAGACGAAAAAGGTTGGGGACCACTGTGTTACAGTGTAAAGTGTGTCCTGGAGTACCACTTGTAGGACAGTTGCAAATAGCAATACTTCAATACACATCAACTTCAAATCCTCAGGAAGGTTTTCATCAGAGAAAACACACACATCCTACTCCAGTTCCAAAATCAACTACACACCTAGATGTCATCAATCCACAGCTTGTTTTCCTAGAACAGGGGTAGGCAACCTATGGCACGCTGAAGGCGGCACGTGAGCTGATTTTCAGTGGCACACACACTGCCCGGGTCCTGGCCACCAGTCCGGGGAGCTCTGCATTTTAATTAATTTTAAATGAACCTTATTTACTTTACATACAACAATAGTTTAGTTATATATTAGAGAGACTTATAGAAAAAGACCTTCTAAAAATGTTAAAATGTATGACTGGCACGTGAAACCTTAAATCAGAGTGAATAAATGAAGACTCAGCACACCACTTCTGAAAGGTTGCCAACCCCTGTCCTAGAATATCACACTGCTGCAACTCAACTGGTGGTAGCAACAGTGAGAGTGCTGTTATTGCCAGTGTCACAGACCTGCTCAGAGCTGGGGCCAGCAGTCAGTCTGCACTAGTGCAACCATCATTGCTACTGCCAGTGAAGTTGTGACAATGAGATATTTGTGTTCACAGACACTCCCTTAAAACTCCAGAGCATCCACCACCAATATTTTTTTGGATGAGAGCACAAAGTCATTTCAGTCTCTAAAGAGAAATTGCCAATACGAAAAACTTCTGCAGAGGTTCAGCAACTGGCTTCAGAGAATTTTATGAAGTTAATGTCATGTGGGCATTAAATATATACTGAGCAATCTCAGTTTAAAGCTGCCCAGTAGTTAGAAAGTTGCAGCGCTATTGGGATAGCAATAAAGGAATTTCTGCTTATTACAGCAACTCTAGAGTTAAGCGACAAAGAGTCCTAGAGTTAAGGTGGATAAGAGTTTTCTACTCTAACCCCCATTTTCATTTAGCAATTTTTGAGCAACATTTGAGCTGAAGTTTCTTGCCCTTTGTCTCAACTCAAAGGTAGTTTTTTGGAAAATTTAAATTAATGCTAACCTGTTGTTTCTAAGGCTATGTCTACACTGGCAAGTGAAGGACAAAACCTTTGTCTTTCAGAGGTGTTAACACCTCCCATCCCCAGAACAACAACAGTTTTGCCACGACAAGCACCAATGTGAAGAGCGTGTTGTTGGCAGGTGCGCTTGTTGGGGGTGGAAGTTCTTGGCCCTCAGGAGAGCCAACAAAACAGCAGCTACACTGCCCGACGTTCAGTGGCACAGATGCAGCGGCACAGCCGTGTCGCTGAGAGCTGTGTAGTGTAGACAGCCTTAGGTAGCCAAGCATTAAACACACATTTTTAAGTGCTTAAAAAACAGAGAGAGGGGCAGCCAGAGTCCAAGAACAGAACAAAATTGTGTTCACACCTTTTTCCTCTACTTCCAAGCGCTTACTGGGGAACATGTTCTTCACTAGATTAACAATACTGGGTTTTCGAAGGTGCTTGAACACACCTACGGGAGTGACATGGGTGCGCTGTGCATCGAGCCAGCACCGCCACCAGCCCCCCGACTTCTGGGGAACAAAGCGGACGTGCTGGGGGCCCCGGCCGAGGGGGGCAGGCGGGACGGGCGGCGCCAGACGCGGAGCGCTGCTCGGTTCCCAGCGGCAGAGCCCACACACCGCCCCGCACTCCCCGCGGGCTGCCAAGCCTGGCGGGCACCGTCCCTCGGCCCGGGACACGCCGCCCCGCTGCCCGCCCGGCCCCTCCGAACATGCCCAGCGGCCTGCGCCTCCTCCGGGCCCAGCCGCCCCGACCCGCTGCCTGGCGGCCATGGCGGCCGACGGGCCAAGGCAGCGCCGCGAGCCCGGCGGCGGCCCCTGGGCCGGGGAGGGGGGGGGGGGGCGCCCGCGGTACCTTTGAAGAGATAGTCGTACTCGTCGTCCCGGGTGCCCATGGCGATGGCGGCGGGGCCGATCCTCTGGCTGCCAGGCACCGACGCGGTGCGGTGCGGGTGGGGAGAACCGCTCCCGCTGCCGCCTATCAGCGGCCGCCAGGGACGCCGGAGGGTGGGCACATCGCGACCTCCGCAGACACCACCCAATGGGCGGCTGCGTCAAGATGGCTGACAGGCGGCCCAACCAATCAGTTCAGGACGGTGGGGGCGGGGCGGGGCCTAGCTGAGCAGGGCAGGCGCGCTGTGATGTGAGGGGGGGGGGGTCCCTGCTGCAGCCCCCCACCCCGAGCAGGGCGCGGACACGGCCCGTGGCCACTGCCCACGCCGGCCCTGACCAATAAAGTTTTAATTGAATTACGTCACGTGCTGACCTGCAGGCGCGCTCTAGCCGGCACCGGCTGCCCAGCCCGCCCTGGCAAGCCCCGAGGGCACCCGGCTGGGTTCAGTGCTGCCCAACCCCCACCCGGGCCAGGCCCTGCTTGGCTCCCAATTCCAAGTCCAGAGCACCCACCAGCCGCCCCTCATCAGCTCCTCTCCCCCCCTCCCAGTGCCTCCCACACACCGTGTTCAGCAGCGTGCAGGAGGTGCTGGGGAGGAGGCACAGAGCAAGGGCAGGGCATGCTTGGGTGGGGGGAAGCTTGGGTCAGGGGGCAAGGGGGGTGGGGCTTGGGGCGGAGTGGGGGTCAAGCACCTACCGGCAACTTAGAAAGACGGCGCCTCTGGCATGAGCATGGGTTCACTGACTCATGGGGCTCCCTTTTCAGCATCAGTGACTAAGCCCAATAAAAGAACTTCAGAGTTCCCTTATGGCTCAGGGAGTTCCAGGGGCAGATCCCCTACAAAGAGCTAATCCAAAAGGAGATCTCCTCCCCCAAACCACTCTTCCACCGAGATTTTGTGGCCTAATGTGGTTCCCACCAAAGTGGCACACTGAGGAATCATCACAATTGTCACTGATGAAGCTGCCTCCAGTCAGGGGCTCTTCCTTCTTGATGTCACATTTGGCACCACCAAAAGTTTCTGTGGTATTGCTACATCAGGCACAGCAATCCCAGCAGTTTGGGATGACATTGCTACTTGAAGAGACCACAGCACCATGTAGACTGTCTACAGCACCAGATGGCATCAGAGAGATTTACAGCACTGGCAGATAGGAGCCTGAATCACCTCTATTGTCTACATCAGTTTCCCTGCTGGTGCCAAAACATTCAGCAACCGTGGCACTAACTACCTCAGTGACTCTACTTACCCCACCAAGATTGACAACACCACTTACAGAGCTGACATACTCTTCCTCAATGGCCTGAGATGACAGTCACAACTCGGAGAGGTTGCAGCACATGTACTTCCCTAGAGCTTCAGTCTCTTACAGATGGTCTAGAGACTTTTCTGCAGACAGGCACTGGGACATCCATCAATCAGGTCATAGAATGTGGAATGTGGATCCCAATACCATGGCCACTGGTCCATAACTCTCAATGCCAGTGTGGCTGTACTGGGGGCCTCGGTCAGCAAAAAAGAGGAATAATTAACCTCAGACCTTGTGTACTAGGACACTTCCATCCACAGTCTTGGCCACCCTGGCTGCTCTGGAACCTTCACCAGATCAGCCTTCACTTGTTCCTGAGGGGGTACCAGAAGAGGTTGCACCCACTGCTGCTGATATTATCCTCATTCTCATTCTCCCCTGACAAGGCCATTGTCCTTCCCAACTTCAAGGGGTTCAGGACCTACTTAGGAGAATCACAACAGCATTACAGATTCCTATAGAAGAGATCCAGGAGGCCAATCCACAAATTAATGGACATTCTACATGGACCCAGCAAACACCACCCACAGCAGCACTAACTTCCTGCAAGGTGGACAAAAAGTACCAAGTCCTCCTAATGGAGCTGAATTCTTCTATACTCACCTTGTGCCATCTTTACTGGTCGTGACTTCTGCACACAAGAAGTCACAGCAAAACAAAGCCACACCAAAAGACTGAGTACCAATATGAATTGATTTATTTGACCATATTCCTCAGCAAGACTATAATTTTGGGTGCCAACTATCATGCTCTAATGGCCAGATATGACTTCCAAGCCTTGAAAAAGTTGGCAGCCATTACAGACAGCCACCCAGAGACCAGAGAAGAGCTCTTCTCTTTAATCAACAAAGGCCAATTCATGGCAAAGTCCAGTCTCCAGACTTCGCTGGATGCTGCAGACAGGGCCTCCTGATCAGTGGTCATAGTGATGGTCATGAGGACACCTCAAAGTTGAAAGGCTCTGGCTCCCCTTGGGAAATACAATCCACCATTGAGGACATACCATTCAAAGGTTCAGTGTTCTTTAGTGCAAGAAGAGATGAGGCTCTTCACACCTTGAAGAAGAGCAACTCTGTGATCTCTGTCTACACTCTGGCCCCGAAAATGGAGCATTTTAGACAGCAATCTCATGCTCCGCCACCCTTCTTCCATTAGAGGTCCACGGGGCCTCTAAAAAGGACATATTCATTGACACACTCAGCAACCCGCCCGTCACTACCAGCATCACAGAACAGAAGCATTAATTTTGGTGGGACTGTTGAGAGCTATGAACCCACCTCTTCAGATCTAGAACCAATCCTGTCTTTTGGGAATCACCTAACCCTCTTCAGGGACTTGTGGTCCTCTGTCACCACAAACCAGGGGTTTATGGGCATATCAGCCTATACCACCTGATTTCTCACTGTGCCTATGTAGGAGCAGGATTTTATAATTGTACTATGAGAATTAATGTATAATTTGATTTTATCCTGTCAGCCACCCTTTTTGAATAGCAGAAAGGAATGACAGACCAGAACAATCCTTATGACTGATTATGGTCACCCTTTTGTTTTAGGATAAGTTATAATGTCTACTATGGTTTCCTATATGTATCACAAATTAGGCACTCTAGTTAAATATACATTTCTTTGTTTTAAAGTTTAGAAAGTAGAGACAAGATCTCATATTGTGTCTATGTTAAGGAGATTAGAGGAACATTAAAGGCCTGGGCCCCAATGTAAATTGTTTTAATTATAAGATTTAGGAAGGCTTAATTTACGATGCCTTTTCTTGCTCAACATAAAAACTGCTGTATACCTTTAACTGTAAAAAACTGTGTGAATGAGGAATGTATGCATCAGGAAGAGATAAGGTGTGAAGGCCATTATTATAGCCAAATGGTTAAGGAAAAAGGAGTGAAGAGACTTAACGACACCATCAATGTGCATCCATAATAAAGAAAGGGCAGATTAACGACCCTGAGGTGAAGGCTGGTACCCGTAAGGACAATTGATTAAATCTAAACCAGGACAGGATGATCCTCTTGGAGGTGTATTAAAATGTTTACACTAATTAAAAAGTAACCGGTCAGAAATTGACACAGCAAAATCCATAAACTTCAACAGAGAAGAACAACTATAAGAACAGGGTACTTTGCCATGGGGTTTGGGTTCGTCTTGCTATACTCCAGGAGCATCAGATTGCGACCGACAGAGCCCAGCTCCCCTCTGCGACCAGTCTGGCTGGCCACTAGATTAATCCAAACTCTGGACTGATAACTATAAACATCAGCTGGCAGGACTCTGTGTGTGTAGGTATCTGTGTGTGCATGAGTATGACTAAAAAGCATATGCTAACTGCTGTATTCTCAATAAATGCAACGTTTTTGCCTTCTCCTCTATAAAAAATCCTGTGTGCTTTGTATAGCGTAACACTTACCTCCAAAGCCCCTTACCCTTCGTTTTCCAGGGACTCTTCTCACAAGGATCTTTTATAACAGGAGGTCCTCTCACTCCTCTCTTTTGGAATGATAGAAAAGGTCCCACCTCAATACTGGGGGAAAAAGGTTCTACAGCAAATCCCAAATAAGAAAGGAGGATGGTAACCCATCTTGGACTTAAGAAAGCTGAATTCATTCATATACAAATTGAAGTTCAGAACGGTTACCCTCACTGTGACACCGCACCTCATATTCTCCATAGTGATATTATAATTATGGCATAGTTACGATACATTTTGTACAAGATTAGGGAATGTAAGATGTCATCCAAAAAGTTATGATTTGCTGAATATGATTATCCTATTTGTATGCAGGTATCATTTTTGTATCTAAAGTTATGAATATTAACTATGTATCTGAATTTATAATGTGCTTACTCTGGGTGACACCCACAACTAGCCTTTCAGGTACAACAATGAAGAGGCCAAACAGTGCTGTTGGACCATCAGCAAAGACAATGGATCCTGGAAGAACTTAACCTTCCTGTAAACGTTCCAGACAGCCTATAAGTAATGCCTGCTATGACTCAGCAAGGTAAGCAAAGGCCACATGACTCTGAATTCTACTTTGAGATATCTGTATTTTTCCACACACTGGTCTGGGAACTGGTTTTGGAACAAAGGGTTCCTGCCATACGCTAAAGCTATATAAGGCAGGGAGTGACATCGTCTGTTGTTCTTCATTCCCCACACAAGAAAACTCCTGGAAACACCTGAGGAACAAAGATCGAACTGGGGGAAGTGCCAGACCCAGGCTAAAGGGATTTCTAGCCTGTGTATGAAAACCTGGGGATCCCAAGCTGCAAAGCAAATGCAGCTTATCTCTTAAGAATCTGCAAGCCTGCTTGTACCATCTCTTAGGGTAAGAAACTGCTAATTCATATCTAATCTATCTAGTATATTAAGCTTAGTTTGCATTTTTGTTTATTTGCTGGGTAATCTTCTTTGATCGGTTTGCTATCCCTTATAATCACCTAAAATCTATCTTTTGTAGTTAATAAAGTTGTTTTATGTTTTAATTTAAACCCAGTGTGCCTTTAAGTGAAGTGTCTGGGGAAAAATCTCAGTTTGGTTTAACACAGACTTGTTGCATTTCCACTCCACATTGAGGGGGAGGCAAACTAGATAATAAATTCATACTGGTTGGGGTTTGGACCAGGGCAGGATTGTACTAGGGCTCTGGAGTCCTTGTCTGGGAAGCTGGTGGTTATTTTGACCGTAGCTTCTCTATTGTTGGTTTATGCAGTGGCTGGTCAGAGAGCCTGCATGTAACTGCAGCTGGGTGTGTCCCTACATGTGTGAATGCTGGAGGAAGTGTAGGACCCGGAGTGAGTCTGCAGTTTGTTACAGCAGCACAGTGTGAGAGGGAACCCAGATTAGTGTGTCAGAGAGCTCAATTGTACCCCAGTTCCAGGTAGCACCCTGGGGGGAACCCATCACACTCACCTCCATAATTCCTACTCTGCATAGAATCATAGAATCTCAGGGTTGGAAGGGACCTCAGGAGGTATCTAGTCCAGGGGATTGGTTCACATCTCTTGATATTCAGGAGGTGTACTTCCACATAGCAATAATACTATCACACAGGAAGTACATGAGATTCATGATAGGACACATATACTATCAATATCAAGTGTTACCCTTTGGTCTATTGAACGCACCAAGAGTATTTACCACACTTGCATCCGAAGAAGTGGGTATTCACCCACGAAAGCTCATGCTGCAAAACGTCTGTTAGTCTATAAGGTGCCACAGGATTCTTTGCTGCTTCTACAGAACCAGACTAACACGGCTACCCCTCTGATACTTACCACGGTGCTAGCAGTCATGGCAGCACATTTAAGAAGGAGGAATATTTTGGTGTATCCTTACCTGGATGGTTGGCTGGTACAGGGACGATCTCCTCAACACATCTCAGAAGCCATTAGTTACATACTCAGTTTGTTCTAGAACCTGCATCTGAAAGTCAATGTTCAAAAGCCCATCTGACTCCGATCCAGAGAATCAAATTCATCGGAGCAATTTTAGATTCAAATAAGTCCATGGTTTGACTTCCTCATTTTTGTGTAGCTCCCCTTTTTTAAGTTAAATGCCACTATGGTGGGTTTCTTTGGTATTTTGCCCCCTACAGGGATGTTAAATTTAATTACATTATAATTGCTATTACTAAGTGGTTCAGCTATATTCACTTCTTAGACCAGATCCTGTGTGCCACTTAGGACTAAATCACGAATTCCTAGTTTCAGGACTAACTGCTCCAAGAAACAGCCATTAATTGTGTCTAGAAATTTAATCTTTGCATCCCATCCTGAGATGACATATACCAGGTCAACATGGGGGGAGTTGAAATCCCATTATTATTTGGTTTTCTGTTTTTGTAACCTCTTTAATCTCCCTGAACATTTCACAATTGCTGGTTATCATCCTGGTCAGGTGGTTAGCAGTATATTCCTACTGCTATATTCTTATTATTCAAGTATCCAGACACCATAGTGAGAACTTGCTTCACTCTTTCCAGACACATGGCTTCGTGTACCTTCAAGATGTCTCATGGCAGACTATGACTCTAATGCATGCAAGTCTGGCTGAGATTGGTGTACACCCATCAAATATCATCTGGATATGGCCCTCTGTATGCCTCTAATAGTTTTGTCAACCTGAAATGGTGGAAGGACCCTAAAAAGCCTGCAGAGGAGTTCCCTTTACACCTCCTCCCCTCCCATTCAGAATTAAGATGAAAGATGCCTCACTTTGGGGATGGAGAACACACATAGATGGTCTACAGAGACAGGGCCTGTGGGTGCCTTGAGAAGCACAAATGCACTTCAGCCTCTTAGACTTCAGAGCAGTCCACAAAACCTATGGGTCAGACTGTCCATATAATGACAGACAATACAACGACCATATTTTATATCAACAAGTGGACAGGCAAAATCCTCCCCTTTCTGTCAAGAAGCAGTCAGGTTGTGTATCTGGTGCATCAAGCACCAGATCTCTCACTCTGCGGTACTCTTACCTGGTCTGCAAAACAGCATAGCAGGCCATTTGAGTAGACACTTCTCTTCAAACCACAAGTGGGAAATCCATCCTCCAGAACATCTTTTTGGACTGAGGTTATTCTTGAGTGGACCTGTTTGCAACACAAAACAACAAGGTCTTCTGTTCCAGGGGTGCGTGAGCCCAGGTGCCGTGTCTGATGCCTTCCTAATCTTGTAGACGGGGTCTACTATACATCTATCCACTGATCCCATTCCTTCCCAGAGAGCTCTGCAAAATCAGATAGGACTCATTTTGATAGCTTCAGTAAGGCTGAAGCAGTTTTGGTTCCAAAACATGTTTTCTCTTATCTTCTACAGTTTCCTACCCCTCTCATTTTCCCGCTCTGCTAACCCCTATTCCCTTGACACTTGTGCCAGTGACAGCATACTGCAGTATACAGCATGGTAGTGTGATGGGGTGTTTCACCCCACAATAGCCTAGGAAAAGTTAATGAGGCTGAGAAGAGGCCAATTAAATGGATAGGCCACACCTGAAGGGAATTAGGTGGCCTAAGTAACCCCATCTGAGAAGAAACAGGCATGGCTGGTATAAAGCCAGGAAGTTGGCAGCAGAAAAGGCTGCAGTGCGGGAGCCTGCATCCACTCTCGGGATGTTAAAGAGGGAAGGAAGGAAACCCAGGGGGGAGAGTAGAAACCCCCAGGGAATCCAGGCCCTAGGGAAGGGTTTATCCAGAAGTGTGGCAGAGCAAAAGCCTGAGAGAGACAGAGTGGGAAAAGGCTCCGTGAAATGGCATCAAGGTAGGACACTGCAGACCTTGGCTGTTAATTAGAAGGTCCCTGAGCTGCAACCTGGAGAAGAGACAGGCCCAGATTTCCATACCAACCACTGGGGAAGTGACACAGTCTGGGCAGTGAGGAAGAAGACTGCCATTTTGGATGAAGAGACTTTGATAACCCCCAAAAGGGGAAAGCACACAGTGTCCTGGCCAGAGGGCCAAGCCACGAAGAGAGAGCACCCTGAGTCACAGAGAGAGAGAGAGAGAGAGAGAGAGAGAGAGAGAGGTGGCAGGGCACATGAACGAGTGACAGAAGGGGGCATCGGATCTGGTAGGAGCTAATCCCCGGAGGAGCCAGGAGGTGCCCTAGCAGTGAGTGAACTCTGTGACAGGCAGTACCAGTCTATTGTCCATGCTTTGACTGGGAAAACTAAGCAGCCATGGATTGGTGGCCCCTTATGCAAGTAGAGGGTGTGTGGTACAGTCACAGGATGGTGCAGAAGTGGTCGGGTATCTGTAGAGGAAGAGTCGTCTGAGGATGACTCATGGCAGAGAGTTCTTTTCTGGAAGAGATGATGCTAACATAATGCAGTCACTCCTGTGCAGAAAGATGGGCATGAAGGTCGTGGGAGGGAAGACCAGGACATGGAGGAGAAAGATAATAGGAGGGACTCAGCATTAACAATACAGACATACTCCAGGGATTGTCTTCTTTTCAGAGAACACACGCTGCATTTTTCCAGAATAATATTTTCCTGATGATTCTTTGACTTCAGTAATTGATAAGCTGGGGGGCCTAGGCAGAGAGCCTCAGTATTTGGGGACTGGCAGACAGCATAGAACACAGCCCACCAATGGTGCCACTCAGCATGTCACCATCTGATCAAGGAGGAGTGGTGCTAAGGGAAGCAGACGTATGGCTTTTGCCTCCCTCTTACACCTCAACAAGGCTCTCTCGGTTCCAGTGAGTTAACCTCCTTCAGGAATCCCTTCTCCTTCCTGCAGAGATCTCCTCAGATGTGGTCAGAGGAGCAATCTCACAGGAGTGCCAGGAAGGAGAGCAGCCATCGCTGCTTCACAGAGAGAGTGGGGGATGGCTCCTTGAATGAATGTTTTTCTGTCAAGATGGACACTACTCTGCTCTTGGCAAAACCAATAAGTGATGCACTCTGTCCAGCTCTGTACACGACATGATTAGCACCAATGTGGTGCATAAAGGTAATGGACCAGATACTCAGCTGCAGCTGAGGAGCAGGCAATGCAACTCTGAAGCAGGGGGAAAGGTGGTTGTGAGCTAGGGTGGTTCCTTGATGTAAGTTAGAGCTGTCTGAAGGTTACTTTGATTTGTGCCAGCTGCCAATGTCTCCAAGGAGATCATATGGCAACCAGGGATCCGCAAAGTGTAGAGGCATCCTGGCCACACACCCTTTGCTCTGGCCACATGCTCTCAGGACCAGAGGCAGATTAAGGTTTTGTGGGGCCCTGGGCCAGAGCAAGTGGGGGTCCCCTCCCCATGTGTTCCACCTGTGGCCATGCCCCAGTTCCACCCCTTCTGCCTGTGGCCCTGCACACAGCCCGACCCCTTTCTGCCCTTTCCTCAGGGGTGTTGCCCCTGTTCCACCCAGGGTCCCCCCTCATTTGGCTCCCCCCACTATAGCCCTGCAACCCTTTTTGTTCCTTTCTGCAGCTGTGCGTGTTCGTCACCCAGTGTCCTGCAAGCTTTCTCTTAACCATTGCCAATGCAGGGTGGAAGGAAACAAGGGAGAAGAAACTGGGGGTATTTGCTGTGGGTGAAGGACAGGTATTGAGAGAATGCCACCTTCCAAGAACAACTCTGATGGGGACTCAAAAGTCCTAAAGTCAGGCTTGCTAGCCAGGAATATCACCACCTGCCTGTTAATCTTCTCTCTGAGAGGGACCTCCGTACACCTGTGTCAGCACTAGCCCCGGGGAAGGGCTGTCGCGTGAAGGAAGCGACAGTTCCGTAAATAACAAATGACTGTTTGGCGTGAAAGTGAAGCTAATGGGAGGAAGTGTCTGGCACCTCCATCCCAGGGACTCAGACGCTGCAACATGAGGAGGTGTTTTGCCAAGGGGAGATGTAAAAGGAGTCAGCTGTATTGAGATACAAGTAGGGTACCATTTAAGAGGGAAATAAGGAAACACAATGACGAATTCACCCGTCTGCTGTACATCTGCCTCCCCTCCCCAAGGACCAAGCAAACATAGCCCCTAACAGCACATCTTTCCTCTCAGATCCCGTCTAAACTGGGAGAAGAAACCTCCTGCCCTCAAACAAGATTTTTGAGGATGGATCTAGCAGAGTTTAGTTCCTGTCATAGTTTCAGGGTAACTGCACCTGTATTTCACTCTCCAAGGTACCACCCAGCTCTGTCTAAGCAAGCAAATTGATTCTTAAGGTAAAAGCTGGCAATGCTCCTACTAATACAGCCCAATATGCTGTTGGCCTTCTTGGCAACAAGGGCACACTGCTGACTCATATCCAGCTCATCCATTGTAACCCCAGGTCCTTTTCTGCAGAACTGCTGCTTAGCCAGTTAGTCCCCAGCCTGTAGTGGTGCATGGGATTCTTCCTTCCTAAGTGCAGAACTCTGCACTTGTCCTTGTTGAACCTCATCAGATTTCTTTTGGCCCAATCCTCCAATTTGTCTAGGTCTAGATTCCAATGCCCCCTTCCCTGCTCTTTATGATGTACAAGGAAGTCCTGTCTCACTGTTTTTAAAATATCTTTTTTGGCTTGTGTTTTGTATTAGAAATATCAGGTCTTCCCTACTCTGCTTCTGCTGGAGTATTATACAGTTGGCTGAAGAATTAGAGGGATTTTGATATCATCTGAGACTGAAGGTTGAGCAGTTGGGAGGGGAAGAGAGATTTAATTTGACTTGGTTTTGTGAACCCTTGTGAAAGGTAGGATGGTCCAGTAGTTAGGTGCTAGGCTGGGATATTGAAGATCTGGATTCAGTTCCCTGTTCTGCCATGGGCTTCCTGTCTGACCTTCGGCAAGTCACTTAGTCTCTTACTGCCCCATTTCCCCACCTGTAAAATTGTGATAGTAGTTCGCTGGGGAGGTGTTCAGATGCTGCAGTCGAGGGGACCTGGTATCGGTGTTTGGGCCTGCTCGGTGAGAGTTGTTCTGTGTGTGAACAGGTGGTATCAGAATTGTTTATGCAGTTACAGCTTGTGATTTCTATGGATGTTAATGGCTCTCTGTTTTTGTTTAGTGATACTTATAGTGGTTTGTCTTGTCTTGAACTGCACTTAGGAACCTGAACAATGAGCACATAAAATCTTTCTTTGGGAATACACCTTCTGTTCAAGTATCTCAAAGTGTGTTACAAGTGTCATCACATCACTGGGAAGGAGGTAAGTAGAGTTATTCCTATTTCACAGACAGGGATACTGAGGCGATTACGGGTCACCACCACCATTTACAAAAGCAGAGTCCTAAGGTTAGGCACCTAAATCTATATTTAGGAATGTACTCTAAAAAGGCCTGATTTGTACTGGTGCTGAGCACCCACAGATCCCTGGACTTCAGTGGGTTTTGTGAGTGCTCAGCATCTCTGAGAAACCAGTGGCTTTAGGTGCTTAACTTTAGGTACCATGTGTGAAAACGGTAACCTTATCCTGAAGGAAAACTACTTTGCAGCACCATCTGATGACATGGAGAGTTACACATCAGCTCCAAGCTTCCCGGTTTTCACAGTAATGGGTCAGTCTCTACCCCTTGCTGCAAGGAGATCTGCAATGTCTCAGGCTCTATGGCCTGTTCTTGGTTCTGCAGAAGAAGCCATGGGGCACAGACTACTTCTTGGTCCACCAATGCAGAATGAGAGGGCAGACCCGTTGTGTGGCACCATAATAATGACTTTTCTAGCTTAGGTGAGGGGGTTGGGGTGGGGAGCAGGCCTTGCAAAAGGGAGGAGCTGCCCCCGGACTCCTCCAAAATGAGTTAGGAAGGGGAGGGGCCTTCCAGGCCACAGAGCAGCTCACCAGAAGACATTTAGGCCACAGTTTTACAAAGTAGCTACTGCCTTTGGGTGCGCACCCTGAGATGTCGAAGGCCTTTCTTCCATGAGTGCTAAGCACCACAATGGCAGCTGAAGTCAATGGGAGTCGCAGGTGCTCAGCACCTCTGACAATCAGGCTTCAAGTGTTTCAGGCTGATCACCCAAAAACAGTCTCACACACAACAAAAGGCCACTTTTGAAAATGTTGGTGTTTGTGGTGATTGGCAATGGGTCTGGCTGTAATGGGCTGGGGAGGGCTGTCAGGGCTCCTTGGAAGGGGTGGAGTTGTGGAGAACTTAACTGTTATTGTGCAATTGGCCAGTTTCTCCAGGATTCACACCAGAGTCAGATTCAACTTGTCAGTTTCTCTGTAACAGGATGTTCTACCGTCCCTGGTTCTGGGCTGGCCCTTTCCCGTGGAGAGCAAGTCTTTGGGCTTGCAGTTATCATGGCTGCTTGGCATGACTGCTCCAGCATACACATGTGTGGTGTTTAGATGTTGCTTGTAATTATTAGAACTGGCTGTTGGGAGTCTGAAGGGACAGGAAACAAGGGGGAGGGGGGAGGAGTTGAGGAGGCAGAGTGAGAGTTACAGAGGGTGCAGCAGCAGCTTGGTAAAGAGGTTTCCACTTTAAAAATAAAGTCCTGTTGAAGTTTGTTAGTACCTTGCCTGGTTGACACATGGTCCTCTGAGCAGGATCTTCACAAACCTCCTGTGTTTTAGCTGCATTCTCATGACTAGCAGGGAGCCAGGGCTCATCCATATACAGAATTGCACCAGTTTAACTAAAGGAGCAACAGTTAAACTGACCTAGTTAAACTGGTGCAGCTTTTCGTGCGGTCACTCTTACTTTGGATTAAACCTGGTTTATATTGGTTTAGCTACAGGTAGCGGAATGAGAGCATCCACACACAAAGTTGCACTGGTTTAGTTGGTTTAACGCAGGGGTCGGCAATCTTTCAGAAGTGATGTGCCGAGTCTTCATCGATTCACTCTGATTTAAGGTTTCGTATGCCAGTAATACATTTTAACATTTTTAGAAAGTCTCTTTCTATAAGTCTATAATATATAACTAAGCTATTGTTGTATGTAAAGTAAATAAGGTTTTTAAAATGTTTAAGAAGCTTCATTTAAAATTAAATTAAAATGCAGAGCCCCCCGGGACCGGTGGCCAGGACCTGGGCAGTGTGAGTGCCCCTGAAAATCAGCTCGTGTGCCATAGGATGCCTACCCCTGATTTAACATCACACTTTGAATTAAACCTGTTCAGCTTTATATGTAGATCCCAGCAGTCGTTTCTCTGATTCAACAGTTGTTTCCTTTGCAGCTATTTCTCTAGGCTACAGCATGGCCCTATCATGGGTATAGGGTTACCTAGGGAGGTGCTGGAATCTCCTTTAAAGGTTTTTAAGGTCAGGCTGGGATGATTTAGTTGGGGTTGGTCCTGCTTTGAGCAGGGGGTTGGACTAGATACCTCCTGAGGTCCCTTCCAACCCTGAGATTCTGATTCACTCTTGCCAAAGAAGTTACTATGGTGTGAGAGCTAATCCAAGAGCCCTCCCATGCTATGTGGGGTATTTTCACTGTCAGGAGCTAGTGTGTGGTATATAAGCAAACCACATTTCCTACCCAGAGGCCCTTGGGGCTATGTCAAATCCTCCCAATTTAATAGTGTGCTGGGAGAGCTCATCAGTCTCATGCCACTCCCAGTCCAATGAGCTCCTGACTCCCAGCCCAGCTGCATTGCTGAGCCACACCAGGGCATCAGCACTGATCCATCCGTAGTCTGGCACACACCACTCCGGTGTCACCCTGGATCTGTCTGTGGCCACTGGCTCCAAGCCAGCCGATTGACTCCTGGCAGCCCTGACTCTGAGGCCCACACCGTTCTTGACCTGCACAGGTTCTAGTTATCAGCCCCACATCATTCCCATCTGCCCACCTCTCACTGCACTTTTAATCACCAGTGTGCTGCATGAGATCACATCCCCTCAGGACTCATTGAGGCCTCTATGTGGTCATCCCCACAAAGGACCTCCCCTTGCCACATGCTCCACCTCTCTATCATAGAACCGCCTGGGCACTGCTCTACAGCCAGGGGACATGGAGGAACCTGAACAGAGGTCATGGCAGTGAGTGAAGGAGAACTGATTTTCAGATATACACTATTATTCATTTTAAAGCCTGGACTTAGAGTCTGTTACCACTTTTAAATTCTTGTGGGGTTTTTAAGCATAGCTGCCATTCAGCTAAACCCTTCTCTCTCCAAGGCAGAGAACCTATTCCAAGGGAACAGTTCATTCACAGGTAGGATGGGTGAGGAAAAAGGGCAACTATTTCCAGCAAGGCCGTGGAGCTTTCTGCCCCACTGGGCGCTAGAATTCAGGACACTCTTGTGCTGCACAAATAAACTCGCTGCAGTCCTTAGATGGAAGCTGCTACATAAATGCTTCTTCTTCTTAATTGTTATAAGGCCACAGCATCAGATATCACGTTACAACCAGTAACTTGGTGCTGGCCTGTTTCCTGGGAAGGGGGCGTTTCACATCCACAGATGAACAGGAATATTTGAAACTGCCCTTTCCTCGTTAGCACTGCATGTGGTGTCATTTCTCTCATCACCAGAGGGAGCCCTCATCTTTCATTTGGACCTGAAGATCAAACTGAAATCAGAATTCAAAGCATGCATTGGAAAATAGATGAGGGAGGATTCAGAGGGAATTCCAGTTAAGAGTCCAAGTACTTCCCCGTCCTTGTTAATGTCTGTCACAAGAGTGGAATTTCCCAGAGACAGAAGGCCCAGTAACACTCTTAATTTGTGAATGGTCTCTGCCTAGAGGGCCTCATCCCTCACGGCAAGAAGTGGAATTGGGTAGATCAGGACCAAGGAATAAGTGAGAACAGCCGGGATAGTTCTCCAGCTGGTCAGGGTCAGCTCTTCTGGCTAGCTTGCAAGCTTCCTGGTGCTAGTCTTTTGTGAGAGGTTGGATGGTCTATTAGCTTTGTTCTTCTGGCTGGAGACTTGCAGAAAGCCAATTTCTGCACATTAGGCCCCCCGTGCCAGTAGCTCAGAACAGGAACTATTTCTGGCTGGTGCTGGAAATAAAGGTTGAGTATCATTGGAGAGTAAAGCTGGAAAATTTATTCCAACTGCCATAGAATGAAAATCCAGAAATGAACAGATAAGGGTGTGGCTATTTCACTGCTCTTTGTAGGATTTGTAGGAGCATCTTACTTCAATGAACATAGCACACAGGGCCTCTGACATCTTAACACATGCTGGGACCAATTTAGTTTTGAATGAAACTAACTCCATTTGTCCCCTGTATCTATCCACCAAGGTACTATTTCAGAACACAAGGGGACACAGATAAGGTGTGTGGGGAGGTGTACGTTGCATGGTTTGTATGAGCACTTCCACGCTAGTAGAGAATTTCACACAGCAATTCCTGTGTTGAGTCCAATCATTTGTTGACTTAGTTTATCCTTTTAAATAGAGATTGGATGTCTCAGACACCAAGTGACGGAGAATCCAACGCAGCTCTTGAAAGGGTGCTCCACTAGAAGCAATGGTCAAGTTTGACCCTTCCAATTTGTCTAGCTTCAGCTTCTAGCCATTTGATCTTATTTTTCCTTTGGCTGCTAGAAGAAACAGCCCTCTGATATGAGCGATCTCCTCCCTGCATAGGTAATTATGGGGGGATTGCGTTGGCACTTAATGTTCTCTCCAATAAGCTAAACAGATTGAGCTTCTTTCGTTTTATTGTAAGGCCTGTTTTCCAGACTGCATCATTCTTGTAGCTCTTCTGAGCTCTCCCCAGTTTTGCCTGACATCCTTTAACATGTGAACACCAGAACTGACCTAGCATAGTTGGGACCAAGAGGTGAGTCCCTTACACAGCAGTGCACCAGGTGGCCTCCACCACCTCATTGGCAGTCATATGACAGAACTCAGAACACATGTGCGATATCGATCGGTTTGGTGGGGGTTTTATTAAAAGACATCTGCAGAAAGTCAGATTTTAGTATAAAAGGGTTAGAGCTGAAAATACACAAACTACTGATGATCTTTTTCAAACCCAACATTTATAAATTACACCACATTGTTATTAACACTGCATTTAAATACAGAAACAAATTAAACAGTAAATTCATTAAAAAGATCCAGCATTCTACAAATGACTATTTACAGTATCCAGCAGCTAAGAGCTCTAGCAAGTCAGTCAATATGACTCAAACAGAACAGGATACTTGGGAACACCCAAGAGGGAAACTTGGCCTGTAACAGTTTCAGTGATTATCACTTGACCTAGGGTCTCCCCAAAGATCAGATGCATCCCACAACACCTGCTCCCTGCCTCTAAGACACTCTGGGAAATCCTCAAATCCAGTCACTGAAGACACCAGAATAATATGTGCAGTGTTTAGGGCAGACACCATGTGCGACTGATGCTGCTCCCAGCATCTTGGGGGAACCCTACTGTACCTCACCTTTCAGGGAGATTGTTTCAATTTCAGGTCACAGCCAGGGGACAGGGTCTTCTCCACACTGGGATTTTGGAATCTTGCAAGGAGAAACTAAACCTCCAGGGTAAGGCGATGGAGGGGAAGCACATCCCTTGCTGTGAATTCAGGGTTGGGCCCAGGCCCAAAGGACCGCAAGGGCAGACTGCACCTCATGCCATTCTAGAGGCTGCTCTAGCTGACTCAGAGCAGCACCGGTAGGCTCTCTCTGAAGCTCAGGATTCACAGAGCCAAAAGGGACGTCTATGATCTAGTCTGGCCTCCTGGTAACAGGCAATTGGAGGAATTACTGGGAGAATTCCTAAGGAGGAAACTGTTCTTCCCAGGTGGGGAGGCCAGGAAGGAGGAGTTGCATATAATCTTTGAGGGTGAAGAAAGCTGGATGGACCTCAGTCCCCATTCCTCAAGAGGGGCCCCCAGAACCTTCCCCTTGGAGGAAACAGTCAAATGGTGTTTAAGTAACTGAGGAGACAGGGGGGCAGCTGGGCGGGAGTCATGAGAAACAAGGTGTCAGACCTGAGTTACATTTGCTGCTGCCTCTAATGCTGCTGCTGTGTAACTGACCAGCCATGGCTGGAGGTGGGGCAGACGAGGAGGGTCTGGGGGGGATGGGGGGGGTTCTTGGCAGCAGCACTTTACTGCGGCTCCAAACCTAGGCTAGCTCCCTGCTGAGCTCTGCGAAGAAAAGCCCGACAGTATCAGCAGCCTCTTGGAGGAGGCTCACAAAGCCCCCATGAGCCAGGTGGGAATCCCAGTGAGAGGAGAGGATTAAAGTGGCACATGGGCCCAGGGTGCAGCTGTTCTATCTATGATGTAAGAGGACCCCATTCATCTCACCTCTCCCCAGCTTCAGTGCTGGGACCAAGCGAGCCCCTTGAAAGCATAGTGGCTTTAACTGCAAAGGTAACTGATCAACCAAGACTTAGGACAAAGCTTTGTACATCATTGACTTGGGCAGCAGCAGAGCTGGTCTGTGACTGCTCTCTCAGCTTGTGCGTTCCACAGTGACCCTGTTCAGGGCTTCTTGCCCATTCTGGGAGCTCCCATCCTTTGAGTTCATTGGACCCCAGTAACACTAAGTGGTTATACCTACAGGAAGAGCCTTTGCTGCATTGCTCCGTGCTAGACTCTGCCAGCTAAACAGCTGCTAATGTGAGGAAAGGTTCCCCTCTGAACTGTCATTGTGAGGGCTGCATTTCTGGTTTCTGTAAACACCAAGTGACGGAGCTGCAAATCTGCGCTCCTTTGAGTCTTTCAAGTGGCAGCTAGGTTAGGATTCTGTTTCCAGCTCTGTGGGTCGGATTTTCAGGGTGGTAGATTTCAGTGGGTAATACCTCCCCTTCCATGTCTTCCAGAAGATGCCCTGTTTCCGCTCATGCCGTTGGCGGGGGATGGAGCGGAAGTACTTTCCGTTGAGGTTGGCATGGCCACAAGTGCTGAACCACCAGCCTCCTAGAAGGAAGGAAGGGACAGATTTCAGCCAATGGGAATTTTCACAGCTAAAAAGTCCCATAACAGGATAAGAAGATCACCCCAGATTCAGAGCTATTGCTGCACTTTCCCTTCCAAGCACAGTCTGCTCACCACCCCCCTCAGAGCTCTGGAAGGTTAAAAGACCTGAAGTGTGTACGTGACAGGGGTTTCAGAGGGTCCCATGCTCCAGGGAACTCCAGCACTACTTCCAGGTCTGAAGGGGATCAAGCCACGCAGGCAGCTAGGCCTGCATGACCATCAAAGAGGCCAAATGAATGCAAATACTTCTCTAGCCCCATCCCAGTCATACGGAGCCCTAGGTGGTGGGGCAGACCCATTGATGTGATAGGACTTGTTATTAGCTCCATTTTGCAGTTAGGGACTGGAGGCTGAATTGCAGCAACTTGCCCAGTGTCACCCAGCATGGGGTGGACGGGGAGAGAGACACGGGGCGTGTGTGCGCATGTGCACTCGGAACTGACACCAGATGTCCCAGTTCAGCGCTGTGGCTCAAGACCATTCCACTCCCATCTGCGAGCACACGCCCCATGTGTGCAATCTCTGGCCACTAGAGGGTGCAAAAGTGGAACTGTTGTAGCAGCTGGGAGCCACAGGTAGGCCAAGAGAAAGGAGTAGACTCTGGATGGATGTTACACCGCTAGCAGAGCTAGCCTTGTGGGAAATGCCACGGTTTTGCTTCACACAGGTTGTCTGTTTCATTTGTATTCAATTTACAGTTCAAACAAGCCAAACATTCTGACATGGGTGAATTCCTCTGTTGAACCCATGAACTGGCTCCTTCTTTGCCTGGACAGTTTGAGTCACAGGGAACAAGCTGGGCCAAGTTCTGACTTTGTAACAGAACCTGGAACCATGAGAATATCACCTGGTTTCAGGTTTGATTAGAGTTGCTCACACCGCTTCCCCTTGCGGATCACTTGGTCCCATCCCTGTGGAGAAGGAGGAGGGTGAAGCAGGGGACAAGGTCAGAGTCAAAATACCCAAATGGCCGTTTTTCACCAGTGCCATCTGCCCCAAGCTGTCGGAAGCAGAGTTGTGTTTGCATAGCACCGAAACAAGGCGGGTCTTACACTGGAAAAGGAGAGCTGGGCTTCAAGCAGCTTGGGGCAGATGCAGGAAGACTGCTGCCGCCTACATCCCCACCGAGAAAGACCAGACTCTTGCTTAGGAACACAGCACCTTGCCTTTGCCAGTACTGACCTGACAGGTGCTTGGCACAGTTAGTGTCAGCTTTGAAATCGTTGTCCTGATCTCGAGTGGAGAAGGGCAGCTGTCTGAAGTCCCCAAGGGCATTTTCCAGTTCTCCTGACACAGGTCCGAGGAGACTGAGTGTGTAGGCTGTGTTCTCTCCACCCAGGCTAAAGAGGAACTGAATAAGCTGAGAGTTTCCTTCCCAGTCTTGCAGCTCAATCGAGAGATTGTACCTTCCCTCTTGGACAATGTGGTATATTTTCTCCAGGCCCAACCAGAAATCACCTGAAACACAAGAAACTTTGCATTAGTTGGCATCACACACAAGCGCTATGCAAATCAAGGAAGATGTTAGCATGCAGTGCTAGGAGATTCTCTGGAGTGCACAAAGTGCCTAGGGAGGTCAGTGGGTGCATGCACCCTTGTGTGGTGAACTTCCTCAACCCATTCTCAGCCAGCTGTGCCCACTCGTCCAGCCGGGTATTATGCTGGGTGGAGATCTTTGGTCCACCTCTGGGGCAGTGTGGGGATGGAATTTGCTTTCTGATCAGGGAAAGCTAGAATAAAAAGAATAAAAGTCTTCCACCATCTGCTTACCGCTAAGGTCTCCAAAGCCATTCTTGTAGGCTTCCCAAAGCTGGTCGAAGTCCACGGAGCCATCCAGACGCCTCTGGATCACCGTCCAGCCACCTTCTGCAGGTGGAAGAGATTGTTCACTTATTTCAGTTCTGTTATTTGCAAGACCTGTTTGCAGAATTCAGAATAGCCCGAGGTGCTCCCCTCACTTACCAGCAGTCATGTCACAGTAGACTTTAAAAGGCTGAGATCCCAAGGGCTGGATCTGAAACACATCACTGCTTCTCTCCCCTGCCAGGAAGAGCTGCTGGCAGTCCAGCGGGAGCTCTGCAAATGGACAGAGAGAGAATTTAGAAGAAGCCGTCTCAGCATGCTACTCTCAAACAGGTTTGTTCACACCACAGTCCTAGCGGCTACACACATCTACAGATGAACCCAGCTTAATCACCAGTTTGAATGCTAAAGCTAGAGACTGTTTGTACAGCACCTAGCACAATGGGGCCTGGCCCATGACCAGGGCTCCTAGGCACTGTGGCAATATAAAGAAGTAATAAAAAGCCCTAACATTTTCCAAGGCAGCTCTCTCTAGGCCCTTGGGCTTCTGTTTCATTTTGTACAGAAGTTAATACTGGACTCAGAGGGCCCAGGAAAACAGACAGCTACAGCCTCCCAGAGAACTGGGCCAAGTGTGTAACTCAGGAGGAGGGGCTGGTGAGACAGGTCACATGAGCTGTGCAGAGTCTGCAGACCAGAGGCAGCAGCACTGTGCGGCTTCCAGACATCTCTGGGGGAGCTCAGTCAGGACACGAGGAGGGCAGATGGTAGGAAGGGGTAATGCCTTGCAGAGGGCAATAGGTGCAGAATATTGTTCTAACTCACCCCGACTACCACTAATGCACGAACCACTTGCAAGTTCCACCTGGCTCTCAAATGGGACTTTAGCCGTAGGCTGAGCCAGTTACGCACAGCATTAGTGAGGACCTGCTGCCGGACGGCCTGGTGCACTGCTTGCTGGCTGACACTGGAGCAGGTGCGGAGCAGAGACCATCAGCATATGGTGACCCTTTTGCCCAGAGCCCTCATAAGCCCCCCATAAGCAATGAATGGGGGGAAGTGAGGGACCAGGCACAACCCTGTGGGACTCCCAGCTGCAGGCCAAGACTGGCTCACAGGGGCAGCTCTAGCTTTTTTGCTGCCCCAAGCACGGCAGTCAGGCAGCCTTCGGCGGCTTGCCCGTGGGAGGTCCCCGGTCCCGCGGCTTCGGCGTACCCGCTGCTGAATTGCCGCCAAAGGCTGCCTGACTGCTGCCCTCACAGGGATCGGCAGGGTGCCCCCCGCGGCTTGCCGCCCCAGGCACATGCTTGGAGCGCTGGTGCTGGACGTGGAGCCGCCACTGCTGGTTCAGACACTGAGGGGTTGCCCTGCCAGGGCCCATAAGAAGTCACCAACCCACAGCTGCCATAAGGCCGCTGGCCAGAGGCTCTGACCATTCCCTGCAAAGCATCAGCAAGACTAATTGTAAAGCGAAGAGAAGTTCTGCTCCTCCTGTCCCCAGATGCCTGGACTTTGGCCTCGGCTTTACTGTAACTGCCAGCAAAGCACCATTTCAACAGAACTGGTAAAAGTCCAACAGGCCTAAGAAGAATCCAGTTATAAAACCTGAGTCGAAAGGACAGGAAGGTGTCAGGACACGCAGGGACTTTATCCAGCTTTGCAGAGCATCGAGGAACAGCCACAAAATCAAACCGCTCTTTGTCTGCCTGCAACAGGTGGCAAGAGCCCCTTTCCCGGCATCTCCCCAAACAAAGCGAGGTCTGTTCCTAACGTAGCTGCCTGAGGGAAGCTGGGACGGTGCCCTTTGCATTCAGCTTTAAAACATATTGTCTTTGTTCCCTTGAGCTGCAAGGACAAAATAAATCTATGTCTGTAAATGAAGACAGCCCCCTCCTTTGGGTTTGGCTAACTGGAGCTTGGATTCTTGTGCAGCTGCCATGAGTGCGAGTTCAAGAGGGACTGCAGGGACCTGAGAGTAAACATGAACTTTCCCCCACTTCCTATGCCTTGTTCCTCCACTGGGGAGCGCAGGGACCTCGTTCTCAGCACGGAGCTCCTGGGCCTGCAGGAGTTTTACTGTAAAGCAAGGTACAGTATGTCTTGCGTCATGCAGAGGAGCTGAGCTCTGGTGCGGGACGTGCAGCACTTCACACACGATATTGGGTTGCAGCGGGAAGCTAGCCTTGCACTGAGGGCTCCGAGAACTCGCTGGGCTCCAGCTCAGACAGCACCGGGGGTGGCACCGGACCGGGCTCTGAACTGGCTCCACTGTTCTCCAGCGCACGCTGGAGCTATCTGTCGGGTTTGGTGCAGAGGGCTCTGGAAACGGCGGGACTGCAAGTGAGCATGCTCTCAGCAAACCTTCACTTCAGCCTCACACCCCCATTCAGCACAGCCCAGCCACTCACCCCCTCCAGCTGCTGCGGAAGGGAGGCAAGCAGGAGGGGGCTGGCCCCAGCTGGGAGGGAAGGATGGTGCTCCCCCCCAACAATTGGGGCTGGGTGGGATATGGGGGTCCCCCCTCCATTCCCATCTCTTGAGGTGCTGATGAGAAGGTTCTGTTGCTGCCCCCACAGGAGCGAGGTTTCAGGGATCGCCCCCCTGCCCCCCGAGTGTCCATTTGATCCCCACGCTGGCCCCGAGCCATGCTGGGCTCATGCTGTCAGAGCTCAAGCTGAATGCTACCCAGAGTATCACTAAGGCCTCTCTCACCGTAGTGTCTGGGCAGCAGGCCCAATGGGAAGCGCAAGGAGTGGCACTCGGTGCCAGCACTCTCCATGTGTCCAGGCCAGCAGACAAAAGAGCCCTTCCTGACCTCCGCTGAGCACTGTGGGGTTGTTTTTAAGATAAAGCAAGTGACACCAAGATGCTGCAGGGATGGAAACCCCTGGCCAGGCTTTCAATACCACTCTCCAGGAAAGGCTGACGCCAGGACAAGGGCTCCCCGCAGCCTCCTTGCACCCACCCCTCCCTGCTCTGACATCAGCGTCTGAGTCTGAAGTAGGGGAAAGGTGAGCCCAGCCTGGGAACGCGCTGGGGGAGGGGTTTCTTCCCAAAACAATGAAGCAAGCCTGCTCCCGGGGAAGGGGGAGGGATGGTTAGAAAGGACTTAACTTTCACCCAATTTCCTTCCAGCCAATCACCGTGCTGCCTTTCTGATCAGCCATGCTCCCCTTCCCCAACCAGTGTGGGTTGCACCCTGACTTCGTCATAAGAGCTATTTTCTTGCTAAGGTCTGAACTTTTACCTAGTTGACTCTTTGGGCACATTACTCCTCCTCCCTCCCCCATAACACCATGAAACCAGATGCCCGGAGCACAGGCGAGGGGGTGGGTTGAGAGCTGAAATCACCATTCACCAAGGAGGTGCAGCAGGGTAACCTCTCCCCATGCAAACGGCTCAAGCCTGCAAGGACGCCAGCGCCAGCATTAGAACAGGCGACCGTTCACGCACTGGCCTCTCGATTAGCGTCAGCACTTGGGCTAGGCCATCACTGCTGAGTCCCACCAAGTCATTCATAGACAAGACCAGACCGAACCAGGCCACTCCGAGCCAGGAGCGAGCTACCAGAGGGGCTGTTTAGTCAGGTCAGGGCTGTGACAAATGGCACCAAACCACAAACCACCCTTAACTCACTCACCTACCCTCATCCCAGATCCTGCACCAACTCCCTCTGCTGGGCCTAGCAAACAGGGTCTGGAGAGAGGGCTGAGGAGGGGGCTGGGATTGTTAGAGTTATCCATTACTTTAGTTTGCCATGGGGCTGGGTGCAGGCACTGATTGACTGTCATCCTAAAGCTTTTGACCAGCAGGGTGGTGGACGTGTCACACAGGGCCAGACACAGGTGAGGCAGCAGAAATTACAGCAGGGTGGGCTTGCTTCCCAGTCTAGGACATAGACCCAGTGGCCAGAAGAGATCATATCCTGCATTTTCTCAGGACTACTCATTGCTTCCTTCTCTAATCTGTCCTAACTATCTGCAGAAAGGATGCCTGGATCTCTTGCCAATCCATAAGTCAGGCAGATCACACCACGCTGCCCCAAAGAGATTGCTGGTTGCTGGGGCCAAGAATCTCTGAGCAGCTCCTGTTGAACAGTTACCTCCTTGCTGGGCTTTGCCGGACATACTGCACTGCTCAGCTGCTTTGTTTCCCCTACCGGAGCAGCAATGTTCCCACTAACTGCAGCTGGCTCCATAACCTCAGCTCATTTTGCTTTAGAAAAATACTACAGGTAGCTCTGACTTTAGTTTTTAGCATTGTTAGCTGTGCCGCTTTAAATCCCCGGTGGAAGAGCATGAGCCCATGGGCTAGTAAAAATGAAGAGTGAAGTGTTTGTTTAAAAAAATAAACCCATCAAGGAACGTTAAAACAACAAGGCCCAGCAGAATTACCCCTTGGATTGCCATGTATTTATGGAACGCGAAGGTCACCACCGTCAAGCAGAGAGTAAACACTGTTCCTTGAACACAGGATTGCATTCCAGGCTCAGTTGTTCAAGTGTTTCTTTTACTCCCACTAGGAACTGTTTGCTTTGCTTTCCCCCACCCCGCCTTCCCCAACCAAATTATTTTGGAATCCCAGCACTGCTGGGAGATAGGGTTTAACTTTTGCCTACTTGGCGAGCTGCCAGGGAGGAGAGCGTATGCAGCGCCTGAAGACATGCTCTACCTTCTGCAAGTGATTAAACCTCTTGCTCTTGAGGTTGTTTCAAATCTTCAACTTTTGCACAGTTGGCCGAGTGCCATGCTTAGTCTGTTAACTTGTGTTCGCTGGATGTACATAAAAGGGCCATTCTGAAGAAGTTGCTTACGGGGCTCATTGCCCACACGACCCCCAATGCAGCAGCATTGGGGGACTGGCTCTCCATAGGCAGGGAGCAGCCCTGAGCACCAACCTTCTGAGTGATTGGCTGCTAGGAATGCAGGGGGCAAACAGCCCGGGGAGGACACTGGGGCCAGTACTTGCCGGAAGGCTCCTTCTCCTTGCTAATCAGGGAGGAAATTGAATTGCAGTTGCCAGTCAACAAAAGTGATCAGGCAAATGAAGAGGAACTCAAGGTTTGACCTAAAAGGGGAACCTTCTCTTGAGTGGAACCACCACTGCCATCAACAGAAGAATCATGGCCTGCTCCACAGTGAAAAAGACCTAAGGTTCTGTCACTCTTGGTCATCCTGACCAGTCTTTGCCACCTCCTCTAGCACTCCGTGTGCCCCAGTGTAGAGACAGGGTGTGGGGAGATGCTGCCCTCATAAGAGCATAAGAACGCTCAGACCAAAGGTCCATCTAGCCCAGTATCCTGTCTTTCAACAGTGGCCAATGCCAGGTGTCCCAGAGGGAATGAACAGAACAGGGCAATTGTCAAGAAGTGATCCATCCCCTGTCACCCATTCCCAGCTTCTGGCAAACAGAGGCTAGGGACTCCCTCCCTGCCCAGTCTCATGCCAGCCATGTGGGGCAAGGGCAGAGGGGGACTCGGGAAAGGTTTTCAGGAATGTGGTGCTCTAGTTTGCTCCCCATTGTCCTAATATAGAGGACTCTGGTCCCAAGAACCCAGTGTGACCGAGGGCTAACCCAGCTCAACTGAAAGCTGGCTGGAAGTCCCCCAGGTGTGGCGCGCTATATTTTGGCCTCTCCCTGTCTGCATTCATCTCCTATGCTCTTTGTTCTCTGCCTAGCCCCTGGCGCTTTGTTTTGTTCTTGCAGGGGCAGCAGCAGCCGGGTAACAGCACTTTCTGCTTTCAGTCTTCCCATGTGCTAACTAACTACCCCCCTCTGCAGCCTTTCTGCCTGGAGAGCTTCCTGTGCTTGACACAGAGGGAAAACCCATTTGCCTTCTAAATTGTTCCTATTTGGGTCAGACCCTTTACACAGCCAGCTGGAGAGCGTAGGCATTTCCCTAGTCTGCACAGAGCTCCTGTCTGGGGAGCAGCCTGCAGTACATGGCCCAACAAGCCACTAAGCCACTCGCCCTGGTCCTGCTTCCACTGAACTCAGTGGGAGTTTTCTGTGTGATGGAAGCAGAGCCAGGCTCTTTGTGTGGCCTGAAGGAGGTCGCTCTAAAGGTCACAGGCCCAATGAAAGTGTGTGTGCGCAAACGTGCAGGGAATTGTCCAGCACTCAAGGCACTAACCTGGGACTCCGGAGACTGGGATTCAAAACCCTGCTCAGCCACAGGCTTCCCAGGTTAGCCTCTGGCTCCTTGCACCTCACTCTCCCTCTGTACCATGGGGACAGCCCCAGTACTTCCCTGGTCGTGGGGGTGAGGTGCTCAGACCCCACAGTGACGCAGGTACATAGACTCACAGCTTCCCATCTAATTCCTGTCCTTCGCTGGTGGCAGATGAACCCCACCCCCACCCCGAGGGATACAGGATATGGGAAGACTCCTCAGCTGCATTTCAACCTCCAGATAGAACAAGACTCCTCTGCACAAAACCAATGACCAAGTGCTACCACCATGGCCTGCCAGCCTCATTCAGCCACTTCACCCATTTAGCTACATACCTTCAGGCAGAATTCATCTGCTTCCCACAGGCATTCTCCATATGAGGCTGAAACACTCATGTAAAATCCTTAAATCCCTGCCAGACTGGATCCTGGATCCCTGCTAGATCCTGGAGGCTAGATCCTGCCCACACAGCAGATCCTTCCAGTTCCACTCAACTCCGGTGAAAGCCAATTTCACATCCTGAATCAGGACAATTGAACCTTTTGTTTCTGGGCTGTAGCTGGAACTGCTGACAGGAGGACTCGGCTAACGGGGTGGGAGGGAGGTGACAGATACTCACTCTGTGGCTGTGCAGGTTCCACACTGGCGTTTTGGCTTTGGTTGGTGTGTCTGATGCTTTTCTTCAGGTTTATCCTCCACTTTAGACTCTGAGTTTTGTTGTCCTTAAGATGCAGAGGGATCAACAGATTGACCTGTGCCAAAAACATGGATGAGTTAGCGACTCAGAGCAGACTTGATCCATAGGAGAGCTGGTCTAACGGCTCCCAGAGCAGTTAGTGGTGACACTGCCTGCCTGCTCCAGGATCAGCCCCTAGCATGGCTGAACTCCCCTGGGCAGATTATACAACAGATCTGGTGCTCTGAGTGGCTGTGGTTTTGTACAACCCTGTCAGCCAGGGGTTTATTGTGCAAACAAAGAAAGAGGTGGCAGAGCCGAGCACCTCGGGTCCAGGTCCAGGTCCAATCTAGCTGAACCTCCCCCCGTTTCAGAGCATGCCGGGGCTTGGATAAATGGTTCCAACTTGTGGCCTTTGAGCCTCTGGGTCAGACACACACAATATTTTGTGCCAACACAACAAGCACCTTTAAAGCCCTGTGAAGCTAAATGACACAGAGGCTCGGATTCCTTCCACCGTCCCATGGCAGCCAAGCCCCTAGGCTGGGTCCTGAATTATTAAATTAGGCTCTCGAGAAGCTCCCAGCCTGCTCCCTATTCCCACTGCTATTAGGATTCAGGAAAAGCCCCCGCGGAACTTACTTTGCTCTGCAGGCTTTTAATCTGCAGGTTCTGCTTGTCCAGTTTGTACTGCTGCTGTTTGACCTTCTGCAAAAGCTCCTCGATTCTCGCGTTCTGAGCATCCATTAGGGACTAAAACACAAAGGAAAGGATGAGCTCCGCACACCCCTGTCCCCACGGCCGGGCGAGGGTCACTCGGGGGCGGGCGAGCCCTGCTCTGCCCCGCGTTTGCCGAGCTCCGAGACCAAGGCTGGGAATTTCCCAGGCTACGTTCGCTGCCTCTAGGATTCCTGCCTCTAGGCTTGTCCGGCACGTAGCGCATGAAGCCCTCAGCTGACAGCGCAGCCCGCTGGCCCCAGCGCTGCCTCCGCTTCCCGGCAGCAGCCCCCCGGAGCCGCACTGCCTAGGCATTGGGAGAGGGGAGGGGACTCGGGGACTCGCCAGACCGCTGTCCCCGGGAGAGCAGCGAGCGGCCGGGCGCCTGTGCGCGCCCCTGGCTGACACGGGGGTTGCTTGAACGGACGCAGCCCTCCGGAGAGCCCCCTGCAGGGGCAGCGCAGCGGCGGGGGGACCCCCGGGGCAGGGGCAGCGCAGCGGCGGGGGGACCCCCGGGAGCAGGGGCAGGGAGCGCGGCGGCGGGGGGACCCCCCGGAGCAGGGGCAGGGAGCGCGGCGGCGGGGGGACCCCCGGGCAGCCGGGAGCGGACTCACCTGCAGCGTGCCCAGCTCCTTGGCGCTCTGGTTCTCCGAGGGCCGCCCCTGCAGCACCTGCCGGATCTTGCCCTCGAGCTGCTCCAGCCGGCCCTGGATCTCCGCCTTGTCCCCGGCCATCTGCTGCAGCTTCTCGCGCAGCGCCTCGGAGAGCCCGAAGAGCTGCTGGTCCCGGCCCTGCAGCTCCCGCACGGCGGCCCGCAGCTGCCCGCCCTGCTCCTGCGCCTCGCGGGCCTGGCGCAGCAGCAGCCCCAGCGAGCCGTTGTGGGCGCTCAGCCGGCCGCCCAGCTCCCGCAGCTGCCCCTTGGTCTTGTCCACGTGCTCCTTGAGCCCGTGGCCCAGCTGCAGCAGCCCGTGCGCGATCACGTTCACCTCGTCCCAGGAGGCGAAATGCACCTTCCGCTCCTTGCTGCCGGCCGGGAAGCCGCCCGCCCGGGGGCCCAGCCACGCCGCCGCGCACAGCATCAGGGCTGCCCCCGCCAGCCGCATGGTGCCCGGTGCAGAGCGCAGCGCGGGTACCTGGCGTGGGAGCGCAGCGCAGCCTGGGTACCTGGCGCGTGGGAGCGCAGCGCAGCCGGCCCGGTGCAGAGCGCAGCGCGGGTACCTGGCGTGGGAGCGCAGCGCTGCCTGGGTACCTGGCGCGTGGGAGCGCAGCGCAGCCGGCCCGGTGCAGCAGCCGGCTCAGCCGAAGCGCAGTAAACACCCGGCCGCGGCCGCTCCCCTTTTATAGCCTCCCCGCGCACCTCGCCACTCTGCTTTGCATAATGGCGGGGGAGTGCCCTGGGGAGCGGCCAGGGAGGCTCCGGTTTCTCCTCCTGCCTCCCTGCGCAGCCCAGCCCAGCCCAGCCCAGCCTGGCACGGCGAGGGGGGCTGAGGCTGAGCCCAGCTCCAGGCGTGCAGCCAGCCGCCCTTGCCCGCGTGTCTCCCGCCAGGCCGGAGCTGCGGTCTCCTGGGCACGCAGGAGCTCCCGGGGCCGGGCCCTGCTTGGCGAGCGGAGTTGGAAAAAGCGGGGAGTCCCCGGTCCCTGCGCGGTGGGAGGGGCTGAGGGGGAGCAGAGCTTCTCGGGGGGAGCAGCGGAGACCTGCCCTCCCCGCCCCCCGCTGCTCCCTAGGAGCCCGCTAAGGACCATGCTGCACCCAGGGGCGCCGGCCGCTGTGGGTTTCCTCCCGAGAAGGACGTACCGAGCCCGCCTCCCAGACACAACCCAGGGGACAGCACCTTTGCCTGCGCTAATCGCTAATCGCAACAAAAACATCTCGTGCCCTGGCTGAGTCCCATCCCCCTTAGAGCAAACCACCAGCAAGACCCCTGGGCCTGGGGGGAGCCTGGCTGGGCTGCTCTCATCCAGCCCATGGGCACACCTGGGTGCCACTGACAATGTCACCTCCACTGTGAAGCAAAAGCCCCATCAGCTGCAGGCCTGGACCAGGGGCGGCTCTAGGTATTTTGCTGCCCCCAGCATGGCAGGCAGGCTGCCCTTGGCAGCTTGCCTGCTGGAGGTCCCTGGTCCCGCGGATTCGGCGGCGACTGCGGGAGGTCCCTGGTCCCGCGGATTCGGCGGCGACTGCGGGAGGTCCCTGGTCCCGCGGATTCGGCGGCAGCCTGCGGGAGGTCCCTGGTCCCGCGGATTCGGCGGCAGCCTGCGGGAGGTCCCTGGTCCCGCGGATTCGGCGGCGACTGAGGGAGGTCCCTGGTCCCGTGGATTCGGTGGCACGCCTGCGGGAGATCCCCGGTCCCATGGATTCGGCGGCACTCCTGCGGGAGGTCCACCGGAGCCGCAGGACCAGCGGACCCTCCTCAGGCATGCCGCCGAAGGCAGCCTGCCTGCCGCCCTTGCGGCGACCAGCAGAGCGCCCCCCGTGGCTTGCCGCCCCAGGTACGCGCTTGGCTTGCTGGTGCCTGGAGCCTCCCCTGGCCTGGACCTACCCGGAGAGGAGGGGGTGCCCTAGGGCTCAATCTGGATGCTTTGTGCAGGGATAAGGCCTTGTGCCTTCTCAGTTCCCTGCTAGATTCTCTGTTTTTGGCCCAGGGACTGGCTGCGGGGGGCATGCTGGGGGCAGTGCTGACTGGGGCACTCCACGGATGGGCACAGCGCTGCCCGGGGGGCAGCATGTGGCACTGTCTAGCCAGCTCTCTGTTTTAATGAGTTTGGGTGCCTGCCTCTGCCTTGGTACTAGTGGGTTTAGATGGTTCTGTCTCATTCTTGGGGGTATGAGGAGGTTTGCCCTGTCCTCTGGTGGTCTGGGTGGGCCAGTTACCCCTGGATTGATCTGATAATTTGTGTTTGGCTAAAGCATCTTCCAGAAAGGCATCAGGCTGCATTTGAAAACCTCAGGAGATGGAGAATCCACCCTTCCCTTGGTAGTTTGTTCTGACGGTTGATCACCCTCCCTGTTCAAAATTGGTGCCCAATTTCTGATGTGAATTTGTCTGGCTTCAGCTTTCAGCCACTTGTTCTTATTCTGCCTTTCTCTGCTAGATTAAGGAACCCTTAATACCCTCTGTTTTCTACCAGAGAAGATACTTATACTGTAATCAAGTCATCACCCAATGATTTTTTGGATAAACTAAGTAGACTGAGCTCTTTAAATCTCTCATCGTCCGGCATTTCTCCAATCCTCAAATAATTTTTGTGCCTCCTTTCTGCATCTTCTCCAATTTTTCAACATCCTTTCTAAAACGTGGACCCCAGACCTAGATGCCGTATTACAGTATTGTCTCACAGTGCTGTACACAGGGGTAAAATGGGTTCCCTACACCTACTCTCCCATTTATACATTGCAGGATTGCATTAGCCTTTTTTGCCACAGCATCACGCTGCGAGCTCCTTTTGAGTTGCTTGGTACTATGACTCCTAAATCCTTTGGAGTCCCTGCTTTCCAGACAGCGAACCATTCTGTAGGTGTGGCCAACACTTCTTGTTCTTAGTTGCATTACTGTGCATGTGGCTGTATTAAAAAACATCTCGTTTGAATGGGCCTCAGCTTCCCAGATCACTCTGTATAACTGCCCTGCCCTGGTTGGTAGTTACCACTCCGCCACTCCTTGGGTCATCGTCGAAAGCTATGAGCAGCAATTTTACATTTATTTCCAGATCACTGCTAAAAACACTGAATACATCTAAAGTCCTGGTCCAGGCAGAACCCCACTAGACTCACCTCTGTTCAATGATTCCCCATTGACTACTACTTTTCTGAGACCTGTCAGTCAGCCAGTTCTTAAGCCATGTAATGTGTGCGCTGTTGAAGTGGTACAGAGCTAGTTTTTTAATTAAAATGTTGTGCAGTACTAAGCTAAATGCCTTAGGTAAGTCTAAGTCTGTCACATCAACGCAGTTATCTTCTTCAATCAAACTTGTGGTCAGGTAGCCCAGTGGTTTTCAAACTGTGGGGCATGACCCTTAAGCTCTGCCCTAGGGGGGCATGGAGGAACCTTTGCGGGGGTGAGCGGCGATGCCAGGCAGCTTGGACCAGCCCCATGCAATGGGGCTCGGGGAGGGAGCTCTGCCACCTCCACCCCGACTCACCTCAGCAGGCCACCCAGCCTGTGGTTCAGTGTGAACATCCACTCCCAGCAGCCTCTGTGCCCAGCACTGGCTCCTCCCCCAGAGACCATCGCCTTCCCCCACCCAGAAAACCCGAGCTGAGGGGAGCAGGTATTGTGTCTATTTTTGTCTGGTTCGGGGAGAGCAACCAAAAATTCTGACTCAAAGAGGGCAGGGTGGAGGGGCTCAGCTCAAAAAGTTTGAAAACCGCTAAGTTAGCCAGTACTGAGGGCATTGCTTGGTGGTTTCTGTTAGGAGGAGAAGTTGATGAGTCAGGCGTTGCTTTGGTGTGGTCCTGTTTGTTTACAAAGGATGTCCACACAGTCCTGTTTCCCTGTCCACAATAGGAACTAACAGTAGTAACAGTTTCCGTGGTTACAGTTGGCCTCCACAGTGACAAAGCCTTGGCTGCGATGATTTAGTTGGTGTTGGTCCTGCTTTGAGCAGGGCAGGGGATTGGACTAGATACCTCCTGAGGTCCCTTCCAGGCCTGATATTCTATGATTCTATGAGTCCTGTGCCCCGAATAAATTCTTTCTCACTCTGCTTCCCCCAGGGCCACACTCACAGCTTCTCTTGCTTTCCTTTGTCTGTCTGTCTGTCTGTCTCTCTCTCGCTCTCTCTCTCTCAACCAATACATCCCCTAGGCCTGCATTTTGCCAGCAGCCCCAGGAAACCCTTCTTATTCTTGCTGGGTTAATTCTTGCTCCGTCATTGCCATGTGGCCCAGTGCCTTGGGTGGTGGCTTTTATTGTTTCAGCTATCACCACGTAAAGGGGGACTAATTGTTCCTTCCACTTAGCCTGAATGAAGGGGGGAGAGGGGGAGTTACCACATCTATCAGCTTAAACCATGTCTGGGATTGATGGGGCCATTAACACCTTCCAGCCTAATGCTTGTAATTTTATGAAATAATAAAATCAGGTTGGTTTGACAAAACCAGTTTTCCATGTTGCCTGGCATTAATTATATTCCCATCCTTTAATTCTTTATCAGTTGAATCCCATATCAGCCTTTCTGTTGTTTTGCCTGGGATTGATGTCGGGCTAACAGGCCTATAGTCACCCAGGTCACCCCACTTGCTCGCTCTGAATATTGGAACAACATTAGCACTCTTCAGTCTTCTGGAATTTCCCTGGCATTCCAAGGTTTAGTAAAAATGAACCTACGTGGGCCAGAGATCTCCTTAGCCAGTTCTGTAAGGACTGTTATCAGGCCTACTGATTTAAAAAGGTTTCTCTCTCAAGTAGATGTTGTTTAACACACTTTTCAGTTACTAATGGATTAGAAAGTACTTCATCGTCGTCATGAGATACACATATCATCCTGCTTCTTTCTAAACGCAGAACAGAAATATTTATTGAACACTTTCCCCCTATTCTTAAGGGCTTGGGTGAATCTGCCTCATTCTTGATGCGTTTTGGTGGTTGTGTCCCATTATCAGTGGGGTTGGGCGGTTTTATCCCATTCTTGGGGGAAGTGGATGGTTCTGTCCCATTCTTTATGGGTCTTGGTGGTTCTGGCCTGTCCTTGGGTGTGTTTGGGGGGGTTGGGTGGTTCTGTTCCATTCTTGATGGGTTTTTGGTGGTTCTGCATTGTTCCCAGAGGGCATTGAGTGGTTCTGCCCTATTCTTGGGTAAGGGGGTTGGTTGGTTCTGTATTAGTATAGTACAGCCAGGTGCAGGTGATTGTTGGTGAGAACAGAAGTTGGGGGTGATGAGAAATGACTGTTGCTGGGGAAGCTGCAGGTGCCGAGTTTAACTGAAAGTCGTTGTTTTCCCCCAATGAACATGTGGCCTGGGCCATAGTGTCTGCTGTAGGTTATCTTCTGCCATCAGAAATCAGGGCACAGGCAGGGCCCGGCAGCACAATGTCCCACAAAGGGAAGGCTTCACCACTCTCTCCCCTCCATCACAGGGCGTTAGTGCCAGTCAGATTTTGCAATGGGGGAAGTGATTATTCACAAATAATACACAAATGAGAGCGGGATATAATTGTCTGGGTTTTATAAGAGGCTGCGCATTGCACAATCCCTAATGTTTGCTCAGCAATAATCTCCCACTTCCCTTGTGTTGGCCTAATTCCTATTTTCTATCAGGTGGTTAGTGCCTTGGGTCAGCTTTGACCAATAAATGCCAAAGCCCATCCATTCCAACAACGCTCAGCCAGTGACAGGGCAATGGTTCGAGGTAATGCTGGGAAAAGCTGAGGTCTCAGGCTGAATAGCCGTACAGGATGGCTCTAGTGTCCAAGCAGAGGAGGGGAGTGGATGCGAGCCCCATTTCTACCCCCAGCTGGGGTCACAGCTCCCCATGACTAAATGGAGGGGCCTAACCAACTGTTTTCTGTTGTCACAAGGGGTCATGGGCTGGAATGACCAGGCAGAAAGCTGCTGCTCCAGCCTTCCCTTCCCCTCTGCCTCCCTTGGTCTGCGTTCTTCGTCATCTCCCAGGCCTTCTCTCCTCCTGTGCCCCCATTCCATCCCTCTCTCTCGGGCCTGTCTGGTCCACCTCCCCCCAGCAGCCCCCTGCAGCCTGCTCCCTTCTGGATCCTTGCTCTGTGCCTGCCCTGTCTCTGCATGGAGGAGGAGCCGGTGCTGGTCACAGAGCCCAGGGGTCATTTTATCAACAGGGGGTTGTGAAGATTTTTTGAAATATATATTGTTTAACCTCTGGGACTGTTTGATTTCCCAAAGGCATCTCCCAGAAGAGTGGCTGCTGCCTTCACTCTCCAGTCCCCGGCACTTGGGTATGTCCGTGGGGTGGCTGCCTTGAAATCCTCAGCCCCCCTGTCCTCAACTGAGTTCTGGGGGGCCACTATGCAGTGAGGTGAGGGGAGAGGCACCTCGAGTTGCTCTGGCCTGGTCTGCACTAGATTTTTCCCTCCCCAGATTTCCCCATGAAGACCAGGAGCCTCCTGTCCCCCGCCAGGCTCGTTCCATATCCCGGGGGTTGTAGACGGCGGGAGTCACATTCACTGACCTGCTCCTAAGGGCGATGTGCCCAGGTCGGGGCTGTCGGTCAGTCATGTCAGCAGACTGCACCCTGCACCCTGTGTGTGCCAACAGGATAAGGTCTGTCGTGTAGCCAGCCCTCAGAGCCCGAGGCGGCGGCCGGGAGCAGGGCCTCTCCAGATCTCTGGAAGACTCGGAGGAGAGAGGAGGGCTGGGCAGGGGACAAAGGGAGAAGGTGGGAAAAGAGAGGAGACAGCAGAAGGAAAAGAGCAAGAAACAAATGCTCCAGAGCCACCTTGTCTGCCCCACCCCCACCGCTGCCAACACCCAACCACAGGGGGAAAGGGCTGGCTCAGGGACCCAGAAATGGGGCAAGAAGGAGAAATCAGGGAGATGTCCTGGCCTGTGGGAGGGGGAGCAAAACCCCGACTGGGCCTTCTGTATCCCCTCCCCTCCCCCAACAACCCTCACCCCAGCAGCCCCGTCCCCCACCAGTCCCCCTTCCATCAAACAACCCTCATCCCCCCAAAATTCCCCACTGAAGAGCCCTACCCCAACCCCCCCCTTTGCTCCACCTTTTCGCTCTCTCTCCTTCCTCCTCTCTCTTTTTACCATCAGTCACTTTTTGGGAGGGGGTGGGTGGGATTTTCTACTTTTGAAAATGGCCCAGAAGCTGAAGGCAAAGAAGAGAAAACCCCAAATGAAAAGAAATGATGAATATGATGAAAAAAGGGTGGGGAAAAAATGGTAAAACGTGGTGAAGTTCACTGCTCTCCCTGGCTCTGTTTGATTGTGAAGAAAAGGGGGGAGAACCCTTTTCATTCAAAACCTTTTACCTGGCTGTAATCACTAACAACACTCATTGTCCTTTTGTAGAGCTGGGCTGTGTCTGTTCACACGTCCTGAAGATTCCCGTTGGTTCTGCCGCTAGACGCCAGGTCTGATGCAAAAGGCCCAGCTAACAGCAAGACACATGGAGAAATTCCCTCCAACTTCCCTCCCCCCCAAAAAATGTGGAAATTGTTCTTCCTTTTCATCCTTTCCTCAGGTTCCCAGTGTTCCTGAGAATGGGCACCAGCATGGAGAAGTGAGCTCCTCCGGAGCGTGCAATCGCACAGCGCACTTTGAGGGTCAACAAGCTCTTCAGAGCTCTCTAAAACAGGAATCAGAGAACACTTGTGGGTCATTGGGACAAAGAAAGAAACTCTCTTTAAAGTGGCTCATTTGTCTAGGTCAATGACATGGAGGCAATGAATCCCTGGTGTAACTCCATCGACCTCACCGGAGGATGAATGGATGAATTTGGTCCATATAGTTATTCACACTAACTTTTCCCCTGCATTTTTTTTCTGTATTTTTAGTGCTTGAACTGAAATGAGGGAGATATAATGGAAGATGCAAAACACTGTTTAGAAAGCACAAAAGTTCTGCATTTTACTTTATGTGTATTTTACTATTGAAAAATCTCTGATATGCCAAGAAGGGAAATATTAATTTTTAATAAACAAAAATGGAAAATCCCCCAAAGCTCTGAGTTACTTAGTGCTGTAAACCACTGGGGTTTGTGGCTCTCTGATCTTGGTAAAGTCAGATACACTTAGCAGGATGCATCAGAACCTGTTCTATTTTTCAATGTATTTCTCTAGGATCCAAGGTTTCTCGGAGTCCGCTTCACTTCTGCCCTTTTGTAGAGAAATGTGCATAATTCTACAATCTCTGAGCTCCAGTGAAACACCTGCCAGATTCTGCCCTTTGGTTATGGCTCTGCCCACGATCTGAGTGGGAATGAAATTTCGGACTCTGAGCTTTGAGTAAACATAGCTCCTTATTCTGCTCAGCTGTGGGTCTCTGCTTACGTATGGTTGTCGGCTTTAACCCGGCTGTCCAGTCCAGGGCTGGTTTCTTATCCATTCTTTCACCATCACTGGCTGAGTCACTGTGATTAGCTTTGACAGAGGAATAAACAGTCACAGCTGAAATTGCAGGGCTCAACCTGTCTTGCAGCCACCTGAGCTGTGATCCTCTGCGTGGGAAGGAGCTCCCCGAGAAGCACTCAGATGCTGAAGGAAAGAATGGAGCTGGGAGTCTGTACTGAATAACTGCACCAGTGTATGGCTGTGCTGCGGGGGTCCTGCCTTTCAGAGGAGCTGTACAATGGAGGGCCTGACCCCTGGGGGTCATTAAAGAGCCCTAGGTGCTTTTCAGTGTTAGCCCCAAACTCTAGCCCTGGCAGCTGTGGTCTGCCTCTAAATTCACTCTGCTCTTAGAAATGGGCGGATCTGTCTTCACTTCCTCTGTAGCCCAAGCAATTGATGTCTGTGAATGCTCTGAGCTCCCCAGCTCAAAGGTGCCTCAGAAGCACGCAATGACAATGTGTCATTCCTCAGCAGGCAGGTGTGTAAGCCGTGGTTACGATATACAGAGCAATGCCCCCTGGTGCTCACCCCCAACCCTAACAGCGACTGTCACAAAAGAAGGACGGGAAAGCCCAGCAGAAAAGGTGCCTGAGTGACGTGTCTGGGACGGGTCGGTCCATCGGTCTCTTCTCACCCAGCGGATGAAGGATGTTCCAAGCGTATCAATAACTCGAGTATGGGATCACTTAGAGCTGCACTGTGCCGGGCCAGCACCAAGGGGAGCCATGGAGCCCTGCTGCCCCACATCTCCTAGAGCAGGGGTGGGCAAATTACGGCCTGCAGGCCGCATTCGGCCCATCAGCCATTTTAAGCGGCCCTCGAGCTCCCGCTGGGGAGCGGGGTCTGGGGCTTGCCCCACTCTGGAGCTCCAGCTGGGGAGCAGGGTCGGGGTCCGCTCCACATGGCTCCCAGAGGCAGTGGCATGGCCCCGCTCTGGCTCCTACATGTAGGGGCAGCCAGGGGGCTCTGCTCTGCACACTGCTCCCGCCCCAAGCGCTGCCCCTGCAGCTCCCATTGGCCGGGAACTGCAGCCAATGGGAGCTGCAGGGGCGACTGTGGATGGGGCAGCGCACAGAGCCACCTGGCTGCAGCTCCACATAGGAGCTGGAGCGGGGACATGCTGCCGCTTCTGGGAGCCGCTTGAGGTAAGCACTGCCTGGAGCCTGCACTCCTGAGCCTCTCCCCACGCCCCAACCTCCTGCCCCAGCCCTGATCCCCCTCCCGCCCTCCCAACCCCTCGATCCCAGCCCAGAGCCCCCTCCTACAGCCCAAACTCCTCATCCCCAGAGCCTGCATCCCCAGCGGGAGCCCTCATCCCATCCCCTGCCCTAGCCCGGAGCCCCCTCCTGCACCCTGAACTCCTCATTGCTGGCCCCATCCTGGAGCCTGCGCCCCCAAGCCAAGCCCTCACCACCTCCTGCACCACAACTCCAATTTTCTGAGCATTCATGGCCCATCATACAATTTCTATTCCCAGATGTGGCTCTCGGTCAAAAAAGTTTGCCTACCCCTGTCCTAGATCTTTCCAGTACCCAGGGGCACATCCCCATTCCCGGCCCACACACCTCTCTGGATGGTGCTGGCTGGTCCTGCCCCAGAAGCTGTGACCTTGCTTCCTCCTCCCCAGGGCCGGTTCCAGGCCCCAGCGCAGCAAGCCGGTGCTTGGGGCGGCCAATGGGAAGGGGAGGCATGTCAGGCTCTTCGGCGGCAATTCGGCAGCGGGTCCCTCAGTCCCTCTCGGAGGGAAGCACCTTCTGCCGAATTGCCGCCGAAGAACGAAGCGGCGGCGGTCGAGCTGCTGCCGATCGCAGCTCTTTTTTTTTTTTCCCTGCCGCCCGGGGCGGCAAAAACACTGGAGCCAGCCCTGCACCTCCCACCTCCTTCCCCACGTCGGCGCCTCATCGTGTGCTCCTGGAGGAGTTGTGCCAGAACAGACCCTGCTGCTCTTCTGCCTGCCCTGGGCCGTGGAAGCCTCTGGGACCCACCCGCCTTGTGAACTGACGTGCGGGGGGCTGCCCGCCGCTGCCCCAAAAGAACAGGGAATTGTGGCTAGGACAGCGCAGCTGCCTCCCTCACCCAGAGCTACCCCTGGAGTCGGGTTCTGCTCCATGCGAGTCGGGGGGGAAGGATCCTGGGGCTTGGCCCTCCAGTCCCTGGGGGAGGAGATCACCAGCAAGGTTCTCCCCCATCCCACTGTCCTGGCTTGGCCTTGTGGTGGAGACCAAGAGCCAAGGGGGCCCCTGAGATTCTCCTGCAGCCGGCACTCTCCTGGCAGCGGCCAAGTGCCTCTGCGTTGGTGCTGGTCCCCGGCACCATCTCTTGGGGTTTCCTGACTCCAAGAGGGCCAAGAATCCCACCCCCTCACCACAGGCCAGAGACTCCGGGCTGTGATACTTTCTGCTGACAATGTCTTGACTGGGGTGGGGAGGGGAAGGGGATTCAGGGGAATAACGATGTGCAACCCTGGCCATGCCCCTGACCTGCCCACTCCTCCTTTGGACCTGCCCTGTCTCCTCTCTGCTTCTGCACCTGCCCTGGGCCACCCAGAGCCGCCCGTGCAGCATGCGGTGATGGCAGGAGGCAGTGGCTCAGCCCCTCCTTCTGAGAGGAGAGGGGCAGATCGGAGCATGAAGGGTCTGCTCCACATGCGGCGCTAGGGGGTGATCGGCCCGTAATGATTAAACGGCAAAAAAATCAAAAGCGAATCCAGCCTGAGGGCTGCAGGGCAGGCCCAGGATGGGCCGAGTTCTGCTTTTCGCCCTGCGCTGACACCTCCCCCTTCCGCTTCCCCAAGCAGGCGGGGAGGCTGGTTTTTCTGCCCTGTATTGCTTTGCCAGCGTTTCCCTGAATTTCCCCTGCTGGCCGTGGCCTGGCAGGCACGGAACATTTCGTGTCTCTCTCTCAGAGTCCAGCTTTCGTTTTCCAGCTAGGGATTCTCATTTTACTTCTTCCAGCATGGTCTGTCCAGATGTGTTCCTCAGGGCAGGGCCGTCCCTCCTACAAGCTCGGCCAGCACCTAGCCCAGCGTGAGTGCTGCTAGAATACACCTAACAGCCAGGGCCAGCCAGCCCGTTTTACACAACACTGGCACCCTCTTGCACACATGGCTATCTTGTCGTAGGTCTCCCTCGGCAGAGCTGGGTTCTGGCGGTGCTCAGTGGAGGGCAGGAGGAGAGGTTTGTGGTTATTGTCGTTGTTCTGATCTTTTCTCCATACTGTTCCTTCCCATGCTGACCCTGGAGGTTATTGTGTAAAAGTTCAGCATGATCTGAACTTGAATGAATGCCTGCAGCTGCTGAGCCTGGTGACTGGTTACTCACGTCATTGAGTAAGATGGGAAACTTGCTGATTTCCAGGAAGGCTAATCAAAAGTCTGCTTTATTGTTAGCAACAGGCATGCTGCCGCGGAACAGAGAAGACTCAAATAAAGAGGGGAACAGGGCATTTTAGGTTTGGAAGATAAATTCGGATCTTCCCAAAGAACAAATATCCCCGATGCAGTGAAGTTATGTCAGCCTGGAGCACAGGTTTCGTGTAACTGCTCCGAATTGGGGGTCGGGGATGCTTCCAAACCACCTCCAAGGCCAGCCCCCACAGGAGCCCAGGCAGGGGCCTGCTCTACACACAGGTTTTTTTGGTTACGGGTGTGATTTTTACCACTATAGCTAGACTGGTACAAACCCTGGAATGGACACACACGGCCGGCCTGAGGGAAATTGCCACCCTGGGAAAACTTGTATTTTGCGGCCCCTCCACCCCCATCGTTCCCAGGCTCCCTGGGGCGTGAGTGGTGGGCTGGGCCCCTCCAGGCATGTGGGTCCTGAGGGAGCCTGGCCGGGGCAGACTGGGCTCCCGCTCTGGCCTGGCTGGTTGTGCCGCTTCCGAGGGGCCAGAGGGATCCCTGACCAACCCCAGAAGTGCTGCGGGATCAGCCCATGCATGGACACAGTCACTTCCAGCAGGCCGCCCGGTGAGTGTGGCTGGGGGCAGGAAGGGCGTGGGGCAGTGGGTCTGGGCAGTGGGGGTTCTGTGTGGGGTACTCCTGGGGGAATGAAAACAGATCCCTGCAGATTTCTTTGCTTCCCTTTCAAAAGTGACAGAGAAGCAAAGGGAGGGGGGGTGGCAGCTGAGTTTATAGTCTGATGTCCAAATCTCATATTCAGGGCGTACCAGCATAACTGGGACCTCAGTCTTGTGACTCAAACTTCCCCCGATGAAGCCTAAGCAGATCTGAGGTGACAGAAAAGGGCCCAAGGGTCTTTTTATACAGTGTTCTAGTATCCACTTGACCACACAGTCCTGGTTAAACAATAGGCTTTTGATGGAACCTTTTGCTTTCTAACCACCACCCGTAATTAGTTACACAAATTGATACAGGGCAATGTATCCATTAGGCAGCCTATTGCAAACTTCAGAGACATATAGACAATGACCTTATTTTACCCAATCGAAAGTGAAAGACAGGAACTGTCTGTTTGCGGGTAGCATCTAAGCTACACACAATTCGAGTTACTTCTAACAGAGCTGGTTTGCATTTCAGAGTTCAGCCTATTTAGCGTGACTGGCCCTAATTATCGTTCACATGCCTTTCTAACATGCCCTTAAAGGTGGGGTGTGGGTCAGTCAGTCTGCAAGCTGTTTAACCCTTTCTGGCCATGCAGCACACACACATTTGATACCTTTTACACTATCTTTAGTAGAGATAAATAAAAATGAATAAATACTGCTTACTTTCTCTAACAGACACACTGTGTTACTGCCATTATCTCCTCTATTTTAGTCAATTGTTTTTCACTTAAAACATAATTTTAACATATGTGATTACATTTTTTCTCTTTTATTAAGAAAGGGAATTAATTTTTCTAATTATTTTGGCATTTATGTTTACCGATCGCAATCATGTATGTGACTCACTAACATTTGACTCCATCATTGCAGTTGGTATCAGAGTTGGAACTGCAGTTATTTTCATGCAAATAAAATAGTTATTTTACAGATATAATTAAAAATACAATTTGAAAATAAGCAACTTTCATCTGCCCAGGGTCTAAAATTATGCGTTTAGCTAATGTTTTTTAAACTGACACTGCTAAGGTGAGTACAAGCTAAAGTTACATTCTAGAAGGATACTGTTATTTGATTGTACCACTTTAGATAATGAATGACAAAGCACAATATGATAATAACAGTAATAATGATAATTACTCCAGCCAGGACAGGTTAGGCACTTTAGAACTCACTACTCAAAGAATTCAGTGTAAGCATGAGAGAGAAATAAAATTACGAAATGCACAGACCAGTCAAAAAACTAAAATAACAGCACTTTGAAAGAATAAAATTACGGAGAACATATACACATTGCAGGAAGTACCAACAAGTACCACCACCACCAATATAAGTATGTGTTGGGGAGTGAGTGTGAAAGAGACAGTGTGTGAGAGCTGGGGGAGTGTGAGAGAGACCATGCACTGCCCCTTTAAGAGAGCAGCACTCAGCAGTTGAAGGAAAGCTCCTTCAGACACTGCAGCAGCCACCAGCAGCTCCCTTCCTCTCTTGGTGAGCCCTGTCCTCACACACACCCTGCTCTGTGGAGATGGGGTACCTGGGGGGGGGCAGGGGACACCCTGACATCAGAGCCCCTCCTCCCCCACAGCAGACAGGAAGCTCCCAGGAGCAGCTGGCCAGGGCCGGCTTTAGGAAGTGCGGGGCCCAATTCGAACATTTTCGGCGGGGCCCCGGCAGGAATGACTTAAAAAAAAAAAAAAACGTAAAAAAAAAGCCTTTCATTTCTTAGCAACCGGTTCCCTGTAAAAAGTTCTGCTTTAAGGGATGTGCCACAGTATGTATTTTTTGCACCAATAGGGTTACCATACGTCCGTATTTTTAAAAATTCCTCCCGGATGGCGATTTAAGAAGCAAAAAGCTGGACATGTCTGGGAAAATACGAATGTACGTTAACCCTACCTAAAGTTCTTTTTTAAAAAGATGAGCCTGAACTAGAAATGAGCTCTGTTTCACATGTGTGAGTCCCCACCACTCCCTGGGGGTGTGCTAGGGTGACCAGATGTCCAGATTTTATAGGGACAGTCCCGATTTGGGGGTCTTTTTCTTATATAGGATCCTACTACCCCCCCACCCCTGTTCCAATTTTTCACACTTGCTGTCTGGTCACCCTAGGGTGTGCACAGGTGTGGGTCCAAGCTGTTCCCTGCCCCTCTCATTGAAGCAGGTGTGCAGGATTACTGCCCTGGGAACTGCAGGGCACCAGTGGACATGGGGCTGGCTGGAGGCAGAGCAGGGGCTGACTGGAGGTAGGGTCTGGCTGCAAGCAGGGCAAGGGGTGTGGGGCTGGCTGGAGACAGGGGGATGTGGGGTGGGCTGGCTGGCTTCAGGCAGGGCCACAGGGGGGTGCGGCAAGGGTTGGCGGCAGGCCTGGAGACAGAGGAGTGCTGGACTGGCTGGCTTCAGGCAGGGGGGTGCAGCAGGGGTTGTCTGGAGACAGGGCAGGAGGTGCGGGGCTGGTGCGGGCAGGGGCGGGCTGCAGGCAGGGCAGGGAGTGCGGGGCTGGCTGCGGGCAGGGGCTGGGTGCAGGCAGGGGGTGCGGGTACAGGGGGTACAGCCCACCCTGTACGGTGAGTGCCTCCTCCTCCTCCCTCCCCCACCAGGATAGCAGCAGCAGCCCGGGGCTCGGGGGCTATTTAAAGGGCCCATGGCTCCCCTGCTTCCACCGCCCCAGCCCTTTAAATAGCCATGGGAGCCCTGGGGAAGCGGCAGGGCTCTGGGGGTTATTTAAAGGGCCTGGGGCTCCCCTGCTTCCACCGCCCCAGCCCTTTAAATAGCCACAGGAGCCCTGGGGAAGCGGCAGGGCTCCGGGGGCTATTTAAAGGACCGGGGCAGCAGAGGCAGCTGGAGCCCCCCGCTACCCCAGGACTCTGGGGGTTATTTAAAGGGCCCGGGGCTCCCCTGCTTCTACCACCCCGGCCCATTAAATAGCCACAGGAGCCCTGGGAAGCAGCGGGGTTCCAGGGGCTATTTAAAGGGCTGGGGCTGTAGAAGCAAGGGGAGCCCCAGACTTTTTAAATAGCCCCCAGGGCTCCAGCAGTGGTGGCAATTTAAAGGGCCTGAGACTCCAGTCCCTGCTGGGAGCCCCAGGCCTTTTAAATTGCCCCTGGGGAAGCTGGGCCACCCCGGGTACAGTGCACTGGCAGGGTTTGGGTGCGGGGCCCTCTTAGGCGCGGGCCCGATTTGGGGGAATTGGTTGAATTGGCCTAAAGCCGGCCCTGCAGCTGGCCAGGGGCGGCTCCAAGGCAGGGGGCAGGAGCCATGGGGCTGCAGATGCCAGCGGGGGGACGGGCACCCCTGCTCTGGAGGCACCTGTTTGTAGCTGGACCATGAACTTTCACACCTGCCTAAGGCCGGTCCTGTGGGCACAGTTATACTGGAACAAAGGTACCTTATTCTGAGGCCATTTATTCTCCTGCACAGACAGGAATAAGTGATATTGATATAAGCACCTTTATACCAGTATAACTGTGTCCACACTAGGGAATTATAGCACTTTAGACTGTGGTGTTAAAGTGGTGCAACTTTTGTGTGTAGACAAACCTCTCAGGCCGTGGTTCAAATCTAGCCCAGGTTAGCAGGGATTGGAAGCTGTTGTTATCTGATCCCTCTTTGGGGTCTCCTCACTTGATCCTAGAGCGGGCTGGGCTGTCTCCTCCAGCTCAGGCAACGAGCGTGGGGGCCCAAGGGGGACTGGAGTCCCCCAGGAACGAACACCTATCCCAAACCTCCCCACTAGAGCAGGGCAGGAAGCAGTTTTCCCATCCTGCAAAAGTTATCAAGGTTTCCAATTTTTTTTCCTTTCCTGGTTTGGGACCAACACACAATAACAATAATAATAAATAAAATCAAAATTGTAGAAACTTTTGCAAACCAAAACAATCCCCCCAAAACAAAAAACCAAAATGATTCAGGTCAATTAAAATGTTTTGTTTCAACGTCCAGAGAATAAACCAGATGAGACAGCTGTTGCTGGAAAGCGCTCGGCAAACACCTAGCAACAGCAATACGGACAGAGCTCAAACCGACTTGGGCTCTTGTTCCTGGGCGAGTGTGCACGGGGCAGAACGTTTGTAAACAGGGGGCCACACATGCTTCTAAACAGCGTAGGTGAGTCCATGGCCCCCGTCAGGGTAAAGCCAGATTCTCATTTCCACCCTGGTGCACTCCCACTTCCACACTTCACACAGCCTGAGGCATAATGAGCATAACGCCAAGGTTTTCTCACCCACTGCTATTCCAATACTGTGGGCTGATGTTTTGCTGTTTTCCTTTGCAAATTATGCATAAACCTAGAGCGGAGGAAGGGAATTCCATTAGCTGCCTGCTCGACTTACTTAGCTGCTGACTCTTGGGGGAGTCAGCTCTGTTTTGCTTTGCAGCTGCTTAAGTCCAAGTTCCCATCCCTAGTCTGCTGCCTGATCTGCACAGGCCCGGGGGTAGGAGGCCATTTCTATCTATCGGGTTTGGTACCATTACTGTCCTGTCTGAGCCCCTCCTCTTCCTCCCGTCCCCGCCCACAGCAGGGAGGTGCTGTGACCCCCACTGGACAAAAAGGAACTGAGGCACAGAGAGACTAAGGATAAAACTTTCCAAAGCACAGAACCAACTTAGGAGCCAAGTCTCATTGTCAGAGGGGATTTAGGCACTTCAGAGCCTAGGTCCCAGTGATTTTCAATGAAACATGTTCCTAAGTGATTTAAGTGCTTTTGAAATTTGACCTTCACTGACTAGCCCCAAGTCGCACCGGAAGCCTATGGTGGAGCAGGAATTGGAGCCAGGTCTCTGTGCATCCAAACCACTAGCCCATCCTTGCACCTCGCCTGTTACTGGGCTGATTTCTCGCCCGCCAGTGTTCAAAGCTGTCATTGACCTGGGCTGATTGGGAAAGGCTGGCTCCTTCCCAGCTTTCCCATCTCCGTGAATACCAGCACATGCAGGCCGGATGGTCAATTCTCAAGGGCCTGATTCTCGCTTACATTGAGGCTCCTTTACACCACCCTGGCAGTGTACCGGGTCGATAAGTGACCATATGCCAGAGAGGCATAAAAGAGCCTCAGGGTAAGTGAGACTCAGGCCCTCAAGTATTGTGCTGCTTAGAGGCACCCCACCCATCAAGCAAACCTGTTTGTCATCCCAGAGTCTGCTCTGTGCCTACTGTACCTGCTGGGCTGTCAGAGATCAGTTCCCAGGGCCATGCAACTGCACCTTTTTATAATCCAGACTCTGCTTTTCTCCTAGGGGTCATGGGAGGATAGATGTGGTGAACACACACTTTGCCAGGCAGCAACATATTGACAAGGACATTCTTCTAGCAACACACAATAAGTTCTCTTGACAATAACCTGAAACTAGAATCCTAGTTTATGTAGCAGAAGCTGAGAGCCTACATAAAAGCTATGGAGAAGTGCCATTTACCCAACTCACCCTTATTTCCTTCTTTGGATTGAATGGAAGTTATGCAGTTCTTTGCTACCCTTTATTCTTCCTGCCCTCTCTTCTTTGGACTCACTTTGGGACTCTAAGGTTACTGTGTAAAAGGTCATGTTTAGCCGGAAGACAGAAAAACAGGTCTTCAGTGAACGTGGGAGGCTTGGCAGCTTGAGAATTTAGTCCCTTATTTTTACAATCATCTTTCAATTTAGACAACATGCGTTTCAAATTACTGGCTCCTGCTGAGCTGGAGACCATAGTTCATTGATGGAGAGATCTCAAGGCCTCCCAAGGAGGAAGTTCCACATCTGAATCCCCAACCCTCAGTTTATTTTGGAGACTCTACATACAGAACTGAATTAGATGCCACTCTATGCTCTGTTTGTCGGCTGATTTTTGAAAGGAAACAATTGTATTCTGCAAGCGTTGGCGAGTGCCACCCTAGAAGTGCATGGTCAGCCCTTCCATAACTTTGACTTCTTCTCCACCAAATCTGTTGTTGCAACTGAGAAGGACTTGTAATTAATTCCAAGCAGAACAGAGGGGAAAGAGAAAGTTCTGTACTTCTGGGGTAAACAGGATTCCAGGAGCCAGGCGGACCTGGTACCTTTCTGGGTGAATCTTTCTTTGAAAGAAATGCTTTCCCTAAACTGCTTCCCTGTTGGAAAGTCTGTAGAACTTTAGAGTAGTCTGGGTTGACACCACTTCAGTCTGTATCGCACCTCCATACACGATATGTTCCTAGAGCTCAGACAGATGCTCGGTGAGGATTCTCTGCACTTTGCATTCGGTCTGGCTTGGCGAGTGGGTGGTTGGGGATCCAAGTGTCATGCTGGGGCTATCATTTTTCCAGGCTCAGGTCAGGGCTCAGTTGTGCTCTGCCCCTAGAGAAAGATGGACTCAGACGGGTCGCAGATTTCTCTAGAGGAGAATATTGCATTGTCTGCTCTGCTCATGGCATCTTTTGTCCCTGACAAGCGATACAGTGTCTCCTAAATGTCCGTTTGCCTCATGTCACCTTCACACACGCCAGGGTAAACCCATGACCTGAGACAACGTTTGTAGCTCTGGCCAGCGCGCCCTTGACTTCGTAGTCGGTCTCCCTGGAATGATTGCTGACTGCGTGGAAGGGAAGTGGCCCTCCCGGGCCCATGCGCAGGAATCCAACTCTTAATGCTGACAGTCTTGCCCAGTCGCCTCTTAGCCTCTGACCTGCCTTTTTCAGGGCGGGCGCCTGGGAGAGTCATAGCAAAGGAGCCCTGGCTTCTTGGTCCCTTTCATTCTGCTGCTGTAGCTATAGAACTGGGTCTGTTGGTCAGTGAGCTCCTCTGAGAATGGCTAAAGGTCCCCTGACCATGCTAATAGTTACAGATCTGCCAGCAGCCGTCACCCCTGCAGGTCAGGTGGGTTCTGCCCTCAGGGAAGGGGGACTCTGCCTTTTCTTCTTTGACAGATTCCAGGGCCTGTCATGGACAGCTGCTCGTTTGCTGTCCAGGCTGTCCCATGCAGGGCCTCTCCCCTCTGGTGGCTGTGAGTTGCAGGCCTGCCAGTGTGGCTGGGGAAGCTCACTTCTAGGTGTCATGGCAGGGACTTGGGTAGTCAGGCCTAGTGGTTGGAGAGGCCAGAGCAGAGCCGGAGTCAGAGCCAAGGGTCAGAGTGGGGTCAGGAGTCCAGGAGTGATGCGCGAGGCAGGTCTGTCATGACAGCTGGCAGGGGAGTCCCCTTATTTCATAGACACTTCCTGGAACTCCCTGTTCTCGGGCACCTGACCAGTCCGGGGCCAGGAGGGGAACTGTCGGGCCGGCCTTGCGAGGTGGCCCTGCCTGTGGAGTGTCTGTGTGACCATACGGACAGCCCGTGTGGGGTGGCTGCGTGCAGGGGTCCCTGTCCACACCCTGCAGAACCTCACGCTAGGTCCCCGTTTCATCGCGCGTGGGCATTGCAGTCCCTTTGCTTTGCCAGTGCCTGGCCACGCTGGGGGCATGCAGGAGAGTGAGCTGGTGGAAGCCAGTGCCCTGTTTGTGTCTCCTCCTGGGTCTGTCAGGTTGGTGCAAGGAGGCCCCTGTGAGAGCCTGAAATGCGTCCAGTAGCAGCAGAAGTTTTTTCCAGCCAGAGCTGGCTAGGAGGGGGTGACCTTTCCTGTCTCACTACAGCTGGCCAGGCCTCGCGCACCACCAGAAGGGATGTTAAAACATGCTCTGCCTGAGCCGAACTTGGGCACTGCTTGCAGAATGTATCTGTGCCCCCAGGGCCTGAGCCGACCCCCTCTTGCTTGCACTGAGTTAGATCTCACTCTGCACACAGACCCACTGAAAACCACTGAGGTCTGGTCTGCTCGACAGACCTCTTCCAGCATCACTGCGTCGCTCTGGGGGGACATAGTGATACCCCCTGTGGACAGCGCTAGGTCAGACAGAGCTCGCCCGTCTCCAGCTGCACCACTGCCGCCTTTGAAGTGTAGAGGTCCCCACAGGCTCTGCCTGCCCTTGGGACTCGAGGAGTCGTGCCTGCACTAGCTCTGATGGGTTCGGGTCCAGCCATGGCAAGGCAGGCACGGGGAGGGGCTAGCCGCCCCACACATGCAACGAGCATGTCAGACGGGATTGACTCGTGGTGCCACAGCTTCCCTCCATTGTCAGCGCCCCAGCTCAAGCAGGGCAGCTCTCCTCGAGCTGGTGCAGACAGACCTTCCTTGGGGCCTGCTGCATGGGGCGCATTACGCTCCTGCTCCATGGACCCCGCTAGCTCTAACTGCAGAAGCAGAGACGGCCAGGCTCCATCATGCTGTGGCATCTGCCAACATCCTGGGTTCTTTGCAGTCACAGGGGCTGCCCCCCTAGCACTCCAGGCTGACCTCCTCATGGCCACGTCTTCACGCTCCTGTGACCTGACCTCTCTACAGCTGTCAAAACTGTCACACAAGGGCTGCTAACATGCCTACATGCCATAGCTGGAATAGCTGGGCCTGCGCTCCAGTCATTCCTTTCCAGCAGAACCCAGAGCACACCCCCACCCCCTGCCCCGCACAGGGCCCTCACCTGGGGAGGTCTGCAAGACTTGTTCTCTATAGTATCTACACAAAATCGCTAGGGGAGGTGGGAGGGTGACAGGCTTCTCCACCAGCAATCCTCCCCTGAGGCCCTGCTGGGTGTCTCACTTCCCACAGATGCAGCCAGTGCCACCACCAGGATGTCCCAATGCCAGGGGGAGTCCAGCAATGGGGCAGATTCAAGGTGATGCTGGTGGGAAGGGGGAGCTGTTTGGAGAACTAGCTGAGGCACTGACCTTCCCTCCCAGCAAAGCCATCTGCCTCCATCCCTCGCAGACTCTGGGTCCAGCTGGACTCCTCGCTAACCTTGAGTGACCCATGCCAACCCAGTGCAGCACAGCCTGGCTCTTTGTCCCCACTGAGTGGCTAAACTACATGGAGAGGTTGATAAATCTGAAACACTTTGGCTTAGGAGGCCATGAAATGCAGTCACGAGCTGTGCTTGTGCAGAGGACAGAGCTTTCGTGGGGCTGGGCTGAGTCTGTCTGTGGAATGAACTTGCCTGGGAGCTAAGGATCATCCCAAACCTCCTGCCTTCTGCTCCAAGTGCCAAGTGCGCTCCTCCGACTGGCCTTGCATCACTGAGCAGCCTGGACATATTTAAACACAATCCTACCAAAACAAAACACGGCACTTCACACTGTTCACCCTGGAGGAGAGAGAATGAGAGAGGAAACAAACCACACGACAGCTGTTAGTCACGGCCTCTGCTGCATCCGTGGAAGGTGCTGAGGAGGTGCTGGTGACGAGGGTGAGATAAGAACCTGAGCCGAACAGACTCGAATAGTTTTGTGGGAGCTGCAGTAATGGCCATGCAGGGACCCTGACAATGGTGCTGAGCTGGCCCCGGGAATGTGCCCGTTTCTGGGTGACTTGTCGAGCAGACTGGACAGACATTCCTCCCTTTGTTTTCTTTATCAGTTACTGATTTTAGAATGGTTCAGCCTGTGACATCATCTCCTGTAGGCTGGGCAAATTGTCTCTGAACCAGGTTCATGGCACAGCTTGGTATAAACACTGACACCAATGTTCTATCGAATCTCACTGATTCCTTTCCAGCTGAGTGAGTTCACAAACTCCCAGTCGCCCAGGGCTCGGGCATAACCCGGGAGTACCCAGTCTGAGGGCATCACAGCGCTTATAGTTTCTCTCCTGAGTGGATAAACATCCTCTGAAAATTGCACCCTCCGCCCAGCTCTCTCCACTTTTTCCATTGGCAAACGCTGATTTCCCCTGTTCTATTTCTCAGGTGCTAGCGGTCAACATGGTCCCATTTTGTAGCTTCTTTGGTTGTAGCTCACCATGTCATCAGACACACAGTTCAGACGCCAAGTCCTCCAGGGCATGGACTGACTTGTTCTAGCTTGTACAGCACCTTGCACAATAGGCCCTCAATCCTGACTGGAGCCTGTGCGTTACTTTCCTATCAATACTTGTTAATAAAGGAATGTGCCCAGCGGAGAGAGGTAGCGTTAGGTAATAAAGCTGCACTAGCAGGACATGCTCTAAAAATTAGAAGCGTTTTGTTTATTTTACATTTCTTGGAAAAAGAATTGCACTGCTCTTCTTAATTGTAAATAGATTTTTCAGTCTGTGGGACTTTGCCCGGCGGCGGATTGTAATGATGGGAAAGTAGATTAAAGCCTGGGGTGATCCCCTTCGGCCCTGACCCTGCCAGCCACTGAATCTGTGTCTTGGAGCTGCTCCATGGTTTTGTCATATATTCATCTTCACTGACATATTAAGAAAGAACCATTCTTCAGTCAGACCCCTGGCGGCCCACCGGGGATGCCAGTGGGGCTCTGGGCAGGCACAAGGTCCATCCATGCAGATCCCATTGCAGGGCGGGGACCTTGGCATGGTTACACACATGGTTACCAGGCACACAACTGGCAGTAGACTAATGTGTGGGTGCACGCCGGGCCTGCCTCTCTCCCAGCACTGCCAGCACTTGCATTGCAACTCTGTTGATTTTGGGGGGATTTTTTTCTCTGTCTCATGAAAACATGACAAAAGGCACCAACTTCTGAATTATCCCCTATGCAGACTTGGTGCCCGTCCTCTTCCTGTCAATGGGGCTGAAGCCCGCATGGTGCCCTACGTCTATCTGCATGTGGGAGTGAGTTGATCCTTAATAAAGTTGTCTCCCACCTCCCACCGTAGCAATATCAGTCAGTGGCATGTGGCGCTGGGCCCATGTTTGTTCTCTGTCTGTGCTCACAGACACACAAAGTGTTACCCAAGTGCTGGAAATTTAAAAGCAGGTAATCTGGGGGGACTGTACATTGGGAGTCCCTTGTTCAGACTGTAGTGTAGTCCTCGCTGGCCACTGACCTGGCAAAACGGCGTCCGAGCTCAGCTGACTGTACGTGGAATTCAGCAAGGAGCCAGAATTGAGCTGTAACCAGAAACCATTCTGCTGCCTTAAACGTGCTGCATCCCACACATTCTGGCTGTGGTCAGGCAAGGGATGAAGACGGGTCGATGGCCAGGCCTCAGTGTGAATGACTGAGTATGGAGCCGTGAGCGGCTGCTGGCGCAGGGATGCTGGGTTAGCAGAGGGCGCTGGGTGTTCCTGGCTGAGTGGCTAGTGCATTATGGCTTTTGTGGAGCCCCAGCAACTGGAGACAGACGAGTCCTGTGAGGTCACTTCTGGTCCAGTGCACTGGAGGCCAGTGAGGCACCCGCTCCTGCAGCGTTGTGCTAACATGCCCCAGCACACGGGAGCCGACAGCCTGGTAATGCCTGACAGCACGGGCGCTCGTTCCCGACACGGATGTGAATGAGTGCACGTCCTGGATGGGAGGTTGTGATCCCCCGAGGCTGACTCACAGCCTAGCACTCCACTTCCAGACGCAGGCTGGCGTGAGGCCTCGCAGTTCTGAGCCAGGCTTCGGAGACGTGTGCGAGGGCAGCCCATGAGCTGACAGACGAGTCCCTTTGCCCCTGCCCACCCCACCCACCAGAAGGACACAATCCGGTGCAGCGAGAACAGGAGCTATTCACACACGCTGATTAATATTAATGGAAATCGCACACGCCAGACTATAGAAATCACATCCCTAGGCCTCTGCTCCTGAATATCTCACCTAGGCAGGTGTCTTCAGTGTCACATACGTCTTCCACTTGGCAGGGCCCATACCCGTGTCTAGGCCATTTGGGCCACATGCACTGTAAGGATCAAGCAAGAGCAGCAGGAACCAGCCCCGTTGAAAGGAACTGCCTCAGCTGAAATCACAGTCCTGTCTGCAACCACTTAGCCCTGCAAGATGACTTCAGTGGGATTTCTTTTAGGCTAAACCAACTGAGCGCCGTTAATCAAGGCTCAGCACCAACATCTTGGGCTGAAGGGGAGCCGTTGCTCATCTCTTGAGCGTCTGAGGGGAGGGCTCTACCCAGAAGGGAGTGTTAAGTGTAACGCTCAGGAAGTGCAAAACCCCGAACCAGTCTCAAGTGTGGTTCATGTCCGATCCGCCAGGTAAAGCACAGGCCCTTTCTGCTGACGAAGAGCCGACAAAATGCCAGTCACCACTATGCATTTGCCCATGTGCAGACAGCAGCTCAATAAAAGCTGATCACCTAAGGAAAGGAGGAGATTGGATGATTTTAGCAGCAGGAGGACATAAAATAGAAACCTGTAACATAACCACCTTGTGCTCTCTCTCCCTCGCCAGGCATTTGTATGGCTCTCAGCACCATCGCAGCTGCGTTTCGTACTAATGGGAAATTGCACCATTTCCTTAAGCAAATAATAGACATTGAGCGATTTGACCAGAGTGGGAATTGCTTTTAAAGATTAGGAAAAAGCACAACAGAACTGCCTCTTCTTTTCAGAGCATTCACTGGAGAGGGTGGGTAAATCCCTCTAACAATGTCTGGCAAATATTCCCTGTGATCAAGGCTGGATTTGCATTGCCTGTGTTCAGAGTCCTGTCTCATTCCCTTTCCATGAATATTCTAGCCAGCAATTCTGCCCTGAAACAGTGACTTTCCTGCAACTGTTCCAGGATAGGCAGGTGAAGTCTGACGGTCAAACCATGAGTATTTACACCAGCAACCTGGTTCACAGTGTTTGGAGGTTGCATCGCCTGGAGCTGCCCCTGAAATCTCCCCTTGGAGATCTCACGAGATAAGTGACTTTGTGATCAAATGTGCTGCTGAAAAGCCTTTTTTTGGCCATTTAGCAAATTCAAATCTTCCCTGAGCTCTCAAGTGAAACTGCAGGGAGAGCGCACAGGAAACGCTCAGACCCATAATAAATATTAGACGAGAGCTGCTCTTTGCAGACCTGACACACAGCACGTCCTGTAGCGACTGCATCCAGGAGATCTGTATGGTAGCGCTGCCCCGTTAGCAATGTCCTTGCAGGGCTGTTGCCATTAGGAGGGGAAGATAGTGACCCGCGTCAGGTATTTCTGTGGTGCACAAGGCCCTGCTTTCCTGAACACAGCAGGAAAAAACAGAAGCAGGAAATTCCCATGCCCAGAAATCCCCATCCAGCCAGCTCTGTGCCCATGAAGCTCTGGCCTTGGCTGTAGCATTAGTGCAACCGGAACGTCATCCCCATCACCATGTCGCTCTGCCCTGCTCAGAACAGAGTTCTCAGCCCGTGGGTCACCAGACTGTTTCTGAGGGTCACATGGCAGCTCCGGTCCCGTGGGGCTGGCTGGGCTCGCCTCCCTGGTGCAGGCACTGCAACCTCTGATGTCCCAGTGCCACTCTGGGGTGGCCAAGTCATCATGACGATGGGAGCCCGGGTAGGGCAAATCTCAGTGGGTGGCACTGCCACCCCATGAGCCAGGGCATAGCTCCACTCACACCCTGAGTTTGGTCCAGTCACGGGGGTGGGGCTAAACTTGAGCAGCGCTGCCACCCTGGGGGTTGCAACGCCTGGAGCCGAGAGCCAAGCCCAGCCAGCCCCACAGCACAAGGGCTGCAGGAGCCACCACTGTGGGGTGAGTGTCGGGCAGGACCCAACCCCCCCATGGGGCAGGACCTGACCCAAACCAGCCCAGGGCCTCCACCCCCAGACTATTTACTGCTATAACCATTTACAGATGGGTCCTGAGACCACCAAGGTTGAGACCTACTGGTCTAGGGGACCCAGGGAGGGGTAAGATGCCTGCTCCTGCCGTGAGATCGCCCCTGGCCTGCCCTTGCTAACACTACGGGAGCTGCACTGGTGTTAGGCCAATGGCGTGAGCTGCAAAACCTCAGTTCAGAACAGGCAGGGAGTGGTCCCAAGTGTCTGGTGCAGGGGAGGGACCCCCGCGTGGTGCCCAAAGGGGGCTGGAAGCACCTGCCACCGTGTGTTGTTCAGATCCCTAGCAGTGGGTCACTCCCTGCGAGACGCCTGGTAAAGCCGCAGGAAGCCAGCTGGATGCAGACTCATATCCCCAGGGCTGGAATGTTGCCTTTCCAGAGACAGCAGCAGCGTTCAGCCATCCCGCACACGTGCCTCCTCTCACCCTGCATAAATCTGCACTGACAGCTCATCCCTCCACCCACCGGTCCACACAGGAGTTACTCATCTCAGCAGTGACTTTTTCAGCTGAACCAGCTAAGGGACCAAGAGAAAATAAAGCCAATCAGTCAGTAGCACAGAAAGGAATGCAGCAAAATCCTCCCCCACCCAGGCCCTAGTTTAAGATGTGACATGTCTTTCCAAGAGGTCTGGAACCCATTTGCTCAACTAGATTTCCTGACTTTACCTGTAACACCAGTTACAACCGCCCTGCCCCATCCCCATTAATTCAGCTAGTAACATTCCCAACCGGCACTGGTTCCACCGAGTCAATTCTGTGTCCTCCGTTGGGTTGAGGCAGAAAGTGCTCCCTGTATCAGGCTAAGGAAATCAAGTCTTGCTTTGTTGGAGACAGAAACTCAGCTTCAACGACTGAGCAGGGCAGGGAACAGAACATAAGAACGGCTGTACCGGGTCAAACCAAAGGTCCATCTAGCCAGGGGCGGCTCCAGGCATCAGCACGCCAAGCGCGTGCTTGGGGCAGCAAGCCACTGGGGGTGCTCTGCCGGTGCTGCGGGCCCCGAAGGCAGCCTACCTGCCGTGCTTGGGGTGGCAAAATGCCTAGAGCCGCCCCTGCATCCAGCCCAGTATCTGTCTACTGACAGTGGCCAGTGCCAGGTGCCCCAGAGGGAGTGAACCTAACAAGTGATCTCGCTCCTGCCTCCATCCGGGAAGATTAAGGTGCGACTTGCTCACCGTCTGTAATTAGCAACATGAAGAACAAATATTTATGAATGGGCTCGTCAGTCTAGCAGGGAAAGGTCTCACACAAGCCAATGGCAGGAAGTGGAAGCAAGACGAATTCAGGCTGGAAACAAGTTGTACATTTTTAACATTGAGAGTAATTAACCATCGGGACAATTTACCAAGGGGCGTGGTGGATTCTCCATCACTGACCATTTTGAAATCAAGCCTGGCTCTAGTTCAAACAAAAATTACTTAATGGCCGTTCTCTGGCCCGAGTTCTGCAGGGGGTCAGCCTGAGCTCACAGTGCTCCCTTCTGGCCTTGCAATCGCTGAAGCAGCTTTCTGTTCTGTGGCTGCACAGTGCCTGGTATGCTGGGGCCCTGGGGGATTGGTTGGGCTGCTAGATCCTGCTGCAGCACAAATAAATAACAATCCATTGCGAGGCGCTGCCCATTAGCATTGCCGGAGCTGGGGCAGGAGGGGGAGGTCAGCCCCTGTGGGGACAGGACGAATCACTGCCTAGTTAGTGTTAAATGCCAGCAACATGCTTAGCCCTGAATGAATCACAAAGTCAGGCCACACAGCGGCCAAGTGGGCCCTGGCTTTGGGGATCCTGACTCTCTCCCAGATCTTCCCTGCGTGGAGAAGGGGTGGAAACGCTGACCTGTCCCCTGGAGGGTTAGTTAACCTGTTTAAACAGCAACATAAGCGCTAAGGGTGACGTTTGCATAGGCCCTCCGAGGGGTGTCAGCTGAGCTCAGGGGAGGCAGGGGCCTAACTACCTTGGAAGAGATGAACGTCAGTGACGGAAGCCACCACTGAAAATCAGAGGGGCTCAGGTGCTGCTTACAAGGTTACCCAGCTCCCCAGGCTACACAAAACTCCTCCCAGCAGCCCCCAGCCTCAGCCTCTTGGAACAACTTACTCCTCATGATCCCACAGTTCAGAGGTGGGATTTTGCAGCACCCTTTGGGATCTGGGCACATGGGCTAAAATCCTGGCTCCAGGGACTCAGTGGGAGTCGTTAATTGGCTTTAAAGGCACCAGGATTTTGCCCATTCCTTTCCATGGGCAATGAGTGTGTATCCCCTAGATGCTGGAATGTCGCTGAGCAAGCACCCCCAGGGCAAGCAGCTGGGCTCTGCTCATGTGTCCAGAGGCTGGGGTGACATCCCTCCCGCCCCCCGCAACCTCTTCATACACATGCATGGTGAGTGCAGACTGGGGTTGCCCCGAAGTACTGCAGGCCAACATGGGGCTGAGTGGAGAGAGCCTGTTGGGGTGGAGTGGAGGGTGGGGAAACACTTCACCCACAGGGCTGGCCAAGACTGACCCAGCTGGCATGGCCTAGGGGAAGGCGCTGGCCTAGAAGAGCTGTATGAACCCCTGACCCCTGGGAAATGGGGGGTGCAAAGAACTGGGAAGTGCTGGGGGTGGGGGAGCAGGAGCAAGACTGGTGCAGGAGGCTGGGAGGGGGATGACGGGTGGCACAAAGCCAGGGTGCACTGCTCAGAATGGCAGGTGTGCACATGGAGAACGGACTGTAGAGCAATGCTCTGTGATACCAGAGATGGGGTGAGCTGTGGTTTGGGGGCAGAATAATGGTGCACAGGGATGGGGGTGTCCAGTAGCAGGGTGGGATGGCAGAGGCTGCAGGGGACCAGGTGGCACGTGAGACCAGGCCATACAGCCAGACATGTGGGGCAGGAGGCATGAAGCCAGCAGTGACTGCTCTTCGGTCCGGGCTTATATATGTATAATACAAACGAAGTCCCCGGCCCCTATCATCAGCAAGAAGCCTCCAGTTCCAGATTACAACCAGCTCAGTATTAACCAGTCTGGACAGGACATTGAGCAGGTGGCAATCATCAAACACTTGGGCAGCATCACAGATGGAGCTGGAGAATGTTCAGAAGACGTGGATACTCACACGGCAGTAGCCGTGCCCTATTCCGGGCCCTTCGTCACCTCAGTGGAGATGTCAGGACATCAAGCTTGCACGAAGGTGCAGATCTAGAGAACCCCGTGATACCAGCTTTGTCCTGTGGCAGTGAAACCTGGGCACCGAGGAAGGCTGAAGAACAACAGACTGACATTTCTTATGCTCATCAGACTCATCAGCTGCTTTCTAGTAAGTGACAGGACAAGATCCGCAATGGGGACATTCAAAGCCTCCATCGGCCCTGGTCTGGTGCCAATGGCTTTCTTGGTCTGGACATGCTATTAAGATGGAAGATCAATGAATTACAAGCTCGTTGGCCAGGGAATGCTGCTTCACGGGGGCAATCAGCTGGGTGCCAAAAGCCACACTGGCGCAATAAGATTACCCGTGATGGACACAGTCTGAGCGTCCAGCCAGACCATCTTAAGGACCTGGCTAGAGATTGATCCGAGTGGCACTTGATCTGCAAGAAGGCTCCTCTTTGCAATTTGCCTTGGCAGTGATGCTGAAATATGGACTGCATGTAACATTTCTGTGCATATAGACTGGGCCCAAGACATGGCTCCCAATCACCTTTCCCAACCCTGACCCCTGCACCTCCCTCCCCATCTATGCCCACTTCCCCCCCCTCTCCTGCCCCCCCAGCCCCCCGATGCCTGCCTTCCTCTGCACCTGGCCCAGGTGTAAATGTTTAACTTCTCGAGGTCCCTTCCACTTCTATGAATTAGATCATCCCATTTGACCTGTATATCACAGGCCATTACACTTCATCCAGTTACCCCTGGCTTGAGCCCAATAATTGGTGTTTGGCTAAAGCATCTTCTGGACAGGCCTTGATCTGAAGACATCAAGAGATGGAGAATCCACCATTTCTCTTGGGAGTTTGTTCCAATGGTTAGTCACCCGCACTATTAATAATGTACTTTATTTCCAGTTGGAGTTTGTCTGGCCTCTTAACATAAGAACATAAGAATCACCGTATGGGGTCAGACCAAAGGTCCATCCAGCCCAGTATCCTGTCTGCCGACAGTGGCCAATGCCAGGTGCCCCAGAGGGAGTGAACCTAACAGGTAATGATCAAGTGATCTCTCTCCTGCCAAGTATCAGAGGGGTAGCCGTGTTAGTCTGGTTCTGTAGAAGCAGCAAAGAATCCTGTGGCACCTTATAGACTAACAGACGTTTTGCAGCATGAGCTTTCGTGGGTGAATACCCACTTCTTCGGATGCAAGCTCATGCTGCAAGACGTCTGTTAGTCTATAAGGTGCCACAGGATTCTTTGCTGTCTCTCCTGCCATCCATCTCCATCCTCTGACAAACAGAGGCTAGGGACACCATTCTTACCCATCCTGGCTAATAGCCATTGATGGACTTAACCACCATGAATTTATCCAGTTCTCTTTTAAACGCTGTTATAGTCCTAGCCTTCACAACCTCCTCAGGCAAGGAGTTCCACAGGTTGACTGTGCGCTGCATGAAGAAGAACTTCCTTTTATTTGTTTTAAATCTGCTGCCCATTAATTTCATTTGGTGGCCCCTAGTTCTTATAGTATAGGAACAAGTAAATAACTTTTCCTTATTCACTTTCTCCACATCACTCATGATTTTATATACCTCTATTATATCCCTCTTCCAGCCATTTGTTCTTGTTCTTGTTCCAGAGCCTTTTAGTGCCCAGGGTTTTCTCCCCATGAAGAAGACACTTAGAGCAGGGATAGTCAATTATTTTTTTGTCAAGATCCAAATTTCTTGGTCAAGATATAGTCAAGGTCTGGACTCTGGAGAAACACCACAAGTGTTCAATGAACACATAAAATGCTGTGAAATATACCCAGGGCCTATATTGCTTATATTTTTACTGCATTCAATGAAAAATAAAATAAAATCACTGTATAAAAATAAAAATAACCTCCAAGAAAGATGTAATTTATCTGAGACTTTGAGAAAGTACTTAGATAAAATGTCAAACAGATGCAAATATTAGCATTAAAAACACTTTCAGACAACTGTAAAAGCAGCAAAGAGTCCTGTGGCACCTTATAGACTAACAGACGTATTGGAGCATGAGCTTTGGATGCATCCGACGAAGTGGGTATTCACCCACGAAAGCTCATGCTCCAATATGTCTGTTAGTCTATAAGGTGCCACAGGACTCTTTGCTGCTTTTACAGATCCAGACTAACACGGCTCCCCTCTGACACTTTCAGACAACTGTTTCAAGTTGTGAATAAGTTTTGTCAAATACAATTATTGTAATGTAGACATATCTACATATAGATAGATAAACATATTCAAAACTTTTCAGCCATTTGTGGTTTATTTAACATAAGTATCAGAGTTTGAAAGAAAATAACACTTTGTACACATGAACTCTTTCTCTTTTATGGTTCAAATCATTCCAATAACAAATACACACCCACCTACATGTTTATTAAGCAAAATAATCATGAATTACTGTGAAATACCTATTAAACTGTAGTATCACTATTGAAAATGTAATTTTATACAGCAACACAAATTTAAAATGAAATAGGTGTGAATAATGTATAATGACTTTACGCAAACCCGACTTACGCAAATCTGCACTTATGGAAAAAGTTCCGTAAGCTAGAAATAGGAGGGGTTTTTTGTTTTTTGCTCAATTGTCGGGTATACGTTTCCGACTTATGCAACATTCGAGTTATGCAAGGCGTTCCGGGACGGAACACTTGTGTAAGTCGGGGAGCGTCTGTAGTGCTCGCCAGCAGTGGGAAAAGTGACAGCTCCTCTGCTGGACAAGGGCCTTGAAGTTTGGAGTGAGTTCAGTCCAGGCAAGACAGAGGTGACTGCACAGATGACGATCAGTCAGAACAGAGCGATTACAAGATTTAATGTTGTTCAGTGTTGCGAATGCGACTCACACACGTGTCGCGCCAAACACAGCCAAAATGGTAAATGCCGCCTTCCTCGAGTGTGGCTACGTGGAGTCCAGCACAAGGGTTGTCCAGAAAGTTTCAGACGTAGTTTCAGTGCTGCATTTTAAGCACATCATCCACTTGTAAATCAGTAAGCTCCAGCTGGAGTGTTGCTTTTTCAACATCTGGAAAGGTGCTTTTGCTTGATCCCACCAAATACCATTTGCTTGGGGCTTCAGCCCAGCAGGAAGCATCCCAGACTCAGGGCTTCATAGCTTCGCGCTGGGACTGAAGCACCCCTGCGGACGTGAAGCCGTAAGCCCCGCACACCTCCAGCAGGCTGGAGCCCTGAGTCCCAGTGGGTGTCCCGTGGGGCTTCCGCCGCCAGGAATCTGAGCTTCAGCCCCACGGGAAGCACCTCAGGACTGAAGCACCTCCTGCAGGCTGGAGCCCTGAGCCCCCGTGAGCCTTGCGCTCCGCAGAAAAGGCTCTTGCGGTCCGGATTTGGACTGTGGGCCGCCTATTGACTACCTCCGACTCAGACACTCTAATCAAGTCACCTCTCAGCTAAACAGACCTGAGCTCTGCCAGTCTGTCACAGTCAGGCATTTTCTTCGGCCCCCAAATCATTTTTGAGCCTCTTCTCTTCTCTCTCTCCAATTTTTCAACATTATTTTAAAAAGGTGGATCCAGAACTGGCTGCAGTGCCCAGGCTCGTCTCACTAACGCCGTAGACAAAGGTCAAATCACGTCCTCACTTCTCTCCTGTTTGTCCAGCCAAGGGTTGCACCAGCCCTTTTCACCACAGCGTCGCACTGGGAGCTCGTGTTCAGCTGCTTGTTGCTGTGGCCCTAAATCCTTCGGCGTCCCGGAGACAGTGACCCGTTCGGTAGCTGCGGCCGGTGCTCCTTGCTCCTAGTTCTATAACTGTGTCATTGGCGCTATTCAAATGCATTTTATTGGAATGGCCCCAACCAGGGCCGTCCCTAGGGGGCTGCGGGGCCTGGGACAACCCCCGCCCCTCCATCCCAGGCCCCGCCCCCACTCACCCCCTCCCCCTGAGCCCCTGCCCTGCCTCGTCCCACCCCTGCTTTGACCCCACCTCCACTCCTTCCCCCAAGCCCCCGCCCCCACCCTGCCTCTTCCTGCCCCTACGAGGGGAGATTGAAAAAACTGAGTTTGGTTAGTCTAGAGAAGAGACGATGGAGGGGACATGATAACAGTTCAAATACATACAAGGTTGTTATAAAGAGGAGGGTGACAAATTGTTCTCCTTAACCACTGAGGACAGGACAAGAAGAAAGGGGTTTAAACTGGAGCTAGGCAGATTTAGTTGGACATTAAGAAAAACTTCTCAACTGTCAGGGTGGTTAAGCACTGGACTAAATTGCCTAGGGAGGTTGTGGAATCTCCATCACTGGTGGTTTTTAAGAGCAGGTTGGACAAACCCCTGTCAGGGATGGTCTAGGTGACACTTAGTCCTGCCTCAGTGCAGGGTACGGGGCTAGATGACCTCTCGAGGGCCCTTCCAGTTCTATGGTTTCTGTGATTGTGTAAATCTGCCCGCAGAGCTCTGCCAACACGTCTCAGTCCTGACCTACAAGCACACCCTGCTTTTGTTCCAGCGTTGGGTCCCCTTGCTGATTTGCCAGGGAACCCTGGTCTTAAGCTGATCTGCTGTTATAGCCCCGGGCCTTCCTTAGGAAGAGAGGTGCCAGGCTCTGTGCTCGCGTCACAATGTGCCCAAAGGGGGGACTGGGTGAGACCAACAGACACTTTTCCTCTTGTGGTGTGAAAGAGGCTGTGAAGTGAGGTCTCCAGAGGAACAAGGCTCATGCACCAGCCCACCTGCTCCTCCCCACATCTCCAGCTCTTCTGGGGCCACTAGGATTGTTCATTCTTGTTGTTGTGTTTCATTTATTGTGAATCCCTCTCGTGCTGGAGCGATTTCTGTGCCGCATGTGGCACTGCAGCTCACATGCCCTTGGACTTTGGTGTCAGTGACAAAAATAACTGTCAAAGGTGACAGTTTGCCATTTTAATAAATATTTGCTTGCTCAGTACGAGGTTGGGATGGTCTCAGGACTTACAGAGGGCCCCTGGGACTTTACTCCTGAACCAGACGCCGGTCGCCTGCTCCAGGGGCAGCAGCCAATTGTACCTAGCACCTGACCTCCTACCCCAGCTCCACGCAGCAGCAGCAGCGCAGGAGAGGAAATACCCTGGAGCGAATAGATAGACTGTTGCCTTTACTTTGTATCCCTAGATCAGCAATAGTCTCCCTGCTCCCAGTGCAATGGCCTGTCATAGAATTCTTGTCCATCTAACCTCTCCTCCAACACGTTCCCCCCGCACAGAAATTCTCTGACAAGTGAGAACGTTGGTGCTGTGGGAAGGATGCTGCAGGGACCGGGGAGGGTGTTACCAGGTGGACCCTTGTGGAACAAACCTGAATGATTCCGAATGCAAAAAGCAAAAGCTGAGCGGCTTCCTCTGGCTCGCATGCTGTGGCCCTTGGTCAAGCAGAGCTATTGCCTGCAGTGGGAGCTTTGCTCAGTCCAGGATCACAGAGCGTGGCTCTGTGGCATCGGTCAGGAACCCTCTGTGCACGACAGTGTCACTGCAGATCGGCATTTCAATGGGACTTGGCTGCCCCTGAGAAAACCCCATGTGAGCTGCAATCGCTGAAGCAAAATGACCATGGACCCCTGCTAGGGCATTTTACAGGAGCCTTTTCACAGGAAGGATGGCCCAGCCTGGGACGCGTGAGACTAGCATTAATCCCTGCTCTGCTACAAACTCCCTGCGCGACCTTGGCCAAGTCACTTAGTCTCTGTTCCCATCTGTACAGGCACTGCCCTGCCATACAGGGGGGTTGAGGGGATCAACCTGTTAAGGGGTGTGAGCTGCTCAGGTGCTGTGGTAATGGGGCCAGCCCTGCACCAGAGCTAGACAGATACAGTCACTGTTCAGAGCAGAATCACCTTCTATGGCCTGGTCCCCACCCATTCAGTTGGCCTTTGTCTCATTACGGCCATTATGGCTGGGCTGGGCTCCCCCAGGCTCGGTGCTGCCCAGGAGCGGGAAGCCAGAACCACAGCAGCATTTAGCTGGGGTTGCAGGCTGCCTCCGTCCCCGTGCGAGTGACGGCAGTGCCAGCTTCCCTCAGGGCCAGCTTCCTTCTCCCATTGATGGCTGGGAACCTTTCTCCTTCTCAGCCTTTGAGGACTCCCCTTCTCGAGTCTTTCCTCACCTCCGTTGGGTGCGTGCTCCCACATCAGGGCAGCCCGCAACATCCGGCCCTAACTGGCAGCAAGGGCAGGCTCTGCCCACACTCGCTGGCGTTCCCTCTGTCCGTTCGCTCGCTTCATTTCAGAGTACTGTGCACCTGGCTGCCGCTCACAGGACTCTGGCTGCCACTGCTGGTACCTTTCGGCCAGGTCTCCCTTTGGGCAGACTCTTGCCGGCTCCGGAACAGCTAAAAGGTGGAGATTTCAGTGTTGCCAACTCTTGTGGTTTCGTCACCAGTTTCATAACATTTGGTGTTTTTCTTACAGTCTCAGATCCTGGAGTCAGGTGAGAATCTCCGCTTGCCTTTTTAAAGTACATTTCCAGCCCTCATGGTTGCAGAAAAGCTGGGAAACACGACCCCAGAGCAACCTAAAGGTTTGGAAACCAGGAAGCAAAGGAAATTAATCCAGAATTTATTATTTTTAAAGAGCACATAATTTTTAAGTCAATCTCATGATTTTTTGGGCCTGACTCATGATTTTTGAATGTTTGTGGTGGGCTATGTTGATACTTTATCAAGTTACAGAAAATGCATTGAGCTGTGGTTGAGTCTCTGCTTTCCACAAACCATCAACAGACTCTTGGCCTGTGCAATCTGTTTGCAGCTGGGTCTTGGGCATGGTTTAAAAACCCTTCAGTTAAACCCTTGCAAACGCCTGCATGGACCAGCTTGTATCAGTTTCCAGTTGGTTTATGTCAATTTGGCTCCTTTGGAGTTTGCCTGTCTGGAGGGAACCTGCCTAGGCACACTTGAAAAATAACAAAATTAAAAGCAATTAAAAATTAATCTTGGCACATGCTCAGTACAAAATGTCCACCCATGTCAGCTGTGTGAACTTGGAGACAATGGGGAGTAGAATTCCCCCCAGAACAGTGCCACATGGGGTAGAGATCCCTGATCATCAAAGGCCAGTGGTTGGGAGATGAAGCTAGATAAATTCAGACTAGAAATAAGACGCAGATTTGTAGCAGGGAGGGTAACTAACCATTGGAACAATCACTTGGAGTCTTTACATGAAGACTGGGTGTCTCTTTCTGAAAGATCTGCTTGAGCTCAACCAGAACGTATGGGCTTGGTGCAGGTCTCTGGGCGACATTGTATAATCTGTGTTCTGCAGGTGAGATGACCATCATGGTCCCTTCTGTCTTAAAGTCTCCCGATCTCTGAAGTGGGGCAGGAGGGAGAGCATGGCAATCTCCCGTTGGACGTCAGCATTTGCACTTTCTTTGACCCTTCGAAACAAATGTCCTTTTGTGATGAAGCCTCATGTGTTTGGACTCCTCCCGGTGAATGTGTCTGGAAAATCTGAAACAATCAGATTCTTCAGGGTGAACTCCCAAGTGGCAGAGGTTCAGATTTCAAAGGAATGGAGGTTTGGGGTCGGGGGAGACATTTCCTAGTTTTAAAATGATAAGTGTGATGGGTTGGGTCACAGAAACCCCCTTGGGGCTGCCAACTGATGTGCTCAGACTACTTCTAACCCGTTTTCCTTGCTAGCTTGGGACTCCAGAACCCTGCCAGTTTGAGCCAGACACGCTAGCTTGCTACAAACCCAGACCAAGGTCTGAACCATGTCCCCTAACAGCTTAAGAAGTGCTCCTGTCTCTAACACTCAGGGCTTGGCTACACTTACAAATTTGCAGTGCTGCAGCAGGGTGTGAAAACACACCCTCTCCAACGCTGCAAATTGCGGCGCTGCAAAGCGCCAGTGTGGTCAAAGCCCCAGCGCTGGGAGCGCGGCTCCCAGCGCTGTCCGTTATTCCCCACAGGGAGGTGGAGTACGGACAGCGCTGGGAGAGCTTTCTCCCAGCGCTGGTGCTTTGACTACACTTAGCGCTTCAAAGTGCTGCCGCGGCAGCGCTACCGCGGCAGCGCTTTGAAGTGTAAGTGTAGCCACAGCCTCAGATGCCAAACTCCCAATGGGGTCTAAACCCCAAATAAATCTGTTTTACCCTGTATAAAGCTTATACAGAGAGATATGCACAGCTGTTGCCCCCCATCCCCCCAGGTATTAATACATACTCTGGGTTAATTAATAAGTAAAAAGTGATTGTATTACATACAAAAAGTAGGATTTAAGTGATTCCAAGTAATAACAGACAGAACAAAGTGAATTACCAAGCAAAATAAAATAAAACACACAACTCTAAACCTAATACAGTAAGAAAGTGATTATAGATGAAATCTCACCCTCAGAGATGTTCCAGTAAGCTGCTTTTACAGACTAGCCTCCTTCTAGTCTGGGTTCAGCAATCACTCAGACCCCTGTGGTTACTGTCCTTTGTTCCAGTTTCTCTCAGGTATCCTTTGGGGGTGGAGAGGCTATCTCTTGAGCCAGCTGAAGATAAAATGGATGGGTTTCCAAGGGGCTTAAATAGATTTTATCATGTGGGTGGTCATCCTCCTTCCCCCTGTGTAGAATCCCAGCCACAAGATGGAGTTTTAGAGTCACATGGGCAAGTCACATGTCCATGCATGACTCAGAATTTTACAGGTGGCAGCCATTGTTAACAAGCTACCTTGAAGGTCCTCAGGTAGACTTCTTATGTGGATTGGAGTCTTCCAAGATCCATTGCCTGTTAAGTGTTTCTTGATTGGGCACTTAACTTGCGCATTCCTTTCTAAAGAAGCTGCCCAAATGCCTTACTAAGGCTACTTAAAATCAAACAAGTACACAGCCAATATTCATAACTTTGAATATAAAACTGATCCATGCCTAGAGATAGGATGAATAGATTCAGTAGATCACAACCTTTACGGAGATATGTTACATGGCGTATGTAGCATAAAACACATTCCAGTTATGTCATATTTACAGTCATAAGCATATTTCTATAAAGCATTATGGGGTGCAACGTCACAATAAGGTTCCTTTTTTTTTGAACTAAAGGATTCCCTCCTTTTCCTTTTTGGCAGCCTTCAAGCTGACCCAGGGGAGCAGAAAAGTGTCTGCAGCCAAATAGCAGCAGCAGCACCGTGCCAATGATACAATGTTTGTGATATGATCGCATGATGGCATGGACAGGCTGGCTGGAAAGTGATGAGTGGCGCAGGAAAAGGCCAGGATAACTGCTCAGAGTTCTTAGCCTGCCCGGGAGCCTTCCATTGTATTCTTCTTTCTATCTCAGGCTTTGTCTGCACTGGCACTTCGTTGGCAAAACTTTTGTCGTTCAGGGGTGTTAAAAAAACACCCTCCTGAATGACAAAAGTTTTACCGACGAAAAATGCAGGTGTGAACAGCACTTTGTCGGCAGGAGCATTCTCCTGCCGACAAAGCCACTGCTGTTCATGGGAGGTGGAAGTTTTTTGTTGGCAAGAGAGAGCTCTCCTGCCAGCAAACAGCAGCTACACTGCGCGCCTTTTAGCGGCACGGCTGTCGCGGCACAGTTATGTTGTTAAAAGCCTTGTAGTGTAGCCATAGCCTGAGACACAGAGGCCTGCTCTACAGTAGGAAATTAGGTTGGCATAACTATGTTGCTCAGGGGGCGTGAAAAATCCACACATCTGAGTAAAACAGTTAAACCAACCGAGCCGCCAGTGTAGACAGCACTGGCCCAAAGGGAGAATTCTCCCATTGACCTAGCAACCGCCTCTCGGGGAGGTGCTTCACCCAGGGGCGGCTCTAGGCATTTTGCTGCCCCAAGCCTGCCGCCCTTGTGGCGACCGGCAGAGCGCCCCCCGCGGCTTGCCGCCCCAAGCATGCACTTGGCGTGCTGGTGCCTGGAGCCGCCCCTGGCTCCACCTACCCCGAGAGGAGAACCCCTCCTGCCGGTGTAGGTAGAGTCTTCACTGAAGCGCTGCAGCAGTGCGGCTGTAGTGGTTTTTGTGTAGCCAAGTTCTGAGCCATCACGTGGGAGGCTCGGCCTGTAATTATTAACCCCCCTGACAAAGCAAACAATGTGGCACCAACTCTGAAAGGTCACAAGCAGGGACAGGGGCTGTGGAGCTACGTTATGGCATAGGAGCAGCAAATACACCTGGCTGACAATGATGTCTTCGCACAAACAGCTGTGCCAGGGCCAGCCTGTGCAATCAGCAGCAAGCCCCATGGAATAAGCTTTTGTTTGTCACTTTTCCCTCTTATTAGACACCTGAGAAGCTGAGGCTGCAGTCAGGACAATGGCAGCCCTGGGCCCCAGCCATGGTGGTGTTACCTGTCTTGCACCTGACTCCTAACAGAGGAGAAAGGGGAGGAACTGGTTATACTAGAACAAATTGCTTCAAATGATCAGTGGTTACTGGGCCAGCTGCATCTGAAGCTGGCAAAGGAAGGATTTTCACGGCATCCCGTACAAAGCCTTCCAGAACCACACAACGAATCAATTACTCTAACAGGGACATAAGCCTCTTTGTGTTCAAATTATGGCATTATGATACAGCTGATCAGACACTCGGACCCCCATCACTCCTTCCCATCGCGTGTTCGCGGTCATGTGCTCTGAGTATAGGAGTTCACCTGCAAATGGCCTCTATCCCATTCCCTCTCATCCCCACTGCTCTTGGGTAGGGTGACCACAGGCCCGTTTTGGCCAGGACATTCCCTTTTTCAGCTCGTCCTGACTTTTTTAGCAAAACCGGCCATTTGTCCCATTTACTCTTGCTAACTCGATCAGCTGGCAAGAGGAAACAGGACACACGCCCTCTTTTGTCAAAAACGTGGGGTGCAGAGAAACGTGCGGGGGTAGGGAGTGAGCAGCAATGCCAACCCCATGCGGGGCTCAGGTGAGCAGTGACGCCAGCCCCAGGCTCGCACGGGGGGCAGGCAGGGCAGTGACGCCAGCCCCAGCCCTGCATGGTGAGGAGGGGGCAGGGCTCGGGTCAGCCCCCCATGGTGTGTGTGGGGGGGGCTCAGGCTAGCCCCACACGGTGTCCCATTTTCCCTTCGGGAAATACAGTCGCCCTACTCTTGAGAATGGTCACGCTCGTCCTGTCCGCTGATGAAAGGCGTAGGCCAGTATTTGTATAAAGCACACGAATTGGAGCCCATTTTAATGGAAATGGACAGTTCTAATCTTCTCATCCATTATTTCCTAGGGCCTTTTTGTAACCCGGTGAGTGACCCAGAAACAGATATAATGCGGCAGGAACTCTTGCTTCATGAAATGCAGGGTGCAGCTCTGAAGAGGAACATTCTAGATTTGGTTGGAATTTTTTTTCCTCTGAATAATTTTAACTTTTGGTTAAACTACCAAAACATGAAAAAAAAAAAAAGGCCTGAAATTTTTGGTTTTCAAATGAAACATCAAAACATTTTGAGGCCAACAGACACCACCTGTGAAAATTTTGTTAGTTAAAAACTCAGGTTTTGTTGAAAATAACAAGTTTTGAGAGAAAATAGGGGGGAGGGATAGCTCAGTGATTTGAGCATTGGCCTGCTAAACCCAGGGTTGTGAGTTCAATCCTTGAGGGGGCCGCGTAGGGATCTGGGGCAAAAATTGGTAAGGTAATAATTGGAGATATACCAATCTCCTAGAACTGGAAAGGACCTTGAAAGGTCATCAAGTCCAGCCCCCTGCCTTCACTAGCAGGACCAATTTTTTGCCCCAGATCCCTAAGTGGCCTCCTCCTGCTAGTGAAAGCAGGGAGCTGGACTCAATGACCTTTCAAGGTCCCTTCCAGTTCTAGGAGATTGGTATATCTCCAATTATTACCTAAAATTTTCCACCCGTCAAGCAGAATTCCTGGTCACTTGAAGTCTGTACATCAAGACTGGATCCGCCTTGTACTCAAAGATATGCTCCAGTTCAGCGGCAAGCTAGCAGGTTCCACTTCCCTAGCACAGGTTCTCCAGGTTCACCATCCTAAAACCTAGCTACCTCAGCCTGCTACTGCTACAGGAACGTCCCCTTTGAAACTCACCCTCTGGTGCTTTCCAGTGTGCACATAAAGGAAGGGCTGGGGAAAGTGCAGGGGGAAAGTGAGAGGAGCTGTCAGGGAAGCCTCCATGTGAATTTGATCCTCCCCTAGGTATCTGGCTGCCCTGACAGCAGCACTTGGTGGTCTTCCAGCCGCTGCTAAGTCACTTACAAACATGCAATTGGATCCCCAGTACATTTATTTCCAGGAGAAAGTGTGATGCTGCGGAAAGGCCCCTGGGTTCTCTGGCGAGAGGCGGGAGCGGAGAGAAGGGGTCTGACTTATCCAGGGTACCTTGAACAAGTTAAATACATCAACAGAGCAGCAAACAGACTGAAATGAATGGGGAAAAGGTGTTTCTAACCTTCCCCTTATTACTCAGAAGGACCTGTATGCAACCCTCCCCATCCCCCATGTGGATTTTGTAAACTGAATCAAGTTTATTGCAATAGAGCCTCAGGACCAACCGAGACCAGGGCCCCGTGTGCTGGGTGCTGTACGAACACAGTGAACTGTACGAACAATCTGAACAGGCAAAACAGGCATCACCCCCAAATCCCAGCATGGGGATCAATGGGATGGCAGCAAACAGCATGGTAATGACATGATTTGGGGGTGATGGGGTTAATTAGATGGGGATTAGCTAAACAGAAAGACAAGGGAAGGGAGACGCATGAGGGGCACAAGGCAGAGGAGAAGAAGTTGAGGAGGGGATAAATCGGGAGGGAGGGGAGATTGGGAGTCAGCTTCTAAAAGATGAATAAATCCTAAACTTTCCCAAATGCTGAGCCAATCACACATCTTAGCTCCACAGCTGCACTGGGTCTCGTCCCATCAGGGCAGTCACTTCACCTTCCTCATTGCGGTTGAATTGGTGATTGGATACAGAGCCATGGGGACCGTTTTTCCACCAAAAAAAATTCCCCCCAAAATGTTCCTTGACATTTTCCAGTTTTCAGTAAGAATCTGGAAACCAGATTGTTCTCAATTTTTGGAAAAATAAATTCAGTTTTTGATATTTATTTTGGGGGGTTGGTAGATGCTTTACCAAAACCAGGTGTTGAAAACCAACATTTGTTACTGAAAACTGAATAGTTTTACCAAAAGCAGGTTTCAAAAAGATAAACATTTTACCACAATTTTTTGGAACTGAAAATTATTTTTCTTTAAAATGAAGCATTTTCACATCCCGTGAAAAATTCCTGGTGCTTTCCCACTGGATCTCGGCTGGGCACTTGCCCTTGTTTGAACCTAACCGAGCGAGATTGAAACATGAACGTGCTGCTCAGGCTGAGGGGCAGGGCCTATGGGGCACAGACCATCCCTTTTGAATGTCTGGGTGGTTCCCAGCAGAGGCGCTGACTTTCTAATGGGCTGGGGGGTGCTCGACCCCCTGCTCCGCCCTAGGTCCCATCCCCGCTCCACCTCTTCCCTCAAGGCCCAACACCCACCCTGCCTCTTCCTGCCCTTGCTCGGCCTCCGCCCTGCCTCTTCCCACCCCGTTCTGCCCCCTCCCTCCCGAGCGTGCCCCACCCTCGCTCCTCCCCTCTAGCCCCAGCGGCTCCTGCATGCCGCAGAACAGCTGACTGCAGTGGGCAGGAGGTGCTGGGAAGGAGCCGATCAGCGGGGCTGCTGGCAGGTGGGAGGTGCTGGGGGGGGAGCACTAACTCACAGGCCTGCCAGTGGGTGCTGAGCACCCACTATTTTTTTTCCGTGGATGCTCCGAGACTGGAGCACCCCTGGAGTCGATGCCTGTGGTTCTTCACACTTGGGCTCTGATTCAGCACGGCGTGGGCTCACGTCCCACTGGAGCCCAGTCAAAGGAAAACACGCTTAAGTTCTGTGCTGAATCAGGGTCCGAGAGGGTGTCCCCTGAAGAAAACCTTCCATCATCCTGGTTCCCACACTGCCCTGGGCATTCTTCAAAAGGGGAAAACATTTTCCTGACTGGATTCCACTCTGAAAGCGTTGATCTTTCATTCCTTCTTATCTGTGTTTGTTCTTAGGTGCCTGGAGAAAGCTGGCGATTCCTTGCTTGGCGAAAGGAGATAATTAGAGCTGACGGGTAAAGGGGAGGAAACAGGCTTGTCCTCAGCCTCCTTCCTTTCTGCTCTGCACAGGGGGCCTGGATGGGGCTGGGAGGTTTCTGCTCCCTTCCCCGTCACGTCTCGGCTCTGAGCTGCGCCATAGGTCTGGGTCCCTGGCTAGAGCCCGCCCGGGCAGCCGCACTGTTAGCTACACTCACATGGCAGCTCCACGGGCTGCCCGCCCCCTGGAGACACCTCCACACCCGCGGAAGAAGAGGAGAGGACGCTCCGAGCTCCCTTTTTGTGTCCTCCAACCTGAGGGCAGCCAGGAGACCAAACAGCCCATGACCCAAGTTAGAGCAGCCACAGAGCATTGCGAAAAAGGGTTTTGAACCCAGTCCCACCCTCTCCAACCTCCAGTGGGGCCCTCCCCACCTTGGAACATGCACCCCCTCCTTGCTCCTACCTGGCCCGACATGTCCCAGCCATTGGGTCTAGGAGGGGCTGGCATTGCGCCAGCTAGGGTGACCAGATGTCCTGATTTTATAGGGACAGTCCTGATATTTGGAGCTTTTTCTTATATAGACTCCTATTACCCCCACCTCCTGTCCCGATTTTTCACACTTGCTGTCTGGTCACCCTAGCGCCGGGGCAGGGTTCCCTCCTGCCAGGGGAATGCTCAACGGTCCCTTTCAGGCAGCTTTGTGCTGCTCCGTGGTGCACCGGTTGCCTAGCGGTGATACCGAGGGCAGGTTTGGAAGATAGTGGGTGTGAATGACACAGTCTGGCCTGAAGACTGGGGATTCCCCATTGTTACTGGGAAGTGTAACAGCTCCTAAGCTTCCCGTCTTCCCGCACTACTCTTGAGGGCTGGCATCCTCCTATTCTCCTTCTCGTCTCAGACGGGGGCAGGCTGCTCTGGGAGCAATCACCCACCTTCTTGTTATTGTGTTGTCTTGTTTTATAACGAAAATAAGCTCACAGTAGTTTTTTGGTTTTTTTTTAAATTGAACTTAAAAAAATGCTGAACCTTTATTTTAACTGGTAACCCTGATTCTTTTTTCAGTTCAGTTCAGGTAGAAAAAATTATGGTTCAGGTTCTGTTCTAGTTCAAGTAAAAAATACTGGTTTGAACTGGTTCTCTGGTTCTGGATCGGTTTTGGTTCGGCTCACTGCTGGGGACAATGCAAACCCCACTGGTCTTTCAGTAGCCAGGCTGAGTTTGTGGAGCTGGCAGTTAGAAGATCCACCTTCAGGGAAAAAGTGAATTTCTCCTGGAATCTGCTACAGCTCTGTCCACATGGAACCCTGGGAAGCTTTAACAGTAACTTTTTAATGCATAGCCACATGCTGATGTTTGTAAAGTGCTTTCAGGCCTAGGCGGAAGATATTCCCCAAGTGCTTTGTGCTAGGGTGATTTTTAAAGCTAGTTAGAAGAATTTGCTAGAGCTGAGTGAATAGCTCAAAGTGAATAATTGATTCCACAGACTTTGTCTTTCTTCCGCTAACATATCCAGTATTTCCTCCGCTCATGATTTTATCAGAAATTGTGTGATATTTGGTGATTTTTCTTAAATTCCCAGCTCCTGGAGTCATGAGAATATGTACAAACTTCTGATTTGCGGGGTATTGGTTTTGGTTTGGGGATTTTTTTAAAGGAAGTTTCTAGCCCTTGTGGTTGTGAAGAAAAGTCTAGAAACATGACACAAGTGTACCTTAAAGGCTCAGAACTGATAAGATTAATAGAAACATCCAATAATGCATTATTTTAAAAAAATCTCATGATCTGGAGGGGGACCAGTTAATGATTTTTGAAAAGTTGGAGTTGGCGAAGCTGCAGATTGGCCATGGATTTACTCAATTGTATTTATGACTGAAAATTCTTTCAGTGAATAATGGTTCATGTGCAGATTGTGCAGAACATGAGTTATAAACAATCAATTACACATTTGTGCTGTAACTTGTGGAACTAATTGATGTAAGTTACCTTGCAACTTTATAGGTTAGATTGCAGTATGTGCAATTCACCCTCTCTGAGCTATTTAGCTAATGCAAGTATCAGAGGGGGAGCCGTGTTAGTCTGGTTCTGTAAAAGCAGCAAAGAATCCTGTGGCACCTTATAGACTAACAGACGTATTGGAGCATGAGCTTTCGTGGGTGAATGCCCACTTCATCGGATGCAAGAGTGGAAATTTCCAGGGGCAGGTAAATATAAGCAAGCAAGAAGCAAGCTAGAGATAACGAGGTTAGATCAATCAGGGAGGATGAGGCCCTGTTCTAGCAGTTGAGGTGTGAAAACCAAGGGAGGAGAAACTGGTTCTGTAGTTGGCAAGCCATTCACCAGTCTTTGTTTAGTCCTGAGCTGATGGTGCCAAATTTGCAAATGAACTGAAGCTCAGCAGTTTCTCTTAGAAGTCTGGTCCTAAAGTTTTTTTGCTGCAGGATGGCCACCTTAAGATCTGCTATTGTGTGGCCAGGGAGGTTGAAGTGTTCTCCTACAGGTTTTTGTATATTGCCATTCCTAATATCTGATTTGTGTCCATTTATCCTTTTCCTTAGAGACTGTCCAGTTTGGCCGATGTACATAGCAGAGGGGCATTGCTGGCATATGATGGCATATATTACATTGGTGGATGTGCAGGTGAATGAACCGGTGATGGTGTGGCTGATCTGGTTAGGTCCTGTGATGGTGTCGCTGGTGTAGATATGTGGGCAGAGTTGGCATCGAGGTTTGTTGCATGGATTGGTTCCTGAGCTAGAGTTACTATGGTGCGGTGTGCAGTTACTGGTGAGAATATGCTTCAGGTTGGCAGGTTGTCTGTGGGCGAGGACTGGCCTGCCGCCCAAGGCCTGTGAAAGTGAGGGATCATTGTCCAGGATGGGTTGTAGATCCCTGATGATGCGTTGGAGGGGCTTTAGCTGGGGACTGTATGTGATGGCCAGTGGAGTCCTGTTGGTTTCTTTCTTGGGTTTGTCTTGCAGTAGGAGGCTTCTGGGTACACGTCGGGCTCTGTTGATCTGTTTCCTTATTTCCTCGTGCGGGTACTGTAGTTTTGAGAATGCTTGGTGAAGATTTTCTAGGTGTTGGTCTCTGTCTGCGGGGTTAGAGCAGATACGGTTGTACCTCAGTGCTTGGCTGTAGACAATGGATCTTGTGGTGTGTCCGGGATGGAAGCTGGAGGCATGAAGGTAGGTTTTCGGTATAGGGTGGTGTTAATGTGACCATCACTTATTAGCACCGTCACGGGTGTCTAGGAAGTGGACCTCCCGTGTAGATTGGTCCAGGGTGAGGTTGATGGAGGGGTGGAAGCTGTTGTAATCGTGGTGGAATTTTTCCAGAGTCTCCTTCTGACTAATGCAGTCAGAACACAGAAACAATGCCACGTGACTGATGTCGCTAATCAGTACTATGTGGATCAGATATAAGCTTTGTAACTGTCTGTGAGCTCAATATTCTCTTGTGGGTGTCTCTTGCTCCTACACTCAGGTTTTCAATTGATGGCAGTGAGTGGAAAAGCCTCATGAACATGGACATAGGGAAATTCACTTCAGTGTGTGATTATTCACGGGAAATGTTTGCTGCTCTTGGCTCCTTGCCAGGGTCTGCTTTCAGTCACATTTCAGGGCCATTCACCCAGCTGTGGGTGGAAAAGCTTTGGCATGTCCGTCCCGGGCCCCACCCGGCTTTGGGAAGGGAGATGTACAGTGTGGGAGCTGTGAGCCAGGGCTGCACAGTCCAATGTGGCCTCACACAACGCTCCTGTGCTTCCTCGCCAGGCCATTGGCCTTCAGCATGTTACATGGCGGGGGGGATAGCTCAGTGGTTTGAGCATTGGCCTGCTAAACCCAGGGTTGTGAGTTCAGTCCTTGAGGGGGCGATTTGGGGATTGGTCCTGCTTTGAGCAGGGGGTTGGACTAGATGACCTCCTGAGGTCCCTAATAATCTATGATTCTATGGAGCTGGGCAGAGACAGCTGACCTAGTTTAGCTGGTCAGGACTTGGAATTACATCTGTGTGTGTGCAATGGCAATGCAGTGCCCCTCTCTCCCCCACACAGCCCTGAGCTCTTCTCACAGAGAACAGACACACCCCTGTATGTGTAAGGGGACGGTGGCCCCCTTACTAACATTCAGTGGAGGTGTTTTGGTTGACTAGCTCCCAGCACTGAAAGGGGAAGGGTTGATGGGAAATCAGAACCCTAGAACAATGGGGAGAGGCTAATGCTCCAGGTCAGCCTGATTGACAGGGCAGGCAGGCTAATTAGGAAGTCAGGTGGCCAGCGGGGTCCTGTCCTCTGTGTGAGCTGGAGCTGCCTGGGTCTAGGGTGACCAGACAGCAAATGTGAAAAATCAGGACAGGGGGTGGGGGGTAATAGGAGCCTATATAAGAAAAAGACCCAAAAATCAGGCCTGTCCCTATAAAATTGGGACATCTGGTCACCCTGCCTGGGTCAGACAGAGTGGGGCTGAGCTAAGGAGACAGCAGGGGCCCAAGCTGAGCTGGGAGCAGAGCCTGGCCAGGGCCAGAAAAGCAGGTCAGAGCTGGGAGCAGAGCTGCAGCCACGGAGCCAGGTGCGGTGAGCAACCGGGGCCAGCCAAGGGGGGACCCTGGCAAAGGGCCCAGCGCAGAAAGACACCCCCAGCCAAGGGTCCTTGCAGGCCAGACTGGGAGGGGGATCCTAACCCGACGGGGGCTGATGCTGGGAAGAAGGGTCCCAAAGCCTGGAGGTGGGTCCATTGCAAGTGTCCAACCCGCAGCGTCCCTGCAGCACAGCCAGGGCCTGAGGAGGAGACCTGGGACCCACGAGGAACAGACTGTGAACTGCCCTGACGTTCCAGAGACACTGTTTGTGATGGTCCCTGCCACAGAGCAGCGTAATGTGTTTTCCTTTAACCGTTCCCATTTTTCCTTATTCTTTTTTTAAATTAATTTTTAATTAAACAACTTGTATTTGCTTTAAATTGTATGAAATCATCAGTGGGTCAGGGAGGTGCCCAGTGCAGAGAGAGCACCCCGGAGTGGGGACACCCTAGCCCCTGTCCTGGGTGACCACAGCAGGGTTGGGGGTCGAGCCCCCCAGGAATCCTGGGCCCAGCCTTGTCGGGGTTACGAGGACTCTGCCAGACAGGAGAGTGGAAGTGGAGTCCTCAAGGACAGGGAGGCCTCTGGGTAAAGGAAGTGGGAACGAGGACTCAGATCCTTTCGCTAGCCCACTTCACCGGGGTAGTGCAGAAGCCAGGAAAGTTTCCCACAATAGCGGGACCATTCCCCCGCTTACATACGGTACAGCCACAGCACAGACACACTCATCACAGACACGCACCCGGTACAGCCACAGCACAGACACACACATCACAGACACGCACCCGGTACAGCCACAGCACAGACACACACATCACAGACACACACCCGATACAGCCACACTCATCACAGACACGCACCCGGTACAGCCACAGCACAGACACACACATCACAGACACGCACCCGGTACAGCCACAGCACAGACACACACATACACTCATCACAGACACGCACCCGGTACAGCCACAGCACAGCCACACTCATCACAGACACGCACCCGGTACAGCCACAGCACAGACACACTCATCACAGACACGCACCCGGTACAGCCACAGCACAGACACACACATCACAGACACGCACCCGGTACAGCCACAGCACAGACACACACATACACTCATCACAGACACGCACCCGGTACAGCCACAGCACAGACACACACATACACTCATCACAGACACGCACCCGGTACAGCCACAGCACAGACACACACATCACAGACACACACCCGGTACAGCCACAGCACAGACACACACATACACACAACACATACACACACACTCATGCACACATACATCAGATTCAGCACAGATACTCATGCACAAACACAGAGCACACTCAGAGCACACACACAGAGCACAGCCATGCACACTCATGCACACATCCTATGTGGCCCAGGATACCAGAACAAACGTCCTTCCTAGATTCTAAGGCCAGGTGGGACCTCACAAAGAACTAGTCTGACCTGCATATCGCAGGCCCCAGGACCCCTCACCCACTCACTGTGACGTGGTCCCTGGGTGCAAGCTCGTCTTAAACACAAAAAAACAGCTTACAAGAAGTGGAAGATTGGACAAATAACCAGGGAGGAGTATAAAAGTATTGCTCAGGCATGCAGGTGTGAAATTAGGAAGGCCAAATCACACTTGGAGTTGCAGCTAGCCGGAGATGTTAGGAGTAACAAGAAGGGTTTCTTTAGGTATGTTAGCAACAGGAAGAAAGTCAAGGAAAGTGTGGGCCCCTTGCTGAATGAGGGAGGGAACCTAGTGACAGAGGATGTGGAGAAAGCTAGTGTACTCAATGCTTTTTTTGCCTCTGTCTTCACAGACAAGGTCATCTCCCAGACAGCTGCTTTCTGCAGCACGGTATGGGGAGGAGGTGACCAGCTCTCTGTGGAGAAAGAAGTAGTTCGGGGCTATTTAGGAAAGCTGGACGAGCACAAGTCCATGGGGCCGGATGCGCTGCATCCGAGGGTGCTAAAGGAGTTGGCCGATGAGATTGCAGAGCCACTGGCCATTATCTTTGAAAAATCATGGCGATCGGGGGAGGTCCCGGATGACTGGAAAAAGGCTAATGTAGTGCCCATCTTTAAAAAAGGGAAGAAGGAAGATCCAGGAAACTACAGGCCAGTCAGTCTCACCTCAGTCCCTGGAAAAATCATGGAACAGGTCCTCAAGGAATCAATCCTGAACCACTTAAAGGAGGGGAAAGTGATCAGGAACAGTCAGCATGGATTCACCAAGGGCAAGTCATGCCTGACTAACCTAATTGCCTTCTATGAGGAGATAACCGGCTCTGTGGATGAGGGGAAAGCAGTGGATGTGCTATTTCTGGACTTTAGCAAAGCCTTTGATACAGTCTCCCACAGTATTCTTGCCAGCAAGTTAAAGAAGTATGGGCTGGATGAATGGATGGTAAGGTGGATAGAAAACTGGCTAGATGGTCGGGCTCAACGGGTAGTGATCAATGGTTCCATGTCTAGCTGGCAGCCGGTATCAAGTGGAGTGCCCCAAGGGTCGGTGCTGGGGCCAGTTTTATTCAATATCTTCATTAACGATCTGGAGGATGGTGTGGACTGCACCCTTAGCAAGTTTGCAGATGACACTAAACTGGGAGGAGTGGTTGATACGCTGGAGGGTAGGGATAGGATACAAAGGGACCTAGACAAATTAGAGGATTGGGCCAAAAGAAATATGATGAGGTTCAACAAGGACAAGTGCAGAGTCCTACACTTAGGACGGAAGAATCCCATGCACTGCTACAGACTAGGGACCGAATGGCTGGGCAGCAGTTCTGCAGAAAAGGACCTAGGGGTTACGGTGGACGAAAAGCTGAATATGAGTCAACAGTGTGCCCTTGTTGCCAAGAAGGCTAATGGCATTTTGGGTTGTATAAGTAGGGGCATTTCCAGCAGATCGAGGGATGTGATCATTCTCCTCTACTCAGCACTGGTGAGGCCTCATTTGGAGTACTGTGTCCAGTTTTGGGCCCCACACTACAAGAAGGATGTGGACAAATTGGAGAAAGTCCAGCGGAGGGCAACAAAAATGATTAGGGGTCTGGAGCACATGACTTATGAGGAGAGGCTGAGGGAACTGGGATTGTTTAGTCTGCAGAAGAGAAGAATGAGGGGGGATTTGATAGCTGCTTTCAACTACCTGAAAGGGGGTTCCAAAGAGGATGGATCTAGACTGTTCTCAGTGGTAGAAGATGACAGAACAAGGAGTAATGGTCTCAAGTTGCAGAGGGGGAGGTTTAGGTTGGACATTAGGAAAAACTTTTTCACTAGTAGGGTGGTGAAGAACTGGAATGGGTTACCTAGGGAGGTAGTGGAATCTCCTTCCTTAGAGGTTTTTAAGGTCAGGCTTGACAAAGCCCTGGCTGGGATGATTTAGTTGGGTTTGGTCCTGCTTTGAGCAGGGGTTTGGACTAGATACCTCCTGAGGTCCCTTCCAACCCTGAGATTCTATGATTCTATGATTCTATGACTGCTGAGCACCCCTTCCCCACCAACCTGGGCTCCCTCTCACCCTGTGATGCTGTTGCCAAGCTACAAACCACTGGCAGGTACAGCACTGACACAGACATCCCCAGGCAGGGACACACCCAGCTGAGTTACATGAATGCTTCTCCCAGCCACTCATGAACCATCAATAGAGAGGCTCCAGTCAATTCCCCCCAGTTCCCCAGTCTTGCACCCCAGAACTGTATTGTCTTGCCCCGGACAGAAGCCTGAGCAGTGTAAATCCATTACCCATCCGCCCCTCTCTCGATGTGGAAAGGACACACAGTAGCCTTTGTAAATTGAGCTGAGATTTCCCAAGCACTTTAACCAGAACACAAAGTTTTAGGTAACGTATAAAAAGATTTATTAACTACAGACAGATAGATGTTCAGTGATTATAAGTAGTGAGCGGAGAGATCAAAGTTGGTTATTTAAGAAATAAAAGTAAATTCTCAGTCGGAGTTCTATGAACTAAACAGGATTTGAATCACGCAGTGTCTCACCCTGATAGATAATAGGTCACAGATCTTCAATACTCAGGCTGGAACTGCCTTCCAGCCCAGGACCACCCTCCCCCAGTTCCAAGTCTTTGTTCTCCAGATGTGATGTCACTTACCCTCTTTATAGTTTCTTCCAGCTTGCTGGAAACATCTATGCTTGTGATGTGGGGGTTCACCCCCGTTGGTCAAGTCTTCTCCATTGTCTATGTGCTCACTCGGAGAAGACTTCTGGGATGGTCGTTAGGAGAGTGGATTCCCTTTAATTGGCCATTGGTGCATCTGGCTATTTCATTGTTGTACCTGAAAGGCTGGTTGTGGGTGTTCCCAACCTTACAACATATTTCAGTAACACATACATAGCAAAACTTCATAACTCCCCATACAATGATAGCACACACAATCCAACAGGATATTAATGTTTGACTGATGAAGAATTTTAAAATGATACCTCACAAGGCACACTCTGTACAAAACACATCATAATTACATGATGGTGGTGACTATGGGGGTTCCAAGGTGCTATTTTGGGATACAGAGTGCTGCACCCACTCCTGCAATGGGCCCAGAGTTCCTGGAATCTTGATGTAAAGACTTTCAGTTACAGAGAATCCACCATTAACTCTAATTAAAACTTGCTGAGTTTCAGAGCCCAGTTCCAGCCCGAGTGACAATGCCTACACTGCGATTTTTAGCCTGTGCCCTGCAAGCCCAAGTCAACTGATCTGGCTCTGAGACTCTGTGTCAGGGGTTTTTCTTTGCAGTGTAGACATACCCTTTGGGTCCTTCAAAAATAATCCCAGCCTAAATTTTCAAGGAAAACTAACCAGACAACAGAAAACAAAGCTGTGAGCAGGACATTTAAATCAATACAGGAATTATTATTAGTGACATAGAATCATAGTACTGGAAGGGACCTCGAGAGGTCATCTAGTCCAGTCCCCTGCACTCATGGCAGGATTAAGGATTATCTAGACCATCCCTGACAGGTGTTTGTCTAACATGAGGACAAAGGACCATAAACGCACACCTCCCTTGCTTCCTGGGGAGGAAGGGATCACTCAGTGGTTTGCGCATTGGCCTGCTAAACCCAGGGTTGTGGTTCAATCCTTGAGGGGGCCATTTGGGGATAGGTCCTGCTTTGAGCAGGGGGTTGCACTAGATGATCTCTTGAGGTCCCTTCCAACCCTAATATTCTCTGAGTCTATTTTTTTTTTTCTGTTTTTGATTTTGAGACAGGAGGGGCCAGTTGCCCTGGTTACTACTAGTTACCAATGGGATCTAAAACATGGGTTTTAGTAATGACATCATGCCAGGGCCATTATACGTTCATAGAGTCCAAGGCCTTGATCGTGTAGCCTGACCTGCTGTATAGCACAGGCCAGAGAGCTGCCCCCAAATATTTCCTAGACCCGGTCTTTCAGAGAAACATCCAATCCTGATTTAAAATGGTCAGGGATGAAGACTCCACCATGACCCTTGGTAAACTGTTCCAATAGTTAATTCCTCTCACTGTTAAAAATGTACACCGGATTTCCAGTCTGACTTTGGCTAGCTTCAACGTTCAGCCACTGGGTTGTGTTAGACCTTTCTCTGCGAGAATGAAGCCCATTATTAAATATTTGTTTTCTCATGTCGATTGTAATCCTTGACCTTTGCTTTCTTTTTGTTAAAGCTAAATCGATTGAGCTCTTTGAATCACGCACTATAAGGCAGGCTTTCTAATCCTTTCCTCATTCTCGGGGCTCTTCTCGAACCCTCTCCAATTTATTAACATCCTTTTTGGATTGTGGGCACCAGAACTGGACACAGTGTTCCCGCAGCAGTCACACCAGTGCCAAATACAGAGGTAAAATAATCTTTCTACTTGTACTCAAGATTCCACTGTTCATTCTTCCCAGGATCACATTAGCTTTTTAGGCCACACTGGGTATGTCTACACAGCAAAGAAAACCCCATGGCTGGCCCGTGCCAGCCAACTCAGGCTCGCAGGGCTCAGGCTGGGAGGCTGTTTCATTACAGTGTAGACTTCTGGGCTTGGGCTGCAACCCGAGCGCTAGGACCCTGTGGGGTGGGTCCAGCAATGAAACAGCCCTGCAACCTGAGCCCCCTGAGCCTGCGCGGGGTTTTCTTTGCTGTGTAGACATACCCAGTGTCACACTGGGAGCTCACGTGCAGCTGATTATCTTCCCATGACCCCCAAATCGTTTTCAGAGTCACTACTTCCCAGGACAGAGTCTCCCATCCTGTAAGTATGGCCGACATTCCTTGTTCCTAGATGGATATATTTACATTTAACCTTATTAAAATGGATATTATTTGCTTGCACCTAGTTTACCAAGCGATCCAGGAGATCAGTCTGTGCATTCCCAGAGCTCCGGCCATTTCTGCCCCTCATGGATCTCTGGAAGACAGGGCTAATCTATCCTGTCCAGCAGGAGATGAAATGGATGAAGATTTTCTGAGTGGTGGCCAAAAAACATGCCATGAGGCCCTACATAACTTAATCCCCACCAAGGCTAAAAGCAGGCTGGCTGAATCACTGGCTCTCCTGGCTGCGAGAGGATCAAATGATATCGAAGGATTTCAGGAAATATGGAAACCTTTCCTGGGCTGCCGGAAGCCACTACATCTGCCCAGAAATGTGCGGATTGTATAGCACGTCAAATTGCAGTGTCCACTCTCAGCTCAGCTACCACCTGCTGGAGCTCTGAATCCTTCATCACAAAGCAGCCCCTTGTGGCTCTTCTCTGGCTTCCCTCTGTTTGGTCAGCAGCATTCTCGGGGCTGCAGTGCCCGGCTCTGAACAGGTTACTGCAGTGTAGCGTCTCTGTGGTGCTCGGTTTAGTGTAGTACTCGCTGCAACAGGTCCCAGGGAAGAGCCATTGATGGAAAGGACCCAGCCTGACTGCCAGTGCCCAGCCTGAGTTTGTGGCACCCGTAGTTCGAAAAAACACCTTTTGCCTTGCAAGTGGGGCATGGCTGGTGAGGAAATGTGTTCAGCCCAGGAAATGGAGCCCCACGGGACCAGGCTTCAAGCAACATTTTAGGGCAGAAGTGCACTCGCCAGGCCAGCCCTTCAGCTGGTTTAATCAGCCCAGCTCCCAGTTCTGGCCCAGGGTGTAAGGCTTTGCTAGCTCAGAGCTGAGTGTAAGGCTGCCAGGTGACCTAGAAGTGTTTCTAAATAAGTGAATGCACCAGATTGCACTGACTTGTCTGTATTTGCAGAACCTGTTCTCAGGCCAGGATACCCGTGGAACCCTCTGCGAGGGCTGAAGACCAGCTCCCTCCTCCCATCCTCACTTAATTCAAACACCGCTGGTTGCTGGAACATGCCCCTGGTTATGTAATGAACAGCCAAACTGTAGTGGCACTTCTGGTGCCAAAATGGGATTCTCACAACATGTTTTTACTCATTAATGGAAAACTAGAGCAATGACAAGCTCACTGCTACTGGCCGAGCAGGTAACAAAGCCGGCCCTCCCCCAACAACGCCCATCGTTTGTGACTAGGGCCTGGTGTCACGGGGCTGCACTGGACTGGAGACAGAATCATTTGCATTTTACACTCATCTTGCCAGTCACTGGCAGAGCATCCAGCTCAGATTATCTGTGTCACTCACTGGGCTCTGACCCTGCTAGGAACCTCTGCTGGGTTTGTCTTGAAGGCCTCGTTTGCTCGTGAATTCGAAGGGGGAAAGGCTGTTCGTAAACAGACACTGGTTCACCATTGCAGACACTGCCCAGCCAAAGTGCTGGGTCTGCAGGGCGTCTTTCCCGATACTGCTATGGGCAAAGGCCTGCACAAGTCGCTGGCTTGTGCGCTAACAGGCAATGTGGTCCGGGGGAGAAGCCAGAAGCTCCTGAGCGCTAATCCCTGGCATGGACTTGCTGTGTGGAGAGTCACTTAATCGCTTTGCTCCGTCTCTCCCTCAGTGAAGAGGGATAATGATCCTTACACTGCCTGACCTCACTGGGTTGTTGGGAGACTGACCAAAGCCAGACTGGGTAGGCCTAGACGGGCTGTAGCCACACCTGGCTGCAGGCTTGCCAGACCCACAGTGTGGGCCAGAACCTGCTCCCAGGGAGCTCCATGACAGATTCCCTTCCTGCTGGATCTGGCCTTGTCGCTGGGTCTCAGCTTCTTGCCATGAAATGTCTTAGACTGACATGAGCACAACTCACCTCCCAATGCCTCCATAGCCCAGGGCATCAGCCTGTACCAGGAACCCTCTATCTTCCCACATCCCCCTTGACTGCAAACCCACCCGTCCCTTCAGCCAACACGCCCCACTGCCTGAGCCCCCCGGCTACCGAGACCTGCACCCCTCTTGTCTGGGCCATGGCCACTGAGCCCTAGCCCTCCAGACTCAGCATGTGCAGCGTGCTCCCGCACAACTCCCACCTCTGGCCCCGAACTCCCCGGCCCCCTGGCTCCTCTGTCATGCCAGAAGTCAGTGCCAAGCTCCCCTGCTCCTAGGGACTAGCCCCAGCTACCAACCGGAACTCCCTCCCGCCATTCTCCTGGAACCCCTAGCGCGGGTTTCCTCCCTGCCCTTCCCACTCGTGCCCATCTGCTGGGGCCTCTCCATCGCGCCATCTGGGAGCAGCCTCCTCTTGGATCTTCCCTGGCTCTGTCTGCGCCCTTGCCTGTGCGAGGCGGGGGAAGTGGGGGGGATGCAGGAACTGGGCCCATTGAGAGGCCAGGGAAGGTCCTGTCTGAGGAGAGGGATGGTCTGGGCCATCTCACCCAGTCTGGCTGTAACCACCCTTTCCCTGATCCAAGCCCCCAGCCGGGAAAGTCAGGGCAGGCTGACCGCCCCCCGCAGGTTCCCTCTGTGAGAGCAGTGACCTCTCCCCTCCCGAGACAGGTGATGAGAGGAAGGACGAGTCCAGCTGCACGGAGCCCAGCCAAGGCAATGTGGCAGCTGCTGCTCTGTGGCCTTTACAGGAGCTGATCTTTGATCTGCAGAGCTGGCCAAGTCCCTGCAGGACACTCTGACCGGCCTCAGCTGGGGAACAGCCAATGCTCCTCCCATGACCTGGGGCTTGCAGGGCTGGCTCCAGAGAGGGGTGGGGCACTGGGGCAGAGGCACTAAAGGGGGCAAGGAGCAGGGTACACAGAGGGTCTGGCCCTAGGGATAACAGACATACTGTAGGGCAGGGCAGCAAAAGGACATGTAGGGGTCGGGGACATGGGGGGCACTGAAGGGGGCAGGGCCGTGACTGGGCCAGGGAATGGGCTAAAATGGTGTTTGCAGAGTGCGTCAGTTCAGTCAGTCCTAGAGTTTATACCTGTCCCTCCCCAGACACACTCGCCTGCCTGCCCAGCTAGCTAGGTCGGGGGGGGTGAAGCTCAGCAGTGGGGGGGAGGGATAGCTCAGTGGTTTGAGCATTGGCCTGCTAAACCCAGGGCTGGGAGCTCAATCCTTGAGGGTCGGATTTAGTTGGGGTTGGTCCTGCTCTGAGCAGGGGGTTGCACTAGATACCTCCTGAGGTCCCTTCCAACCCTGAGATTCTATGGTCTATGAAAGGGGAGCTGGGAGCTTGTTCTCCTGGGTAAAACTCTTCCACCAATGGTGAAAGGCCTGAGTGGGGGAGAGCCAGGGTCCACTACAAACAGGCCAGAGTTGCTGACCCACCTGCTGCAGCACGAGGGAGAATTCTGGCTGATGCAGAACAAGTAAAGCTGGGGCCAGAGGCAGCCCCTCCCCTGGAAGACTGTGAAATGCCCAATGCAATTTCTTTCTATTTAGATTTGAAGCCATTTCACAGCAGAGGTTATATGTCCATAAAACACAGGCACCTGAGCAGCTTTGGCCAGGGCTGGAATAACTAACCTGAGGCAGCTTCATGTTCTTTAGGGAAGTTCAATTCTATTGAAACACCCACCTAACGCTGGACACCAAACCCCTAGACTCCAAGTGGCCTCACATTCTCCAGCCAGATGTGCACACAAACCCACAGGACAGGCTCTCCTCCCTATCCTTTCACTCACTGACCCACAGCCATCCTGGTGCTGGGTTTTTTACACCCCCTCCCAGTAATCCACCTGGGGGGAGGTGAGTGGTATTTCTGGGATATGTATTTGGGCAGAGATGCCATTTGGAGGAGAGAACACTAGTGAGCTGGGTTCTGGCAATCTCCATCAGCATGATGCAACTGTACTCTTGTTTTCACCAGCGTCACACGTGGCTCCAGCAAAGCAAACACTCTCACACAACCCCAGGGTTTCATTGCAACAGCTGAGAAAGCAATGACTGGGTATGGAATGGATGCTGGTCAGAGCCGTGGAGAGAAGATCCTGGCAAAGATGCAGAAAATGCCACCAATTGTGAATGCCTCACCCTTTGTTGGCAGTTTTACCCAGACATCTTTGCTCCAATCCCTTCCAAAGCCACATCACCTGCCCCTTGTTCCTTTGTCTTTTGCTGGTAAATTGTAGCCTGTTGTATCAAATTGTGGTAAGGTTTCAGGCTCCTGGAACCAAGAATGATAACACTGTTTGCTAATGCACCACGTGTGTTCGATTCCTTGCTTGAGTGGAGATGTCAGAGCTGCTGTGCAGTGCATTCAAAGATCCCAGCCTCCCAGTGAAATGGCCTGGCAGGGATCAGTTCCCTGAAGGGATTTAGCTGTCTCCAAGCTCTTGTTGAGGGAGGGGGCAGAGTGCAGGGCTGGGAAATGAGCTGGGAAGGCTGTGGGGGGGAGTGTGCGGAGGTGGTAAATAGGCAGCAAAAAAGGCGCCTACGACAGCTTGCACGGGGCCATTCCTTACTGTGACTTTTCCAAAGACCTCCTGGCCCCAAGTGTCCCCTGCGAGTCCTGAGGAGAGCTAGGACATGTCCGCTCTAGCAGGGCTTTCTACTTTGTGGATAATTTAATTATTTTGTCATAACCCAGGAACCAATTTGGTCCAGGCGTGAGGCTGTGTTTGTGCACCTCCCCCCCCCGCCGCCCCCCAGGAATATGGTCGTCTGTGGCTTCAAGCCTCTCTGCAGTTTTCTCTGGCCTGGCCATTCTCACTCTCCTCCAGCACTTTGGCCTTTGACCTCACACTCACTGTTGGTTACCAGCCTGAGAGGCCATGGGGGTCTTCAGACTGAGCATGGGGCTGGGAGCCAGGAACTACCTGTTGCACGAGAACCTTCGCCTGCTCCTCCAGAGAGGAAATGATCCTGCCCTTCCTAGAGAGGGGCCCGTCTGCCCTTGCACCGAGATCCAAGCCGTGTGTCGCAGCAGCCTGGGGGAGCAAGCCAAGAGTGCCAGTGAGTCTCGCACGGCTCCGTTCTAAGCCTGGCTCTCTTCCTGGGTGGCCTTCAGGGATCAGCTCACCTCTCTGGGGCGTGTAAGTGCGACTCACCGGCACAGGGGGAGGGGACAGACAGGCGTGTAAGTCAGCAAAGGGGGATGCCTCCTTCAAGTTGCACATTCCTACAACCTTCTGGCAGCTGCTCTTCTTCCTGCACTGCTCGTAAAGCAGCCCCTTGGGCCAGCAGAGCAAGCCGGGAGATGGGGAGGAAGGGCAGGGCTTAGTGAGGTGTTGGGAAGTGGGCATGAGTTTAAATGAGTCTACAGGCAGGGGCAGCAGGTTTGTAGAAATGTTGGTGGTGCCAGGAACACCCAGAGCCGCCTCTCCAAACTTCGCCCCCGAACCTGCCTACGGCTCTCGGAGGGAGTTTGGGTCGGGGGAGGAGGTCTGGGGTGCAGGCCCTGGGCCGGGGCAGGGGATTGTGGTGCAGGAGGGGTGCAGGGTGCAGGCTCTGGGAGGGAGTTTGGGTGAGGGAGGGGGTCTGGGGTGCAGGCTCTGGACTTGCGGTGGGGGTGCAAGAGGTGGGGTTGAGGGGTGCAGGCTCTGGGAGGGAGTTTGGGGATGGGAGGGGGTGCAGAGGGAAGGGCGCAGGCTCTGGGGGAGTTGGGGATGGGAGGGGGTGTGTGGGAAGGGGGAGGAGGTGCAGGCTCTGGGAGGAAGTTTGAAGGTGGGAGGGGGCAGGCTCTGGGAGGGAGTTTGGGGGCGGGAGGGGGTGCAGACGGAGGGGTGCAGGCTGCCCCCTGGCTTTAGGAGGGAGTGTGAGGGTGGGAAGGGGGAGGAGGTGCAGGCTCTGGGAGGAAGTTTGAAGGTGGGAGGGGGCAGGCTCTGGGAGGGAGTTTGAGGGTGGGAGGGGGCAGGCTCTGGGAGGGAGTTTGGGGGCGGGAGGGGGTGCAGACGGAGGGGTGCAGGCTGCCCCCTGGCTTTAGGAGGGAGTTTGAGGGTGGGAAGGGAGAGGAGGTGCAGGCTCTGGGAGGGAGTTTGAAGGTGGGAGGGGGCAGGCTCTGGGAGGGAGTTTGAAGGTGGGAGGGGGCAGGCTCTGGGAGGGAGTTTGGGGGCGGGAGGGGGCAGGCTCTGGGAGGGAGTTTGGGTGCAGAGGGAGGGGTGCAGGCTCTGGGGGGGTTGGGGATGGGAGGGGGTGTGTGGGAAGGGGAGGAGGTGCAGACTGGGAGGGAGTTTGAGGGTGGGAGGGGGTGTGTGGGAAGGGGGGGTGCAGACTCTGGGAGGGGGTTTGGGGGTGGGAGGGGGTGGGTGGGAAGGGGGGGTGCAGACTCTGGGAGGGGGTTTGGGGGTGGGAGGGGGCAGGCTCTGGGAGGGAGTTTGGGGGCGGGAGGGGGCAGAGTCTGGGAGGGAGTTTGGGGGTGGGAGGGGGGGTGCAGACTGTGGGAGGGGGGTTGGGGCAGGATCGGGTATGAGGGTGTGTGGGGGGTGCCACTTACCTGGGGCTCCTAGGCAGGCCGGGCCGGGGGAGGGGGGGGCTCCGCGTGCTGCTACCCCCAGGCACTGCCCCCGCAGTTTCCCATTGGCCACAGGGGCGCTTGGGGCGGGAGCAGGGTGCATGGACACTCACCCAGCCCAGGGGCCGCAGGGAGGGGCCGGCAGCCACGTGGCCCGAGCAGGCAGGAAGCTGCTCAGCTCTGCTGCGCTGCCGGTGGTGGGCGGGGGCCCGGGACTGTTTTAAATGGCCCGGGGGACGCGTCGGGGGAGCTCCCGGGGGCGGAAGTTGGGGCCGAGGGAGAGACCCGGCCTCAAACATTGCTGGAGCTGGGCCCCGGGCCAGGAATATTCCTGGTGCCCAGGCACCACGGGCCCATAGAACTCGCCGCCTATGTCTATGGGAACCTAGAGGGCTCTAAGCTGGCAAAGTTCCCGTATCGGAGGCAGAAGAACACATGAATTACACCAACATGGTCACTCAGGGCCAAACTGATACCTGTGGTGACCCCCCTGAACTCAGTGGAGTTACCCTGGGGTGAATGTGACCCATAGCTCACCTCTGAATGTAGCCCTTTGGCTGGTGAGGGATAACAACACTCTCCTTCTTCCCCGCGGGGTTATTACTGAATGCTCGTGAAGCTCTTTCAAAGGGTGAAGTTCTTGGCAAGTGGCAAGAGTCGCTCAGCAGGGGGAGGGATAGCTCAGTGGTTTGACCATGGCCCTCTTAAATTCAGGGTTGTGAGTTCAATCCTGGAGGGGGCCATTTAGGCAATTGGGGTAAAAATATGGGGCTTGGTCCTGCTTTGAACAGGCAGTTGAACTAGATGAGCTCCTGAGGTCCTGTCTAACCCTGATATTCTATGAGCATCCTGGTTATCCAAACATTTCCTTCACGCCTCTGTATGTGCCCTGGAAGGGAATAGGTGCCAGAGGGATGTTATTAATGATGTGTGTATTACAGCAGTGCCTCCAGGCCCCAGCTGAGAATGTTAGGTGGTGTACAAACACCATGTAGGAGACAGGCCCTGGCCCAAAGAGCTTACAGTTCTAAACAGACATGGGGGGAGGGCAAACACAGGCACAGCAAGGGGTTGTGACCTGCCCAGGGTCACCCAGTAGCTAAGAACTGCTCTAGCAATTCTTTACCAACAGTGCTCATTACAAGTGTAGCCCCTTTGCAGTTAGTGACTCACATAACAACCTGCATGGAAGTTGGAGAGAGGAGCACAGGCTGCAGCAGAGAGGAGTTTGGAGGACAGGAAGCCAGTCTGTGTGCACATGGCTGGAATGCCCACTGCAGTTGCAACATCTCTGTAACTAGTTCTCTTAATACAGAGTCTATTTAGTTTTACAAGGATCGAGTCCTCTCACGTTATTATCCAGCAAGAGTACATGAAACAATTTGTGTCTTGGACAATCTGGGCTCCTTTGGTGAATTATTCATATGGATTTGCTGAATATTTGCACAAATAATTTACAGCTTCCTGTTTGTTCAGAAACTGCTCACTTTTCCCTGCCTGTGATTCGCTCTTAGATGGTCAGCTCTCCAGGGCAGGGACCATTCCTTTGTTCTGTGAGTGCAGCACCGAGCACATTGGGAGCCTGGACCATGACAGAGGCTCCTAGGCGCTACCGTAATACCCCTTAAATAATGTACAGCATCATGCACAACAGGGTGGGGCTGGTCTATGATGTGGGCTCCTAGGCGCTACCGTAATACACCTTAAATAACGTACTGCGCCTCACAAAGTGGGGGGCTTGGTCCATAACGGGAGCTCCTGGGCACTACCACAATACAAATAATAAAATAATAATAATGTTGTTTGTGCTGTGTGGTTGCTCATCTTGGTCACATGGTGCTGCTGCTGATCCCTGATTGGATTTCAAAGAGGCGAATAATGGAGAGCAGAAATTTTCTGGGACAGATTTTCAGACAAATGATCAGTTTTGAAATTGGGACCCCTGACCATTGCCGTGAGCACCAGGCATTGTCCAGATGCTCAGTCCCCAGTGACCCAGGCTCCCGAGCAGAGTGACCCAGCATCTGGCTCTCAGGGGAGCAAGCCCTGTGCTATCTTCCTGGAATCTACAGATGTAGGTGAAAGTTAAACTCGACTCTGGAAGCTGAGCTTTCCCAGGACCCACTGATGTAATATTTCCAGGAGCAGCATGTCCCAGCAAAGCTATAAACACGTGCGAGGCATAAGCAGGCCTTTATCTGTCTGCAGGGCCTTGGGGCTGCCTAATTTAAGACTGCAAACATGTTGTTTTCCAGCAGCACTGTAATCAGAGAAGGAGTTGTGGATGGGAGTTCAGCTCGCACACAAACAGGAGGGTGTCCTGTGAGAAGTAGCTTGCGTAGGCTCTTGCCTCTTCCTAGCCTGACTGTGCTGGAGTGGTGCAAAGGGTGAGCAGCTGCAGAGCGGGAGACACCCTGCCCTACTTCCACCACCTTGTGCAACCGGGCTTCTGCATCTCACTAGCCCGGCCCAGGAGAGCCACCTCCCTGGGGCCCTTTCCCTCTCCTCCTCCCCAGTGACCTTGCCTCTGACTCAGGGGGCTGGATGAAGGGTGGAGGAATGTGTGTGTAGGAGGGGGCCACAGTAGGGTGACCAGGCATCCGGTTTTCGACCAGAACACCCAGCTGTAAAGGAACCCGGGTGGCTCCGGTCAGCACGACTGACTGGGCCATTAAAAGTCAGGTCAGCGGTGCTGCAGGGCTTCGGCAGACTAATCTCTACCTGTCCTGGCACCGTGCTGTGCCAGAAAGCGGCCAGCAGGTCTGGCTCCTAGGCGGGTGGTCCACGGGGTTCCTTGTGCTGCCCCCACCCCGAGAATTGGCCAATGGGAGCTGGGGGGGCTTTGCCTGTGGGTAAAGAGCAGTGCACGGAGCCTTCTGGCCCCCCTGCCTAGGTGCCGGACCTGCTGGCCACTTCCAGGGTCAGACCAAAGGTCCATCAAGCCCAGTATCCTGTCCTCTGACAGTGGCCAATGGCAGGTGCCCCAAGGGAAATGAACAGACAGATTATCATCAAGTGATCCATCCCATCGCCCCATCCCAGCTTCTGGCAAACAGAGGCTAGGGACACCATCTCTGCCCATCCTGGCTAATAGCCATTGATGGACCTGTCCTCCATGAATCTATCTAGCTCCCTTTTAAACCAGTTATAGTACTGGCCTTCACAACACCCTCTGGCAAGGAGTTCCACAGGTTGACAGTGAGCTGTGTGAAAAAATACTTCCCTGTGTTTGTTTTAAACCTGCTACCTATTAATTTCATTTGATGGCTCCTTGTTCTTGTATTATGAGAAGGAGTAAATAACACTTCCTTATTTACTTTCTCCACACCAGTCATGATTTTATAGACCTCAATCATATCCCCCCTTAGTTACCTCTTTTCCAAGCTGAAAAGTCCCAGTCTTATTAATCTCTCCTCGTATGGAAGCTGTTCTATACCCCTAATCATTTTTGTTGCCCTTTTCTGAACCTTTTCCAATTCCAATATATCTTTTTTGAGATGGGGCGATCACATCTGCACTCAGTATTCAAGGTGTGGGGGTACCATGGATTTATAAAGAGGCAACATGATATTTTCTGTCTTATTATCTATCTCTTTCTTGGTGATTCCCAACATTCTGTTCACTTTTTTGATTGCCGCTGCACACTGAGTGGATGATTTCAGAGAACTCCAAGATCTCTTTCTTGAGTGGTAACAGCTAATTTAGACCCCATCATTGTATATGTATAGTTAGGATTATGTTTGCCGATGTGCATTATTTTGCATTTATCAATATTAAATTTATCTGCCATTTGGTTGCCCAGTCACCCAGTTTTGTGATATCCTTTTGTAGCTCTTCCCAGTCTGCCTGGGATTTAACTATCTTGAGTAGTTCTGTATCATCTGCAAATTTTGCCACCTCACTGTTTACCCCTTTTTTCAGATCATTTATGAATATGTTGAACAGGACTGGGCCCAATACAGACCCCTGGGGGATCCCACTATTTACCTCTCTCCATTCTGAAAACTGATCATTTATTCCTACCCTTTGTTTCTTATCTTTTAACCAGTTGCTGATCCATGAGAGAACCTTCCCTCTTATCCCATGACAGCTTACTTTGCTTAAGAGCCTTTGGTGAGGGACCATGTCAAAGGCTTTCTGAAAATCTAACTACACTATATCCACTGGATCTCCTTTGTCCACATGCTTGTTGACCCCCTCAAAGAATTCTAGTAGATTGGTGAGGCCTGATTTCCCCCTGCAAAAACCATGTTGACTGTTTCTAAACAAATTATGCTCATCTATGTGTCTGACACTTTTGTTCTTTACGATAGTTCCAACCAATTTGCCCGGTACTGAAGTGAGGCTTACTGGCCTGTAGTTGCCAGGGTCACCTCTGGAGCCCTTTTTAAAAATTGGCGTCACATTAGCTATCCTCCAGTCATTTGGTACAGAAGCTGATTTAAATGATAGGTTACAGATGACAGTTAGTAGTCCTGCAATTTCACATTTGAGTTCCTTCAGAACTCTTGGGTGATACCATCAGGTCCTGGTGACTTATTACTGTTTAGTTTAGCAATTTGTTCCAAAACTTCCTCTAATGACACCTCAATTTGGGACAGTTCCTCAGATGTATCACCCAAAAAGAATGGCTCAGGTTTGGGGATCTCCCTCACATCCGCGCCCACGCCCCAACACCGACCCCTTGCCCCAGCTCTGAGCCCCCCCTCAACCCAGAGCCCCCTCCTGCTCCCCAAACCCCTCATCCCCAGCCCCATCCCAGAGCCCATACCCCCTCCAACACCCCAACCCTCTGCCTCAACACACAGTCCCCTCCTGCACTCTGAAACCCTTGGCCCCCAGCCTGGGGCCCCCTCCTGCACCCCAAACCCCTCATCCCCAGCCCACACCAAAGCCCTGAACCCCAGCCAGAGCTCTCTCTCCCTCCCGCACCCTAACCCCCTGCCCCCAGCCCGGAGCCCCCTCCTGCACCCTGAATCCCTCATTTCTGGCCCCACCCCGGAACCTGCACCCCCAGTTAGAGCCCTCACCCCCTCCTGCACCCCCAACCCCCTGCCCCAGCCCAGTGCACGTGAGTGAAGGTGGGGGAGAGCGAGACACTGAGGGAGGGGGAATGTAGTGAGAGGGGGGTGGGGCCTTGGGAAGGGGTGGGGCATGGGCGGGGCCTTGGGAAGGGGCGGGGCTAGGGTGTTTGCTTTTGTGCAATTAGAAATTGGCAACCCCAGCCCACAGGGAGCTGGCATCCCTGCAGTGGAAATAATGGGGGGGGGGCTCCTCTCTGCATAGACTCGTGCACACGTGTGCGGGGGGAGGCAAGAGTGGGACCCAGACGGGCTGGAGTAGCTGCTGCAGCACTCAGGATCAGGCCCAGGATAGGAACCACCAGGACCTCCCTTCCCAGCCTGGAGTCTGCTCCCCTCCCCCCAAACCCCCTGCCCTCCAAGACCCATAGCACCCCCCGCTCCTTCTGCCATGCCTCTGTCTCCCCATTCACAGCAAGCTGCTTCTTCGGGGGGTCAAGCACAGGCTGATGCTGGGATGCGGCTGCAAAAAAGGCAAAGTGATCTGGGGACGTATCAGGTGAGGCATTTCCAGCGGCAATCAAGAAGTATTAATGCCGCCGCACAAAGCTCGGCTAAGCCCTCCCCGGAACACCGTGTGCAGTTCTGCTCATCCATGTTCCCAAGAGCTGAATTCAACTGGGAACAGAGGCAGAGAAGAGTCACAAGGATGACTGGGGGATGCAGGGCCTGTTTTAGGAGAGGAGACGGCCAGAGCCAGTGCAAAGGAGGCTGAGAAGGGCTTGGGTTGCTCTCTGTTAATACAGCACGGGGGTAACTCCAGGTTGGGTGAAGAGCCAGGTAGGCTCCAGGAGAAGGTTGGCACAGGAACAAATGGGGATAAATTCAGACTGGAAATGAAAAGGTTTCTAACCACCGGAGGGGTGAGGTTCTGAAACAGCCTCCCAGTAGGAGAGCAAATGACTCAATCCGTTCCAAGAGCGAGCTGGACAAAGGTACGGGTGGGACTGTCTGACGGGGCTGTTTGTGATGGTGGGGGACAGGGTCTTATGTTCCTAAAATCTGATGCTTCCGGGTTTCAGCCGGCCGCCAGCAGGGGTCAGGATGGGGCTTTCCCGCCCAGTGTATTTCTGTTGTTCTTTTCTTTCTCTCTCTCCTTTAAAGCCTCAGGGACGGCCACAGCTGGAGATAGGTCACTGGAGGGCCAGGGCCAGGGCCAGGGCCAGGGCTGTGAGGGGCACTGGGCAATCTCTCACTCACCTGTGCGGCTGGCTGGCCCTTGCTCCCATGCCCAGGGACTAACCCATCGCCCAGTGTGGGTCAGGAAGGGATTTTACCCCAGGCCAGGCTGGCGGTGACCTGCGGGGGGAGGGCGGTTCGCCTGCCTCTGCAGCGTGGGGGTGCAGGTCACTTGCCAGGTTCTCTGGGTCTCTCTCACTCATTTCCCTGCCACTGCAGGGTCTGGGGCACTGGGGCCCCTCAGCCCCTCCTGTTCCCTGCCTGTGGCACGGAGCGGGTTAGTCTCCTGTGGGCTGCAAGACCATCAGCTCATTTCGGTTGTTGGGCTGGGTGGAGCTGGGGGCCTGTGATCTGCAGGCGGTCAGACTGGATGGTCTGGTGCTCCCTTCTGGCCTTCAGCTTCCTTTGGACCTGATTGTTAGAGGTGCTCAGTACCCAGCACTCCCGCTGAGCCCATCTTCCTGTGCCACGTAGCCCCGCAGGCCTTACTCTGAGGGGCAGCTGCGTCCCAGGAACATCTGCTTGATTTGACCTTTGTGCATATTGTCACCATGTTAAGGGTGCTGGGTGGTGTCAGAAACCTGTGGCAGTGGGGGAACTGGCTGGACCCCAGGCTGGCAGTGTTCGCCTGCCGACCCTCTGCTAGCAGGTGGTGTTGACCCTGCTGGAAATGTTAAGTAGGCCCTACCGACTTACTGAGGCAGATCATGGCTCATTACCTCCCAGAAGACCTAGGGGGTGGGCTGAGTACTCTGAAGGAGGAACCTTAGTAGCCAGGGCCGGTGCAAGGATGTTTCATGCCCTAGGCGAAACTTCCACCTTGTGCCTCCCCCACACCCCCGCCCCCACCCTGAGGCGCCCCCTACCTGCAGCAGCTCCCCCCCCTCCACCCTGAGGCGCCCCCCTTGCGGCAGATCCCCACCCCTCACCCTCCGCCCTGAGGCACAGCCCCCCGCCCCAGCTCACCCCTGCTCCGTCTCCACCCTGAGCTCGCCATTGCCGCTTCACTTCTCCCGCCTCCCAGGCTTGTGGTGCCAATCAGCTCAGGCGCCGCAAGCCTGGGAGGTGGGAGAAGTGAAGCAGCCATGGCGTGCTTGGGGAGGAGCCATGGTAGGGGTGAGCTGGGGCGGGGAGTTCCCCTGCGTGCCGCGTCCCTCCCCTTACTTGCTGCAGGCGGCCCTCCCCATGCTCCCCATCCCCAGCTCCCGCTGCCTAAATGCTGGGGGCGACCAGGGCGGCCGAAGATCTGGCCACCGCAGTCGCTGCCAAAGAAAATGGCGCCCCCCAAATCCTAGCGCCCTAGTGCCCTGTTAGTAGCAGCCGAGTTTAGGGAGGAACCGTGAAGAGTGAGTTTGAGCACTACATACTGGGTGGACTGTGCTTTAGAGCAGTGCTTCTCGAAGCCGGTCCACCGCTTGTTCAGGGAAAGCCCCTGGCAGTCCGGGTTGGTTTGTTTACCTGCCGCCTCTGCAGGTTCAGCCGATCGCAGCTCCCACTGGCCGCGGTTCGCCACTCCAAGCCAATGGGGACTGCAGGAAGGGCGGCCAGCACATCCCTCAGCCCACCCCACTTCCCGCAGCCTCGATTGGCCTGGAGTGGCGAACCGCGGCCAGTTGGAGCCGTGATCCGCTGAACCTGCAAATGTGGCAGGTAAACAAACTGGCCCGGCCCTCCAGGGGCTTTCTCTGAACAAGCGGTGGACCGGCTTTGAGAAGCGCTGCCTTAGAGCACATCAGGAAAGGCGCCTGCTCACACAGTAATGCTAAAGCAGAACCCTTGAACTCTGTAGGGTGATTTTCTTTTTTTACCTTGATGTCTGTACCATTAGCTTTCGAGATCTCTTGTCAGTGATATTTATGATCATTATCCTTTTCTTGTGTTTCCCACTCCTGTTCTCATTGGGAACACAGTGCGTTTTTGCTGATTCGTTTTTTCAAAAATCGGTTACCAAAGATTCATGTCTTACTAACTAATTTCAAATGCCAGAATGTCCACAGGTCCATATATGTTCTTAATACATGAACTGTGTTTCTTAAAGAGCAGAATAGACTACAGGACTGTAAGTTACATAGAACTAAGACGTGATCTAAGTGTAACTATAGAAAGATGCCAGCAAAATTCTGTTGGAATCTTGTTAATGGCAATAAAAATTATGTCAGCTCTCATAAAAGAATTGCAGGAAAATAAAAGAAACGAGGTGCATGCTCTCTGCTGGGAATTGGGCCTGGCATCGCCCGTCATTACTTGCTTTAGTAACTTTGCATATAAACCTTATTGAAAAAATTAATTGTTCACAAAAATATGCTAAATGCACTTGGTTGTACCATGTCCCGCATGTCCCCACCAGCCACAACCCCACCAGCCATGCCACACACCTCACGCCCTCACCAGCCATAGCTCCACGCCCCTGTCAGTCACGCCATGCCCACCCTCCCCCACCAGGCACAACACAGCCTGCCACCCCCCAAAATCCCATGCCAGACATGACACATCATTCTGCCCCACACGCCCACCAGCCACGACCCACCATGCCATTCCCGCACCCAGCCAGCAGAGACATGCCATGCCACTCCCATGCCACCCATGAGGTGCCGTGCTATCCCCATGGCCCAGCCAGCCATGGCATGATTTGCCATCACTACACACTGCCATGCCAACCCCTCGCCCGCAACACACCATATCACCCCCCAAGTCTCCCCAGCCCGAATGTGCCATGCCAGCCTTCACACACCCACTTCCCCCGTGTCCCCACAATCAGGCCCTGCCCTGCAGGCCAGGCCCTCACCCAGTGGCTCCCTGGCAGCTGCCACACATGGGGCTTTCCTGGCTTTGCACTGTGTAATTTGCGAGCACTTCCTGGCTTGTTGACACTGGACAGAAAGGTTGGGACTGGGCAGACAGCAGCGCCAACTTGCCACCCTGCCCTGAGAGACCAGACACGTGGGTTTATTGTTAACCCCAGGAAACCACAGGGGATAAACCTGCTGAACTCTGCCCCCATCACCCACCTCCCTGTGCCAGGAGCCCCGGCCAGCCCGCTCTGTGCCAGCCTTGGACACCTGTGCTCATGGCAGGCTTAAGGACAAAACTGTATTCCTCCACCATCTTTCCCTGTGCCAGCCCCACCCCCTGCCCTCACACTTGTGCCAGCCCCACAACCCTGGTCCCACACCCCATTTGCCAGCCCCGCCCCCCTCACCCCACCTCTTGTGTGCCAGCCCCACACGTCCCACCCCCATGCCTGTCCAACTCATCCTGCCTCCCCCAACCTTCCTGTGTGCCAGCCCAACACACCCCTCCTCTCTCCAACCACCCTGCCACCCCCAGCCTGGCAGAGAAAGGGAGACCTAACGATCCAAGGGCTGGAAGCTGAAGCCAGACACATTCAGGCTGGCAACAAGGCAAACACTTGTAAGAGGGACAGTAATTAGCCATGGGAACCATTCCCCAAGGGGCGTGATGGAGTCTCCATTGCTGGCCATTTTAAAACCAAGATGGGATGTTTGTCTGAAAGAGCGGCTCTAGGAAGTGGGCTGGGCCAGCCGGGGGCAGGTCTCTGGCCTGTGCTGTGCAGGGGGGTCAGACGAGATGATCACAATGGGCCCTTCTGGCCTTGTAATCTATGAATGTATGCGCTGCCCCTCCCCCATGTGCCACCCCACCTCCACCCCAACACATCATGCCCCCATCCCCGGGTGCCAGCCCCACGCCTCCTGTCCCGCACCTGCCCCACACCCCGCAATTGCCAGCCCCACACACCATGCATCCCCTACTCTCGAGTGCTAGCCCAACACACTCACCCCTGACCCCTTGGGTGCCAGCCCCACACTGCCTGCCCCCTTCCCCCATGCTAGCCTGATTTACCCTTCCTCCCACCCCCATGGGCCAGCCCTACACACACCTTGCCTTCCCCCCATGTGCCTTGCCCACACACCCTGCCCCCTGCCAGGGTGCAGGCCCCAACTAGTCTTTCCCCCACCTCTGGGTGCCAGCCAGTTTTGCAACACACATGAAGGACACTGGCTGTGTGTGAGCATCCCCCGCCCCCCAGTAGTGGAGGGCTCCCAGGTTTTTATGCTGAAGGTCCCAGGTTCCAGCCCAGCTGAAGCCTGTGGTTTCTGTATTGATACATGGCCAGGGTTTGTCACACACAACCACCCTCTGCGGCCAGGGGCCAAGTTCGGAGCTTGGCCCTGATCCACTGACAATCCGGTCAGGTCAGGGTGACCTTGGTTGTGGAGCAACGTGTATCTTAGTGTTGGCCAAGCTTGCGAGGCCCCTGCCCGCAACGCAACAGCATTTCTCTGTCTGTCTGGAACACAATGACGTCCGGAATCCAGATCCCATCCACTGCAGAGCTCCAGGGATGGGGCTGGGGGGAACCAGAGACCCAAGGGGGGAAAACAGGAGACAAAGTCACAGCGTCAGGCACCTCTGTGGTTGGGTACAGGTCAAAGAGCCCCTTTCCCACCATGCGCCACAACACCCCAGCTTAGCTTCGCCCAGCCCCCAACAGAGCTTAACATCTTAACACCCAAACGACTTCACTCCTAGACAAATAATAATGGTGGGAAAGGGGGAGTGGAGGCTGGCACATAACCCCTGACATGGGGAGGAGAATGTGGGATCCTGCGATGGGGGGAGAGGGAACAGAGACCCCTTAGCATGAGGGGAACCTGGCAAGGGGGGGAGATTGGGTAAATCCAGTATGGGAAGCATGAGGGAATGGGGGAAGAGGGAAATGGGGGAGTATCCAGAGCCCCTGCCATGTGAGGGAGACTGAGGGACCCTGGGATGGAGGGAGGAGGAAACAGGGGGAAACACAGCACCCCTGTTGAGGGTCAGATTGAGGGACCCAGGCATGGGGAGGACAATGGGGGGACCTGGAATGGGGCCGGGGAAAGGAGACCGAGGGGAGGCTGGGGGGTGGGAGGGTGGCCCCCAGGGAGCTTGGCGGGGATGGAGGGATGCAGAGCGCCTGTAGGGTGTGCACCGGGCCTGGCCTGCACTCATGGGACGTGTGGAAGCCCTGAGTGTAGAGTGTGTTTGTATAGCCGAGTCCAGCTGGGCCTGGGCCTGGCTAGCGAGGGGCAGCTTGGAGGTCAGTCACACACACACACAGGAGTTCAGACTGCATCTCTGCGGGGGTCTGGCTGACTCAGTCTGCAAACAGTGCCCAGACCCTTCGCACCCACACTAACTCAGCCCAGCTGGAGCCCGGAGGCTGCTCTGGCAACTCTGTCAGAGCCTCAAGCCTGCACTTAATCTGCCATCCAGCTGAGAGAAATCGCCACTGGGGACAAACCCGGGGCCTTTCCCCGGTTTGCACATCGCTCCCAGGCCTTTCCCCGGTTTGCACATCGCTCCCAGGCCTTTCCCCGGTTTGCACATCGCTCCCAGGCCTTTCCCCGGTTTGCACATCGCTCCCAGGCCTTTCCCCGGTTTGCACATCGCTCCCAGGCCTTTCCCCGGTTTGCACATCGCTCCCAGGCCTTTCCCCGGTTTGCAAATCCTAAGTACCGAAGGGTCAGATTTTCAAAGATATTTAGGTACCTAAAGATGCAGGTAGGGACTTGACGGGATTTTCAAAAATTCCTAAATTACTTAGGACCAGATTCTTAAAGGTATTTAGGTGCCTAAGTCCCATGGATGTCAATGGAAGCTAGGTGCCTAAATATCTTTAAAAGTCTGGGCCTTTGGCCCTATTGAAAAATTGACCTCACAGTTCCTTTCCTTTGACTCACGTAGGGCCAGCGGCAGCAGAACCACCTGGTGCCACCAGGGGGCACATGCAGCTCATGAGTCGCGGGTCTGCAGCGGGGCGAGTTCTGGGCAGTGGAGGGGCAGCACCAGGTTATTGTCTGGATGAAAGACACGGCCATCCACAGGTGTCACCTGTACATATCTCCATTCCCTTGGACCAGCTGGATCTCCAGAGGTATCTTCCACGTTGAGGACCTGGTATCGGCTGGAAACTTCTAGTGACAGCCTGCCCAGCCTCATCTGTCTCTCCAGCCACGCAGAATGCTGATGTGACCTCTTGCTTCCAGGGGTTAAAGCTGCCAGGTCTCCTCTCTGCCCAGCTCCTTGGTGGCCAGTTCCTTTCTTTCTGGAACCTGGGGTACTGATGTTTTCTGAACCTGGCTGTCTAGGAACTCCTCAGCTGCTCTGCTTCTCGGTAGCGTCTCTACCTCACCCTCCAACCCAGGAATCTTTCCCTCCAGCACAGCTGCACTTCATGCACAGGAAATCCCATCTGGCTTCAGGCAAGGAAAAAAACCATGACACATCTGTTCAGGTCACCAGCCCTGTTCCATTGCTGGCCATCGTGGAATCAGACACGGAGCTGGACCTGGGAGGAAAGGCTCTCACACTCCCTCTCCTGCTGGCTGCCTCCGTTCGCTGCCTAGGGGTAAGGCACCCAAAGAGCTGAAGGATTGATATTGATGTTGATGATGCCTATCACCGTAGCATCTGGGTACCTCATAAACGCAAATGAATTTATCCTCCCATCTATAATGGAGAACATCTAGTGGAGCGTTACAACAAACATTTGAATTAATGAGCAGTCTACAGAGATGCCATGTGCAGAGTGAGAGCAAAAAAATAAATAAATGGAGATATACCAATCTCACAGAACTGGAAGGGACCCCAAAGGGTCATCGAGTCCAGCCCCCTGCCTTCACTAGCAGGACCAAGTATTGATTTTTCTCCAGATCCCTAAGTGGCCCCCTCAAGGATTGAGCTCATAACCCTGGGTTTAGCAAACCAATGCTCAAACCACTGAGCGATCCCTAAACAAGGTTAGCCAACTGGCTGTTATGGTGGGTGCTCATGTCTGATTTGCCTGCTTGTGTCCAGGCTGGTCTGTCACCATGCACGACCCAGGTGGCCTGGTGTGCAACTGGGGGTGCATCCCTGCCCTGGTTTCCTCTAATGGGTTTTCACTGAGTTCAATGAGGCTTTTATGTAGTGAACCTGCCCCTGGAGAGGTCTGATTTATTTAATCAAAGGCCAGATGGACACGTAAGCAAACCTTCATCCCGCCCTCCAAGGTGGGGCTGGGTGGCATTAATCTTCATCTGTTTGAACCAACGGAGTCCAGGCTCCATCCAGGCTCTTCACCAGCAAGACCCTCTTGACACAGGAGCCTCTCTAGAGTCCAGCCTCTTGCCTTCTCTAGACACAGCAAACGTCAAACAACTGCAGCGCTTCTCCAGAGCAGTGTGTAGCTCCTCTGCAACCTGGAGCACCTGCCGCTGTCTGGGAAGGTCCTTTTGCTGGGACTACATCTCCCTAGGGCAGGGGTCACCAACCGGTCGATTGCAATCGACTGGTCGAACCTGGGGACTCTCCCAGTCGATCGTGATCTCTGGTGGCGCAGCGGGGCTAAGGCAGGCTCCCTGCCTGCCCCGGCCCCACGCTGCTCCTGCAAGCAGCCAGCGTGGCCCCGTGGCCCCGTGGGAGGGGGCAGGGGGCTCAGCACGCTGCTCCTGCCTTCAAGCACCACCCCCCAGCTCCCATTGGCCAGGAACGGGGAACTGTGGCCAATGCGAGCTGAGGGGGTGGTGCCGGCAGAGAGGGGCCGCACGTAAAGCCACGTGCCCTCTGCCCCTTCCCAGGAGTGGTGTGGGGCTGGGGTAGACAGGAAGCCTGGCTTAGCCTCCCTGCGCCACCAACTGGGAGCCGCCTGAGCTAAGTGCTGCCTGGCAGAAGGCCGCACCCCAACCCTCAGACCCCTCTCAGAACCAGCGCCCCAGCCCCCTGCCCCAGCCCTGCCCCCCCTCCCAGAGCCAGCATCCTGCACCCCCCTGCACCCCTGCCCCAGCCCTGACCCTCCTCCCAGAACCAGCATCCAGCACCCACCCTGCACCCCTACCCCAGCCCTGACCCCACTCCCAGAGCCAGCATCCTGCACCCCCTCTTGCACCCCAACCCCCTGCCCCAGCCCTGACCCCACTCCTAGAGCCAGCATCTGCACCCCCTCTTGCACCCCTGCCCCAGCCCTGACCCCCCTCCCAGAGCCAGCATCTGCACCCCCTCTTGCACCCCAACCCCCTGCCCCAGCCCTGACCCCCCTCCCAGAGCCAGCATCCTGCACCCCCTCCTGCACCCCAACCCCCTGCCCCAGCCCTGACCCCACTCCCAGAGCCAGCATCCTGCACCCCCCTGCACCCCTGCCCCAGCCCTGACCCCCCTCCCAGAGCCAGCATCCTGCACCCCCTCCTGCACCCCTGCCCCAGCCCTGCCCCCCTCCCAGAGCCAGCATCCTGCACCCCCCTGCACCCCTGCCCCAGCCCTGACTCCACTCCCAGAGCCAGCATCCTGCACCCCCCTGCACCCCTGCCCCAGCCCTGACCCTCCTCCCAGAACCAGCATCCAGCACCCCCCCTGCACCCCTACCCCAGCCCTGACCCCACTCCCAGAGCCAGCATCTGCACCCCCTCTTGCACCCCTGCCCCAGCCCTGACCCCACTCCCAGAGCCAGCATCCTGCACCCCCTCCTGCACCCCTGCCCCAGCCCTGACCCCACTCCCAGAGCCAGCATCTGCACCCCCTCTTGCCCCCCAACCCCCTGCCCCAGCCCTGACCCCACTCCTAGAGCCAGCATCCTGCACCCCCTCCTGCACCCCTGCCCCAGCCCTGACCCCCCTCCCAGAGACAGCATCTGCACCCCCTCTTGCACCCCAACCCCCTGCCCCAGCCCTGACCCCACTCCCAGAGCCAGCATCCTGCACCCCCTCCTGCACCCCTGCCCCAGCCCTGCCCCCCTCCCAGAACCAGCATCCAGCACCCCCCCTGCACCCCTGCCCCAGCCCTGACCCCTCTCCCAGAGCCAGCATCCTGCACCCCC